>NW_021703767.1:100720909-101469489 GCF_005190385.1 Monodon monoceros | reverse complement strand
TATTAGAACATTAGACAGCAATGTCTATTAGTGCTCAATAGTAAGAAATTACCTCATTTCTTCAACATCAAATTGTCATATTCTTAAATTGAGCTATTTTAATTTCTCTATTCCTTCCTTGCTCTTTGTTCTCTCTTTTGTGGATATTATTTTGATCTAATCTCTTTATGTTTCCCCATACAAAAGAAGTAATTCACGCAGAGCAGTGAATGCAGAAGCAGATGGGTATGTATGTGTGTTCATGTGAGTACACGTGTATGTGTGAGGTACAATATTGGACAAGTATAATAACATGAAATTATTTTCCAATGTTCGTGTCTAAGCTACATGAAATAAAACACAACAATAAGACATCTAATGTTTCCTACTTAGGACTTTTTTTTTCAGTTTCCAAGATATCCTTTCATAGCTTTGAAAAGCTATATACTCAATGAATGATTGATGGATAAGAAATATGAAAACATATGATTATTTCAAACAACCCAGTATATACTTGTGGTTCTTTCAGCCTATTGATAGGCACATTTACCACCAAAAGAGCAGCATTTTTTCCCTAATGTTATGTTAATGAACCTGTAACTAATAAACTTGAATATTGGCAAATAAAATATGTCTCATGTTATACCTGGCCATCTTTCTTTTACCTTTCATCTTTAACCAGTTCTTGATGATAACATTTATCAAACCTACTCATGACATTGATATTTGCCAATGTCTCTTTGGGAATTACCAACATTTTGTGTTTTCTGTTCTTCAGTGCTTCCAATATCTGCTTGTGGGCTACTTTGTGCTCCCAATCTCCTGATATGACTTCACTTACTTTGTCTTTAAGTGTCAAGTTATCTCTAAGATATCTCCTAAATCTATTTGATAAAGTGTCAAGAATTTAGTTCATTTCAATAAAAACTCCCTTCACATTTTCTTGGGAGGTATTAATTTCTATCTACTTCAAGTGATTCTTATAAAGTTAGTTAAGTAAATGTATATGAAATCGTTTGAAAAATTCAGGGTACTATAAAAACTTAAATTATTTTTGTTAATACCATTTTGTATAGGGATACATGAAACTGAGATCACTATAACTTTGAAAACAACATGTTTCCTTTATTTTGTTCTTAGGTTTACTGGTCTCCTGTATGTTCAGCTTTCCCTCAAACATTTAAAATAATTCTGATGATGTTATTTCCTCATTTAAAGCCAACCGAGACATTTTTATATTTTAATTTTTTAACTAACATGGCCTACAAGGCCCTGAAGGATCCTGCTCTTCCTGGATCTCTCTCGCCAGCATTTGCACTCTTCTCTAACCACCTTGCTTTCACTATTCACATTACAGCCTCATTGCCAGTCTTTTTTAGCTTAAAGGAAAAAAAAAAAGGAAATCAATCCCTTACCACTTAAAGATTTCAGGAAGCCTATTCATACCAGAAATTGCCCTTGCTTCCTAGGTCTTAACTTAATTATCTCTGAATCAACCTTCAGACACTTAGAAATTATAAATCGATCATTGTTATTACATAGCTCAACATTTTTTTTTTTTTTTTTTTTTTTTGCGGTACACGGGCCTCTCACTGCTGTGGCCTCATCCGTTGCGGAGCACAGGCTCCGGACACGCAGGCTCAGCGGCCATGGCTCCGCGGCATGTGGGATCCTCCCGGACCGGGGCACGAATCCGTGTTCCCTGCATCGGCAGGCGGACTCTCAACCACTGCGCCACCAGGGAAGCCCCCAGCTCAACATTTTTCAGCAGTGCTTTTCAAAATCTGATCCCTGGACCAGAAATATCAGCATCACTTGGGAACATGTTAGAAAGGCAAATTCTCAGGCCCAACTCCCAAAATCCCTGAATAAGAAAACTCTGGAGATGAGGCCTAGCAACATGTTTTAACCAGCCCAACAGGGAACTCTGATGCTTGCTAAAGTTTGAGAGCTACTCCCCTACAATGTCTTTCCATTATATTAAAAATTAAATTTATCCTATGATATGTCATAATCCCTTTGGAAACTTGTTTGAAATATAGACCATGGGACTCTTCTACCTCAGAAAAATTCAACAATGGGGTGTGCATTTTTACCTAGCACTCTAGGTATTCTTTACTGGAAATCTCTATCATACAGCCCTAAACAATGATGTCTCTGCATCTCAAGCTGTGTCTCCTTTAATAACTCCTTTTCCACTGAACTCCAGATTCAGGACCTTTGTCTTTGCCTGGAATGGTTTCAACACACATGTTAATAGGCTTTTTCCTTTATTTCATTAGGATCTCAACTCAAAAGTCACCATAACAGAGAGGTCTTCCATGACCACCCTATAAAGAAATATAGCAGCCCTGTCATTCTCTATGCCCTTATTTCCTCATAACATTTATTATAGATAATTTCTGTTTATCTGTATACTTCCCTTGGCACCCCTCAGCATGAAGAAAGAGGGAGTACTACAAACAATTTTGCACTATTAAGCTTAAAATATGTTAAATGGTGGGAAACAGCCAGGTCATCTAGGGCACAGCATGTGGACACAGATGGAGAGATATACAATGTTCTTGGATTAAAAGAATCAATATTGTGAAAATGACTCTACTATCCAAAGGAATCTACAGATTCAGTGCAATCTCTATCAAATTATAAATGACATTTTTCACAGAACTAGAACAAAATGTTTACAATTTGTATGGAAACACAAAAAACCCCAAATTGCCAAAGCAAACTTGAGAAAGAAAAATGGAGCTGGAGCAATCAGACTCCCTGACTTCAAACTATATTGCAAAGCTACAGTCATGAAAACAGTGTGGTACTAGCACAAAAACAGAAATACAGATCAATAGAACAGGATAGAAAGTCCAGAGATAAACCCATACACCTATGGTCACCTAATTTATGACAAAGGAGGCAAGAAAATACAATGGAGAAGAGACAGTCTCTTCAATAAGTGGTACTGGAAAAACTGGACAACTACATGTTAAAAGAATAAAATTAAAACACTCCCTAAAATAATATCAAAATGGATTAAAAACCTAAATGTAAGGCTGGATACTTAAAACTCTTAAGAGGAAAACATAGGCAGAACACTCTCTGACATAAATTGCAGCAATATCTTTGGATCCAATTCCTAGAGTAATGAATATAAAAACAAAAATAAACAAATGGGACCTAATTAAACTTAAAAGTTTTTGCACAGCAAAGGAAACCATAAACAAAACAAAAAGACAACCCAAAGAATAGGAGAAAATATTTGCAAATGAATTGATTGGCAAGGGATTAATCTCCAAAATATACAAACAGCTCATTCAGTTCAATATCAAAATGAAACAAAAGAACAACAACAACAACAAAATCACAACAACCCAGTTAAAAAGTGGGTGGAAGATCTAAATAGACATTTCTCCAAAGAAGACATACAGATGGCCAAAAATCACATGAAAATATGCTCAACATCACTAATTATTAGAGAAATGCAAATCAAAACTACAGTGAGGTATCACCTCATACCAGTCAGAATGGCCATCATCACAAAGTCTATAAACAATAAATACTGAAGAGGGTGTGTAGGAAAGGGAACCCTCCTGCACTGTTGGTGGGAATATAAATTGGTACAACTGTTATGGAGAACAGTATGGAGGTTCCTTAAAAAACTAAAACACTACTGTATGATCCAGCAATACCACTCCTGGGCATATATCCGGAGAAAACCATAATACAAAAAGATATATGCACCCCAGTGTTCACTGCAGCACTATTTACAGTAGCCAAGACATGAAAGCAACCTAAATGTCCATCAACAGAAGAATGGATAAAGAAGATGTTGTACATCTATACAATGGAATATTACTCAGCCATAAAAAAGAAATAATGCCATTTGCAGCAACATGGATGGACCTAGAGATTACCACACTAAGTGAAGTAAGCCAGACAGAGAAAGACAAATATCATATGGTATCACTTATGTGGAACCTAATTAAAAATTATACAAATGAACTTATTTAGAAAACAGAAACAGACTTACAGATCTCAAAATCAAATTTATGGTTACCAAACAGGAAACATGAGGGGAAGTAATAAATTAAGAGATTGAGATTAACATATACATACTGCTATATATAAAATAGATAACTAATAAGGACCTACTATATAGCACAGGGAACTCTACTCAATATTCTGTAATAACCTATATGGGAAAAGAATCTGAAAAAGAATGGAGATATATATATATATATATATATATATCTGATTCACTTTGTTGTACACCTGAAACTAACACAACATTGTAAATCAACTATACTCCAATAAAAATTTAAAAAATAAAATAAAACAAATGTAGATTCCTGACCCCATGTAGATCCTGCTGGATGAGACTTTCTGAGGGTGAGGCTCTAGAATTTAGCAAGTGAAGTGAATCTAACAGGTTCACCAAGTGATTCATATGCACAATAATGTTTTAGAACCACTCATCTAAGTGATTGAATGTATATCACACGAATGTATATATTGAATGAGAAACTATCTAAAGATGTAAAATGTTTTGTTTTAGATGAGTCTCCCTGGAGGACATGTAAAGGTTGTAATTGAATAAAGCTAGAACAGAGACTGGAAGAGAAGTTAAAACTGCTTAGTATAGTACAGATATGATCCTATCACTCCTCATTTAATTACAGTATTAATGATAGATATGGAAAGAAAATAGCTTTAAAAAATATTAGAGGTATAAAACCAACAAAATTTGGTAACAGAGGTATGGAGTTATCAGGTGAAAGACAGGATTGAGATAATTCAGATGACTGCCAGGTGCCTGGCATGGGGGACTGAATAAATGACAAAAACTGCAAGAAGTTGGTCTGACAATTAGTATACAAAAATTATTTTTATGACAGTTTTTAATACCTTTCTAATATCAAAAAACAACAACAACGTAAAAACAAAACACACCTATGTGAAGTGTGGTATTTTACTTTGCTTAAGATATTTCAATATTATTCTAAGTAATAAATTCAAATTTTGTTTTCTCTTTTTGGAAAATACAAAGTTCAAGTTGGCTATTTGACATTTACTGGTGACAGTCCCCCTAGGGCTTGTGATACTGGCTCATATGCCTAAGTGGTATTGTGACCTGTAATGCTTTACTACTGATAATGGCAGCATAAGTCCTTATGAGGAATAGATTATGATTATTACCTAAGCTCAATCATCATTATATTGGAGACTGGCATAGTTATATGTAATTCAGAACTTGCTCACTGACAATTTAATACAGCGTATATCCAAATATCACTTTTTTCTCCCTTTTCCTTCCATTATATATTTATAGAAAGAACTTTCTTTTTTAATTACTGTACTAATACCATAGGGTGTAATGATATACTAGATAATGACTTATGTGCAACTCATTTAATTACTTTCTACATTTATAACCAAATTTGGACCAAACACATTCAATGGTGAAAGTATTTCCAAATTATGCAATTCTTCATTAGAAATTATATGAAAATAACATGAACTGTTTTTATGCAAATACTTTTGTATATCACTTGTCATTTTGTAAGAATTGTGGCGCTTTATATTACCTCACTTTATATTAGTTGAGATTTTAATATATAACTCCTAATATAATTGAAGCAGTGCATTTTATAGCCTTGTGGTAGCACATTCCCCTTGTCTAGATTTAATAGCATTACCATCTCAGTGATGATTAATTGCTTAATTATTGCTGTAACAGCCTATTGTTGATCATATCAAGGATGTAGAAATTGACAGGATGCCATTTTAGTTTGCTGGGTGTTTCAGACCTAATAATTTGTCATAACAATTGACTCCATTGTCATTGATGGTACCATTACTACCTTCTGTGATGGGCACATGATGCTTATCAACACTGTGCGGAAATGGCACATAGATTTTGACTATTAACTTGAATTTAATGTGCAAAGGTTAATTCAGTGAGCTGTGAGGAAACTTTTTGTTATGGATAGGATTTTATAAGAGGCTGTAATTATGAAATATTGATATCATTTATCTCAATATTGAGGTTTTGAAGAAATATAACTTCTACATACATGTTTCATATATATACCTACACAGGTATTTGTACATATATGAATATATATACACATACCTGTACATATAGGTACATTTACTTTTAATGATTTAAAGTTAACTAAATATGTTATATTAAATTTAACAAGTATGTTAAATCAACCAAATAGGTTAAATTAAAACTGCATGCAAATATCCTTTTCTCATACATCCCTATGTCTAATATTCTTTTTATATTTGAAAATGTATTATATAATACTTCTTTATTGTTTAAAAGTGTCTATACTTCCATAATATTTATACTGAAGCAAATTTAACACCAGATTATCTTTAATAGTTAAAAAAATTCAATTATTATTTTATATTCTTTTCTTTTGAACAAGGGATCCCAGTAATTTAATTTTAATATTTCATTTGAGGAGATTCTGGAAAAAATAAGTTTAACTCTACACAACTTAAGTACATTTAAACTTATATACAGTCTGCATCAATAGTAGCAGAGGCAAACATTCTTAGTCTTCACAATTGTCTTGTTATGTAGATTAGTGTAGAACACGACTAGTCACAAGTTACTCTCATGCTTCATGTTATTTTCCGAATGTTTATTAACTATGCAAGCAATGTAATATTGTATTATATAGAGATGAAGGAAAAATATACATCTAATAGCAGCATAAATTCCATCTCATTCTCCATTTCTTTAGGGTTCCGTTTTAAATGTATTTGTTTTAACTACATCAATAACGTACCAGTTCTAGTTCTAAGAATTCTTATTAAATATATTGAATTTCTAAATATTTAAATATGTAAAAACTGATATTATATAATGATATTAGTCACTTTAATTGCTCTTGGAACTTTATTATATTCCTAAAATTTTTTGTATTCTATCAATTGTTTTTAATTATGTAGTCTGCCTTTTTAATAATTTGAAAGTTCATTTAAGATTTGTAACATTCAATCATTTACTCTCCCAAGGAGAATATATTTTCCTGGTATGGTAATTATATTCTAAATAATTAAACTCTTTGTGACAAAGTACCAACAACAAATTGGCAAAAATGGGAAAAGGCTGTTGAGAGTCAAAATTAGATTTAGGCCTCTATGTCTCAAAATATCTTATAGCTTTTAACGTAATGCAGTCTATTCTCATAAGCCAGCCTCTGTATATACTGTTTCAAGTGTAGATCATAAATAGATTACCTACAGAGTTAAAGAAGGTATTTGGTAACATGGCAAGTTCTCCTGAAGCCAGAACATGCACATTTTATAACCAGATCCTCATTCCAAATTATTTCCCTACTACAAATTAAGGAATACCTTTAATTTTCAAGGATTATCCACAGTCTTGAATATGCCCAGGTTACTCACAGAGATGAAGTATCTAGTTCTCAGGAAAACTAGGATCATGAGTTGTAATTTGGTGTAATGATTCGTTAGGAGGAAAAAGCACACACACACAAAAAACATTAAGTCAATTAAAATTGAATTCAATTTATTTTGTGTGTCTTGGGTCTCTAAGTTCCATTTTAACAACTGGCATTCTTTTACATTTGTTTATATATTTAAATTTCTTTAGGTTTGTTTTATTTCCAGACTAAATGTGAAACACGTGTAGGTATACTGTTATTTATATTTTGGTTTTAAAATTATGCTGGATCCATAAAAAGAATTGTGGAGATAATGATGCTTTTTATATGACCTTAAATATTTAAAATATAAATTATAGCTTTAAAATATCAATTTTGGACCTTTTAAAGATATCTAAGCCTATAAATCTTAGTACAGATTTCACTGTTCCATAAGTAGACAGTGTTCTTTTCATTATCTTCTAGAATTTTGTATTTCCTTTTTTCTTTTAACATCTTTATTGGAATATAATTGCTTTACAATGTTTTGTTAGTTTCTGCTTTATAACAAAGTGAATCAGTTATACATATACATATGTTCCCATATCTCTTCTCGTGTCTCCCTCCCTCCCACCCTCCCTATCCCACCCCTCTAGGTGGTCACAAAGCACCGAGCTGAGCTCCCTGTGCTATGTGGCTGCTTCCCACTAGCTGTCTATTTTATATTTGGTAGTGTATATATGTCAATGCTACTCTTTCACTTCATCCCAGCTTACCGTTCCCCCTCCCTTTGCTCTCAAGTCCATTCTCTACCTCTGCGTCTTTGTTCATGTCCTGCCCCTGGGTTCATCAGAACCAATTTTTTTTTTTTTTGATTCCATATATATGTTAGCATACAGTATTTGTTTTTCTCTTTCTGACTTACTTCACTCTGTAGGACGGACTCTATGTTCATCCACCTCAGTACAAATAATTCAATTTCGTTTCCTTTTATGGTTAATATTCCATTGTTTATATGTGCCATATCTTCTTTATCCACTCATCTGTCGATGGACACTTAGGTTGCTTCCATGTCCTAGCTATTGTAAATAGTGCTGCAATGAACATTGTGATACATGTCTCTTTTTGACTTATGGCTTTCTTAGGGTATATGCCCAGTAGTGGCATTGCTGGGTCGAATGATAGTTCTATTTTTAGTGTTTTAAGGAACCTCCATATTGTTATCCACAGTGGCTGTATCAATTTACATTCCAACCAACAGTGCATGAGGGTTCCATTTTCTCCACACCTTCTCCAACATTTATTGTTTGTAGATTTTTTGTTGATGGCCATTCTGACCAGTGTGAGGTAATACCTCATTGTGGTTTTGATTTGCATTTCTCTAATGATTAGTGATGTTGAGAATCCTTTCATGTGTTTATTGGTAATCTGTATATCTTCTTTGCAGAAATCTCTATTTATGTCTTCTGCCCATTTTTGGATTGGGTTGGTTGTTTTTTTCCTATTGAGCTGCATGAGCTGCTTGTATATTTGGAGATAAATCCTTTGTCAGTTGCTTCATTTGCAAATATTTTCTCCCATTCTGAGTGCTGTCTTTTCGTCTTGTTATGGTTTCCTTTGCTGTGCAAAAGCTTTGAAGTTTCATTAGGTCCCATTTGTTTATTTTTGTTTTTATTTGCATTTCTCTAGGAGGTGGGTCAAAAAGGATCTTGCTGTGATTTATGTCATAGAGTGTTCTGCCTGTTTTTCTCTAAGAGTTTTATAGTGTCTGGCCTTACATTTAGGTCTTTAATCCATTTTGAGTTTATTTTTGTGTATGCTGTTAGGGAGTGTTCTAATTTCATTGTTTTAAATGTAGCTGTCCAGTTCTCCCAGCACCACTTACTGAAGAGGCTGTCTTTTCTCCATTGTATATTCTTGCTTCCTTTGTCAAAGATAAGGTGACCATATGTGCATGGGTATATATCTGGGCTTTCTATCCTTTTCCATGGATCTATGTTTCTGTTTTGGGGCCAGTACCATACTATTTTGATTACTGTAGCTTTGTAGTATAGCCTGAAGTCAGAGAGCCTTATTCCTCCAGCTCCATTTTTCATTCTGAGGGTTGCTTTGGCTATTTGGGGTCCTTTGTGTTTCCATACAAATTGTGAAATTTTTGGTTTTAGTTCTGTGAAAAATGCCGTTGGTAGTTTGATAGGGATTGCATTGAATCTGTACATTGTTTTGGGTAGTATAGTCATTTTCACAATGTTGATTCTGTGCATTAATTTTGTATCCTGTTACTTTACCAAATACACTGATTAGCTCTAGTAGTTTTTTGGTAGCATCTTTAGGATTCTCTATGTATAGTATCATATCATCTGCAAACAGTGACAGTTTTACTTCTTCTTTACTGATTTGGATTCCTTTTATTTCTTTTTCCTCTCTAATTGCTGTGGCTAAAAATTCCAAAACTATGTTGAATAATAGCAGTGAGAGTGGGCAAACTTGTCTTGTTTCTGACCTTCCAGGAATAGATTTCAGTGTTTCACCATTGAGAATGATGTTGGCTGTGGGTTTGTCATACATAGCCCTTGTTATGTTGAGGTAGGTTCCCTGTATGTCCACTTACTGGAGATGTTTTTCATAAATGGTTGTTGATTTTTGTCAAAAGTTTTTCTGAATCTATTGAGATTATCATATGGTTTTTATCCTTCATTTTGTTAATATGGTGTATCACATTGATTGATTTCTGTATATTGAAGAATCCTTGCATTCCCTGGATAAACCCCACTTGATCATGGTGTATGATCCTTTTAATGTGATTCTGTATTCTGTTTGCTACTATTTTGTTGAGGATTTTTGCATCTATGTTCATCAGTGATATTGGTTTGTAGTTTTTTTAGTGTGACATTTTTGTCTGGTTTTGGTATCCAGGTGATGGTGGCCTTGTAGAATGAGTTTGGGAATGTTCCTCTCTCTGCTATATTTTGGAAGAGTTTGAGGAGGTGAGGTGTTAGCTCTTCCCTAAATGTTTGATAAATTCACCTGTGAAGCCATCTTGTCCTGGGCTTTTGTTTGTTGGAAGATTTTTAATCACAGTTTCAATTTCTGTGCTTGTGACTGGTCTGTTCATATTTTCTATTTCTTTCTGGTTCAGTCTCGGCAGTTGTGCATTTCTAAGAATTTGTCCATTTCTTCCAGGTTGTCCATTTTATTGGCATAGAGTTGCTTGTAGTAATCTCTCATGATCCATTGTATTTCTGCAGTGTCAGTTGTTATTTCTCCTTTCTCGTTTCTTTCCTTTTTTTTTTTATTGCGGTACGGGGACTTCTCACTGTTGTGGCCTCTCCCGTTGTGAAGCAAAGGCTCCAGGTGCGCAGGCTCAGCAGCCATGGTTCACAGGCCCAGCCGCTCCACAGCAGGAGAGATCCTCCCGGACCGGGGCATGAACCCGTGTCCCCTGCATCGGCAAGTGGACTCTCAACCACTGCGCCACCAGGGAAGCCCCTCATTTCTAATTCTATTGATTTGAGTTTTCTCCCTTTTTTTCTTGTTGAGTCTGGCTTATGGTTTATCAGTTTGTTTATCTTCTCAAAGAACCAGCTTTTAGTTTTATTGATCTTTGCTATGGCTTCCTTCATTTCTTTTTCATTTACTTCTGATCTAATCTTTATGATTTCTTTCCTTCTGCTAACTTTGGGGGTTTTTTGTTCTTCTTTCTCTAGTTGCTTTAGCTGTAATGTTAGGTTGTTTATTTGTGATTTTTCTTGTTTCTTGAGGTAGGATTGAATTACTATAAACTTCTCTCTTAGAACTGATTTTGCTGCCTCGCATAGGTTTTGGGTCATTGTGTTTTCACTGTCATTTGTTTCTAGGTATTTTTTAATTTCCTTTTTGGTTTCTTCAGTGATCTCTTGGTTATTTAGTAGTGTAATTTTTGGCCTCCTTGTGTTTGTATTTTTTACACTTTTTTCCTGTAATTGATATCTTGTCTCATAGTGTTGTGGTTGGAAAAGATACTTGATATGATTCCAATTTTCTTAAACCTACCAAGGCTTTATCTATCACAGATAATATTCCATGAGCATTGAGAAGGAAGTGTATTCTGTTGTTTTTGGTTGGAATGTCCTATCAATATCAATTAAGTCTATCTGGCCTAATGTTTCTTTTATAGCTTGTGTTTCCTTATTTATTTTCATTTTGGATGATCTCTCCATTGGTGAAAGTGGGGTGTTAAAGTCCCCTAATATAACTGGGTTACTGTCAATTTCCCCCTTTAGGGCTGTTAGCATTTTCCTTATGTACTGAGGTGCTCCTACGTTGGGTGCATAAATATTTACAATTGTTATATCTTCTTCTTGGATTGATCCCTTGGTCATTAAGTAGTGTCCTGCTTCTTCTCTTGTAATAGTCCTTATTTTAAAGTCTATTTTGTCTGATATGTGTATTGCTACTCCAGCTTTCTTTTGATTTCCATTTGCATGGAATATCTTTTTCCATCCTCTCACTTTCAGTCTGTATGCATCCCTAGGTCTGAAGTGGGTCTCCTGTAGGCAGCATATATACAGGTCTTGTTTTTGTATCCATTCAGCCAGTCTGTGTCTTTTGGTTGCACCATTTAATCCATTTACATTTAAGGTAATTATCGATATGTGTGTTTCTATTACCACTTTCTTAATTGTTTTGGCATTGTTATTTTAGGTCGTTATCTTCTCTTGTGTTTCCTGTCTAGAGAAGTTCCTTTAGCATTTGTTGTAAAGCTGGTTTGGTGGTGCTGAATTCCCTTAACTTTTGCTTGTCTGTAATGGTTTTGATTTCTCCATTGAATCTGAATGAGATCCTTGCTGGGTAGAGTAATCTTGGTTTTAGGCCTTTCCCTTTCATCACTGTAAATATGTCCTGCCACTCCCTTCTGGCTTGCAGAGTTTCTGCTGAACAATCAGCTGTTAACCTCATGGGGATTCCCTTGTATGTTATTTTTTGCTTTTCCCTTGCTGCTTTTAATACTTTTTCTTTGTATTTATTTTTTGATAGTTTGATTAATATGTGTCTTGGTGTGTTTCTTCTTGGATTTATCCCATGTGGGACTCTCTGTGTTTCCTGGACTTGACTATTTTGTCCCATGTTAGGGAAGTTGTTTTTTGTTTTTGTTTTTTTGCAGTATGCGGGCCTCTCACTGTTGTGGCCTCTCCCATTGCAGAGCACAGGCTCCGGAAGTGCAGGCTCAGCAGCCATGGCTCGTGTGCCTAGCCACTCCATGGCATCTGGGATCTTGCCGGACCAGGGCACAAACCCTTGTCCCCTGCATCGGCAGGCGGACTCTCAACCACTGCACCACCAGGGAAGCCCGGAAGTTTTAAACTATAATCTCTTCAAATATTTTCTCAGGCACTTTCCTTTTCTCTTCTTCTTCTGGGCAAATATTTTCTCAGACACGTTCCTTTTCTCTTCTCCTTCTGTGACCCATATAATTCAAATATTGGTGCATTTAATGTTGTCCCAGAGGTCTCTGAGAATGTCCTCAATTCTTTTCACTCTTTTTTCTTTATTCTGCTCTGCAGCAGTTATTTCCACTATTTTATCTTCCAGGTCACTTATCTCTTCTTCTGACTCAGTTATTCTGCTATTGATTCCATCTAGAGTATACTTAATTTAATTTATTGTGTTGTTCATCATTGTTTCTTTGCTCTTTAGTTCTTCTTCATCCTTGTTAAATGTTTCTTGTATTTTCTCCATTTTATTTCCAAGATTTTGGATCATCTTTACTATCATTACTCTGAATTCTTTTTCAGGTAGACTGCCTATTTCCTCTTCACTTGTTTGGTCTGGTGAGTTTTTACTTCGCTCCTTCTTCTGCTGCATATTTCTATTTTTTCTCATTTTGTTAAACTTATTGTTTTGGGGGTCTCCTTTTCATAGGCTGCAGGTTCATAGTTTTCATTATTTTTGGTGTCTGCCCCCAGTGGGTGAGGTTGGTTCAGTGGCATGTGTAGGCATCCTGGTGGAGGAGGCTGGTGCCTGTGCTCTGGTGGGTGGGGCTGTATCTTGTCCTTCTGGTGGGCAGGGCTGCATCTGATGCTGTGTTTTGGAGTGTCTGTGAACTTAGTATGACTTTAGGCAGCTCTCTGCTAATGGGTGGTGTTGTGCTCTTGTCTTGCTAGTTGTTTGGCATGGTGTGTCCAGCACTGGAGCTTGCTGGCCGTTGGGTGGAGCTGGGTCTTCGTGTTGAGATGAAGATCTCTGGGAGAGCTCTTGCTGGTTGGTATTACATGGGGCTGGGATGTTTCTGGTGGTCCAATGTCCTGGACTCAGCTCTCCCACTTTGGAGGCTTAGGTCTGACACCCGGCTGGAGCACCAATACCCTGCCAGCCACATGGCTCAGAAGAAAAGAAAGAGAGAAAAGAAAAGACAAAGCAAAAACAAAAAAACAAACAGACAGAACCCTAGGACAAATGGTAAAAGCAAACCTATACAGACAAAATCACACAAAGAAGCATACACATACACACAGGATCAGCCTTCCAGAACAAAGCCAGAGCCTATCTTATACAAGGTTTTGGTTAGCTTGGGGATTCAAGCATTGGAAAACATTTAGAAGCAGGAGTGTTTAGGGACTGACAGACTTTCAGGGGCGATTCTGTGGTCATTAGATTAAGACCTGTATTTCTTTTTTAGTGTCATCTTTTCTAGGACAGTGGCTCTCAAATTTTAGTTTGTATCATAATCACTGGGAGAGTGTGTTAAAATACGGATTGCTGGGCCCAGTCCCAGAGATTCTCATTCAGTAGATCTGGAGTGAGGCCCAATAATTTAAATTTCAAACATGTCCTCAGGTTATTTAGTGCTGCTGAATAAGGAACCACATTTTGAGAACCATCATGTAGGATTGCCTAAGAGCATCTTCCTTAATTTCCAAGTAAAGATTTTTGTTTGTTGTTTTTCAATTTTTTATTATTGCTTTACCGAATAGTGAATTTTTATCAGAAAATTGAGCTCATTTTAGGCTTTGTGGGTTCAAGGGAGATAAGGAATATATAGGAGGGCTGGTTCCTCCTCACTCCATCTAGCTCTGCCCTGTGTAGGATACACCCAATCTCTCTTCTCTTCCAGGCAAAATGGTGTAACATATTTATAAAAGACATTAATTAATTAAAGAACCAATGGCTTCTTGTTATCAGGTAGGGGTCTGGTATGTATTCAGTTAACTTATAAATACAGAGTTGAGACTCCTATGTGAAGTACTGAGAAACAATTGCATATAATATTTTGGGACTTCCTGATAGCCACATGACATTTACAAGGTGAAATATTCAGTATACAGTTGTTTTACCATCAAAAAGACCTACCATTACATTACTTTTTGTTAAAAATCATGAAATTTAGAATTCATGTTTTAAGCACTGATTTCTTCAAAAAAGAGATATATTACTATTTTCTTACTTTTACATAGCAAGGAAATACATGCAGCTTGGCAAACATGCAATTTATTTTATTTATATTGAACCATTTGTTTTGCTGGGCAGTTTGAGTCTTTTTTCCCCACTAAAGGATTTTTTTTTTTAAGAAGCCGCTCTTGAAAACATTGCCAATTAGTTTTAACGTCACAAAATTAATGACAACCTGATGAATGCCATCACAGAATACATCATTACTTGAAAATTTGGCAGTTATAAAGAAATTCACAAAGGCAGTAATTAAAATTAGCTGAAAAAGGCAAATTGCTTCAACTTGGTGTCTTCAACAAAACATATCCTTATATGTTAATGATGGCCCTCAGCGATATTTTCAACAACTTTTCTACATATAGTATAAATTGTGTTCTTTCATTTTTCAACTCTGATTTTTGGCAATGAATGAAAATGGAATGCAGTGTTAGCATTTCAAGAAGAAAAATAAATAACATAAAGTTATCTTGGTATTGTAGTTATTCACATCTCTTTTATTCTAAAATTCTAGATTCACTATAGCAGTGGCATGACATCATTGTTAACTAATATGTTTCAGAAAATTTGAAGAACATAGAAACACAAATGTTTGATATGAACCAAATAAAACTGATGAAAAGCCAAGCCATACACCAAACAATATATGAACATTAATGTTTTTCTCAGTATAATACATATATGAAGAGGGAAGTGAGGAATACCCTTCAGCAGAGACAGGTATCAAAGTACTATCAATTTCACAACTGAATTGTTTAGAATCTATTTGAAAATAACAGGTTTTCAACATTTAAATTGTGCTACAGCACCAAAATAGTAAGTGCATAATTACAATTGGATTGAATAAAATACATTCTAACATAACTATAAAATATCCTTTAAAATAGAGTGTTAAATTTCAAGAACTGGTGAATTATATGGTATTTCTATGTGAATATTAGCTCATTTTGACTGGTATGTAAAATAAAAAGTAATCATTTCTTGTGGGGAAAAGTCTGTTAAATAAATTTTAAAATCTCATCAAAGGTTTAAGCATAATATAACAGACTTCAGAATAAGAATGAAGTTAAATACTTTCCATATCAAGAAATGGAATACAGCAAGAGCAAAAACTTAAGGGAAAATACATTTATTAAGGAAAAGGAAAGAACAAGGCAATTAATGTTGTATTAACTTTGAATAGGAAGTACAGAAAGCTAGTGTAAATAAGAGGCATTTATGTATTTTATTCCAAATGACTATCCAGCTTTCCAAAAAGAATACCTTTGAAATCTTTACCACATAATGGATTTCTGTATGTAGTTCAGTCTATTTCTGGACTTTCTATTCATGTGCCAGTACTACACTAATTATAGGACATTTTCAGTATGTTGTAGTACCTAGTAAAACTACTTACTTCCTTATATATTGTATTTTCACTTTTAGTCTATATACCTACTAGTCTTCAATGTTTATTTCTCCTAATGAACTTTAGTGTCTACTTGACTGGCTTCATTTAAAAAATACCACTGTTATATTTACTGGGATTGCATTAACTCTAACAAGTCTTAGTTCAAGTTATCTGACCCCAAGTTCCATTTGCTTTCTTATACATCATAATGTTTAAGAAACATAATCTCCAAATTTTACACAGGTTTTAGAAATGACATTGCTTTTCATAAACAGTGGCACTCCATGCACTGTACAATCAAATGAAGACCGTATATTCAAGGATAATCGGGAATAGAATGACAAAAATCCATTAAAAATCCATTTAATGTCTTTATCCATTAAAGACATTCTTCTAAAAACACTAAGGTATTTCAACTTATTTTATTAGGATTCTATGAAGTCAACAAGCCAACAACAGACTAGAATACATGTTTTTGCAAAAGATTATTATATGCTCTTTAAAATCTGGAGGTCATTTCCTAAATAGTATTTTTTTATTGAAGTATAGTGGATTTACAATGTTGTGCCAGTCTCTGCTGTACAGCAAAGTGACTCAGTTATACATTCTTTTGTAATATTCTTTTCCATTACGGTTTATCCCAGGAGGTTGGATATAGTTCCCTGTGTTATACAGTAGGACCTTGTTGTTTATACATTCTAAATGTAATAGTTTGCATCTACCAATCCCAAACTCCCAGGTTCCTAAATAGTATTTAATATTGCAAATAAGTATTTTCTTAAGGTATACTCCTATTTGCCACATTATAATATTCCTTCGAATCTTCATTTCCAAATGCTAATTTTTTAGCTATAGATATTTTGACTAAAATAATATGACCAGAATATTATGATATATATTTCCTATCCTTCGGAATTTTTTATATCTGAAGACATTTATCCATTTGATAGTGACTGTTCTAAATCAGGAAACAAATGTGAATTGACAATGAAGAATTTTTTCTAATATTACTTAAAATTGGCAAAAAAAATACTTTAAATACTAATGAGCAAATCATTACCTTTAAGGAAGTACTCTATTTGTGAAAGTTTAGAACTCATTTAAAGTAAAATAGCAGTTGTAAGTACCACAACCAAAATTAGTTCAACAAAGCAACACGATACATGATGAATTAGTCTTTCGGCTTTAACTTTCAATAATATGTTCATATCTGACTCCATCACCCAAACATACAGTGCCAATATAAATTTCCTTCTTCACTTGAAATGGACTCTAATATACTGCACTTATTATTTTGAGACTCAGAAGACTGTTCTTACAATTTAATTTGCAAATTCCATATTTTATAATTCAAGTTGAGAACTCACTTTCTATATGAAAAATATAACTGAAAATACAGTTAAATTCTTCATTTTCTACAGTGAGTCACTTGAAAAAGGTCATTTATCATCTAATTTGAATTAATGGTTGATAGCACCTGTTAATGAAACAAAGCAAAAAAATCTGATGAAATTATGTATAGTTTCAGATTTTTTGCTTTATTTCAGTAATATACACACATATATAAAATATAATTATGCTTAATAGATTTTTATAAAATGTCAGTTACCAAACTAATTTCTGTCAGTTAAATTAGCGTGAACCTTTGGTTATCATTTATTGAAAGAATTGAGGGAACTATTGCAATTTATTTTAGTAAAAAGAATTCATTCTTGAAAAATGAGATCTATGAAATTTAATTTTCTTAGCAAGGGACACAATCTAAGATCAAGGAAACAAAAGCTATCATTTTCTAATGACAGAGGAAATGACTATTGCAAAACCGAGTTTGTAACTTACATTCAAAATAACTGCAAATGCTTGTCTTTATGTCTGACTTTCAGACACGTTTTCTACGGGCTGAGTATATTGAATTAGAATTGCACTGATCAGTTATCTAGCTTCTTCAATATAAATTGAATAAAAGGGTTTTCTGTCTTGGCTCAAATATCACCATCCCCAATATGTACACCCTGACTACTTTTTTTTGTAATTGAAGCAAACATCACATATATACACACACTCATAAACCTTAAGTTGGGATATTTTTCTTTTTTCATAGCATTTCATTCTAAGAGAGTATATAACTTAGTTATTTATGGTGTTTACAGTGTTTTATCTGCCTCATTCCCTGAGAATATAACTGCCATGAGAAGAGGTTATTTATTTTGGTTTATTCACAAGTGTATCCCACAAACTGTATACATGGCCTGGAACTAAATAATTGTATATGAGTGAATAAACTATTACACTGGAACCTAAAGGGATCAAATAGTCTATAGAGTTTACAAAAATGTTTAAATACCTTTCTTCAACTTTATGGACTGTATGATTGTTCCATGGGAAAAAGAGGCAGTTATACAAACTTTAAAGTTTAAAGACGTTTAATGGGGCAATTATTTGGTATTTTCCAAACTAAACAACTACTCATCGGTATAGCAAGCAGGTCAGAACTGTTACTAAAATCCAATCAAAATGGTGGTGACCAAGAAAAGATACATGATAGGCTTTGAGAGAGGACTAAAAAAAGAGGAAGCAAATTTAGATAAGTGAGGAAAAAACTACCAGAGATATCAGACTAGTTGAATGGCAAAGCAAAAGTCTAGGGTAAGCACTCTGTTTTTGTTTGTTTGAGCAAATCTTTCAAATACTTGAAATATGTAAGTTCAGAAAGAAATGGTATGATTTGGTAGAATCTGTCTTTGAAATTCAGAGCTTAGATTTAAATTTGTATCTGAGCTATCTATCTAAATGGAAATGCTTAATAAATTAAAAAGTGTTAACACCATGTTTAATGGAGATATAAGTTATTTAAGATAATCATTTTTTAAGAAATAAGAAAATTTATCTCCCATCTCTTTCCTTTAAGCTTCAGCCACACTAGTGGGCTATCACTGTAATATGCCACATTCTTTGAATTTTGATGTTGCTACTCCCCTGATTGAAATATTTTTCTTTCACAGTTCTGCCTACTTTCCATCACTTACCTCTCGGTTCAAATGTCACCTCTCCTGAAAGACCTTTATGAGCTCTCTAGCTAGCTAATATAATACCACTCAAACACTATCAGGCACTCCCTGAATCAGTTACATATATTATTGCTTCATAAATTATGTAGCTATATAGTTATATAAATATGTTTAATATATATATTTACATTATTTTCTGTCCCCTCAGTAGCTCCCCCCCATAAAAAGGAAAGTTCCAAGAGAGTTAAAAGGTTATTTTTTCCTTGCCTTATTCATCATAATATTCCTGGTACTCATAACAATGCCTGGAACATAGTTGCCATCCAATACGTTATTCTTGAATCAATGAATTATTCTGAGCAGTCCATTAATTCTGGTCTCAGGAATAGCAACTCGCTAAAATACCTTAGGCATGTTTTGTTGACGTGGTCCATGTTAATATCTTCACTTGAGAACAAACTTTTATTTTGTCTTTTTAGAGACTATTAAACTCAAGGACTTAAATATAAAAATTGTCCCAAATATTTATGCATGGTGAGGTTGTGTTTATTAGTTACGAAAATAAAAATATGAAATTACAAATTACCAATTAAAATATACACATTAATAGAAAATTTGATTGGGTTTACTATTTTTAATAATGTAATAAACTATAATTTTTGTATACTATTCATTAGTATAGAGGGTAAGTAAGGCAGGGTCATTCAAGTCAAATCAATTTATGAACTACCAAAGAAGGCATATCATTAGTCTGAATACCAATAATTATTCCCTGCCCCTATTATATGTAACATATATTAAGCAAATTTATTTGTGTATGTATGTGTGTGTGTATGTATATATAAAGTAGGTATATATATGCATGTGTATATATATATATAATATATGTATATGCATATTTATATATATGTATATACATTTTTCTGTTAAAAATTCTGGAACTACTCACATAGAGCAGTTGTTCTCAACCATTGTGGTTTCAACCCCCAGGGGACATTTGGCAACATCTGGAGACATTTTTGGTTTTTGCATCTGAGCAGTGCTTCTGACATCTTGTGGACAGATTGTGCTTCTGACATTTAGCAGCAGGGATGCTGCCAAACCTGCACAGGATGGCCTCCCATAACAAAGAATTATCTGACCCATATAGTCAGTAGAACTGTTATGGACTAGATGTTTGGGTCCCTTCAAAATTCATATTTAACATTTGTACTATAAAAGTTATATGCCAAAAATTTGATTACCTAGAGGGAATGGGTAAATTTCTAGAAACATACAACCTAACAAGACTGTATCATGAAAAACAAAAGCTGACCAGAATAATTATTAGTTTAATCAGTAATCAAATTGAATCTATAAGGAGACTGAATTGGTAATCAAAAACCTCCCAACAAACAAAGTCCATGCCAGATGGCTTCACTGGTGAATTCTCCCAAATATTTAAACAAGAACTAATACCAATCTTCTCAAACTCTTCTAAAATGTAGGAGAGGGGAGGACTCTTCCAAATGCATCTCACAGGCTGTGATTACTCTGATGCTAAAACTAGACAAGGATGACACAAGAAAATTACAGGCGAATATCCCTGATGAACATAGATAGAAAAATCCTCAACAAAATATTAACAAACTGAATTCAACAAAATATAAAAAGGATTATACACCATGATCAAGTGGGATTTATTCCACAGATGCAAGGATAGTTCAACATCCACAAATCAATGTGACATACTACATTAAGAAAATGAAGGATAAAAATCATATATCATCTCAATAGATGAAGAAAAAGCATTGGACAAAACTCATCTGAATTTATGTTTAAAAACTCTCAACACAGATATAGAGGGAATGTACCTCAACATAATAAAGTCTATACATGACAAACCCACAGATAACATCATACTCAGTGGTGAAAAGCTGAGAGTTTTTCCCCTAAAATCAGGAACAAGACAAAAATGCTCACTCTCATCACTTTTACTCAACATAGTATTAGAAGTCCTAACCAGAGCAATTAGGCAAGAAGAAGAAAAGGCATCCAAATCAGAAAAGTAAACCTTAAAGACTCCACCAAAAATTGTTAGAACTAAAAACAAATTCAGTAAAGTTGCAGGATACAAATATCAATATACAAAAATCTGTTGCTTTTGTATATACTAATAACTATCAGACAAAGAAATTAATAAAACAATTTCATTTACAATTGCATCAAAAGAATGCTCAGGTATAAATTTAACCAAGGAAGTGAAAGACCTGTACACTGAAAACTATAAGACATTGATGAAAGAAACTGAAGAAGACACATATAATTGGAAAGATATTCCATGTTCATGGATTGGAAGAATTGATATTTTATAAAGGTCTATACTACCCAAAGCTATCCACAGATTCAATGCAATCTCTGTCAAATGTCCAATAAAGTTTTCACAGACATAGAGCAAATAATCCTATAAACTGTATGTAACCACAGAAGATGCAAAACAGCCAAAGCAATCCTAAGAAAGAAAAACAAAGCTAGAGGCATCATGCCTCCTTATTTCAAACTACATCACAAAGATATAGTCATCAAAACTGTTTGATGTCAGCATAAAAACAGACACATATGATCAATGGAACAGAATTGAGAGCCCAGACATAAACCTACACATATATAGTTGATTAATTTATGACAAAGGAGCCAAGATATACAATGGAAAGCAAAAGTCTCTTCAGTAAATGGTGTTGGAAAAACTGGACAGCCACAGCAAAGGAATGAAACTGGAGCACTATATTATACCATACACAAAAATTAACCCAAAATGGATAAAGATTTGAACATAAGACATGAAACCACAAAACTCCTAGAAGAAAACATGGGCATTAAGCTTACTGATATCAGTCTTGGCAATGATTTTTTGGACACTACTCCAAAAGCAAAGGTAAGAAAAGCAAAAACAAACAAGTGAGACTACATATAAATAAAAAGCTTCTGCACAGCAAAGGAAACGATCACAAAAATGAAAAGGCAACCTCCCAAATGGGAAAAAATATTTGCAAATCGTATATCCGATAAGGGGTTAACATCCAAGCTATAAAAAACTCATACAACTCAATAACAGAAATATACATTCCTATTTAAAAAATGGAAGGGGGATCTGAATAGACATTTTCCCAAAGACGATGTACAAATGGCCAACAGGTACATGAAATGGTGCTTGGCATCACAGTGAGAAATGCAAATCAAAAGTACAATGAGATACAACCTCACCCGTTAGTACAGCTATTGTCAAAAAGACAAAAAAACAACACATGTTGGTGAAAAAAGGGAACCTTAGTTCACTGTTGATGGGAATGTAAATGGGTGCAGCCACTATAGAAAACAGCATGGAGGTTCCTCAAAAAATTAAAAATAGAAATATCATATTATCCAGCAATTCCATTTCTAGGTATTTATCCAAAGGATATGAAACACTAGCTCAAAAAAATATCTGCACCTCCATGTTCACTGCAGCATTATTTATAACAGGCAAAACACGGAAAAAATGTAAGTGTCCATCAATGGATGAGTGAATAAAGAAAATGTGATTTTATGTTATATATATAGTTGACTCTTGAACAGCACTGGGGTTAGGGTTGCTGACACTTCATGTAGCCAAAAATCTGAGTATATCTCTACAGTTGGCCCTCCCTATCTGTAGTTCTGTATCCACAGATTTCACCAACAGTGGATTGTTTTGTAATATAGTACATATTTCTTGAAAAATATCCACATGTAAGTTGACCCTTGCAGTTCAAGCCTGTGTTGTTCAAAGGTCAATTGTATATATATACAGTAAGTCCTCTACATAGGAACCTTCAAGCTGTGACCTTTCAGACATGCACACATATATTTGCATGTCCAATCACGAAAGTTAGTTCACATGTCTGGCATACATTGTCACATGCGTGCATCTTCTATAAGTGGTTGTGCTTGTGTGTACTTTACTGTACAGTACTGTATAGAGTACAGTAGTACAGTATCTTTGTTTCAAGTCCAGGATGTCTGGAAGCAAGCATAAAAGCAGCTGTGATGTAGCTAGTACTGCTAAGAAGCACCAAGCCATAACGATGGAAACAAAAGTGAAAATAATTGAGTAAGTGGAGAGAGGCAAAAAGATGGTAGAAGTCACTCATTGTTATAACATTGAATTCCTTGCTGTGCAACACAAGGAGCTTACTAATGAAGACCTGATGGAATTGGAGGCCCAGAGAAAGGATGAAGAGAGACAAGAGGAAGAAAAAGTAAATGAAGAACTGAAGAGACTTGTGATGCAGGAAATGGCAAGGGGATTTTCTTTATTTGAGGAGGCACTGTTAGTTTTTGAGGCACAGGACCCGAATGTAGAATGGTACATGAAGGTTGCAGCAGCTGTTCAGTATGCAATCCAGTGCTACCATGTCAACTATGATGAGAAAAAAGAGCTACTATCCAGATATCACTGGTTCGTTTTTTCAAGAGGGTAGATAGAATTGAAACCAGCAAGGAATCAGAACTTGTGTCATCAATGTCAGGCATGAGTGAAATTGCAGCTTGCCCTCCATCTCCTATTGCTGAGGATCCTTCAGCTGTACCATCTCCCACCTCCTCTCCCTCCTCCAGTCAGTAACTCTTCTTGCCTGTTCACTCGATGCCAGCCCCTGCATGCCAGCTGTTGTACTGTACTACTGTACTTTTCAAGGTACTACACTGTAAGATTAAAAATGTTCTTTATTTTTTGTGTTTGCTTCTTTATTATTGGTGTAACAAGTATTATAAACCTATTACAGTACAGTACTGTATAGCTGATTGTGTTACTTGGGTACCTAGGCTAACTTTGTTGGACTTACAAATGCAGTCTCAGGACAAAACTTGTTTGTATGTAGGGGACTTACTACAGACACACACGGGGATGTTATCCAGCAATAAAAAAGGAAATCTTGCCATTTGTGACAACCTGGATGGACCTTGAGGGTATTATACTAAGTGAAATAAATCAGACAAAGAAAAATACTATATGACCTCACTTATATGTGGAATCTAAAAATAAAACATAAACAAACCCTAAAAAACAAATTCATAGATACAGTGAATAGATCAGTGGTTGCCAGAGGTGGGAGGTGGGGGAATGTGTGAAATGGGTGAAGATGATCAAAAGGTACAAACTTAAAAGTGAAGACATCGCCCTTTCTTTTCAGTAAGTGCAGATAATTAAGCATAATTCTGAAACACACCAAGTCAGTAGGTGTATTTGAATAATAGGTGGGTTTGATAAAAATTTTTTATTAAGTATGAAATCCTTAACATTTGTATAGCTAACCAAGTAAAATTCTAAATAAAAATTCTTATAATCACTGTAATAAATGTGTGGGGAATACAAAACTGAAAGCATCTATATCCACCTTTGAGCTTTTTCCTTTCAGGTAAAGTCAAGATGTATTTTTATTAGAGTCTGCTAACATCTTGCTTTCAAAGAAATTGAAGCTGTATAAATAATTCATCTTGATATCAATATTTTTAAAGCACATTTTTATTGTTTCTGAAAGTAGTCACGGTGTTCAAATATAATTCACTTTTAAACTTTGAAAGTGTTTAATACTTGGAATTAATTTCAAGTTGACCTAAAGTAGGCATGTGTACATGTGTGGATGCCTGCATATATGTTGCATGTTTAAGAAGTATATTAATATCATAATAAATTTAATATTATAAGATGGGAATTAAACATGTGACATCAAAGTACACTTATACTAACAAATTATTTCTCTCAGCATCAAGTTCAATAGAAGTAATCACATTTCTAGCTAATGAATTCTTATCAGCTCCTACTATCCTTGAAAATAGGTGACACATTAAGTTGCATTATATATTGTACTCATGAACTCTTACCTGATGTGCAATTTTTTAAATAGACTTTTCCATTAACATTTACTGAAAAGACTAATATTTTTCATAAAGCAAATAGTAACTTAAAATAATCACAGTATATTTTTAATTTACCAAATACATAAACTTAAATTGCTACTCTTTAGTGCTATTGTGGCACTGTTTCATTCATTTGTTCATTACCTTTGTTTATTTGTATCACTAACCTCCTCATCATTAACTGTGTTCTCTCCCTGATTTCACACATCCCATTAGATGCAAATGCTTGTCATTTATACTTCCTTACCATCTTTGAAATTTACCTTTATCTTCCCTCTTCCATTATGCTGAATTTGTTTAATGCATCATGAATGACATCATGACATAACTAATAAGAAGCAACCGATTGTGAAGACTATGGTGTCCTTATTTGTGAGGGAGTGGGTTTATCTAAAAGATGAGGTTCTTCTTAGGAAGGTAAAATAAGTTTATTCTGTTTTATTATCCCCCCATGACAAAATGTTAGCAAGTTCTTCAAAACACAAAACAAACCAACCAGCAAAGGATATTATGACTCCATGGATTCCATGATGATGAAGAGTTGGTAACACTTAATGAAATCAGGAAATTTTAGTAAAATCTAGGCCAGCAGAAGTGGCTCTGCCCGGGCCAAAAATGCAGCTCCACAGCTGCACTGGGTTGGTGCTTACTCAAGATTCATCTTTAAGGGTCTCAACAATCTGCAGTAGCCTAGACACTCCCTTTTGTACTGTGTATGTCATATCCAGTTAAAGTGCTTACTCCCTTTCGCTGAAAGCACCCTGCATTTTCCTCCTCCAGCTTTACTGTCATTTCAGTTTCAATCTTAAATGGCACCTCTGTCCTATCTTTTTCTAGTTCTCAAGTGGATTTAACTTCTAACTTCACTAATTTCTAGACATGCTTGTTTCCTAAGAAATTTCTCATAAGCATTATACATTATTTCCAATTAAACCTACTTGTATGTAACACACACTCCATCCTAAGGATAAATTCAGAGTAGAGATTATACACCATACAACAATTTTCACATGGTGATTCTTAATGACAAACTGTCACATGTTGAATAAACATTTTCATGGTACTTTATCATATAAATTGATAATGTTATAGAAAGCACATAATATACAGATTATAAACTTTGCAGTCATGGACGTTAAGTTGCTCATATTTCCTTTCATGAGAGAAACTCTTACAAGGAGTATCCCCACCTGACTGCTTCCTATTGTAAGTGCCTTCAGGAACTGTCTCAGCTTCCAGGTTGAAGCCATGAGCATCTTGGAAAACAATATTGGAGGATATGGTGTTACAAACATGAAGGGGAATGCCCCACCCAGTGTAACGCACAAGGACTTTGAAAAGTTCAGGAAGTAGAATGCATACAAGGATCATGGAATTGGCTGGAATCTACAAAGTTACACTGACACCCTGAAGAAGGATGATGATAATCTGCGTATAGCTAAAGGAGGGAGTCAGAGAGCCTCTGCTGTCATTTAAAAAGAGGGCTTTAGCTCTTACAGTGTGGGACAGGACCAAATGAGGAACAGACTCAAGATATTATTGTTAAGAACACTGAGCTACAGAGACTATTGAATGCTCAGCCTAGGCAGGTCTGTTATGCTGTGTTTAGGGTCCTGGCTGAGAAAACCTGCGTTACTGAAGCTTAGAACGGGAATATCTGTGTGGATTCCTCTGAAGATTTTAACTGTGAGCCCTCAGAGTCTTCAGAGGGAGCTCAGCCTTTCCCATTAAAGTATTAGCAGTTCCTTGACATGAGAATAAGCTGCAAAGGTCTCTTCCCTGCCAGGCAACAAGTGCCCCCTCAAGAGCTGTCCCCACCTTCTTTTCTGGCTACCAGATTGATAACTGGGGTTAAATTCCAGAATAGCTCCAATGCATATATGCCCATTTTGATAACCCATAAAATCATCATCAGATTGGGTAGATGCAGCAATAATTCATTGTAGGATAGAAATGGTACATCGTGGATCAAGCCTGAGCAGGACGAGAAGGCCTAAGTAAATTGCATGAGTACACAGCCTCATGTCACCCATGTTTTCATCCTTCCCTCATCTTATATATGGGTATATGGAGGGAATATGAAAAATCCAAGCTTGGTTTATAGATAGATTGGCTCAGTATACAAAATGAACCCAAAATAAATGGAGGCTACATTGTAGCCACTCAGTGGTAACTCTGAATGACAGTGAGTGTGTGAAAATCTTCCCAATGGACAGAGCTATCGTTACAACCATTCATTGACTTTATGGGAAAGGAGATGTGGCCAGAGATGAGAATGTGTGGAATTATGGGCAGTGGTGAATGGCCTCAAAATTAAAAGACTGGAATATCAGATAAAAGAGGGTCTACGGGAGAGGCATGCGGGTGGACGTATGCAAAGGGGCGTCAAGTGACATTTTTCATGTCAGATATAAATGCCTATCAGCAAGCACTCACCATGGAAAGAATACTGACCAACCACGTAGACAAAATTACTCTGCCAGTTGATACTAAATAGTCTTTGTTATTGGCTATGCCAGACCTGGCATGACAGGTATAGGAATGGAGTAATCACTGGGTAAAAGATGGAGATCACACAGGAACCCAGCAGCATGAATTCTAACAATCTAGCTTCTGCCTTCTAAGAAAATTTAATCTCTCAGAAAAAAACAAACAAACAAAAATAACAATTCTGAATCACCCATATGGCATATTTCCTTGGGAAGACAAATTATCCTTTGTTACCAGGGATAACAAGTCATTCTCACAGAAATTGGCATCTATTCTGGTTATGGAGAATTTTTTTCTTACCCTCAGAGCCCCAGTCAGCACCACCATCTAGGGAGTTACAAAATGCTTGATATAGAGGCATGAAGTTTCACACAATATAGCATCTAGCCAAGGAACACATTCACACTGAAGGCAGTACAGGACAATGCAACTGATATATACACCTCATAGAAAATAATTAGTATGGTTATTTCTTGATGAAGGAAGCCCAATAAAACTCATGTTACCATTACACACACCTTAAGCTTTCCCAATAGACCCATGAAAACTCAGAATTGCAGTGAAAGTGGCCTCTGTGTAATAATTGCAGCAGAACTCTACGTTCTAGATATAAGGTTAAAAATAGAATATAATGGTACAATCACATATTTTCTAAACACAGATCACAATTTATGTATTAAATATTAAATATATATTTTAGACAGATGAACAGAATTAAGCATATTTAAATCTATATTACAGAAATAAATATGATTCGCCACTTGAGTCTTTGACTATATTTTCAATTGGGAAAAAAAAGGAAGCCAGAATAAAACAGACCATCAGGTTAACAAACTCATTTCCACTCTCAATTCTCAGAGCTAATAACGGTGTGCCACAGGAAATAGTAAAATAGACAAATGCGGACATACAATGAACTGACTAGAAATTGCATAATTTCAGGTATAGTATGATTTGAGGAACTTTACAGAAATTATGTTTACCCCAACTATCTCACACAAAGCGCTGAAATGGTACTTTAAATTACATCATTTGTTTTTTCTTTTAGTGTACTGCTCCCTATATTTAAGTACAAAATTCTTAGAGATGGATTAGAAGGGAAGGTTCTGCTTCCAGAAATAGTAGTCTAAATGGTTAGAGCCAGTCCCACTTATATATTGTTGGGAAAAATAAGTAATCTTGTCAACAAAAGTCCTCTCCCTACCAACAGAGAACGGGCAGAGAACAATCACATAACTGGATAAGTACTAATAGATTATACGTATGTAAGGTAAAACGAGTGATTATGGGGTCTGGACAGAACTTCATGCACTTTATAGAGAAAAGTATAAGAGACAAAAACTTTTCTCATTTCCTTGAGACAAGAAAATACACTTTGTGATTGCTTATCTTATGGGGGCCTCCTAAATTAATGTTGGAGGTTTGTGTTTACAGTTCCAGAATCAGAAGGCCCAGGACCTTGTGCTGTAAAATTAAAAGGTCTTGTGTTCTCAAGAATACACCCTAAGGAGGAGAGAAGTTTCTCCCTCTTCTTCTTTAAACAGAGAAGACTTAATCATCACATAATTTAGACACACACTCCTACTAAGGCAGTGAGGGATATCGATATAAAAACATTAAAATTTTTAAACTTGCTTTACTTCCATAAATGCCTTTTAATTTTGAGTCAAGTCAATGGCTCTCAAAATTCCCCTTGGGTATGCTTTGAATTTATAAATAAAATTTTATTAATATGGATTGATGGCATGGATTTCTTCACCAGTTATATAGTTCTGTTTCTTTAAGAGATATCGTCCCTGAATGGAAGAGATGACTGAGAATTCTGTTTAATAAAGGTGGCTAATTTAATAGATTGGTGATTTTGAAAATGAAACCATTCAATGCCAAGAAAAGGTGCCTTTTCTCCGAGGAACCAATACCACAGAGCCCAAGCCTTTCGCAGACAGATCATGCCCTTTAGGGTTTTAATGTGGGGACCAACACTGGTGCTGCCAGCAGATTTATTTTCCTAAAAATGTGGCAAGGGTGAAAGATCTAGCTCTGCTATTCATTATACAGTCCTTTGTTTAAGCACCTGCATTTCTGTCACACAACACATTCTTGCTTTCCAAACCAAACATACTCACATTCATTTTCTACTTTTATTATGGTATAATAAATTTTATTGGTCAGTGGCATTTCTGCTTTCTAAATTAAAAAAAAATGTCTCCCACTGTTTCTCCTTTTTCTATTCTCAATAAAATTATTCATTTTTTACCTCATTTTTTTCTGTCATTTCAGCAGGATTTTTAGTAGAAGGACAAATAAAGCGTGGCAGTTGCCATCTTAAACTAGAATCCTAAACTATAATTCTGACATGTGTCCTTTATTCCCACAGCCTGGAATATTCTTTATCGCCTGCCTTATCCCTAACATATACCTGAGAAAATTCTTAGGTAAATTTGAAGACACAATGAATCCTCCCTCCAGATTGGCATCTGAAACCCTTTCCCATGTTTGAAAAATTTATCAACATGTAGTTCTTATGGAGAAGTGATAATCTGCTTTCTACTACCAAAGTCACATAGTTCAGATGCTAGACTTCTTTGTTCCTTTGACAACTGACATGTAGAGTATGTGTATTGTACCTAAGACATTCCCATTTGATATACAATCTGGGGCTTTGCATTCAGATAATAATGGCAGAGAGAACCTTCATGTTAGATAAACAATATATTTCCCGTAAGTTCATGTTCTGTGTAGTTAACTGTGGTTGATCTCTGATACACTCAACCACGATCTTGAAACAGAGCAGAACCCTATGATCCTTCCCTGCCCATGTCCTTAGCCTGCCTCTTGTCTGTGGAAAAACTTTAGCCAAAGGATAAGTTAAATCAGAGAAGTGAGAGAATGCAGAAACAAAGGAAAGCAGTCAAAGGAGACAAAATAACAATAGTTTAGTCATTAAGCAAAGTCAAGGACCTTTAGTTCCTCCTCAAAGACTGTAGATAATATTCTGAACCATATCCTTTGAGCTGTCTTACAGAGACTAAAACCCTCAACAGGTGGAAGAAGTTAACTACATGGTTGCCACAATTCCGAGAACTGACCTCAAAGAAATGGGAACAAACCAATCCTGGTACTACAGACTAACTGTATTTAAAACAATGAAGATGACACTGATCAGACCACTGCATGACTAACTTCAAGATGACCGTCAGAGCCGACTGTGCTGTTTCTGCCTTAGCCCCCTCCCTCCATATGTAAATGCTCTTGCCCACTGACTGTCAGTGCGGGGAATAAGCCTTTGGGCAGGAGTCTGCCCTCTTCCCTCCACCCCTCCCCCACTTGATAGCCTCTGAAAGCAAACTTTCCTTTCCACAAACCTTGCCTCTTTATTGGCTTCAAAGGGCAAGCAGCCAGACCCCCACTTGCGGTAACAATTTTGACTGATACAGATACTGCAAACAGGGTACAGGTTTCTAGCAAGAGATCCTCAGGAAGTAGAAACAATTCGGAGCTCGGGTATTTTGCTTAATTCAGACTTAATGTGGTAAAAATTTAGTTTTAGTATTAGAATCTGGGATTCCAAGACATGCACTAAAGAGGTAACTAAATTGATATAGAGGATCTACTAGAATGAGGTGCTCATTGGAGCCTTTAGGGTTTTAGTTGGCTACTCCCTAAAATAGGAAAAGGGACACAAGAAATTTAATAACTGCAGTGTGGATTGGCTGTCACCAATAACACAGAAAGCATACAGGAAGAAAATACCATGCTAAAATTCTTATTTTATTCATCAACCCAGGAATTCTGTGACCTTGCTAAAGAATATCTTACTGCCTGTAGCCTCAGGGTAAAGAAAGCAGATGAAGTTTGATCCTATGTTTTGCTGAATCACGGCTCTATTTCATCAAACTGAAGACGCTAGTAACTGTTAAAGTAATATACCATTATTTTAGATACCAGCACTATGAAAAAAGAAACAAAAATTACTTACCTCAACTCCTGTGGAAGCACAGAAATGAGACCGCTGGTCACAGTTGGCCTTTTGGAGGGCCAACATTCAGCCTACCGTATTCCTCATCTATCACTGTCTTTAAAAGTATAACCAAGCAGGACCCTATTGGCCCTTCCCAGAACACACCCCTCCCCGCCCACGTCCTCTTCCTGCCTCTTGTCTGTAGAAAAACTTTAGCTCCCTAGGCTTTCCCTGAGTTCCAAAGAGTGAATTTAATCAAAGTGAGAAAATACAGAAAGAAAGGAAAACAGTCGAGCAAGGCAAAATAATAATGGTTTCGCCATTAAACAAAGTCAAGGATTTTTAGTTCTTCCTCAAGGGCTATAGATAATATTCTGAGCCACATCCTTTGAGCGTTTTGCAGATACTGAAACCACCACCAGGTGGAAGAAGTTAACTGTATGCTGCCCACAAGCATGAAGACCCCAGACAGGTTGGAACCAGAAGGTTAATGATGCTGACTCCCAATTACCTCATCACCAACCAACTAGAAGAATGTTCACGAGCTGATCATGCGCCCCATCACCCACCTCCCTCACCCTATCTTAAAAACCCTTTCCCTGAAAGCCTTCAGGGAGTTGAGGCCTTTTAAGCACTAGCTACTCAGATTCCTTGCTTGGCACCCTGCAATAAACGCTGCACTTTCCATCACCACAACCTGGTGTCAGTAGATTGGCTTTACTGCATGTAGGCAAAGGGACTCAAGTTTGGCTCAGTAACAAAAGCAGTATTTCTCAACCTTGTCTATGCATTGGAATTGACTGGGAGCTTTAAAAAATCCTGATGCCAGAGTTCCTCCCCAGGAATACCAATGCAATTAGTTTGGGGAATGACTTGGACATTAGGAATCTTTAAATCTCCCCAGCTGATTTTGAAACAGCCCATGTTGAGAAACACTGAATTAGGTAGCAGCTGAAAATCCTCTGGGGATTGTCAATTAAAGACAACTTTGAAAAGAGGCATTATATCAAAAGATTTTCAGTGTTTCATTTTCACAATTTACATTAGTATTTATATTATAGAAACTCTGGGGACTGTAGATAGGAGGTATTCTGAGTACATAATTACAGAGTGGCTGAATTAATACCAGTCTATCTGCTAGAGTTTCTAGATTCACTATGGTAGCATAACAGCTGTGAGTGGTCCACACAATTGACCAGGTGCCACTGATAGACAATGCTAAATTGAATGAAAATGCCAGCAAATCCAAGTACTATGTTGAGAAGTAACTTGAAACAATTTTGACAGAAAGAAAAATGCTGGAGTGAATTTAATATGGACCATCCACTCCCCAAAAATCCCCTGGAAGGGCCCAAAGGACATTTTCTCCACCAAGGGCAAGGGATATGCTTTGAGGAGGGGTGTCATCATCTTTGACAAGTGATTTTTGTGGCAATTTTGTATAGAATATAGAGGCTGGTAGAATTTTCTGTGGTTGAAATGGATTCAATTCAACTGCAATTAAGGGAGTGAGATGACCCCAAGGAGGTAGAGATCAAATAGTGGCACAGAGCTCCAGAGACAAAATGGGTATGGTTGTCAGGATAGATTTCAGATATAGTATAGTTATCAAAATGGTCTGCCTTAAGGAATCTTTGTAGGTTTATGCTAATTGTTCATGACCCTGAGGACTGAAATACAGGGCAGCTTCTCAAAGGTCATCTTTATTTTAACTACACTTTACTTTTGATTGTATAACTGAAAAATATATTTGTATGTATATTTACACACATATGTATATGTACATATATACACACACATATACATATATATATATGGTGTGTTTATATATGTAAAATAAAATCCTATAAACAGATTTTGAGTCATAGTGCCTAACACATTTCCTAGAAATGTGTGAATTTAGAGACTCAGAACTCATTGAATGAAAGGGAGATTATATACTGCTGTGAGACTCTAATAATTTCTGATGTATGGACTTGGGTTCTTCCTCTTAGCCTCTTCTCAGTGAGGCCAGGAAACATTCTTCAAGGTAACTATGCCTAAGGAGAGAAAAATGCAAAGATATTTCAAGGAATTTTAAAGACAGACTGTCAGGTAACACTTCAGATACTGTCACATTGTTATGTCAAACAGCTGTATCATTTTAAACATCACCAGAAGTATAAACTAGGCCCCATTGTTCCATATACTTTATTATAATTATTATGAATGTTATTTTCAATGTGTGAATTACATGAAAATTCATTTTAGAAAACATGATTTTGATTCACATTTTCCTTTTGAGATATAGCATATTTTTGTATCCATTCATATTTCCCTGGAATTTTTTTGATGTCCTAATTTTTTGTTTGGGTGGTTTATCTTTTTAAATTTACGTTTAGAAATTCTTGATATATTCTGGATACTAATCTATTTTCAGTTATATTTGTGCTAATTATTTTCTCTTTTTAGAGGGTTTTTCTAATAGACTCTATTTTCAAAGCAGCTTCAGGTTCACAGGAAAATTAAACAGGAAATACAGAGAACTACCATATACACATTGCCCACACACACAATCTGCCACACCAGGGTAGAACATTCGTTACACTTGATGGATGTACTTTGACACATCAGTTTCACCCAAAGTCCATAGTTTACATTAGGGTTCGTTCTTGGTGCTACACTTTCTGTTGGTTTTGACAAATATATACTTACATGTATCCACCATTATTTTATCATACAGAACAGTTTCACTGCCCTAAAAATCATCTGTGATCTGCTTATTCATTCCTCCCTTTTCCTCAACCCATACCCTAGTATAGGTTATTTTTCTGGTGGAAAGTAAGGAGGGGAGACAAATAGTAGAAAAATACGTATAAAAGAGTAAGTTGCAAGTTGATGTTTTCCTTTGGATAAAATAGAGTTGTGTTGAGTGGATTGGGAATGCCAGGTGAAAAGGGCAGATTGCATTTGGAAATGGGGTAGTCAGTAGAGACTTCAGGAAGAAGAGGGAGTTAGTCACGTGGGTATCTGAAGAAGAGCCTTTCTGCAGAGGGACTAGCAAGTGAGAGGCTCTAAAGTGGAGCATATCTGCCTTTATGAAGGAAGAGGGGAGGCCAGTAGGACTGAAGCAGGGTGAGGCATTAACAGGAAGTCAGATTACTCAGGTGCTTGTACCTAGCCATTCAATGAGTTTTGCTGATTTGTGGTTTCCTCTGAGTGAAATATCAAGACATTGAAGAGGTTTGAGCAGAAGAGTGAAATGGTTTGATTTATGATTTAAAAGGATCACCCTAGTCACACCCTTGAGGACAGAGAGTAGTGTGAAAGGAAGAAATTTACTGTAATCTAGACAAGAGATCACAGCATACCTGGATTGGGGTACAGTGGGCATAGTGAAATGTGGCCATATAATGCATTTATTTTAAAATTAAAGAGAACAGGTTTTCTGGAAGATTAGATGTGAAGTGAGTGAAGGAGAGAAAGTATTGAGTCACTCATAACCCTATCTTTCTGAATTCAGTTTGTAAAGGCTGATGCAAGACTCTTTAATGTTCATTTTATCATCAGGAGCACCCAGTGCCCAGTAGCAGCTGTGCCAGCAGGACCAGAAATAGTGATGACAGCATCCAGGTTCTCTGGGAGTAATGTCAACAGTGGTCTTCAGTCATCAGCAGCAGTAATGGTGGCATTCCAACCTGACACTTATTTTAGTATAATCTGTTGTTGGATCCGTTGTGGATCAGGCTATCTGTTCCTGCTCATTTCCCAATCATTATTTGAACTATACAAATATTTGAGCTACGTTTTAAATTCATTGCTACTAGGTTAACTAGAATTGATTTCTATAAATAAGAAACTTGAGTTATACAAAGATTCTTCTGAGTCTCTAAGTACAAGCACAAGGATTATATTTTATTCAGTTTGTGTGCAGGGGCCAGTTACACAGTCATGCCTCAAATATAGCTTTTTGTTAAATAGAGGAATGAACTATTAGTAAAGGAGTAAATTGAGGGATGAATTAAATTAATGGATTAAAAATATTTGGGGTTGTATTATCTTCTGAAGTGTCTAAGAATTTTCTACCATAGAACTTTTATTTATTTACAACTATATATTAGTTAAAAGTGGGGTATATTCAGAAGGCAAAAAGGCAGCATACATAATTCAAAGCAAAAGAGTAATCTTTCGGCCGGCAGCGTCCACCAGAGCCGCGGCGAGAGCCAAGGCCCGAAGGGGAGCGCGTGGCAGCCGCAGAAACGCAAAACTCTCTGTTCCCTCTCCTCGCTGAGCGGCGCCGCATCGCTCGCCTCCATTGGCTGCCCTGAGCGAGCGCCTCCGCCCCAGGAAAAGGAGAAGAAAAGGCAGTGAAGAAGACCACCATTTCCCCCCACAGACCAAAAGGAGACTAGAAACCCTTTCTTACATGATTCCTGGGGACACGGTCTTCAAGCAGTCACAGTGGCGGGAACAGCAGCAGCAGCATCAACAGCCCGGGCCAGGCCAGCTGGGTGGAGAGCAGCTTAAACCACCCCTCCGCCCGGTCCAGCCCCCATGCGCCCCGGCCCCCAGTCCGTGCCGGGGCGATACACACTGTGTCAAGGCCCTTACTTCCACATCAACCAGACCCTGAAGGAGGCCCACTTTCACAGCCTAGAGTACCAAGGACGGCCTCCCACATGACGTGCCAGCACTTTCTTGCCTTCTGTGAAGGGACAGCGCTGTGCAGATATGATATATCAACGATGTTTTAAAAAAATTGCACCAAAAAATGCCTGTTGGTTTTCAGTCTGTATTTGAAATAACAGGTTAACAGGTCACTGTTTACTTGTGGTTTTGCTGCACTACTGCAATTTCAAAGGGGCTTTGAAGCAGTTTTTTATAGGATTCTTTTGAGGGTGGGTATCAAATCCAGGGCAAGTTAACAGTAGAAGGAAATCTCATCTGCAAGTCGAATCCATAGTTTGTCCAAGTCAGGCTAATTTCCAGATCTGTCAATTAGAAATGCTGCTTTCTGTAAAAAGGTCCTTTAAAAATGAGGGATCTTCTTTGGAGAAATGCCTGTTTAGGTCTTCTGCCCAGTTTTGGATTGGGTTGTTTATTTGATATTGAGCTGAATGAGCTGCTTGTAAATTTTGGAGATTAATACTTTGTCAGTTCCTTCGTTTGCAAATATTTTCTCCCATTCTGAGGGTTGCCTTTTCTTGTTGTTTATGGTTTCCTTTCCTGTGTAAAAGTTTTTAAGTTTCATTAGGTCTCATTTGTTCATTTTTGTTTTTATTTCCATTTCTCTAGGAGATGGGTCAAAAAGGATCTTGCTGTGATTTATGTCATACAATGTTCTTCCTATGTTTTCCTCTAAGAGTTTTATAGTGTCCGGTCTTATATTTAGGTCTCGAATCCATTTTGAGTTTATTTCTGTGTATGGTGTTAGGGAGTGTTCTAATTTCATTCTTTTCCATGTAGCTGTCCAGTTTTCCCAGCACCACTTATTGAAGAGGCTGTCTTTTCTCCATTGTTATTCTTGCCTCCTTTATCAAAAATAAGGTGACCATTGGTGCATGGGTTTATCTCTAGGCTTTCTATCCTGTTCCATTGATCTATATTTCTGTTTTTGTGCGAGTACCATACTGTCTTGATTACTGTAGCTTTGTAGTATAGTCTGAAGTCAGGGAGCCTGATTCCTCCAGCTCCATTTTTCTTACTCGAGATTGCTTTGGCTATTCGGGGCCTTTTGTGTTTCCATACAAATTGTGAAATTCTTTTTCTAGTTCTGTGAAAAATGCCATTGGTAGTTTGATAGGGATTGCATTGAATCTGTAGATTGCTTTGGGTAGTATAGTCATTTTCACATATTGATTCTTCCAATCCAAGAACATGGTATATCTCTCCATCTGTTTGTATCATCTTTAATTCTTTTATCAGTGCCTTATAGTTTTCTGCATACAGGTCTTTTGTCTCCTTAGGTAGGTTTATTCCTAGGTATTTTATTCTTTTTGTTGCAATGGTAAATGGGAGTGTTTCCTTAATTTCTCTTTCAGATTTTTCATCTTTAGTGTATAGGAATGTAAGAGATTTCTGTGCATTAATTTTGTATCCTGCTACTTTATGAATTTCATTGATTAGCTCTAGTAGTTTTCTGGTAGCATCTTTAGGATTTTCTATGTATAGTAACATGTCATCTGCAAACAGTGACAGTTTTACTTCTTTTCCAGTTTGTATTCTTATTTCTTTTTCTTCTCTGATTGCTGTAGCTAAAACTTCCAAAACTATGTTGAATAATAGTGATGAGAGTGGACAACCTTGTCTTGTTCCTGATCTTAGAGGAAATGGTATCAGTTTTTCACCATTGAGAACAATGTTGGCTGTGGGTTTGTCATATATGACCTTTATTATGTTGAGGTAAGTTCCCTCTGTGCCTACTTTCTGGAGGGTTTTTATCATAAATGGGTGTTGAATTTTGTTGAAAGCTTTTTCTGTATCTATTGAGATGATATATGGTTTTTCTCCTTCAATTTGTTAATATGGTGTATCACATGATTGATTTGCCTATATTGAAGAATCCTTGCATTCCTGGGATAAAGCCCACTTGATCATGGTGTATGATCCTTTTAATGTGTTGTTGGATTCTGTTTGCTAGTATTTCGTTGAGGATTTTTGCATCTATGTTCATCAGTGATATTGGCCTGTAGTTTTCTTTCTTTGTGACATCTTTGTCTGGTTTTGGTGTCAGGGTGATGGTGAACTCATAGAATGAGTTTGGGAGTGTTCCTCCCTATGCTATATTTTGGAAGAGTTTGAGAAGTTTAGGTGTTAGCTCTTTGCTAGATGTTTGATAGAATTCACCTGTGAAGCCATCTTGTCCTGGGCTTTTGTTTGTTGGAAGATTTTTAATCATAGAAAACTCTGTTTGCCAACAAACACATGAAAGAATGCTCAACATCACTAATCATTAGAGAAATGCAAATCAAAACTACAATCAGGTATCACCTCACACCAGTCAGAATGGCCACCATCAAAAAATCTACAAACAATAAATGCTGGAGAGGGTGTGGAGAAAAGGGAAGGGAACCCTCTTGCACTGTAGGTGGGAATGTAAATTTATACAGCCACTGTGGAGAACAGTAATGGAGGTTCCTTAAAAAACTAAAAATAGAACTACCATATGACCCAGCAATCCCACTACTGGACATATACCCTGAGAAAACTATAATTCAAAAAGAATCATGCACCACAATGTTCATTGCAGCTCTATTTACAATAGCCAGGACATGGAAGCAACCTAAGTGTCCATCGACAGATGACTGGATAAAGAAGATATGGCACATATATACAATGGAATATTACTCAGCCATTAAAAGGAAACAAAATTGAGTTATTTGTAGTGAGGTGGATGGACCTAGAGTCTGTCCTACAGAGTGAAGTCAGAAAGAGAAAAACAAATACCATATGTTAACACATATATATGGAATCTAAAAAAAAAAAAAAAAAGGTTCTGAAGAACCTAGGGGCAGAACAGGAATAAAGATGCAGATGTAAAGAATGGACTTGAAGACACAGGAAAGGGGAAGGGTAAGCTGGGATGAAGTGAGAGAGTGGCATGGACATATATACCCTACCAAATGTAAAATAAATAGCTAGTGGGAAGCAGCCACATAGCACAGGGAGATCAGCTCAGTGATTTATGACCACTTAGAGGGGTGGGATAAGGATGGTGGGAAGGAGACACAAGAGGGTGGAGATATGGGGATATATGTATATGTATAGCTGATTCACATTGTTATAAAGCAGAAATTAACACACACAGACAAAAAAATGAGGGATCTTCAATTTTTTAATTTCAATAAACTAGTAAAGAGTATCTACTTTTAAAAAAAAGAGTAATCTTTTTATTATTAACAATAAAATTATTTTATATAACTTTATGCAGAGTATGAGATCTACATAAATCTGAAACACATATTCCACATGTATTCTTGATTTTCATACATCATTTATGAGAAGAGCAGTTTTTAAATTGTAGTTTGTCATTTCTGAAAGCTTTATGTCTTGTTTTTTCCCTCATTTGTATGCCCCAAAGCCTAAAAACCTAATATTATCATTGTTGCATGCTCTATTTTATACATAGACACACACACAGGATACATATTTAATATATTTCTGTAACTATGGGAGAGTGTGTAGTTTGTCAAGCAAAGCTGCTACATCCTAGGTGGCTAAAATTGCAGGCATGAGTACCAATATGTTAACATGATGGTAGAACCTCCTGACTTTGACATAAAAGCTTTAAGTAATGTCTTAAAGAATATAAAAACATTTTTATACCAAAAAAACTCACTTAGTAAGTTAATTGGAGTACATGAGCTAGGATTAAATATCTCTTATTAATTAAACTCATATAACTCACATTGTTACATTGTTTTTGATATTTTATCATTTCATTTTGATTCTTAGAGTCTCCATTTCTTTTTTATATTACACATGTGTACTTGCAAATTGAATACCTTTCACATTAGAGTTTTTTATGTTACTATATTGTAACATAATTATCTTAAACTCTCTGTCTGATAATTCCAAACTTTGTGCCATATCTGAATCCAGTTCTGACACTTGCTCTGTGTCTTCATTCTGTGCCATTTCCTGACTTTTATCATGATTTGTAATTTTTTGTTGACATATCAAGTAATAGGAACTGAAGCAAATAGACCTTTAGTGTGGGATTTATATGAAACTGGCTAGGAGTTGAGCTGTGTTTAATGTTTATTATAACAGTAAGCACCAAATTTTTTATCTTCCTGTTGACTTTGTGTTTCCCTAAAAATGTTTTTCTAAAGATTCTGTATGCCTCGCATCATTTCCAGCTATAATTTCCTGTTATTATATTGAAGCCCTGTTCAAGTGGTACTAAGGAATTGAGAAGGTAATTTTTCTATCATTTTTTGATTAAATCTCAGTCTTTTAGTGGGCCTGTGTAGGTTGACAGTGACCTTCACAAGTGGTTCTTATCTTTTTTTTCACTCCCACTTATGTGAGGTTGAAAGGCTAGTGAGTGCTTGTGTTAGGTAATTATACCGCTGCCTATGTGGGCTAAGGTGCTGGTCAAGTTTTTTCACTGGAGAGTAGGCCTTATATGGAGTGTACACTTGGCCTATTTCACAATAGTTATTTTACCTCTTGCCGAAGACAGGAGGTAAGTTTTCTTAGCTGCTCAGTGTGAGGAACTTGTAGGTTCCTAGAGCTAAAACCACAAAAAAGTGTGAGAGCCCCCTCTAAGACTGTACTCCTCCAGGAGTTTCTCACTCTCAAAAGAATCCAAATTTGGCCTCCAGCAATTCATCAAAATTATCATTTAAGTGTTCTACAAGTTTATGGCTCTGGCAGCTTCTGTTCCAGGTTAGCTGTGTTTCTCTGTAGTAGCCTGTCTCTCCAGATTTTGAGATGGTGATTTGCCGTGCAATCTCAATTTTCTGATGTCTAAGGAAAACTTTGATTTTCAGTATGTTCAGCTTTTATCTTGTGCCCACAGGACTTCTAAGCTGTTTACATGTCATAGCTGAACTACAAGTCCCATCTTTATATTTTGACCTCATGAAAATAAAACAATATTCAGCATATAAAAGATAGCAGGTATGTAGAATACACAGATAGTTGCCCTAATTGAGGAGAAGTTGGAATTAGTAGAAAATGAAATTTGGAAGTGATGTTAACATCAGAAAGAGATAACAATAATAGGGTAAGTAGAGAATAGTGTATGAGAGAATAAAAGCAACAAGTAGAACAGATATCAGCACTGTAACTTCTAAAAATAAGCGAACCAAAGGTAAAAAAAATGTGTATAATATTGTGGTGTGTATGTATATATAAATAGAGCAGCCTTAGAGAGCCTATGATATAGGAGATCTTGAAATTAGGACAACAACCAGCTCAGTTCTAAGATATTTCATTCACACTGGGGCTATTGCCCCAACGATTCCACATAATCAGTGTTTAAAAATAGTTTTTGTTGCTTACAGTACATTTATTAGATTAATATCTATTATTTCCATTTTAATCTGTTACTGAGAAGACACACTTTCATTTATTTAAAAAATAATTATTAAGCATACCCTATACACTGGAGATAAGCAGGTAAGTGAGAAAAGGTAAAAGGATTATTTAAAATAAATCTAAATAATCTTGAATAATTTATTCTTCTATTGTTTTCTTTTATTGCAAGAAAATATCATGTAATTACAAATGATATTCGAAAGCTCACAAGTCAAGTCTTTTATATTAATACACCTTGATACCTATAAAGATTGATACTAATTATATAAACTTGTGGCAAATACTTCTTTATTTAAAGAGACAGAAATATATGTACCTAGTAAGAATTATGTTAAGGTAATACTGAAACATAACAGAATATGCATTTAAGACCTTCAAACAAAAGTGAAGATATTATGTTACTCTGATCTGTGAGTTGCAAATTATTTACTTTGAACATATTTTATGTAGGGTACATATGAATAGTCTTATCTTTCCACATCATAAACTTATTCCATATTTCCCTATGATAAACTTCATATACTTAAAAAGCAATTAAAAATATCAATACACTAAAACATTATAAATCAAAAACCAAGATGAATACTGTTTTCTCAATTATGGCATGAATTAATCATGATTTTATAAACATGAGCCAACACTGCATTAATAATTCACTTAAAACCACATAAAACCCCACTTCCCCTCACAAAAGCACTGGAATCACAACTAACTGCTGAACAATCATCGACAGAAAGACATTGGAACTCACCAAAAAAGACACCCCACATCCAAAGACAAAGGAGAAGCTACAATGAGATGGTAGGAGGTGTGCAATCACTATAAAATCAAACCCCGTAACTGCTGAGTGGGTGACTCATAAACTGGAGAACAATTATAACAGAGAAGTCCACCCACTGGAGTGAAGGTTCTGAGCCCCATGTCAGGCTTCCGAACCTGGGTATCTGGAAACAGGAAGAGGAATCCCCAGAGAACTGGGATTGAAGTCCAGTGGGATTTAATTGCAGGACTTTAACAGGACTGGGGGAAACAGAGACTCCATGCCTGGAGGGCACACACAAAGTAGTGTGTGCACCAGGACCCAGGGGGAAGAAGCAGTGAACCAGTAGGAGAATGAACCAGACCTACCTGCTAGTGTCGGAGGGTTTCCTGCAGAGGCAGGTGGGTGGTTGTTGTTCACCATGTGGACAAGGACACCAAAAGACACAGACTGGCTGAATGGATACAAAAACAAATCCGTATATATGCTGTCTACAAGAGATCCACTTCAGGCCTAGGGGCCCACACAGACTGAAAGTGAGGACATGGAAAAAGACACTCCATACAAATGGAAATCAAAAGAAAGCTGGAGTAGCAAGACTTATATCAGACAAAATAGACTTTAAAATAACGACTATTACAAGAGACAAAGAAGGACACTACATAAGATCAAGGGATCAAATCAAGAAGAAGACATAAGAGTTGTAAATATTTATGCACCCAACATAGGAGAACATCAGTACATAAAGCAAATGCTAATAGCCATAGAAGGGGAAATCAACAGTAACACAATAATAGTGGGGGACTTTAACACCTCACTTACACCAATGGACAGATCATCCAGACAGAAAATTAATAAGGAAACACAAGCTTTAAATGACACAGTAGACCAGATTGATTTAATTGATATTTATAGGACATTCCATCTGAAAAGAGCAGATTACACTTTCTTCTCAAGTGCACATGGAATATTCTCCAGGACAGATCATATCTTGGGTCACAAATCAAGCTTCTGTAAATTTAAGAAAATTGAAATCTTATCAAGTATCTTTTCCGACCACAACACTATGAGATTAGAAATAAATTACAGGGAAAAAACCATAAAAAACACAACACATGGAAGCTAAATGATATGCTACTAAATAACCAAGAGATCACTGAAGAAATCAAAGAGGAAATCAAAAAATACCTAGAGACAAATGACAACAAAAGCACGATGAACCAAAACATATGGGATGCAGCAAAAGCAGTTTTAAGAGGGAAGTTTATAGCAATACAAGCCTAATCCAAGAAACAAGAAACATCTCAAATAAACAACCTAACCTTACACCTAAAGCATTAGAGAAAGCAGAACAAGAAAACCCCAAAGTTAGCAGAAGGAAAGGAATCATAAATATCAGATCAGAAATAAATGAAAAAGAAATGAAAGAAATGATAGCAAAGATCAATAAAACTAAAAGCTGGGTCTTTGAGAAAATAAACAAAATTGATAAACCATTAGCCAGACTCATGAAGAAAAAGAGGGAGAAGACTCAAATAAATAAAATTAGAAATGAAAAAGGAGAAGTTACAACAGACATCGCAGAAATACAAAGCATCCTAAGAGACTACTACAAGCAACTCTATGCCAATAAAATGGACAGCCTGGAAGAAATGGACAAATTCTTAGGAAGGTATAACCTTCTAAGACTGAACCAGGAAGAAAAAGAAAATATGAATTGACCAATCAAAAGTAATGAAATTGAAACTGTGATTAAAAATCTTCCAACAAACAAAAGTCTAGGACCAGATGGTTTCACAGGTGAATTCGATCAAACATTTAAAGAAGAGCTAACACCCATCCTTCTCAAACTCTTCTAAAAAAATTGCAGAGGAAAGAACACTCCCAAACTCATTCTACAAGGCTACCATCACCCTGATACCAAAACCAGACAAAGATACTACACAAAAGAAAATTACAGACCAATATCACTGATGAATATAGATGCAAAAATCCTCAACAAAATACTAGCAAACAGAACCCAACAACACATTAAAAGGACCACACACCATGATCAAGTGGGATTTATCCCAGGGATGCAAGGCTTCTTCAATATACACAAATCTATCAATGTGATACACCATATTAACAAACTGAAGAATAAAAACCATATGATAATCTCAATAGATGTAGAAAAACTTTGGACAAAATCCAACACCCATTTATGATAAAAACTCTCCAGAAAGTGGGCGTAGAGGGAACCTACCTCAACATAATAAAGGTCATATATGACAAACCCACAGAAAACATCATTCTCAATGGTGAAAAACTGAAAGCATTTCCACTAAGATCAGGATCAAGACAAGGATGTCCACTCTCAACACTATTATTCAACATAGTTTTGGAAGTCCGAGCCATGGCAATCAGAGAACAAAAAGAAATAAAATGAATGTAGATTGGAAAAAAAGTAAAACTGTCACTGTTTGCAGATGACATGAAACTATAAACAGAAGATGCCACCAGAAAAGTACTAGAGCTAATCAATGAATTTGGTAAAGTTGCAGGATATAAAATTAATGCACAGAAATCTCTTGCATTCCTATACAGTAACAAGGTCAGAAAGAGAAATTAAGGAAACAATCCCATTCACAATTGCAACAAAAAGAATACAATACCTATGAATAAATGTACCTAAGGAAGTAAAAGACCTGTATTCAGAGAACTGTAAGACACTGATGAAAGTAATCAAAGATGACACAAACAGATGGAGAGATATACCATGTTCTTGGATTGGAAGAATCAACATTGTGAAAATGACTATACTACCCAAAGCAAGCTACAGATTCAGTGCAATCCCTAGCAAATAACCAATGGCAATTTTACAGAACTAGAAAAAAAAGTCTTAAAATTTTTATGGGGACACAAAAGACCCCAAATAGCCAAAGTAATCTTGAGGGAAAAAAGAAGAAAAAAAACAGAGCTGGAGGAATTAGACTTCCAGACTTCAGGTTATACTACAAAGCTACAGTAATCAAGACAGTATTGTCCTGGCACAAAAAGAGAAATATAAATCAATGGAACAGGATAGAAAGACCAGAGATAAACCCATGCACCTATGGTCAACTAATCTATGACAAAGGAGGCAAGGATATACAATGGAGAAAAGACAGGCTCTTCAATCAGTGGTGCTGGGAAAACTGGACAGCTACATGTAAAAGAATGAAATTAGAACACTCCCTAACACCATACACAAAAATAAACTCAAAATGGATTAAAGACCTAAATGTAAGACTGGACACTATAAAACTCTTAGAGGGAAACATCTGCAGAACACTCTTTGACATAAATCACAGCAAGATCTTTTTTGACCCACCTCCTAGAGTAATGGAAATAAAAAAATAAAATAAACAAATGGGACCTAATGAAACTTAAAAGCTTTTACACAGCAAAGGAAACTATAAACAAGGTGAAAAGGCAGCCCTCTGAATCAGAGAAAATATTTGCAAATGAATCAATAGACAAAGGATTGATCTGCAAAATATATAAATAGCTCTAGCAGCTCAATATCAAAAAACAAACAACTCAATCCAAAAATGGGCAGAAGATGTAAATAGACATTTCTCCAAAGAAGACATAACAGATGGCCAAGAAGCACATGAAAAGCTGCTCAACATCACTAATTATTAGAGAAATGCAAATCAAAACTACAGTGAGATATCACCTCACAGTGGTTAGCATGGGCATCTTCAGAAAACCTACAAACAATAAATGCTGGAGAGGATGTGGAGAAAAGGGAACCCTCTTGCACTGTTGGTGGGAATGTAAGTTGATACAGCCACTATGGAGAACAGTATGGAGTTTCCTTAAAAAACTAAAAAAAGAATTACATACGACCCAGCAATCCCACTACTGGGCATATAGAATAAGTGTATGGATACCAAGGGGGGAAAGCGGGGGGTGGGAGTTGGGGGTGGGATGAATTGGATGATTGGGATTGACATATATACAGTAATGTGTATAAATTAGGTAACTAATAAGAACCTGCTGTATAGCACAGGGAACTCCACTTTGCTGTACAGTAGAAACTAACACAATATTGTAAAATAACTATACTCCAATAAAAAAAAAGAAAAAGTATAGTACCTAAAAGTTAAAGAAAACACATAAAACACAATTAACAATATATCCTGTTTAATTCTGGTAATTAACATTTACTTTTTTAGTGTTCATTTGATTTGCATTGGGATGATAGAGAATTTTCAATCCCATTTAAATGCCAGTGGGCTGAAAACAGTCAAGAATCACATTTTAGAGGAAGAAAATCATACACTAAGATGTAATAAACTAAGCATGACAGTAACTATAAACCATAAAAGAAAGATTAATAGATTTGGCTACATGAAAATTAATATATATATATATATATATATAAAGCAGCAATTAACACATTTATACATGAAATAGAATCTTTTCAAGTCCTGAAATACAGTGTTAATATAACTAATATATATTGAGCACTTACAGATCAACAAGAAAAAAGATGAACACCCCAAAGAGCAAATGGGTAAAAGGCATAAAGAAGCATTTTATAAAAGAAGTAATGTTCGTAAAGAAATGTAAAACATCACATTGGTTTCTACAGGCAATGAAAGAAATTAAAAACTAAAATAAAGAGAGAGAGAGATGTAATATTTTATCCTCTTAGATTGGAATGCTTAACAAAATTTTTAATCCCAAGTCTGAATGACCATGTGGAGAAATAACTATTTTTACAAACACACGAATATGAGTCATTATAAAATTCTGGAGGGCAGTATTGCTATAAATTTGAACATTTAAAATATGTATATTGGTTGACCTACATGTCATACTTTTAGCAATCATTCTACAGTTAATATAATAATAATGATTATGCACAAAGGGGCGTGCCAAGATTTTGCCACTACGACATTTACTATAGTAACAGAACAAAACATTAAATATTTTAGACAGTCGGTAATAAGCACATGCTGAAATAAAATAAAATAACATACATCTATACTATGCATTACTAAAAATTCATAAAAGCTGAAACTATGAATTTTTAAATCAATTTACTAATATATTAAGAAGTGGGAAGAGTAACTTAAAAGGTTTAAATATTGTAAATATATGTATTGTATGATTTTCTGTTTATTTTACTTTGCTCTATTTGCCAAAGCTCTTTGAGCTGCAAACAGTAGAGAATCTAACTAAAAGTAAATTATGCCACAAGGTAATGGATTTGATAATATTCAAAGGAGTCCCAAAGTTTCAGTTTTTGTTTGATCCAGCAGTTTAATAATATTTTCATGGGCTCAGATTTTTTCAGTGATTTTCTTTTCCCTTCTTCTTTGTCAACGTCATTCTAGAACTTTTTCTATTTTGGTTGTAGAATGGCTGCCAATTGCAATCAGTGCTATATTCATCTTTCTCGTGTCTATCTATAATGTTTACAATGGCTCACTATCTTAAAACCAAAGAGAAACTTTCCTAGAATTTTAAGCAGACTTTAAAAAAAATTATATTGTATATGTCCTTCCTGGACTATTCCCTGGAAATGTAGATTGGATCACTTTTATATCATTCATACCCCAAACTGAAGCTGAGTGTTGCATCAGTCCCTCTTATAGCACATGACTGCATGGAGAAGGGATAGATTCATTTCTCAGAAAGGACTCTGTTTTACTAGCAATTGGTGCTAGGTTAGTAATAAAGGTTACATATTACATGAGCATATAGAGAAATATCTGAAAACATATTCATCAAAATGTTAGCAGTAGTTTGCTCTAGGTGCAGGTGTTTGAATATTTAATAGTGAAAATGTATTATTTTATAGCCATATTAAAAAATACTGCTCTAAGGGTTTTTTCCCAGCTTTACTGAGATAAAATTGACATATATTAATGTGTAATTTTAAAGTGTACAATGCGATTATTTGATCTATGAAATACATTGTGATATGATTATTATAAGATTATTGTGGTAATCATGATAAAATATTATTGTAATAGGGAAGAACAAATCTGACCCCATATTAGATCTGTTCCTTTTACTTTAGCCTTTGTGCTCTGTTGCCTGTGCTTAGTCATACTGGCTCTGTACCTTTTGTAAAAGAATGTTGCCTGCCTATAGCCTGAACTATACAGGGTAGCCTATTCTCAAGGCTCTGACCTTTGAGAGTCTATTCATATAGAGATAAAAAGTTGCAGAACAGAGAACAACATTTGTCTTGTTGGAGGTTTTCAGGAATATCCTGACCTGATCTACCTGGACAGCTATAAGAACAAGGGATTCTGACACCAAGAAGTTTGCAACAACTAACCACGCCCCTCCCTCACCTTGCCTTTAAAAATGCCTTGCTGAAACCCTTCAGAGAGTTCAGGGATTTGGGGGCACAAGCCACCCATCTCTGCATGGACCTGCAATAAACCTTTCTCTGCTCCAGACTCCGACATTTCAGTTTGTTTGGCCTCACTGTGCATCAGGTACGTGAACTTGCATTCTGCAACATTACTAATAAGTTAATACATCCATTACCTCACATAATTACGATTTTTGTGTTTGTGTGTGGTGAGAACGTTTAAGATCCACTCTTTTAACTTTCAAGAATACAATACAGTTTTGTTAACTATGGTCACCATGCTGTACATTAAATCCTCAGAATTTATTCATCTTATAAATGGAAGTTAGTAACATATGACCGACATCTGCCCATTTCCCCCACCCCCCCACACCATGGTAATCACCAATCTACTCTCTGTTTTTATGAGATTCACTCTTGGATTCCACATGTGAGATCATACAATATTTGTCTTTCTCTACCTGACTTATTTCACTTAGCATAATGTTCTCAAAGTTCATTCATGTTGTCAAAAATGTTTCTTCCTTTTTACACTGAATACGATTCCACTGTATATATGTGTCATATTTTCTTCCTCTATTTATTAGTTAATGGACACAGGTTGTTTCCATACCTTGGCTATTGTGAATAACTCTGCAATGAATGTGAGGGTGCAGATGATCTTTTGCTCTAAGATTTTTTGTTTTGTTTTGTTTTTTGCGGTATGCGGGCCTCTCCCTGTTGTGGCCTCTCCCGTTGCGGAGCACAGGCTCTGGACGCGCAGGCTCAGCAGTCATGGCTCACGGGCCTAGCCGCTCCACGGCATGTGGGATCTTCCCGGACCGGGACATGAACCCATGTCCCCTGCATCGGCAGGCGGACTCTCAACCACTGCGCCACCAGGGAAACCCCTGCTCTAAGTTTTTAAACTTTGATTTTATTGGCAAAATATCAAGCAGAAATTGAATCAAACATTATTATTTTTGGTAATCTATTCTGAACTCCTTCATATATTTGGGAAATTAATCACTTCATGAAATCTGGTGCTAGTAGAGTTCACCTTCAACTATGGAAGCAGGAAAGACCTGATATTTATTTTCTCAGCCTTTCTTGCTTAGCAAATCAAACCTGGATTCCTAGGCTTTGAACTGAAATATTTTGATTAAAAAACAGCATAGAGGGTGGGGAATTAACTCTAAATCAGCAGCAAAGGCGATATCTAATTTCCAGAAGTAGCAATTGCCATAGAACCTGTGGGGCTCCCATTATCCCATGCTGGCCCTGTCTACAGTGAAGTCAGAAATACAAGTGTTCTGTAGCAGTGGAAATGATGTCCTTATCCAAATGGTTCTGACGTTTTGTTTTGACTTTAACTGTGATTTAAAGTCTTCTTTGATCTTTTCTGTTTTCCAAGACTGGTTCTCCAGTTTTTCCTGCATTATTCTGAGTGATTCAGTATTAAACTGCTTTTGCACTTAAATCTGCTTGAACCAGTGTCTGTTTGCAATCAAGAACTGTGACAGATAGAGAACACATGCAATAAAGTGGAGAAGACATTTGCTTCATGAGGAATATATTTAGATGTTAGGTATCACAATCTAGATTAATAAATTTGAAAGCATGTGAGCTGGCTCCAGCATACCATTACTTTAAACTGCAAAGCTGTTCTTATGATACTCACAGAACTGAGCATAAAAATAATACCAAATATTAGTTCTAATTGTAGGAAGATTTTCAGACATTTTGGTTCCTTATAGAGAACATACTTAGTTCATTAATAAGGGAGTTGTCAACTTTGCAGTTATTGATACCATTGCACTTTGGATAAGGCAGTCCATACAACTATCATCTCATGCTTAAGAGAAGATTGCAGAAATCCCCAAACAATTGCAGAGGTGTGGCTTTATACTAACAAATGTAATCTTATAATACTGGATGTGATGTAATTAAACAATGCCTTTAGCCACAACTTCCTAGGATGCCTGGGGATATTCCACAGGAGTTGTCAAGGTGTCCGCATTTCTTAGCATTGAGAGACTTGTGTCCATTGTAGAATTCAAAAAGGGGAGGGCACCACCTAAAATTTTCTGCCTGAAAATTTTACTGAAAGTTCCTGAAAAAATAATTATTTGATGAAAAATATATGGACAACAAAGAAAAAACACCCTTGATAAACACAGAGTGCATACGTTTGAGACAGAGTGAGAGTGAGAGATAGAGACAGTGACTGATAGGATGACAAAAGCATAAGTGACATTTCTTTAACTGATCAAGCGGAAATTGAACTCGACCATTAAAAATCTGAAGACTCAGTTTTTACATGTTTTCTTTGATCAAGTGCTCTCAGGAAAAAAAAAGAACTATTATGAGAAGTTAGAAAGAAGCAAGAATTTGATACTCTAGCAGAAATGTGAGAGACGCATAATGTTAGCACTTACTATGTGCCAGACACTGTTATAGGTGTTCTTATTTAACCCTCACAAAACTCCTATGAGATGTACAATTATTATCTTTAATTTCCAGATATAGAAACTGAGGCGTAGAGATACTCAATAGCTTGTCCAAGGGTACACAGTTAGTAAAGAGAGAGCTGGGATTTCAGCTAGCACTCTAATTCTGGAGTGTACACTTGACCACTATGTGACATGAAAAATCTGTAGAAAAATGGGTACAGAATGAGGACAAAGATTAGAAAAGCCTTTTTCAATTTAACAAGGCATGAGTCAAAACACATACATATATATATTTAGCCAAAATCCATGAGAAATAACATCAATAGCCCAAAAAAGGTGAACTACAAATATATCACAGAATGTGTTTGTTTTTATTTACTGCAGCTAGCTGGTGAAAACAGTCAGCTCTGGGGTTTCTTGCTGAGCACGGTTTCACACAGTATAGGGAAAACATCACCATTAAGGTACACTAACAATAATCATGAGGCAGATTATAAATATACACACACACAGTAATTCAAGAAATGCTAAATGGTGCAATTAGGTTCATAAGAGTGTGACATAAATGAAGTTATGCCATGGGAACTTTTTGTCCATTTATTCAGTAAGTATTGTTGGAGCAACCACTATGTCCCAAGCGCTTGGGATTTCTCAATGAACTAAAAAATAAAATTAAAAGCCCTGCACTTATAGACTTATAGTTTACTAGTTTAATAAGGGACAATAAAGAATCAACAATACATATGAGTATAGTATGTCACAAGATGATTTTCAAATGGATGGAAAAAGGTAGATAATGGTAAGGGAAACTGGTGATTGCAGTGAAATTATGTCCAGTAAAGAGGTATAAGAAAGAGTGGCAAATAATGTGTGAAGAAAATAAAGTAAGTGTGGCATCTTGGAAACCAAGTGAAAAAATGAATTACAGAATAGGAGATGATCACCTACACCAAATGTTGCTGGTAGTTCAAATAAAATTAGGTCCGGAAACTGACCATTAGATTCAACAGTGTGGAGAACATTGGCTTTCATAATAAAAGTAATTTGGTTGGAGTACTGGGACTGAAAGCCAGAGGAGAATGGATTTAAGACAGTATGGGTAAAAAGGAGTTGGAGACAGCAAATATAGAGAACTCTTTTGAGGAGTATTATTGCAAAATAAAGTGATATTAAGGTATGTGTGATCAAGAGAAGGGTTTCTTTCTCTTTTTTTTAATGGAAGAAATTAAGCAATGTTTGAATGATAATGAGAATTATTATAAAAAAGGAAATTTTGATGTAGAAGAGAGAAAGAGGAGAACATTGCAGGAAGCAATATCCATGGGTGGGATATTGAAATGTGGTGGGATTTAGTATCACAGAGTGACTGGAATGATAAAGATTCATGTAAAGTTCATCCTTGATAATAGGCAGGAAGGGAGGATATGTGGCTCTGATGCTGAAAGGTGAGGCGATATGGTGTTAGAAGTCTGTGGAAGTTCTCTACTGATTGCTTCAAATGTACAAAGAAGTAACGAGTGCCATTAACTGAAAGTACAGGCATACTTCTGCATATGTGGGTAGTAGGGTGTCTGCTCATGTGTATATTTGTGTTTGGGGTGTAAACGAAGAAACGTCATTCTGGTGTTGTATTTTATTAATTTCTGTTAAAATGTAGTCTAACAGTGTCAAAATTCCTGAACACTAATATGTAGTAGCATTATTTCCTAGCAATATAAGAACATATGGAAGCCTATTCCATGAAATTTGAATCAGAGAATAAGAAAACTGTTGAGGAACTTGAAAGATTACCATTAAATCTTTGACCTTCAATAATGTTTATTCAAACCATCCCAAGGAAGATGATTGCTATTTTGTTTATAATGACTCAGATGTAGTTATATTTCAAACTGAATCCAAAATGTTTATTCTTAAGTTTCACTTACATATCAATAATTTCTATCAGTTTTATCACAGGTTTTTATGTTGTAAATAAAAGTTTGACATGATATTCCTGTTCACATTTGGATTTTAGGCAGTACATACATATGTAAATAAAGAACTTGGAAATCAACAGCTTCTAAGCACTTTATGATACAGAGTATTTATTAGGGCAAGCAAACATTACAAAATTAAAAATGATAAACCTGAGATTTCAAATTTTCCAAGATAAAACTAGATACTCTTAGATTGATATAGCTATCAGAAATTGTGAAAAAAATTGAAAATATGTGACCTACCATGATTAACTTTATGCTATTTCAACACAAAATACATAAGTAAAGGACATTCAGAATCTTATCAATCTCTAACCTCAAAGAAAATGCATTCTAGCAGCTCCAGGATAAGCCAATTTTCCAAATGTTTTCTTTGACTAACAGTGTCAATATTAGTGAGTAGGAATGTTCTTATGCAGGTCATGCACTCACCAATACTTTATTGGCACCGCCACTCTCTCTGTTTTATATTTAACCTGACCCAGACATTCATGCAACCTGCCTAACCCTTGTCTGTATGATTTCAAACCATGGTATACATGAGTACATGATTTTGTCCATAAATTTTATTTGTGTCATTTTATAGTTTACAGGTTCTATTTGCTTTTAAATATTGGGGCTTTTGCATACATGAAATAACAATATTTACCTTCTAAATGCTAAGCCAATTGAAAAATGGATACAACAGTTATGAGTAAAAAATCAACATAAAACCAGGTCAGAAAATATGGCTTAATTTTCAAACTGGCCTTAGAGTTTTCTTCTCCTGAATTAAAGTTACCTTCTAGGTCAAATAAAGCACCTAGAGGCACCTGCAGGCCTCTTCCAAAGGAGAATTTACATGGCTTGTAACTGTTAGGTCCTGAGAGAGAGCCACAGGGTTAACTGTTCTCCTTAAACTTTTTGTTTAATAAATGATTCCAAATCCTTTCACCACATTGGGGAATAAAGTGTGGAGAGGAGTGCTGAAGTTCTCCTCAGCACGGAGAACAGTACCTTCTTAGACCTGGGCAAGTGTGGCCCCGACTCAGGCCCTGGGCCTCAAGGGGCCTGGCACTGTGGAGGGCCTTCTTGGACATGTCTACATCCCCCTCTGGTGTATGGGACTGACCAGACCACAGTGGCCATGCCCTGTAAAATGTAGGGACAGCTCTCCTGATTCTTGACTGTTTTGAGGAACTGGTCATGTGTTTTGTAGAATGTTCCTCAAGTGGGATTTGTCTATTGATTTTCTTGTGATTAGGTTGGGGTTATGTGTTTTATGAGAAAGACCACAGAGATAAATTGTAATTTTCATCATATCATGAGTACATACTATTAATATAACTTATCACTGTTGATATTAACATTAATCAGGTTTTTCCACTGTTAAGTTGCTCTTTCTTTTTCTCCGCTTTTCATACTGTATTCTTTGGAAGCAACTCACTATGCATACCCACACTTGAGTGGAAATTTTGCTCTAGCTCCTTGAAAGTGGAGTACCTATGTAAATGATTTAGAATACTTCTACCCAGAGATTTGTCTATTCTTCTACATTTATTTAATTATCAGATCATTTATTTATATGGACTCATGAATATTTATTTTACCCTTTGGTTTATAAATCAATGCTACGTTATTTTATTTCTAAAATTGTCCCAGTTTTGGCCATTGGGAGCTCTTTCAGTTGGCTCTTGTGTCCCTTGACATATGCCCTATCAATGTGATTCTTTTTTCTTAGCACTTCCTTACTCTGTCATCATAAGATTCTTCAAGTTCATCTTGTAAATTTCTTGCCCTAGTCCTAGAATTAGACATTTCCCAATCAGTGTGGTTCCTTTCATCAGCATATGGTATTAGAAGCAAATATCTGAGTAGTAGGTGTTTTCATTGCTACTGGGGTATGATTGCTTCTAAGACCTCTCAGCCTATAGATCTAAGAAATATATATGTGCATAGTGCCTATGTATAGACACATATCTGTAAGTTTTTCTATAGATAAACACTGATGTCTATATTAACCTAAACAAGAGTTCATAATAATGTCTCCAACTCCAGTCCATTACTCTATGTATCATCTTAGCCTATTCCCAATGTTTATATGTAACCTTACACTCCAGTAGTAACAAACCTGACTCCTATGATCTGCCATCCATACATTAAGAGCTCAATTCCATTATATATGTATAATGTTATCAGAATCTTAACAATGCCACCGCAGGAAACAACCTAGTACTTATGTATAATATTTATGTACAGTTTCTTTTGCCTTTAGTCTTACAGACTCTGCTCATTTATAAAATTATATAGGTCAGCACACTCTTTTCCCATCACCTTCTGTGTGGTTCTTTTATACATCTGTAATAGAGTTAGATTATTTTGTCATATTCAGCATTCCAACGTGGGATTCTCTGACCTCTTAAATGATATTTTTAAAATTGCATTCATTAAGGTTCACTGTTTATGCTGTAAAGTTTCATGGGTTTTGACAAATGCTTGTGTCATGCATCTACCATTATAATATCATATAATATAGTTTCACTGCCCTGAAAATCCCGTGTTCCACCTTTTTAACCCCCACTTCCAATACTCTAGCAACCAGTGATGTTTTCACTGTGAACTTTCACCTTTTTCAGAATGTCATAAAATCGAATTATACAGTATGTAACCTTTTCATGATGGTTTCAGTTACTTAGCAATATTCATTTATTCACCCATTTCTTTTCATGTCTTGATAGCTCATTTGTTAAAGTTGATGAATAATTTTTCATTGTATGGTTGTAACAGAGTTTATGTTTCCATTTATCTATTAGGGATATGGTGTTTGCTTTGAGTTTTTGCAATTAAGGAAAAAGCTGTTATAAACATTTGCATACAGATTTTGTATGTACTTAAGTTTTCAAAGTCATTGGGTAAATACAAGTAGAAAATGCTAAACATAGACTGCAATAGCCAATTCTTATGATAAGACAATGTTCAGCTCTGTAAGAAGCTTACAAACTGTCTTCCAAAGTTGTACTCTTGCATTCCCACACAAATGAATAAGCTCTTCTGTTCTCCACATTTCTTGCCAGAAATTGGTATTGTTGGAATTTTGGGATTTTAGCCTTGCTAGCAGGTGCTAATGGCATCTCACTGATGTTTAATTTCAAATTCTCTAACGACAAATTATGTTGAGCATCTTTTCACAGGCTATTTGCCATTTGTATATATTAATTGGCAAAGTATCTGTTCATGTCTTTTGCCCATTTTTAATCAGGTTATATGTCTTCTTATTGTTGAGTTTTAAAAATCCTTTATGGAGTTTAGATCCAAGTCCTTTATCAGATATGTGCTTTGCAAATATTTTGTCCCAGTCTATGACCTGTCTTTTCATTCTATTTACAGTGTCACTTGCAGAGCAGAAGTTTTAAATTTTATATTTATTAAAATCGTAACATCATTTTTTTCTTTTATGTATTATGCTTTTATTCTTACATTTTAAAACTTATCACCAATCTCAAGATCCCATATCTTTTCTCCTGTTTTATCCTAGATTTATAGTTTTGCATTTTACATTTAGGTCTATTGTTTAGTTTGTGTGTATGTGTGTGTGTGTGTTAATATTGTAAGTTCTGTGTCTAGTTTCAGTTACTTGCATATGGATGTCCAATTTTCCCAGCACCATTTGTTGAAAAGAATATATTTTCTCCACTGACTTGCCTTTGCTCCTTTGACTTGCCCTTGACTGCATTTGTGTGAATGTTTCTGCGCTCTGTATTCTGCTCCATTAAATTGTGTGTTAATTTCATCATCACACTGTCTTGATTGTCGCAGCTTTATATTGTCTTGAAATCAGGTGGTGTAAGTCTTCAACCTTCTTCTTCTTTAACATTGTTTTGGTTCTTCTATATATTTGCCTCTCCATATAAACTTTAGAATCACTTTATTGATATCTTCAAAATCCCTTGCTAAAATTTTGATGAAGTTTGTATTGAATCTATGGATCAAGCTGGGAAGAATTGACATCTTAAAAATATTGAGTCTTCCAATCAACAAACACAGATCTTCTTTGTTTCTTTTCAGAAGTATTGTGTAGTTTTTCATATATCAATTCTATACATGTTTTGCTGGATTTATACTTACTTTTTGATGATTCAGTAAATGGTACTTTCTTTTAATTTTAGATTGCAATTGTTCACTGCTGGTATATAGAAAAATAATTGGCTTCTGTATATTAACCTTGTATCCTGCAACCCTGCTACACTTGCTTATTAGTTCCAGGAATATTTGTGTGTATTTTTTGGGGTAAGTGAGATATTTTACATAGATAATCATGTCTTTTGCAAATAAAAAGTGTTATTTCTTCTTTTCTAATATGTGTATGTATATATATATATATTTTTTTCTTTTCCTTTTCTTATTGCAGTAGCTGAGGCTTTCCATACAAGTTTGAACAACAGTGGTGAGAGAATAAATCCTTGCCTGTTCCTGTGCTTGCAATATTTTGTTATTAAAATTAAAGGCTCAATGAAAAACCTTTTGCATTTGTATGTATGAATATATGGCATTATGGATAATGTATATAAAATGCATGCATGTATTTTGATATTTTTAAAAGTAAACAGTAAGTTTCTAAAAGAAGATTACTAGGTCAAAGGGTAAATGCATATGTAGTGTTATTAAATATTGCCAATTCATGAACAGATAATTCACAAAGAAAAATATATAAATGGCCTAAAAACTTAAGATGCCAAATTTACAAATAATCCAAACTAAAATTAACCTGACATACCTTTATTGTCTATCAGATTGGAAAAAAACAAGCAAAAAACAAAACTGAAAACATGTGAGAAAAAACCCTTTTGGCAAAGTTTTGAGGAAACAGATATTCTCAGACATTTCATTTGGAATCTAAAATAGTCCAACACCTATAGAGGTGAATTTGACAGTATTTAATAAATATTTTAGGTTTTAAATCCTCTCAATTTTCTTTCTTTGTCATTTAATGATAGTTCCTGCTTAATCTTATCTTTGACTACTTTTTTTAGCAACTAGTCATTAAACCATGGAATAAAGTACAATGCCATGGAATAAAGAGATACAACATGAGAACTGTGAACACTTTTCTCTGGAAATGTGTTTTAATATATAACTTTTTATATATAGCTTTTTTATGTAACTTTAGAATTGTATGGAACATCCCTAACCTAATCTGTAAACTCACTTAGATTGAGCTGTTTTGTAATGAAAATGTTATTATTTGTGAACAACTTCCTAACGTGTCCTGAAACAGAAACTTGATGGAGCTAAGGTGGACATTTTTATGTAAAAACTGAAAGCTCAGAATTCACAGTGGTAAATAAACTGACTGTAGGCAGTTTTCATTTATTTGGTAAATATAATTAGTCATTTATAGCCTCTGAAAGGGAATAAAGTTTGTCTTGTGAAATCAGTACTTACAGTTCTGCAGTAAAGATAGGTGAGCATCATGCTTAATGTTTGGACAAGGTGGTTTGATCATGTGATGTGTCCAAGGTCTATAAGGCTTAGATAAGTAGAGCACAGAGACACAATGGACTAGTGGGCTAGCGTTGTTCAGGTGAGCCAGTTGATCCACGGTTATTCATATAGGACTAGAGAACTCTGTACTCCCTCTTGGAAATCCCTATCCAGTGTTAACTTTGGTTACTTAGTTATCAGCCCAACTAGGTAGACTCTGGCTTTCTCATAGGTCATGTTTATCATTATCAGGATTTAAGTTGAGCTCTCTTTCCAAACTAAGGGGAACAATGGTACAAGTTTATCTCAGTTTAGGGATGATTTAACTTCTATTATACTAAAATTCAGCATGATACAATGGTAAAAATGTAAGTTTTGCAATTATGATTGAGCACTTTTTTGTTACCGTCTAACTGCATAATTTTAGAAAATGTATTTAACATTTCTGAATCATTCCCACTGCAAAAGAGAGAATCATAATTCATGCCTTTAACTCATCAAACTGGTATTTATTTACTGAACTAAAGAGAATAAAAATACCTGCCAGGATATTTTGGAAAATTAAACAATGTGAAAATACATAGCACATTTTCTGGAATATAGTAGACACTCAATAAATGGTCATCCCCTCCTGATCATTTTTTTTTAAACTCTTTCATTTAAAATTTTTCTTTGGTCATTTATCTTTGCTTCTTTGCCACTTCATGGCTATGATAATTTTTTGCACTAAACTATTACTTATATCAATGTTATATGACATGATAATTCTAAAATATTGATAATATGTGTTTGAGAGTCACAGATAAATAAATCATATATTCATGCAAATTCATACTCACTGTCCTTTGGTATGGATGTTTTAAATGAAGTACAATACTGCATTTCAAATTTCAATTTTCTCACTATTGAGAATTTTTCCATTTTTTCATTTTTATACTGTATGTAGAGCAACTTCCAATTTTATGATTTCTACAGTGTATGACTGTATGATATGTTTATCATGCAAATATACCCAAAGGAAATGGATTTTTTTAAAAAAATGGTAAATCAACAGTCATAATACATAGAAATTTAAATGTATGCAATGAATTACTCTTTGCATCATTAACTTAAAACTTCATAAATACTAAAATTATAACTGCATTCATATGAATGTATTAACCTTCAGGAGTATATACAGGTACTTAATTTGTACTTGGCAAGATATAAATATCAAATTAGGTGTCAATTGATTAAAATATCTTATATTTGAGTAGTTATTTTAAATCTGACATTCAATAAACATCTATTAGAAGCAGAGAAAGTTTTGATTTGCATTTCCCCACCTATTTTTAGTCTTAAATTTTATTTACCATTTATTAAACTCCTAATATGTGTCAAGTGGCATGGATTGTTCTCATTCTCTCCTAAGAAACATTTCTCTAATTTTAACTCCTACCAATTGTGATCAATTCTGCTGTTAAATATTTATTTATTCATCAAGCCAGCTTGAAAGAGTGGTCCCAGGAATGTTTCATGTAAATAAAGTGACAAAATTTTCTGGTATCTTTGACCTTTAATTCTTCTTAGATCCTGATTGATATCTACTTGATTCCAATTTATCTTAACTTCATCATCTCTCTATAACTCAGTATTTAATTAAATCACTCCATTGGGAAATCATTTATGATTACATTGGTTTTAATCATTAATAATTAGTTATTCATAGACATCTTTCATGGCAATGATTTATCAATGATTCATTTTTTGGTTTTCTTAATGACAATTTATCCACTAATATTCTATAGATAGGTATATAAACTATATAAAATTCAGGAAGCTTCTCAGTTTGGTTTAATATTTACCATTCTTTCATTAGTGTATTTTATATAAGACACATTGATTAAATTAAAGTTAATATAATTCAAAGTTAAACAAAGTGATAGCATTTGTCAAGTGTTGTATGTCAAAGTAAGATTAAGCAAAGATTATTGCTCAGATTAATACAAAGGCAATTTGGATTACTTATATAAACAACAATTACTTATATAAACTTATATAAACAACACATGAATGAGAATAGAATGGTCATAACTCATCACTTAACCTTCCTCTTCCCAAGAATCCCACGCTCATGTGTCGTTATACACTATCTTAATTGTTTTTCATTCCGCTCTCTTGTTCACTATCAAAAATGCAATCCATAAGAGGCAAAAGTTAAGCTGTATAAAGTGATTTAAGTTGTATTTCATAATATACCATGGAACTATCTCATAGATTATTCAAGAAAATTCATTTCAATGATGGATTCTATTTTTTTGGATGATATTTGAATAAAATATACAGCTGGCAACAATTTAAAAGCTCCAGCTTATGCTATGGTCATACTTAATATTACATGGTATCAATTAATTTTTTTCTTTTTCCCAACTGTCAAAGTTCCCTACTGCAAATTCACAATCACAAGAGTGAAGCTCTGCAACATAATCACATTCTTTTACAGGCAATTGTATTATTTTTCCTCTGGGACCAGTTAAAGGTGTTTTTGAGTGCTAAAATTATTCTCTACTCTCCTACTTGAAAGTAAAGACAATTTTAAATTCTTTCTAAACATTGATGGAATTATTTTACTATGATCCAATTTAATATGGAATTATACAACAGGATAATGGACTAGTCTAATGGACTAGAATCAAGATATATTTCCGTTACAAGCATTTACAGAATAGACCATACATTCAATCATCTTTAGAGCAGGTGTGAGAGGGATTATTTTAAAGAAATCTTCATCTTTTCTATATTTGGCAGTTCCTCCTCATGCCTATGGTCAAACTCTGAATCATATTATTTTGCCTAACTTTCCTTAGTTTGCTACAATTTTATTAAGCCAATCATTTCACCAACTTTCTCTAAAGATTGTCTGTTCTCAAGCTGACACAAGAAATAGAATCTTTTATAAAGTGAGAGTAAATTCATAAGCAAATGATTATATATCCAAAGTAAATATAAATAAATATGTTTTAGCTTTTTCTTGTTTTTGCTATTACCATATTTTGCAAAATGACATAGACATGTAAATATTAGACATTTATAGTCTCCTGTACATTCCTTTAATTTAGTAAAAATATTAAAGAATGAAAAAATAGGAAAAGAGTTGCAATAAGTATGATAGAGAAAGGATTATTGTTTTTAATACATGAGTCCTTGAAAATATATTGCTAATCACTTTTTTTCCCATTAGATAAATGAGCAAGTATAATAAAAAAATTATTGGTGGGAAAAGAAATACAAATAATCAGCAAACACAGCAAAATATGCTCATACTCATTAGGAAACAATTAAGAGTAGAGATTTCATGTGATTTTCATCAATCAAATTGACAAAATTTTGTTTATTATTCATACAGCTAGCAGGACTATGCAGAGATGGAAATTTTCATAAAGTGGTAGAAAGCCTTCTGGCAGTAAATGTATTTGTGTTTGTTGATTCAGAATTTTCCTAGCAAATTATCCTAATGAGGCCAAGAAATATTGATGAACTAAGATGTCTTTCATTGCATTTTTCATAATAGTAAAATATTGAAAGCATCATACATATCTAATACTATTAGTTTTGCTTAATAAACTATGGAGTAATTATATGATGTATATCTCATTGCCATTAAAAAGTAAATATCCAAAGACTGTTTAATGGCATAAAAATGTTTATATTATAAAAGTTACAAGGCAGATCATAGAACTGTAAAGCCAATGTTACTTTAATTTTTCTATCGGTTATATGTATTCAAAAAAAATATCAGGAAGATAATTCACCAAAAGTTTAATACTGCCTATCTCTTTGGTTTATCAGCATGTTTTTAATTTATATATTTATTTGTCAATGTTTTCAACAATGACAAAATATTATTTAAAATTTTAAATACATGAATATTATTGAAACAGTAAGAAAAACTATTTTTAGTATGTGACTGAACAACTGATATTTTTCTACATTTTCAACGGAATTTTTTCAATATGAGTTAACATTAAAATTGTACTTGTTTCAAAGCATAAACTTACATGGAGAATTTAATTTTGAAAATTATAAAACATTTTGAATATACATAGATTTCAGAACATGAATAGAATCAATTTGCATTTCTCCAGACATTGATAAAAATGTTTTCATGTAATTTTAATCTTTTGTTTCTCTGAAATACTATATATGTATATATTTCAGTCATATGCCTAAAATAACTTTATTTACATTGTTAATGGTTGCCTAATTTGGTGTTGTTAACTAGAAGCCTTTATTTGGGTAGGACCATCCCGCAGAAGTGAGGAGATAAATACATTTACATATAAATACACACGTTTAGAATTGTCTGATTTTTATATATAGCCTGTCTGTTTTAAATGTAAAATCTTCATTTCCAGATTACTTTTAGAAAATCAAAAGATATGGCACAACTCAGTGTCATGATTTTTCAGGATACAATTGGCTGATGACAATTTCTTTATTTTTAACCACAGATCCCAGCTGTCCAACTTTATCAGTTAGGTTAACCTGAACCATGTTGGTATTTGAACTTAAAATCTGTATTGACCAAAATATCATGCAATAGATGTTTGTCATTAACAAGACTGAGTTTTACATCATCAAGTTTATGATGTCCTAAGACTTATTTTTTGTTTTTAATTTTTATTGGAGTATAGTTGATCTACAATGTTCATTATTTTCTACTGTACAGCAAAGTGAATCTGTTATACATATACATATAACCACTCTTTTTTAGAATCTTTTCTCATATATGCCATTACAGAGTACTGAGTAGAGTTCCCTGTGCTATACAGTAGGTTCTTATTAGTTATCTATTTTATATATAGTAGTGTATGTATGTCAATCTCAATCTTCCAATTTATCCCTCCCCCACTTACCCCTTGGTAGCCATAAGTTTATTTTCTACATTTGTAATTCTATTTCTGTTTTGTAAATAAGTTCATTTGTATAATTTTTTTAGATTCCACATATAAGTGATATCATATATTTGTCTTTCTCTGTCTGATTTACTTCACTCAGTATGACAATCTGTAGGTCCATCCATGTTGCTGCAAATGGCATTATTTTGTTCTTTCTTATGGCTGAGTAATATTCCATTGTATATATGTACCATATCTTCTTTATCCATTCCTCTGTTGATGGACATTTATGTTGCTTCCACATATTGGCTATTGTAAACAGAGCTGCTATGAACATTGGGGTGCATGTATCTTTTCAAATTTGAGTTTTCATCTTTTCTGAATATATGTCCAGGAGTGGGATTGCTGGATCATATGATAGCTCTACTTTTAGTTTTTTAAGGAACCTCCATACTGTTCTCCATAGTGGCTGTACCAATTTACATTCCCACCAACAGTGCAAGAGGGTTCCCTTTTCTCCACACCCTCTCCAGCATCTATTGTTTGTAGATTTTTTGATGATGACCATTCTGAGTGTTGTGAGGTGATACCTCACTGTAGTTTTGATTTGTGTTTCCCTAATAATTAGTAATGTTGAGCATCTTCTCATGTGCATTTTAAACCATCTGTATGTCTTCTTTGGAGAATTCACCACTGCATCAAAAAGAATAAAATACCTAGGAATAAGCCTGCCAAAGGAGGCAAAAGACTGTACTCAGAAACAATAAGATACTGATGAAAGAAATAAAAGATGACACAAACAAATGGAGAGATATACCATGCTTTGGATTGGAAGAATCAATATTGTGAAAATGACTACACTACTCAAAGCATTCTAAAGATTCAATGCAATCCCTATCAAATTACCAGTGACATTTTTCACATAATTAGAACAAAAAGTTTTACAATTTGTACAGAAACACAAAAGACCATAAATAGCCAAAGAAATCTTGAGAAAGAAAAACAGAGCTGGAGCAATCAGGCTCCCTGACTTCAGACTATACTACAAAGCTACAGAAACAAAAACAGTATAGTACTGGCACAAAAACAGAAATATAGATCAATGGAACAGGATAGACAGTCCAGAGATAGACCCATGCATCTATGGTCACCTACTCTATGACAAAGGATGCAAGAATATACAATGGAGAAAAGACAGTCTTTTCAAAAGGTGGTGCTGGTAAAGCTGTCAGCTACATGTAAAATAATGAAATTAGAACACTCCCTAACATCATACACAAAAATAAACTCAAAATGGATTAAAAACCTAAATGTATGGCCAAATACTATAAAACTCTTAGAGAAAAACATAGGCAGGACACTCTCTGACATAAAAAGCAGCAAGATCTTTTTGATACATCTTCTAGAGTAATGAAAATAACAAAAATAAACAAATGGGACCGAATTCTATTTAAAATCTTTTGCACACCAAAGGAAACTATAAACAAAATGAAAAAACAACCCTCAGAATGGGAGAAAATATTTGCAGATGAAGCAACTGACAAGGGATTAATCTCCAAAATATACACACAGCTCATGCAACTCAATATGAAAAAAACAAATAAATAAACCAATCAAAAAATGGGCAGAAGATCTAAACAGACAGTCTCCCAAGACTTCTAATTCTTAAAATACTATAATTGTGTGTGTGTGTTTCTTGAGGCAGAAGTGATTTAGTATTTATTCTTATTTGTGTAATTTGTGTTCAAGCTACCCAGCTGGACAGTAAAATAAAGGATAACGAAGTGAACGTTTAATTTAAGAATAAAAGATATGTTAAAGTGAAATTCTGCCGTTTCTACTGGTTAGGTAAAGTTGGAGGTTATAATTAAATGTTGAAAGGTTTCTTCACAGAACACTGTAAGTACATCACAGCAGATTTTGTTTGCTCTGCCACATTTGCCTGCCACAGTTTCATATTCTCATATTCCAAGTAAGAGAGTACATAATATCAACTCAAATCTATACCTGATGTACATATATTTTTACATGTGAAATTGAGTGATTTATAACTTACAGTACCTCCTTTATTTGATATAAACAAAGAGAGTGCCTTTCCAAGAGGTGTATAGGATAACACAAGTCACAATACATTCAGGGACTTACAAGAGTATTTCAACATAAAGCATGCTGATCTACTTTGCCCTAGTCTTTACTTTTCTCTTTCCATGTCTCACTGCATGAATTCCTCCCTAATGGACAGCATGCATATGCAACCCAGGGTGTAGAAGCTTAAGACAAGCTAAAGCCATTCATCTTCTCTGAATGCCTGCATGTCTATATGCACAGACCTTTTATGTTCAACAGGGAATTATACTGGAAAGATTGGTTGAGTACACATTTGTTTGGTTGTCAGACTGTATATGGAGTCCTTCATATAGGAAACTTTGTGCTGTGTTCTGCCACTGGGTTCAATAAGATCAATAATTAGTAACTGGATTGCATTTTATTGCTCTACCCACCACTTCTGCAAAATTGCTTTTGTGAAATCCCTTATCAGTCTCTACAGGAGAAAATGCTAAAACAAGAGATTAGGAAGCAAAGCCCCACTGCAACCATGAAAAGACAATGCCATCAAGGACTTTCTTTATTATAGTAAACATTATCCTTAAATAATAACTGTTGGTCCTTCAAAAACATATTTAATCTTGTGATCACTGTGAAATATGTAAATGAGTAGAATATGTTTTTCTACATGAGTTTCTAAAAAATTTCAAGCCCAAAAATTGTGGCCTGTGGAAGTGTGAAGGTAAATATTATAGATATGTTCAGTTTATTACTAATTTCTATACTCATCCTAGCTTTTCTTTCAGTCTTCCCCTATTTTCCTCTATCTTATGAGATATGAATACAGACATAGATATAGATTCTTGTATCCTTATAAGCCACCAAATATTCTTTCTGGGACTTTGTGTGTCATAAACAAACAAATATATACAAAATATGAAACTTACCAAGATCACATGAGGTTGTGTGTGTGTGTTTAAATTAATAAAGTTTATTTTTTAGAGCAGTTTTAGGTTCACAACAAAATAGCAAAATAGGAGAAAGTACAGGAAGTTCCCATTTACTCCTTGTCCACATCTCTGCCTTCACACATACAACTTCCGCTACCTGGACACCAAGCACCACTGTGGCACATCTGTTACATTCGATGAATCTGTATTGACATATCATCACCCAAAGTCCATAGTTTACATTGGAGTTCACTCTTGGTGTTGTACATTCTATGAGTTTTGACAAATGTGTAATGATATGTACCCTTCATTGTAGTGATCATACCGAAGAGTTTCACTGTCCTAAAATCCTCTGTGCTCTGCCTATTCATCCCTCTTGTCTAACTCCTGGAAATCGCTGATTTTATTTTTTACTGTCTTTAAAGTTTTTGCCTTTTCCAGAATGTCATGTAGTTGGAATCATGTGTATGTATTCTTTTTAGATTACTTCTTTTACTTGGTAATATGCATATGTTTCTTCATGTCTTTTCATGGCTTGATAGCTCATTTCTTTCTAGCTCTGAAAAATATTCAAATTTTTGGTTGTCACAGTTTATTTATCCATTCACCTATTGAAGGACATTAGATTGCTTCCAAGTATGAGCAATTATGAGAAAAGCTGCTATAAATATCCCTGTGCTGGCTCTTGTGTGAACATAAATTTTCAACTTTCTTGAGTAAATACCAAGGAGCATGATTACTGCATCATATAGTAAGAGTATGTTTATAGATTTGTTATAAACCTCCCAAAACTTCAAAGTGGCTGTAACATTTTGCATTCCCACCAGCAGTGAATGAGAGTTCCTACTGCTCCAAACTGTTCTAAAGGAACCATCACACATCACCACCTCCCACTACCTTAAAGCTTTTCCTGCCAATTACTTGTTACATTTCAGAATGATACTATGTTTCCACTTGCTCAAGCCAGAGAGCCATGAGTCTCCCCGAATTCCATCTTTTCCTTCAACAGCTTCATTTTCAATTAATCGTTGAATACTGACAAGTCTAACTGAATCTATAATCTTCTCTCTAACATGATTATTTCCCCTCTGAATCAAGCAGCGTTCTCCAATTTATCCCTCTGCCTCCAGCCTTATCTCCCCTCCATATATTATCCACACTGCAAAGCAGAATTTTTAAAATGCAGATTACACTTTATTTCTTCTGGATAAAATCCAATATCCTTGCACAATCAATAAGTTCTCTGTACCCTCACACATTGCCTCACTTTCAAAATATTGAAATTATCTTCTAAGTGGTATCCCCTTTTCCATGAAGTCATCTGGCATTTGCCAGAAAAAATCCTAAAAAACCTTACATCATTGAGTTATATTGCAATTGCCTGCACTGAAGTTCATACGCCTGGTTTTCAAAACTTCAACAGCCTTTCACAAAGGTAAATTTGTTAATCTCTTCTTTTCTCCTCCTACTACCTTATAAATGATGTTTTGTGTCAATTCTTCTTGTGTATTCAGTCCCCTGCAAATTCTTGCATGTATAGCTCCTCTTGCCTTTAGTTCTCTAAGACTTGTACCTTGCCTAGAATTTGTTCCATACTGTACTTCTATTGCTATTCATAGATTCATGAAGCTCAAATACTAATCCCTCACACTGCTATCCCAACAGCTTCCTGCCATCCGATCATGTAGGTTTTATTTTTCCTCTAAGGTTTTGTAAAAGTAAATGAAAAATAACTATCTCGGGCTTCCCTGTTGGCGCAGTGGTTGAAAGTCCGCCTACCGATGCAGGGGACACGGGTTCGTGCCCCGGTCCAGGAGGATCCCACATGCCAAGGAGCGGCTGGGCTCGTGAGCCATGGCCGCTGAGCCTGCGCGTCCGGAGCCTGTGCTCCACAACGGGAGAGGCCACAACAGTGAGTTGCCCGCGTACTGGGAAAAAAAAAAAACAAAACTATCTCAATTCTTGTCTCTTGATTGAATGCACAGACCTATGTGTTCAGAATGTCAGATGGCAGGCAAGCTTTTGATGAATGTGTGTATTTCTGCAAGCTATGGCTCTAAGACATTGTAACAGACCTGTAGAACACCACACATCTTTTTTCTTTATAATGTGTTAAGTCTTCTCCAGTCACAGCCTCTCCCCATTCCCTCTTTAAACCGATGATATACACCCACTACTCATTGCCAATATACTATCTTTTCATATCAATTATAATGGATTTTAAAATAACTTGTACTTTTCACTTGATTCTTTCTTTCTCTCAAAATTAACAACTTGAAATAAACATATCCCTCCAGAGTCTGGCAGATAAACCACATTATGTTTTTAAAGAAGGAATTTCTCTGAAATATCATGGTTTATTTAAAATTTTATACAATTTTTCATCCTATTCTGTGTCAAGATGGTATTGTTATTATACCAAATAATGATGTAAATCACTTACTCTTAGCTAACGCAAGCAGCGAAAAATATTCTTAACTTTCCTACCTGTATTTTTGATCAATAGTTTATGTGGTTTCATTGATCTATCTTTTAATGTTATGATAATTATATATTATTATCATCATTATCTATCTTTTATTTCTTCTAGATATTCCCTCTCTTCTGCTTTATTGCCAAATAATAACACCATACCTTTATTAAATATGATTATACTTTAAATTGAAGTAATTTAAATATTGCTGCAAATAATAGTCCATGTGTTTATTTCTTGGTCATTCTCATATAAGAGTAGCAAACTTATGGTCAATGTAATTCACTGTGATAAAAGTCATTTAAAAACAAACACCTAAGTACATTCTGTTGGGGAAGGTCATTGAGAGGACATGCGTTAACGTTAACGTTAACTCTGGTTAACTTGAGACTTACAACTGGGCAATCAGAGGCTCCTCATTCCCTTCCATATCCTTGGAATGTACATTCTGCTTCCTTTCCTCCTGCCAGAAGCTGCCTCAAGAACATAGCCTTGTCATAGTAATGTGGTATTGAGACCATCTGGACAGTATACATGACTGAAACTAGTTAAGGCCTCTCTATAGGATTTTAAGATTTGGCAGGCTGGTGTGAAGATCTATTCAACCGCAGCTTCCCAAAACAAGCCTCATAAGTAAGTTCCCTTGTTATTAAATCTGCTACCTACTGATCGGGAATGATCTGCCTCTTTCTTCAGTATCTCCTTGCCCTGTATGTATGGGAGCTAGTTTGTGAACCAACAGTTGCTGAGCCAGCCAGACAACCAAAGGAATAGGCCATGGGAAAGAGGCATCCTTGGGGGAAAATCCTGAGTTGTCCATCGACCTCTATATGAGGAGGGGTGGCCTGTATGTCAGATGCTTGTGGACTGTTCTGTGAGTATGTGGATGCCCCCAAAATGCTGGCTGCTATATGTACTTATTTGAAGAATTGCACGTAGCTCACTGTGGCCAGGAAGAGAAATGAATGGTTGCCATAGTAGACTGGCCTCTACTACGGGCAGCTCAGCTGGACATCAATGCCCAACTAGAGGCTGAAACTCAAGTTTGAAAGTTGGAAAAACAGCTGAGAGTATAGCAGGACATGCTGTTGTATTCTACTCTGCTAGCTTTGGGACTGGCAGAAAAGATGGGAGAGCAGAATAATAAATTGGAGATCTTAGACTGCTGTTTTGCAAAGCAAGGAGGGCAGAAGCTACCTCAAATTAGGGTTCAAGTACTCGTGACAAAGCCTGATTAAGACGATAAGAGGTGGCATCACTGAGGAAGTGATGAAAATGAAGAGGAGGTTGTTGTGGTGATTGACTAGTAAATGGACAGAGTGCCCATACTTTCCAAGCCCTAATACAAAGAAAAAATTTAAATAGCAATGACCCTAGACCTCTGATCATAGAGAAATATACCCCAAAAACTCCTAGGAGAAAACTTGCATTATTCCTCCGTCTCTTGAAGTTGTAAATATTAACATGTCTTTGAAGTGTAAACATCCCAGGAGGTAACCAAAACACTGCACACGGAGACTGAAAAAAAACCCAGTCAAACAAACAAACAAAAAAACGGAAGGAAGAGACTTTTACAAATACAGACTGACATAAAATCTCTCTTGCCCAAAATCACAGCCTCCATAAGATTATTCATCAAGGGTAAAGACAAATTATAAAAGTCTTCTCCACAAATATTAGTAAAAAGCTTTAGCTGTGTGAGTGGGTAACCTTAACTTTTTCCATATGCCAGAAACAATTTGGATTCAACGGTTATTTATAAAAGACTGAGGTTTTTTATTGCTATACATGATTCATGGATAAACTTTTAGAATAAAAGCTATGGGGTCTCTGTTTGTGTCTGTATGTTTATATATGTCTGTGCATATGTTATGTATATGTGATGTTTTTCTACCTCTGGAGGGTATTATAAAAATTAATTTGTAAAAGAGCTCTATTTAATTGGACTGAAGAAAGATAAGATAAAATCAAAGTGTACTTATGTAAAACCAAAATTTAATTTTCTTTTATCTGCTAAAAAGATAAATTTTATTGGGCTAATGCTCTCTTCTTGATGGGATTATGAAAGGTTTTTCTTTATCTTTTAAGTAATCTAACTAGAATACAAAGATTTTGTGTTTTATCAAAATAATTTTCTGTGCTTAGTGTTGTCTTTATCAAATTTTTGATTACTTAAGAAAACTGAGCCTTCTCTATTAAAAGAGCTAAGATTTTTATGACTAGGTAGCTTTCTGTACTTGCCTTTGAAGTCTTTGATTGTCACTTTGGTTAAATACATTACTAAGTGTTCTTGCACAGTGACTTATGATCCTATTTAATTGTTTTAAACCTTTTTGACATTTTTGAGAACTGTCCCGAAAATCAAATCCTAAATATAATCTTGTTGACCTTGAAAGTTATTTGAGATTTTCCAGAGGGCCCCTGGAACATCTCAAAAGATGTGTTCTCTCTCCTTATGAAAGAAAGATGTTTGAACTAATTAGGCTTATTTTGGCATGTTAAATTTCGTGGGTAGCATTGTCAAAAGTGATGCTAAATTTTCATTAGGATATATTTATATGAAATTCCTAAATTTTTGAAATGTCCTGGTCTGCTGTTATCAATCATAATTTCAGTTATAAATTATGGAGCATATATCAACATTTGTTTTTTATCAATATACATTGTAGTAATTTAGTGATTATATAGTGTCCAAAGCTATAAGCATTTCAAAGTCATATTCTTATAATTATTTAATAAATATTGGATTGTCAACATCTGGTAAGAGAGTTTGTTAAAAACTCTTTCTTAAAAACTTCACTCTCAGGATTGTGGGGCAGAAATATATGAAATCACAGAATTGAAACACTAAAGTAATCAACTGTAGAGCAATCTAAAAGAAGTTGCACTGTCAAAATGTTTTAGTTAAGATGAGTGTGATGGCTTATTTACCATGAGCAACTGAACACTTTAGAAACAACTAAAATTTACAGTGGGAAAATCAGTTTTGTTCCATGTAAACTTGCAATATACCTTTCCAACTTGGACTTGTCAAAAAGAAACAAAGTGCTATAATATGAAATTAATAAAGCAAAGAGAAATTTATAGGTAACTCAAATCATGTGATCAAATAATTTAAAGGAGTAAGCTACTTCATAAAAACATAACTTTTAATACTGTTAATTGCCATATTTCTTTGAAAAAGCATCTAAATAAAATAAAAATAAAGTAGAGTTCAGAAGTCTAAGTTTTGCCAGTTTTGGTGATGCCTCTTCCCTCGGCTTGCAGATGGCTGCATTCTTGCTGTGTTCTCACGTGGTGTTTATTCTTTGGGCATGCATGTCTGTGTCCTAATCTCTGCTTCTTATATGGAATTGAGGCCCACCATGAAAAACCTCATTTTCATTTTATTACTTCTTTAAAGTTCTTATCTTCAAATACAGTTACCTTCTGAGGTACCAGGAGTTAGTACTTCAACATATGAATTTAGGTTGGCAACACAATTCAGCCCATAACATGAACTTTAAATGCAGATATTAGAAAAAAAAAGGACAATCAATTGATAAGAATTTTTAGCAGAGGATGTAGGTCACCCAATACTTTCTCACCCTTTCTTCTTTGGTAATATAATTATTGACTTTTAGCTTGGTATATGACCTTCAGAATAAAGCCTAGATTTTCTATCCAAAAAACTTTATTTGATTTTTTAGCACTGATGTTCGAATTTTTGTGCAGAACTTGAAAATGTCCTTAATTTTTTCTGTTTACCTTCCTATTGGCTATAGCACTGATGAAATAGCTAGAGTGTTAGCATCTATTTTGGATGATGGAGTGATTTGGAGGATAGAATCCATGCGTACTGAAGATATAACACAATACTTTGGATTCACCTTGCCCTAAAAAGACCACCTCCAGTCTTTTTTTAAAAAGCTATTTTTTCCAGCTTTATTGAGATATAATTGACACATATCACTGTGTAACTTTAAGACGTAAAATGTGATGATTTGATATTTGTATATACTGTGAAATGTTCACCTCAATAAAGTTAGTTGTCACACCAATCAGCTGATATAGTTACAATTTTTTGTGTATGTTAAGAACTTTTAAGATCTATACGTATAATACTCTATTGTTAACCATAGTGATTGTATGGTATATCATAACCCCAGAACTTATTCATCTTATAACTGGAAGTTTGAATCTTTTCACCACCTTCACTGAATTTTTCCCCATCCTACACTCCACCCCTGGCAATTACCAATCTACTCTCTGTTTCTATAAATTCAACTTTTAATATTCCATATATAAGTGAAATCATACAGTATTTGTCTTTCTCTGATTTATTTTAAATACTTAGCATAATGCCCTCAAGGTCCATCCATGTTTTCACAAATGGCAGGATTTCCTTCTTTTTTATGGCTGAATATAATTCCATTTCTCACACCTGTGGGATTTCTTTTCAGGTTATCATTTAATTAAATAAAAACAGAAAGGAAGGTGCCTACCCACTCTTTCCTATGGCTTGCAAGGGTAACTACCCCCTGCCTAAGAAAGAGCAGAGAGTCCATACACTGAGATAATGGGAGAGGTTAGGGCAGAAAGCCCCAGGCCTCCTTCTTCTAAGCCCTGTTACAAAAAGAAATCTCAGCCACAAATTTGGGGAAGGGAAACCCTACCTGGCTCTTCTCTTAAGTGGGAGACCTCCTCTACCCAGCATAATATTGGAAAATAGGTGTTTTCCTCCACTGGTCCAGGTATGGGTAAGGAGAATAAATTTCAGTCTGTGGATGAAAAATATAAATAATCATAATAATAACAAGAATAATAAGAATTAGTGAGGTTGTGGAGAAATCAGAACCCTTTTAAACTGTTGGTGGGAATGTAAATGGTACAGCAGCTTTGGAAAACAATATGGAGATTGCACAAAAAATTTAAAATAGAACTATCATATGATCCAGCAATCGCACATCTGGGAGCGACTGGCTGGGATCTCTGGTTGAGTGCTGCTGCAAACAGGAATGTGGTTCTCTAAGGTCTGAGCACTGGTTGGTGTAAGCCTCCCCTCTTTTCCATCTCTATCTGATCTCCAGTGGTTTAGCTCCACAGCTTCCACCAGTGATTTCTGTGAGGAGGCAAGAGCCCAGTGGGCCTCCTAGGAAGCACTCTACAATGTTGAGGGACCTGGATGTCCACCTTGGGCTTTGTTTTCCCACTGGAGAGACTGTAGCCCTATGGGAGTCCTCTTGGTATAGTGCTGTGCTGGGCTGGGGGAGGGGTATAATGGTCCAAATGTAGCAGTTCACCCCCTCTTACCTTTATAATGCCGTGCTTCTCAGTTTTTGTGGTGGTGGTGGGGGGTGCTTCAGCCTCACCCTGGGGTTCTGGGATTTTCAAAATTGTGTCTTCTTTACAGATAGTTGCTAGTTTGCTTGTGAGAGGGGCTGAAGTGGGAAACTATCTATGTTGTCATCTTGATTACATCAATTCATCCACCTCATTTTTCTGAGAATAAGAGAAAAAAATGAAGTCCTATTTAGTTTAATACACAATTACAATGAACTTTACTGTTATCTCTAAATATATTTCTAACTAATACTTAATCAACTCAATATATCAGAGTAAAATGATTATGAACCTAAAAAGTATTAAGTAATATGAGTGAATATGGAAAACAAAGTAATTATATAGAGAAGAGCAAAATAATTAAAGCTGATTCTAGAAAATGACTCAATATAAAACAAATCTCTGGCAAAATGTTTTGAGAAAAAAAGAAAAAGTATAAGTAAACAATATTGGGAATGAAACAGGAGACACTGGGAAAATATCAGGTAAGCATTGTAAAATACAAATAACCGGTCAATTATCCAAAACAAACAAACAAAAAGCAATCATCACTGGGCATTACTAAAAGTTCAGGTTCTCTTAACCTCCACTGACATCATCCCAGTGGGGAAGAGGGAAGTGCCTCATTACTGCCAGTGAAGGTGAACTTCAGACTCTCCACTCAGCCTTTGCTGTTTTTTCTCCCTCAATGGGAGAGAACTATTGTGTACAGTATTCTCAGGTATCTGTATCAAGATGTTCCCTCCTCAGATGCTTAATGACTAGGGTCTGTTTTTGTTCTAAGTCTCTTTTCGAATACTCAATGAGGAGTTAGGAACCTGGCAGTAGGGTCACTTACCAATCCAGTTTTGGCTCACAAATTAAATCCATTTAATTATGGCTTAAGGATGGTCATAAAAAATTAAAAAGAAAGCCAATGTCACATATGTTTCAGGATCCACTTATGAATGCTGTCCAGTTATGTTAACTTATTCTGGGAGTTTCCAATGGAGTCATCCTTTAATATCTACAGGATTGAATTAGAGTACAATCCATTTTTATAGGAAAGACTCGGTAAATCCTCCAAAAGATATTGTCCAACATCTGGGATTTTCCCAAATCTGCTTTGTGTTCTATGCAATTTGTAGTCTTATAAATCAGAAAATTCCCACTCTGTCTTTATACACTATTTTTTTTTCATCTGAGATTGCTTTAAGGATATAAACCAATTGTTACAGATCCCAAAGTGTTGAATTATATAGTCTCAGAATTTTGAAAATTCTTAGATAATAGTTCTCAGCACAGAATGATACCAGGACCTAAAATCAACCATAAGGATCATGCCTGTTTCAAAGGGAGATTAATTTTAAGAAACAATTAAGTTGTGGGTGTTTCTGGCTTCAGAAAATGAATGAAAGTGGGTCATAAAGAAGGTTATAGAGACATGTTAATGAAAGTGCATAGTACAGGGGAAGATGGCCACTAAAATAAAGACCACTGTGTTTAAGTTGTGAATTGGGTGATGTAGGAAAATAGAACACTTCGTAGGTTTACAATTTTTCTTGGTCAAGGAATTTTTTTTTATCAAAACAATTCTGGAATTCAAAGTTCTTTAGGAACTTTTACATACTAATGCAAAATATAGATGATTGGATGTTTGTAATTTTACACCTTTCCATTTTTACCTATAGGTACTTCTCAAATGAATATTTTATCCATATTGAAAGTTTCCCAAAGGGCTATTGAAAAGTCAATTATCCTTGGTGAAACTGTGCTATTTTTAAAGATAAGCACACGAATTAGAATCATAGATTGAATACATATAAGCTGTAATCTGATGTGGAGTGAACACAATTTACAATGAGTCAGACAAATGAAGATCTGAATATTGTTCATTGACTAATGCTTGTGTATCTTATTTCTCAGGCCTCTAACTTAATGGCTGGCTCTCTCTGTTTCAGACCTGACAAATTTTCAATTCCTGGAAGATAAAATTTTTAGAGAGGAGATTGCTTCCAGACCAGATTCTTAGGGACAAAGCAAGATGAGATTGGGTAGATTTCTCACAAGGTTTTGATAGTTGAACCAAGGAAAATTTGTCTGTAAAGAACAATACTCTGTTAAACCTAAATTCATCAGTCTTTACATCCAGCTCAAGAGATGACCATATTGGTCCTACATCTATCCTCATTTTTATGATCTTCCTCTTAATGACTCACAGCAGAATGTGGCAAAAACAGATAGCCATGTTGTTATTAAAGAGGCTGATTTCTACCCAGGATAAGAGTTTATATATCTGATCAGATAATCAAGGATTCCTAAAAGTGCTGCTCATTCCTAAGGAAATATTTGGGAGGCTGAAAGGCCAAAAAAAAAAAAATTGGACTCAGACACAATGCAATACCTATCTCACTATGACCCCAGGAAAGGGGGAGGTTCTTAAAGGAGGCTAAAGTGTCCTCCCAGGAGTGCAATGTTTACAAGTTGGAGATTTTGAAGTATAGCAGTGAAGATGTCTTGACTGGATCTCAATGTGACTTCCAGAGTTGTCAACTATGTGGTTCTTTCAGAAAACCACAAAGCAAAACTGATTACTCAAGCAAATTAAGTTCATCAAACTTATTTTAGTAAGAGAGAACACCATTTTCACAGTCTTAATAATTCTGAAAAGAAATTGATTGGTCACAGAAGATATTTACACATCTTTGACTCTGCTCTCAATTGGTTTAAGAGGTTTCAAGGTGAGAAACTGACAACCAGGTCAAGTCAGCAACATAATAGTGTAGGATTGATGGACACTGGGAAGTGAAGGTCATGAAGTTAATCTTGATAGGTAAATTATTATTTCATAAGTGAGCTGTTTGCTTAGCTTAGCTTTCTATTCTTTTAATAGAAGAGAGGTTGTCCAGTTATACAAATTGGTTTGTTGACAATAAAGTTATTTATTGTTTTTTAACCTTAATTTTCTGGGCAATAACTTCCTGAAAGAAATAGTTGTCGTGTTGACATAGATGATCTAGGCTTTTAATCCTGATAATCAAGATGTGGATGCTAGTGATTCTAATTCTCAGTACTGAATACAATCCATGAAAATAAATATTGACATTTACTTACATTAAGTCATCTTTTATAAAATGAAAAAATAATAATTTGAAAGATGAACCTAGCCTGTGAAAAGGTATTTATAACAAATAAAACAAAAAAATAATTACCAGGAGGTATATATAAGTAACTTCTACAAATCAGCAAAAGAAATATTAACAGAATATATTTTGTAGAAGAAACCTTCTAGTTGGTCACCAATCTATGAAGATTTGTTCAACTTCTCTAGTAATCTGAGAAAGACAAAATAAATTAAGTTTCAATAAATAACTATAAAATTGTCATAAATTAAAATTTTATAAAACTTTCATAAAATGAAGTGTTAAGAACTGTTGATAAAAATATAGAGAGCACCGGGGCTTCCCTGGTGGTGCAGTGGTTGAGGGTCTGCCTGTTAATGCAGGGGACACGGGTTCAAGCCCTGGTCTGGGAGGATCCCACATGCCGCGGAGCAACTGGGCCCATGAGCCACAACTACTGAGCCTGCACGTCTGGAGCCTGTGCTCCACAGCAAGAGAGGCCACGATAGTAAGAGGCCCACGCACCGCGATGAAGAGTGGCCCCCGCTTGCCACAACTAGAGAAAGCCCACGCACAAAAATGAAGACCCAACACAGCAAAACTAAATTAATTAATTAATAAACTCCTATCCCCAACATCTTCTTAAAAAAAAAAAAAAAAATATATATATATATATATATATATATATATATATATATAGAGAGAGAGAGAGAGAGAGAGAGAGAGAGAGAGAGAGCCTCTCATATCCAATATTAGAACTGTAAATTGGCTTTATCACTTTGGACAGCATAAGAGTACATTTTAATAAAATTGAATCTGAACTCTTCTATTATAAAGTAATACTACTTTCAAGAAGATATACTGAAATCACTTGAGTATATGCATAAGGACATCTATTCAAGATAAATTAGTGAAGAATTCTTTTCAAGGGTGAAAACTTAAATAAACTAAATGACCATCAATAAGGCAATGAAAAAATAAAATGTGTAATATTCTGAAATTTGTCCGTAATACAGCAGTTATAAATTATGAATGAACTTGATCCCCACATGTCTACTTGCATGATTGCTGTGTGGAAAACAAACAAACAACTTTTAAAAGGACACAGAGAATTTTGCAGTTCATGTAAATATTAAAGATGACAAATCATAACATTTTTGGGTATATACCATATATTGTGGCAAAACATAAAACATTGACAAAGCATGTAAACCCAAACTTCAGGATTAAGTTTTCCTTGGTGGAAAGAAGGGAATTCATTTCAAGTGAAAATCTAACACATTTTAATAGATCTAAAAATATGGTTAAATGCTAACAGTTGTTAAATCTGGATGTCTGCTGTTACATTTTTCTCTACACTTTTTGGTTTACTTTCAATATTTTGTGATTTAAAAATAACGCTCATGGATTTGGGATTCAAAAAATAAAGTATTTTACATTTGTGTATGTGCAAAGATGTATGTCCAAAGATGTTATTGCTATTTTGTAAGAAAGAGCTATTTGAAACAACTAAAACACTCATCATTGAGGAAAGCAAGCAGCAATATATATATATATATATATATATATATAATATATTCAAATAATCCACAGATATTAAAAAACAAGGGTAGCTCTATAGGTAAATTAAGGAAAACTGAACAAATTGCCCAGATTGTGCAATGTGTTGTCTTATTTAGATAAATTTAATAGATACTTTTAGTCAAATACTTACTGAAACATTGTAATAGGAGGCTCTAATATGAGAATGTGTGTATATGTTTTTAAGCATTTGGAAGGAGTACAAAAAACTGTTAACAGTATTTACTTCTGGATAGTGCTAGAAGTGATAATAAGTAAAGGTGTTTGTCTTTTTCCTAATTCTCATTTACAAGGACATTTTCAAAGATGAGAAGGCTTTCATTTACTGTATCCATTAATTAATAATCCATTAAGAAGAGAATCTATTCTGAATTTGCATAGATAAAATTACACAGATGTATTTTTATAGGACATGTTGTCATGTCAAAATGCTATGCAAGGGCTTGCAAATGCACTGAGTCCAGAGTAAAGGAACCAAATAATTGCCAGAACACAATGCGGTCATTTTTATATAAAAGTAATTATATTAAATTATTGTATCTTAAAGAAACCATTTGGTTGTTAATATTTTTAACTTGTACTTGCAGCTGTAAAATTTTTATCACGGAATATATTTTATTTTTTAAACCAGGACCTCCAGAGAAGTGTTCAGTAATTAGCTCATGGTGGTTTCAGATGCTAGATTGATTCCCAGGTCTTAGTCTTCTCTCCTGTGGGAAATTTTGATCATAAAATTCAAAGGCTGACCTTGGTTCTGATTTTATAAGGAATATTATATTCAGTTCAACCTTCACAATCTAGATTGAAAAAAGATGAAAGGATTAGCTGAAATACTATGCCTACAATCCAAGGAAGAAAGGAAAAAAGTTAAACTTTCAAAGTCATAAATTAAACATGAGAAGATATATGCTAATAGTATAATCTTAAATCACCGGAATTCCTGCATTATATGAAGGTATAGGTATATGGTTAGTTGAATGATAATAATGGCTTTAAAGACAGTGAATAGCCCGGGTAGAAAAAAATGTTTTCTTAATTTTATAAGTCATCGTTGTATAAATGGTAGCAAATAAATTGTTTGAATGGTAGTTATAATTTCCAAGGTTTTAATTCCTATTTAACTTATTTTCATAAACGTGTGCAAGTACTACAAACACTATATTGTCTTTATAACACATTTTATAATCGTTGCAAAGTATCTGTATACATGTATGTATTAAACAATTGTTCTAGGAAAATTTTATCAATTACTTCTATGTTTTTCAAGAAAGTATGCTTAGTATCACTTGACTGTCCTTTGACTCATTAAAAATGTTACTTTTTTTTAAAATTTATTTATTGTTTTGCGGTACGCGGGCCTCTCACTGTTGTGGCCTCTCCCCTGGCGGAGCACAGGCTCCGGATGCGCAGGCTCAGCGGCCATGGTTCACGGGCCCAGCCGCTCCGCGGCATGTGGGATCTTCCATGACCGGGGCACGAACCCGTGTGCCCTGCATCGGCAGGCGGACTCTCAACCACTGTGCCACGAGGGAAGCCCCGAAAAATGTTACTTTTTTATTAAAAGATTGCCAAACTCACTGTCATTCACAGTTATGAAAAATTTAAAATGCAGTTTTCTAAAATATTTGATAATTAGTGTTTTGTAAGAAGTGTAAGTCAGAACAATAAAAGCATGGTACTGTATACCATGCAGTATTTGCAAAGCATCTTTTCAATTTACCAAGACAAAGGATAGCTTGTCACATTCTGAAGGAAAAGACTTTTTGTCATCTTTGGGCTTCAAGCACAAGACTGCTGCTGTTCTTTCTGCCCCTTTTACCATTGATCAATGGTTTCAAGTCTTACTGTATTCACTGTCAAAATTGTTTCCTTTCAGAAGAGGTGGAAGGGTCTTATCTGGATACCATATCTTACCTCTCTTGTAGATTTAGCTCTGTCCAGGTTCATTGCTACATGATGCCAACAGTTGATTCTGAAACATGAAAATCTGCTTTACTTCATTATTACCAAATCCACTAGTTTTCCATTTAAACTGTATTCCTCACGATCAAAATGTTTTGGGATTTGGAGTAGATATAGCTTGATCATGGGAAGAGCACTGTGATCACAGGATGACAGAGCTGTAAGAATTACGCAACTCATTTTCTAATATTTGGATGTAGATGAAGCCAGAATAGTAAAAGTCAAGTGTCTGGAATCCAGGTAAACAATGTCAGAGTCAATTTTGCCATGATTGAAAAATGACTTTGATTTATTTGATGCCATGCTTTTCGGTTTTTAAAAATGTTCATAATCGTGACAGGATTATTTAGCAAAATAAGTTGTGTTCTGTTGATCAGTGCTAGGTATTTTTCCTTACCCATTCAAAAACGGTGGAGATGCACATGTGTGCTATTGCCTCAGGGCCTATTGTAGTTCACACCTGGAAAAGAAAAGAAGAAAATTCCCCCCAACCCTCAACCCCCATCTAGGGTTCTCTTGTTGAAAGCCTATGACTATTCATTAAACCAACAAATATTACACGAGTGTTCACTAAGTTCTCAACCTGATTTTAGGGACTGGGGATATAGCAGTGAAAAGAACACCAAACAAATAAGTTACCAGATAGATGAAAAATAAAAATTCAGGTTTAAATTACTATGAAAAAGAGAAAGTTTTCACATATAATGCACACCTCTTTTATTTAGTATCAAAATGTTAGTGATAATGATTACAGTAATTCTTAATAGGTGTTGTTTTTACTGTGGTTATACCCTGGGCTATATAGTTCATACATATTATCTGTGCAATGTTCATACTCATGCTATGATAATTCTAATTTTAAAGCTGAGATAAAAGTGAAACTTTGAGAAGTTAACTAATTTGAAAGTCAATGTTGGAACCAAAATTTCAATTCAAGATCTGCCTGATCGCAGAGTCAAAACTAATCACTGAGCTATTATATATGTACATAAACAAAATCAAATTGAGCAAAAAAAAATATCATGTTAGTGCAACAATACAGAACTTCCTCTAATTTTAATGAGATTTTAATATGTGTAAATAAAAAATAATATATTCTCTGAAGAAGGAAATAAGAGGAATGAGAACTTTAAGTCAAAGGTGCAAAAGTGGCTTTAGGTGAGGTTGGTTTTTAGAGATTTTTCTCAAGACTGGAAAGCTATGTGAGAAAGGTCCATAATCCACCTTTTTGCAGTGCCCCAAGGACCCATAGAGAGTCAAGTTTTGTATACTGAAGGCTCCAAAACATAGATACCTGGCAAAATCCTTGTTTGACCCAAATACCCAAGTGTGATCCAAACAGAGCAGAGTGGCCTGATATTAAGGAGGCCTGAGCACTTGGAAAATGGGTCTACCAGAGGCATCTAGTGTGAACCAATGATACAGGGCTCTTCTTATGTGTACTCGATAGCATGAGACTCCTGAAAATATCACTTTCCCCTGATAGTGCGGGAGAAGGTCCCCTAAGGACTAATACTGCATTTCTCACCAGCTTGGTAGACTAATTTAAATTTTATTCAAAAAGTGAAAGAAATTGGTATTTTCACTTCTGAATGATGGAGTAAAATTTATCCTTTCTAATTATGGAGGCTTCATCATCAAATGACGAATTACAATTCTTATATAGTAAGTATTTTCACAAGAAACTAAATTATATCTCTAGTAATTGGAGACATTAATTTTGAAACAATGGTCATGATGCTGCTGGAGAATTTATATGTAGAAATGAATGTCATCTTTCATAATTTTTCATGACTGGAGGAATTTGTGATTCTAAGTAGATTGTCAAGAAAAGGAGGACAAGGAAGATGTATTTTTAAGTTTTCCCTAACAGACTAAATTTAACAGATACACATTACTATATATAAAAGAGATAAACAACAAGGACCTATTGTATAGCACAGGGAACTATATTTAATATCTTGTAATAACCTATAATGAAGAAGAATCTGAAAAAGAATATATATGTGTATATATACACACATATATATGAATCACTACACCTGAAACTAACACAACATTATAAATCAACTATAATTCAATAAAAATAAATAAAATTTAAAAATAAAAAAATGAAAAATAAAACAAACAACCCAACTCTTATGGGAAAGAGAAGAACATCTAATGCCCAATATTGCCAATGTTCTAGAAAAAATACCTCTCTTTTTTCCCCTCCAAGGGAAATACCACCAAAGACAGGAGTTTACATGTTGGGACAGGTTGGAAAGATCACTAGGCTGATAGAGGAAATAACACTCCCAGAACTGGTGATGTTTTACAGGGATAAAATACCTTTCTTAGATGATATATATTTGAATCTTGATTAAGGTGTTCTGTTACCACTCTGGAACATTGGAATATATCAAGAAAGTAGTGTGTTTCCTGTTGTGTCAGGGAAGGAGTGTGTGGGGGTGGGGAGAGATGACACTCTCACTGGATGTATTTAGAAGCATAGCTTTAAATTTGTAACTTAGCTACAAGTACTCAAAACAAACACATTCAAAACAAACACATTCAGAGACAGCGTCTGAATATTAAATACGTTAAAATAAACTTTTTTGATACATTGTAAATTTGGAAGAACCTCAGGTTAATTTCCTAAAGTTTTACCAGAAGCAGGAGAAAGTGTGATTATGTTTATTATTGAGGTTCAAAACTTATGGAGGACATAGGAATATTAATTGCACATGAACATGTGTGTCTTTGGATAGTACTGAACACAATAATCATATTCAAGCTTCACCTTATTGAAATGTCGTCTTCTGGTTTTCCAGTTGCTGAAGGTGGTGAAGGAAAAGAAAGCAACTCTCTGAGTAAGGAAAGCCATGGCAACTTTAGAGGTACCAAAAAGCAACAGTGCACATGAAGACTAGTCAAAGAAGTTAGAACTTTGAAGGTATTTATAATCCTTCAGAAGCCAACTGCTTAGATGAATGGATCCCTGGTACCTTAACAAGTGGTTAAGGCTTTTAAAGTTTGAGGCAAAGAAACTAATTTTGATAAGCAGCTCTGACCCATAATAATGTAAGCATGTCAAAGTTAGCAGTTTAAAGTTTAGGGAAGTTTGCACACCTCATTTTCTCCTTGCTTTAAGGAAAACCATAACCCACATTCATCAAGAGAACACAGTTTTAAGAAAGGGTTAAATGTGGTAGTTGGTGGTGGTGTCAGGGAGATACATTATGTTTATGAAATGGAGATAGGCTCACTCTTAAGGGGTTAAGCTCTGTCGGACGTGTTTCTACTTATGCCCCAGACAGCAAGACTTCAGGAAGTGGGGGAAAAATTCCAAATTGCTTCCTGTTATTAGAAGGAGTGGCCAAACTATGTAAACAGTAACCATCATGTCTTTCTGCTTCTTACTTTTGAACTAGCTAAGATCCCTCTACTTAACCAGAATTCTGGATGGGAAGAAGAACCCCAACAGTGACTGCCATTGAATTTCCTACCAGCATGTTTAGATGGGATCTCAGGACAGACTATATTTCACTTAGAGAAGCGAAATAAATGTCATATTACTCCTACCTATGGTGGGTGATAAAATTCATATTAATTGTACCAGTTAAATTGATTTGAATAATGATTGTGTATTTGAGTTACTCCATAAATATCCAGTATGTAGGGCAATGAAATATTTGTGTTGACAGTAGGAATGTTATTCTATAAATATTTATAAATATTCTATAAAAATAACATACCAAATTGAAGACAATAAATTTAAAAATAACAATAGGATTAAGAAAATGTTAACAATGCAAATTATTTTAACATAATTTAAGTACTATTTTTGCAATTAGAATGCAAGCTGAGTGAATTGTGGATAAAATGAATACTTTCATACATAGCTGCTGGCAGCTTATTTGGATATTGGCCAATATTTCATGAGCCTTAAAATAGTTGATCCAATAAATTAATTTTGGAGAATCATAGAGAAAATAGCTAGAAATGCAGACAGGAATTATCTCTAAAGATAGTCATTTCTAATGGTAAATTTAGATAAAATAGCTAAATGTCCATAATAGAATTATTAGGTGAATGATGACTACCATTTGTTATATTATAGAGCCAGTAAAGATGTTTTTGAAGAATTTTTAATGGCATGAGAAATTTTTCATTATGTATTAAATTAACAAGTATAAAAATGATATATATGTATTATTTTTCTATCAGAATAAAGAAACACAAATTTAAAAAAAGAGAATATGCTTCAAACTTTGCATAGTTGCTTGCTTTGGGTCACTTTAAAATCAACTACTTTCATCACCTTCTGCATGTTTTCTTTTTCTTCAATATTTCTATCAGTAAATATATATTTTTCATATTTGAAAATATATTTACTTAAAAATATGAACATTATTCATTTCAAGGCACATTTGAAACATTGTTTGGACTAGAATTTTAAGAGTATTTCAAGAATGCAAGGAAGCTTAAGGGCTTCCTGAGTTAATACTAACACGAAATTAGTAATTTTGTCACAAAAGAGGAATACTATATATTAGGATTTAGGGTGATTTATTGATATTATAAAATATTATTTTAGCTAACTAAGCATTATGGAATTCCTTATTTAGCTGTACCTCTAATGTGTTTCTCTAGGGAGCTAAACATGAGAGGCACAATGACAAATGTAAAATCAAATATCCATTTATTGGTATCTAGTTAAGGGTACTCTACAAGCAGAAGGGCAGTATTGGTCAGAGCATGAGTTTTGGTCCCAAAGCCCTGCCAACAGTCCCTGTTGACCAAAAGTCCCTATCTAGCCATATGAATAGTCAAAGATGCTGTGATATATGTAAGAGGTCTTAAAGGAGATTTGCTTACAAATTCCTTTGTAGATGAAATCAACAGGGGGTAGAGGAAGCTACACTTAAGTGATACATGGAACTTAAAAATAGCTTTAATAAATGTTATCTTAAGAAAATAACATTCTAATATGACAGAATATTCAGGAATTAGTTTTTCTTGCACAGAAAAAAAAAAAAAAAAAAGCCCCAAACGCCAAAACAGAACCAGAAGTGGGATATTTTTACATAGTTAACTTGAATTTAGAATTTTTCTGGACATTTTCAATGATGTAGTTTTATAATAACTGCAGGGCTTAACATTTTGTGAATTTATAACTGATCCATAACTCAACATTTTTAGAAAATGTTTACTATTGAACCAAGTAGTAATGCAGTAAGAGATTATAAGTGTATCAGTGTAAATCAGCCATTAATTCAAAACAACAGTCATGCCTTAATAAAACATAGGTAGGTTTTTAAATGTCATATATTTAATATTAGAAAACTATGAGGGGAGAACTTTTTATCTTCACACAAAAATAGAAGAGAAACATAAATTGAGGATAACTGAGTAACTTGCTTAGAAGCCTCAAAAATGAGCAAGGTGATACTTTGTGCATACTTGATTTATACACAGCTATTCCAGTCATATTTTCACAGTACATCTGTGCTTAAGAGTATGTTCTTTCGTTTATTCATTCATCCACAATTTACTGAGTACTGTATGCCAATATTTTTTTTAAATATAAATTTTATTTATTTTTGGCTGTGTTGGGTCTTCATTGCTGCGCATGGGCTTTCTCTAGTTGTGGTGAGCGGGGGCTACTCTTCATTGTGGTGCACGGGCTTCTTATTGCAATGGCTTCTCTTGTGGAGCATGGGCTATAGGCACACGGGCTTCAGTAGTTGCAGCACATGGGCTCAGTAGTTGTGGCTCGTGGGCTCTAGAGCACAGGCTCAGCAGTTGTGGCGCATGGGCTTAGTTGCTCTGCAGCATGTGGGATCTTCCCAGACCAGGGATCAAACCTGTGTCCCCTGCATTGGCAGGTGGATTCTCAACCACTGTGCCACCAGGGAAGCTCCCCTGCCAGTATTGTTTTAAGAGCTTGGATACAGAGTTCAACAGAACAGAGTCTCTGCCCACATAAATATTAAGTTTGAAGAGACATTTACCTAATCTACCAATAAATATATGCCATGAGATAGTACCATAGTATTATGGGATAGAGAGAGGTCAGGAGCAAATTCAGATAGCATTGTGAGATGTATCCTCTCTGGGAAGATGACATGGACATTTTGAACAAGCAACAATGAATAGGAAAACAAAGAAAGGTTGATATGGTGTTAAAATAAGTAGACAAATTAAAATATTTTGTTGGGAGAAACAGGATTTCATAAAGAAATTTTCTAAATTTTAAGACAAAGACAATAAGATTTGAGAAGACCAAAAGTTTCAGTTGAAATGTTATTTTAAAATACTTTCAAAACAATCCAGTGGAAATATTTAAGGCAGTAAAATAAAGAATGCTAGAGCTCAGACGAGTATGACAAAGTAGAAATTTAATCTTGTGAAGCATCAGTATAAATAACATTAATTAGAATGAGAGACACACTGCTAGTATCCAAAACAGAAACCTGGGGAGTCTTAGAGTTAGGAAAAAAAAAAAGATGAAACCTAAAAGAGGAACTGAGAAAGAATGCTTGGGATGGAACTAGGAGAATGGAAGAATGAGGTGTCCAGAAGACAGAAGCCTACAGAGGGAAGGACTTCCCATCAGAACACAGAATATTTTGAACGAAATTGCAAGGAGATTGTTTGGAGTGAAAAAACGAGTGGGTCCAGTGAAATCCTTCAGAAACTTTAAGACAAAGAAGAGGAATGCTAAAAGATATTGAGAAGGAATAGTTGGAAAAAATAAGCTAAAATGGGAGTGTGTAGAATCTTGTGGAGAAAAGGCAAGAATTTTAAAGTAAGGAATGAAAAAAACCCACCAAATATTGCTAAGAACGCTGATAAAATAAGAATTGTATCCTTTGGAATTAAAAAGAGTGATTGGAGACTTGGTATTCAAAGTTATGGTTGGAGCAGAAGCTGACCATGAAGGGTTGAAAATGACTGGTTAGTAAAGAAGCCGACACAGAAAATATAATCAATTCTTTTAATGAGGTTTGACGTACATGGGGGCAGAATCCTCAGTGTCCTAAAACAGATCAACTTTGATCTCTTATGAATAGGGATGGATTTTTTGCTACCATGGGCCATCTTCTTCTGGGACTGCAGAATTCTCCATGTCACTTCCCTTGCAGGATTTTTTCAATGCTTGTGTCTGTCCTGTTGTTTCCTTTATATATTATTTATCCCATGAAAGGTAGGCTTTCAAGGATAATGTGCACAGAAATTCCAGGTACTAAAATGTGTACTAAAGGCTCCATCATAAATTTTATATATAATTGATTGCATTTGCAAGGAATTTGAACTTAATGGAAATGTTTATGTGATCAAAATTCATAATCTCTTCTTTTATATTGATCACCATAGTGATTAAATAGGAAATGATGCTCCCCAAATCACCACCTACTCAGGGTCTGACACAATGCTGGTACAAATTGGAGAGCCCAACGAAAGCCTGATCAGCTTTCCGCTAGAAGCCATACAAAATTATGTCCCTGCCAAGGCATTTAGGATCAACTACACAACCATTTCAAGGAAGAGTGTGCCTTGAGTACTTAATCAAAATCACTTAGAATTATACCCAGAATGCATTCCTACATACCAAAACCGGGCACATTTTCTTGTCTGCTTCTTCTATACTTGTGATTTCTAAAAATTCAGTTACAAGATTAGTGTGAGTCCTTGTATTTCCAAACTACCCCTTCAGGGATATGTTATTACATAACACTTCATCTGTGTTAGCTAGCACCTAGATTGAGGGAATTGTAGGATATAAAACTAGTCCCAAGCCTCTTTTGAAAATCCCTTTGTGGAATCCAGGACTCCACTGCAAATTGCATGCTGGGCATAACGTTATTAGTAGAACTGGTAAACCTGATAATTAAAATGTAACAATGACCTTATATCCTATGTTTTAGAAGAACTGATTGTAGATAGAAAAACCGATATTTTTGTGTTAATAAACAGTAAAATGTAGCATAACTTGCATAGTTTTATAATAAATTTAAAATCTTACGATGATTTCTCAAGTCTCTTGCTTTTTAAAAAAATTCTCCTCACTTGGGGACTTTATCATTCTCCAGACTTGCTCTTGCATGAAGAATATTTTGCAGCCTCTTTAGCTGTTGCAAAAAGCCTGGATTAGAGAACAGGATATCTACTTCAGCAGGATTCTCAATAAAAGAATGACATGTACATGGATCCAGAGCTCAGCCTGTTCCATCAGACTGATAATACTCTCCCAGCTTCTCAGTCTGAAATATGTCCTCCTGCTGGTCCTCATTATTATCACCTTCAGTGATCCCTTTTCAAGCCAGTTGTCATACAGCATGCAGTACCTCAGTGCTGTCAGGAGCATCATTATCGTCTCTGTCAATGAGTACACAAGCATCTGACCCCAGAACCTCTCAAAGCTCACTCCATGCGAGGGATTTTGAGAGCAAAAAAAAGTGTGTGTGTCTGTATCTATACAAATATTTTTTTCTCTCAAATTATATTTCTCTCTCTCTCACTCTTTATTTAGGAATATATATATATATATAAATGTATATTATATATAATATACAGAATGATGCAATTTAAGTGAAAGAAAAAATGTTATGTTATTCTTTAAAGAAAGTAAAAATAATTGAGAACAACATTCTGCAAACAAGCATAATTCCCTTTTATCACTTTTTTTATGGATGCTATACAATTTACTAAAAATATAATAAAACCTATCTTTAGAGACATAAACAAACTTAATTTTGTTTACTTTAAGATTTTAAGTATGATATAAAAGGACAGGCTAAGTGGTCTAACTTTTCACTGGAGATAAATGTGTCTAATGAAATAGATCTGCAGTAACAAGAAATTAAAGATGTGTTTAGCTGGAGAATGGAAAATGTTAGCTATAGAAAAATGCAATATTAAGGGAAATAAAGTTTAGAATAGCCCTGTGTTGGGCTGCACCCTGCAGGCCTACAAGGCCTGCACTTGCCCAGTTTTAAGACCAAAGAAAAAGCCCAGAGTCACCAACAGACACATCAATGGTTTAATGGATAGGGGGGATCTTACACATCTGAAGCAGTCTTAGAGCGCCACCCCACCGCCACCCCACTGTGTGCTGTGGGCAGGATGTGGCAGCAGTCTTGGCTCCTAGGGGAAGGGGAAATTACCAGCTGTAAGGGGAATTCACATCAGGTTGGCTCATTGGTTTCTACGAAAACTAGCGGAGGGGCACGCCCCATCACCGCCCCTTCGATAAGAACAATCACCAGCTGGGGCCTGGGGGAAGAATTATGTAGGAAGATCAATCATGTGAGTAGGATGCAGGTGAAGGAGACACTGGTTGAGCAGGGGATATACAGAGAGCAATAGCAAACTTGAGTGGTCTGACCCTAAACCCTGAAAATAGACATAGGTAAGTTTCCTAAAGTGTGCAAGCAGAATTTATAAATACAGATAGAGAGTCTATGGGAAAACATAAAACAAAATTTGTAATACATGTAAGCAGTGATGGCATTTTCCTATTTTATTCTCCTTAATGGCAATTGTATAGCTAAAAGTATTGTTGTCCATGATCAATGAGAATAAATTGTCTAGCTCATGTGATAATTCTAACATATTTATCAGCACCTCATTTTAAACAAACTACCTAAAAATTGAAAAGTCAAACAATTACAGTTCAAAGTTGATTTTGAAGTAGACAGTTACCATTTTTGAAGTAGGAGATAGATGGGCCCCCAGGCCAGACAGTTGGTGTTTGTCAAATGAAATAAAACTAAACTTTGTCCTCAGCCAGACAAGAATGATGCCCATTACCCTTTCTCCACTGAAATGGAAGGAATGAACTAGCAGTGGGGAATTTGTTGCAGCAAAAATAGAAATGAGACTTTTCTTATAAACAAAGAAAATAAGGGAACAGGGAACAGGCTAAAGGAGAAGCATAAACTGGCCTGAAAGAGTTAATCACTCCTAGTTCTAACTGTTACTAATCTGTAGTGCCTGTAACTAGATTTGTACTTCACAAAGCTAACCAATCACTCCTTAACACTATGTGAATTATATCCTGCACTCCCTTGTAGCACATCACCCCTTGTAGCATCTGCATTTCAGAAAGAAAATCGCAGGCCAATAACCCGGAGACAAACGGACACAATTACCAGGCTGTCTGACGCCAGCTGTGACTGTTTTGAAATAATGCAGGAAGAAGAAGAATACAAGACCTTCATTACTTTGAGCCTTATCACCTACCATAGACCATGAGCCCCAGCTATATAACCTCCCTCAATTCCCCACGGAGGGGGGCACAGTTCTTGAGGAGCTAGCCTGCTGTGTCTTCACTTTTGCCTGGCAAAGGAATAAAGCCACCTCTCTTTTCCTCCAAAATCTCTGTCTCCATATTTTTGTTTGGCATTGGTGCACAGACAGCCAAGATTTTTGGCAACATTTTGTCGACCCATCATTCATTTCTGCTTCTTCTAGAAGGAATACCTTATTTTTCTTTGTGAAGTTACTTTCCCCCATTATGTTATATTACATTAAAAAAATACATTTGTGTATTTTATGGGTTATCTTGGAAGTAAAGCCTACTTCAGACCCAACTAAAAAGCAAACACATAGGACTATTCTTGAGAGTTGCTGGGTTATCACATAAGTTCCTGACCTACTAAGGACTACCATGTGAAAGTCAATTTATGACCTGATGGTATGTAGCTGAAAAATAGGAATAACATACTTCTAAAATAATACCCCACCCCCTTCCTGGAATCCCTTCCAGAAGGAAGCAATCCATTCTTTGCTTGGAGTTCCTGTGAATACATTGATTCAAAGAAAGGAGATCAAAACTTAATTCTGATAACCTGTTTTTGCCCCTTCTCCCCTTACTTTTTTAAATCCAGTTTTAAGAGTTTTCATATAAAAATATTATGTGCAATTTTTTTCATTTTTATGTATGTACATATATTTTCTTGTACAGTTTCTGGTTATTTTGATTTTGATTAAAAAGGTCTTTTTTATTTTAGTATACCCAGGTGTCCCTTTTGGTTAGGATTCAAGTTCCAAGCTTCAAGTAATAGAAACTCTAAAATGGCAATGATTCAAAAGAGGTAGAAAGCTACCTTTCTCTCATGTAAATGTATTCTGGAAGTTACCAATTCAAGGCTGGCAAGGAAGCTCCAAAATTCTCAAGCATTAAGAGTCTATCTTGTTATTCTACATCTTCAACAATTGGATATCACTTTCTTACCCATGGTGTTTATACTGCAGTAATCATGTACACATTACAGATATGAGGAAATAGCATGGAAAGAAGGGTCTATCCACTCATTAATGGATACTTCCTAGAAGAGACATGTAATATTTCCACTTAAATCCTGTTGGAGTGAATTTAATCATTTGACAGACTTAGCTGCAAGAGGGCCTGGGGAAAGTTGTCTTTATTTAGGTGACCATAAAAGTGCCTAGCTAAAACTTAGAGGTCCTATCAATAAGAGGAGAGAATTGATAACAGTGAAAATCTCCAAAATATTCTTCTAAGTTATTATTTTCAAATTTGTGAGCATTTTTTACATTTATATTTAATTCAATAAAAATATTTTTATATGCAGTGTGAATTTCTTTGACATGGTTAACTACTTGTGTTGTTACTATTTACTAAATGTATCATATATTTATTCACTGAATTGAAATGTCATCTGTACCATACATAACATTCCTACATACATTTATCTGTTGGAATCCACTTATGGGCACAGTATTTCTATGATTTTGAAATGATTTTTGCCTATTCTCTATATCAATACAAAAGGTTCATTAAAATTTACTCATTTTATGTCTTAAAATTTTATTTTATAAACTAATATAGAGTGAATTTAATTTTTTCAGTGTACAGTTTTATGAGTTTTAAAATATGTATAGATTTATGTACCTACAAGCAAGATACAGAACAGTTCATTACTCAAAAAGCTCCCTCGTGCTTTCTATTAACAGTCACACTGACCCTCACCCAAATACTTGGCAACCACTGATTTGTTTTCTAACACTTCAGTTTTGTTTTTGAGAATACTATGTAAATGGAATCACATAATAGGTAACCTCTGGAACTGGTTCATTTCACTGAACGTAATGGATTTGATTCATCCTCTGTTAATGCTTTTATCAGTATTTTTTATATTATTACTGAGATACTGAGTAGTTATATTAGTCAGGGTTCTTCAGAGAAATAGAATCAATAGGATATATACATATATATACACACACACACTCCACACACATATATAATCATATCAAATCATATAATTCCTCAAGGGTGAGGCAATATGTTTTACTGAGTCCACCAATTCAAATGTTAATCTCTCATATGTAAACACTCTCACAGATGCTCCAAAAAATAATGTTTAGCTAAATATCTGGGTACCCCATGACACAGTAAGGTTGACACATAAAATTAACCACCACAGTAGTATTCCTTTGAATGATATACGACAATTTGTTCATCCATTCATCCAGTGAACAATATTTTGGTTGTTTCAAGGTTTTCGTGATTATAAATAGAGCTCCCATAAACATTTTCCTATAAAATTTAATAAATGAGTATAAGTTTTTCTCGGGTGAAAATTTAGGAATTGGACATCTGTGTCATATAGTAAAATGTTTAATTTATTTGATACTATCAAATGTTTTTCAGAGTGAATGCAACATTTTGCATTCCCATGTGAAATATTTGAGAATTACAGATTCTTTGCACTTTTAGTAACATCCAGATATTATCAGTATTTTCATTTTAGCCATTTTACTAGTTAATGGTTTTAGACTGAATTGTATCCCATTAAAATGTATATATTGAAGCCCTAACTCCCAATATGACTGTTTTGGAGATAGAACCTTTAAGGGATTACTGAGGTTAAATGAGGTCATAAATGCAGGGCTCTTATCCAGATAGAACTGGTGCCCTTATAAGGAAAGGAAGATTTACCAGAAATGTCTTTCTTTCTCCATGAGTGCCAGAGGAAAAGCCATGTGAGAATGCAATGAGAATATGGCCATCTGTAAGCCAGGAAGAGAGCTCTCACCAGAAACCAAATTGTCCAACACCTTGATCTAGAACTACTAACCTTCAAAATGTGAGAAAATAACGTTATGTTGTTTAAGCCACCTAGTCTATGGTATTTTGTTATGGCAGTCCACCTGACTAATACAGTTGTATATAGTGAGATCTCATCATAATTTTAACTTGATTTCCCTAATGGCTAATGATGTGAACATCTACTCATGTGCTTATTTGCCTTCCATACAATCTCTTTAATGAAATGAATTTGAATCATCCCCAGTGATGAGAGGGAGTGAATGATTTATTATGCTCCCTTTACCTGCTGTAGGGATACCTAAACCATTTTGTTGATATGGAGCTATCGCAAGACTGATGATTTTTGATATGCTGAACCTCAATCATTCTGGAAAAATGAAAAAGCATACTTTGCATGAGCATGAAATAAATGTTAGCTGGGTTTAGTCACAGAGACAGTAAAACTATTTTTTAACCATAGCATATTTAGACAATTCTGGCTGATATTCTCTCATTTACCCTGTGAAAAAAATTCTAATAAATTATTTTTACCCCATTTCATGTTATATGCTCCCACATTTCTTTGTTCTCCTTTGCAGTAACATGTCTCCAAATACATCTCTGTACTTGCTATTTCAAGCTTACTATCCTCTCATTCAGTGGGAGGAAAAAAAGCAAGCAGGATCCAACTATATGTTGTATATATGAAAACAACTTTAAATATAAAGAGTTAGACAGATTAAAAGGAAAGTGACAGAGAAAGACATACTTTGCTCACACTAATCAAAAGAGAGCTTTACTAGCTATATTAATTTCAAAGAAAGAACACTCCAGAATAGGGAAACTAAAAAGGAAATATTGTCTAATGAAAAAGGGTCAATTCTACAAGACATAAAAATTTAAAATATGTATGGACCTAACAACAATATCAAAATATTTGAGGAAAAACTGATAAACCTGTAAAAGCATAGACAAATCTATTATAGTAGGAGAGTTGAACACTTTTCCTTCAGGAAGAAAATCAAAACTAATATAGTTGACCTGAACAGAACTTTCAATCAATTTGATCTTATTGACATTTACAGACTACTCCATCCTACAACAGTAGAATACATATGCTTTTCAAGCTGACATGGGAATGGGACATTTACCAGGATACACCACATTCTTGGTCATAATATATACCTTGACAATCTAAAGCTATGGAATTCAGACAAAAATGGAATTAAGGTAGAAATCAATAACAGAAAGGTCATTGGAAAATCCCCACATATTTTGAGATTAAACAACACACTTCTAAATAATATATGGGTCAGTGAATAAGTCTCAAAAGAAATTTTAAAATATTTTGATATAAAAATGAAAATATAACTGATTAAACCTTAGGTGGTACAGCTAAGTAGGGCTTAGATGGAAATTTAGAACATAAAATGCCCATATTAGAAAGTAAGCAAGATATAAAATGAATAATATAAGCTTACATCTTTACAGACTAAAGAAACAAGATCAATTTAAGTCTAAGGCAAGCAGAAGAAAAGTAATAAAGTTAGAAATCAAATAAATTGAAAATGGAAAACAATAGAGAAAATCAATGAAACCAAAAGGTGGTTATTGGAGATAAAATTAATAAGCTCCACCCAAGCAAACCAAGAAAAAATATTAACTAACTATTGATAGCAAAAGTGAAAGAGAGTTTATCATTACCGAGCCTATGGACATTGAAAGGATAAGAGAGAAATACCTCAAATTAAATAACTTAGATGAAATGAACCAATTTTTTTTAGAAAACATGAACTACAAAAACTCACACAAGGAGAACGGATTCACTAAATAGGCATATAATCTATATTAAAATTGAATAGGCATATAATCTATATTAAAGTTGAATCAATAATTAAGAACCTTCCAACAAAGAAAGCACCAGGCCCAGACATTTTCACTGGTGAATTCTACCAAATTTACATTCACACAAAAACCTGCGCAAGAGTGTTTATAGCAACTTTATTCATAATTGTCCCAAACTGGAAGCAACAAAATATCCTTAAAAAGGGGAAAAGATGAACAAATTGTGGTGCATGCATACAATGGAATATTATGTAGTGATTTTTTTAAGATGAGCTATTAAACCATAGAAAGATATAGAGGAAACTTAAATGCATATTGCTAATGAAAATAGCCAGGCTGAAAGTCTACATACTATGTAATTTCAATTATATGACATCTGGAAAAGGCAAATTTATAGAAGCAGGAAAAAGATCAGTGGTTGGTAGGAGTTCAGAGGAGAGGGAGCAGGAAAAATAGTTAAGCACAGGGGATTTTCAAGTTGGTGAAATTATTTTCTATGATACTATAATGGTGGATACATCGAATTATGCATTTGTCCAAAACTATAGAACTTTACAACACACAGTGACCCTTAAAGTATGCAAATTAAAAAAATTTCGGTGGTCAGGGGGCCCAAGATATAATGCAGTATTTGAAAACAAAAATATCTAATTGTTTTACAAATGAATAAAATTACCTAATTTAACGAGTGGGAGACAAGAGTTGGCTTAAGTAACTCTGGAAATGAGTCTGTTAGACTAAAAGCAGAAAACAAACCCAAACAAACAAAAAAAAACAAGCAAAAAAACCACCAAAAGCTGCATATAAGAGTGAGAACGAACACAGCTAAATAGAGACTATAGAGACGTGACAACCAAATATAACACTGTATCTTTTTTTTTTTTTTTTTTTGCGGTTTGCGGGCCTCTCACTGTTGTGGCCTCTCATGTTGCAGAGCACAGGCTCTGGACGCACAGGCTCACGGGCCTAGCCGCTCCGCGGCATGTGGGATCCTCGCGGACGGAGGCACGAACCCGTGTCCCCCGCATCGGCAGGCGGACTCTCAACCACTGCGCCACCAGGGAAGCCCAACACTGTATCTTGAATGAGACCCTGGTGCAGTAAAAGGACATTAGGTCTATTCGGACAGAGCAGAGTGCTGTCATTGATAAATATACCTTCTATGGGTGCAGGAGTGAGCAATAAAACTGGTGCAGACCATGTGGTTGCCATTCCTGAACTACAACCATTGGAATCTGGCCAGTCCTTTGTAGGTAAAGGAATAGAAGTGGTTCTCCTCTGTAAGAGGAAGAGAGGGCATTGAATATCCACTTCAATTATTTAAAATGGACTGTCTAGCCTCTACATAATTATCCAAATGTCACACGTTTAGGAAACTTCAAATTGATGAATCCCAGTTTTCAACCAGCGGAGGGTAGAAATGTATTAATTTGAAGTACCATGGTTTTTATACAATTTCTGAAGGTGGCTGAGTGGCAAACACACACATGGTTCCGAGTATATTGGCCATGACATTTACTAGTAAAGATTAGTGAAAACCAGTTATTCTATTTGATTGCATTGGCAAGTAAAATGGCCAAAACACCAGGTGGAATATTTTTCATTTTATATTTTTGTCATAGAGGAATATTCATTTATATCATCAATGAGTCTGTTGGTGTCATTGCAACGTATTTCTCCTTTAGAACTAGTGTATGGCTAACGTTGAAATAAGAGAGATTTTAGATTCACTGACTATTTTATTGAAATTTTCCTTCTTATTTCTGTTTAAGTTTAGAGACAATCTATTCTATAACACATGTTAATTTGCACTTACTACTTCAATATTTCAACTGAAAATCTCAACTACAACAGTATGAAAGCACCCATTTTTAAAATATTAATTTGTCAACAGGTTTATATATGCCATTGTCTCCATCCTAATATATTAATTTCATTTTATATAATGAAATTCAGTTACTTTCAGTGCAGTATGCTTTACTTTTTCATCATCAAAAAATTAAAGCCCAATTGGGAAGTAACTTTTGAAAACATGGTTGTTTTTTTTTGTTTTTTTAAGTCCCAAGAGGACTTGGAAGTAATTGGAGAGAAGCCTGACGTATTATTTTTGTAAGCTGTTTGAAGTAACTACATGATGTAGTGCTTACCTGGTGGCGCAGTGGTTAAGAGTCCGCCTGCCAATGTAGGGGACACAGGTTCAAGCCCTGGTCCGGGAATATCCCACATGCAGAGGAGCAACTAAGCCCATGCACCACAACTACTAAGCCTGTGCTCTAGAGCCTGTAAGCCACAACTACTGAAGCCTGTGCACCTAGAGCCCATGCTCAGCAACTAGAAGCCACTGTAATGAGAAGGCCACGGCACCGCAACAAAGAGTAGCCCCTGTTCACCGCAACTAGAGAAAGGCTGCGCACAGCAATGAAGACCCAATGCAGCCAAAAATAAATGAATAAATTAAAAAAAAAAAAAGTAACTACATGATGTGAAGGTGCAAAAATAATTTCATTCTAAAGATGACACAGGATGTGTGGAATTTTAATGTGTTTCATTTTAGAAGATATATTAATAAAACTTTCTTCCTTGGAAAGTGCTTCATTTTATTGGTAAGATTAAAATGAATTCATTTAACACAAAATATTTAGCACACATTTTAGAGAAGCTGAAACTGATTTCAAACTATTTTTGAGTATTTTTCATAAAAGGAATTTATCGTGCAATTTTTTTAAAAGCATAAAACTTGAGCATGAACTTATTAGCTCTTTTAGCCTCACTTTTTCTTTTCCACTGAGGATTCTATTTTATATTTAATCAGATGAAATTCATGAATTATCACTATGTGGTAAATAAATGTAAAAAAATCAGACTACAACAATGATTTCAAAATGAGTACCATATTCTTCAAGGCAGTTATCTTCGGAGGATATAAACTTATTTCACCAATCACAGCATTGTAATTATATGCAAAATAGTTTTTCAAATTTACCTTTTGAACCACAACATAGATTACACATTTAGAACCAATAGTTAGTAGTTTTAAAAACAAAAAATAATTAGATGCTTTTTGAAAAAACAAAATACTTTTAAAGATTGTTTTTACATCATAAAGATATTAAATTCTCTTTAAAACTGATATCAAAAGAAGAATTGCTAAAACTTCTGGACCAATTTTACAGGCATCCTTTAATGAGTTGTTACTCTCTTTAAGTACTTAATTAGCACGTTTGTTTTAAAATTTAGTCACTTTCATTTTTATTCATGCTTTGAGTTTTCTTTATTGTTCTGACAATGAATTTTGTTTCTTTCCAAAAGAAATGATCATTGGTAATAAGAGATTGTCAGTAAAAGGAGTGGAATGTGAAATACTCTCAATGTAATCTATTAGACAACTATGCCATTTCTACAAAAACTGAAAACAGATACTGTGCTGAATGTCACTGTACATAGGAAAACTGCTCAAAAGATTCAGTCTCACTCTGGGCAGTAGAAGCAATGATTTCTTGGTTATGAAGGAGTAGCCAGCAGATTTATTGTTTGGTACTAATAAAACTTTCCTCACATCTCCTTGAGATGTGCAAGTGAAAATGATTGAATATTCAACATATTTCCATAAATTAAAAAAGACATTTTTATTATCAGTGAATTATTTATCTTTCCTGTGAATAGGTATTAAAGCTAAATATATTTTGTACCAGAGTAGGTGCTCCTTCTTAAGGAGTTTTTAAATTATTAGATTCCCCAAACCTTGTAACCTGTTCTTTCTTTTAAGAACATTGAGTCAGAGAAAAAGATATTGAATATCACTAGATGAAGGGAAATATTTAAGTTACACATCAGCAATGAGACATGTGATGTATTTTATGTCAAATAAATATGTTTGTACAAATACCAATGCCTATCCTTGGTAGCACTTTCCCACCAGGTCTGATACAACGTTTATCACATTTTTTGTTCACACTATTTCACCAACCCCTTAACTGCTGGCTGCTGACAGTTCTGGGTTTGGATTCTGATTTCCTTTTACTATCAGTGTACTTCATCATCTATAAAAATAATTTAAAATGTGCAAGGGAGACTGAAAATTAGAACTTTTGTGTCATTAGCACAATACTTGGCACACTGTAGCCTCTCAATGATTATTTGTCGCTATATATTGTTTTTCTTTTCAGGACTTGGGGGTGAGCAGGAGGTGTTTGTTTGTTAATATACTCCTTTTTCAATTGAAGTAATGCACCAACAGGGAGATATGCAGAGAGACAAAAGCTTGAAGAGGACCAAAACAAGGACATAAATTGAAAGTACTTTTTTGTTAACCATTGATTGCACTATAAAAAAAATTCATGAACTATGGTAAAACCAGTATTACTATCATTATTACTATCATTAATAAAACCATGACTCTGATTTCAAATAAAATTATTGAACTAGGTAAGAATAAATCTGTGACCCCAGTGTAGTAAAAGTACAATGATCTGTGGTTCTCATTTTAGAAAAAAAAATGTGCTTTCATTTTATCAACTTTATTTCCTTTAAAGATAAACTATATATTTTGCTAACAGAATTAAGCTAAATTAGTATAATAAAATATCAAAAAATAAAATTGCTAAGTTATTGCTATAAGTAGGTGTTGAATTGTATTAAGAATCTTTTCTGTATCATTCTTGAGGATTCATGTCTGATTTTTAATCAATAATAAGTGCATTATAATCTGTTAACACAGTAATTACTTTAATTGACTTCTTGAGAGTGAATCAGTTTTTCATTCCTGAGATAATACTTACATATTCACGAGGTATTTTTTTAATGGATGGATTTAGTCTGATAATATCTTATTTAGGATTATTACATCTATGTTTATAAGTGAGATTTATTTAAAATATTCCTTCTTTTACTGTCTGTATCTTGATTTTAGTAACAAAAGTATACCAGCCTAATAAAATGATTGAGAATGAAATATTCCCATCTTTTTCTGTTCTTGAGAAGAGTTTGTAAAAGTTATAGATTATATCATCATCTTTGAATGTGCTATAAAAAATTTTTAAAAGATATCTGAATTGGTGTTTGCATATTATTTTTTTAGTAGATTTTAACTGTTTCTAAAATTTCAAACTTGTTTCAGATCTATCCCCCTTCTTTAGATAACATATAAAATATCTGAAGTATATATATATGTTTATGTATACATTATATACGTGTGTGTGAGAATCCTCATGGTAGTCTAAGTAATTTATATTTTTGTAGAAAAATTCATCTTCATTACTTTAAAATTAATTATATATTTTCTTATAAATTTTGTTATGAAAATATCTAATCCATATATATTCATAACCCATTTACCAACACTGTTTATGCATGCCTTATATATTTCTTAACATTTTATAATTGATTTTTTTCAATTTTACCTCTAATCTAGAGTATCAATACTGAAGAGACTATACATATTAAAATTTAATCTCCAAATTCTTAATACATTTGTCTGGGGTCAAATCTATCTCCACCACTTACTTGAGGTATGACCTTGGATAATTTACTGAGCCTGTTCCTGTCTCACTCTCTCATTTCTCATCTACATAATAAGGATAATTATATGCCATCTTCATAACGATGATTAGTGGGGATTCACTGAAGTAATTTTAACAAAGCACTTACTAAAATTCCTGTTGTATAGAAAACAATAATTATTTATTAGGATTATTATTTCAACCAAAAATATTTATAATTATTCTCATAAAACATTGATGTTACCTGTTATAGGATTTATTTATGATGAGTGATGAGGTCTGTTATCTATCTAGGATTCTAAAGGTTTGGATTTTATTTATAGCTGTGCAGATTCCAGCTATTTGGCATTTATTTGATGTCATCACACTTGGGCTTCTTTTCCTAATCAAAAAATAACAGAGTTAGACTAGATCAGGGATCAGAAAACTACTACCTTTGGCCAAATACGGCTTGCCACCTGTTTTTGTAATTAACTTTTACTGGAATACAGTCACAGACATTTGTTTACGCATTGCGTTTGCTTTTGCCATAGATGCCAAAGTTAAGTAGTTGCCCTTAAACCTGAAAATGTTTGTTTTCATTCCTTTCTCTGAGTTCTTCACTAGATTATTTTAAGAATCTTTTCTGTTCTGATATTCTATGATCTATTTATAATAATTATTTCTACATGAGCGATCCTGTTTGCAAAGAAGAATAATGGAAATATAGTGTAATTAGATCTTCCTGTTCCTATATCCATGGAACCAAACTCCACAGATTCTCACTGAAAAGTCACTATCTCCAGACCCCTATGTTTAATTATAATCAGTTACTTACAAAACTATGATGGTAGGTAACTGGTAGTAGATAACGTATTTGTTCTGATTCTCCTCTACCCTATGCTTGCAGCACTACTTGGATCAAGCTTACCAACTACTGTCTCTGTAACGTCTCTCAGTTCTACCTCTTACTTGACCTACACTGATGCTAGATCCTCAACCAGATGAAAAAATTTTCATATCTATGATCTGCTGCATTGTGCACCTGGGTACTAGGTCAGGCCTGCAGTGGCAACAATCCTATTTGGGGGCAGGATTATATCACACCTTAGATTTATAACTTCATTTTGAAATCACTTTTCTCCTAAAACTATTTTTCCATTGACTGCGAAACTCAAGAAATCCTACATCCCTCAGTCAAAATGAAATAGACCCTTTTGATTCATCTTTAATCTTCCAACAAAGTTGCTCTGTCATCAGTCAATTCTATCCTGTCTCCACTCTCATTCTATAACATCTTGCATTAATAAAAGTTCCCATGTTATTTCAGTTATATAATTTGAAATTTGTAGTAGCACGTGTTAAGTACTCAGTAAATAGTGGTTATCATTATAATGTTATTATTACTCACTTGTTCAGGGACTAGCAGGTTGAGGTACAATATCAGCACCATTCTAGAATTCCTAGTGCTTTTGCATTAAATAATTGGCTTTCTATGAGAATTAGCTTACATATCTAAATATCATGGAACAGGAAAAAATCTCTGGTAACTAGTGGAGAAAAATAAAGTAGTGAATCAGAAATGTAGAGTCACTTTATAAACATATAACACAATATACTCTGGTTTCTCTTCAGATTACATAAATCTTTCACTTTTTACTAAAAAAACCCAGAAAACATAACAGATAAGAGGTGTAAGTTCTCCTTACACTATAGTCAGAGTCAGCCACATTGTGACTACAATGCTCTGTTTGAGACTAGGCATAATTTGAAGAGATTATAGCAGAGTAAGATTCAAAATCAAATATATATATATATATATATATATATAAAAAGAAAGAAATGAGGCTGAGTCATATAATAAGATTTCTAGTCTATATAGGAATATCATTCAATAGATAGTGACAAACTATTTTTATTTCATTATCTAAAATGGAAGGAAAGAAAAGGGATTAAACTGCAGCATGGAGGGTATAAACTTAATTAAGGGTTTCTTCACAGTTAAGAATGTTAAACATAAAAATGGGCTACCCAAGGAAGGATATCTTTTACAAGGAAAGAGATTTTCATCATCAACAGAAGTTTAAATGTGGTCTTGCCTGAAGGTTAGAAAATGGACTTGACAGCATCTCAGGGTTCCAGTATAGCCCTGTGACTCTAAGAATAAATTTTTGAGTAAACATTATTATATTTTTTATAGTAGAAAGATTGTGTACTTTCAGGAAGGATTACCAGATAATATTTTAAAATCATTGTCACAAATTCACATTTATGGTACTCCCCTGAAGAGATATTTACATCCTTTTAAAAGAGAGTTTCCTATAGAGTCTCTAAACGCAAACTCTGTTCCATATTGCCTTTATCTAGATTTTATGCTGAGCTCAGTGGGCATTAGAGTTTTTAAATGAATACATTTTAGAAGTATTGAGAAATGAACTTTAAATGGCTTATATTGCTCATAAAACCTCTAGCCTTTAGAGTAAAAATACCAATGCATTCCCAGGAAATACTATTTGCTGTACCTTAAACTCTATAAAATAAAATGTTAGGAAGCAGGTTTTTTTATTGAGAGGAGGGAAAAACAAACATGAAATGTAGGAGGAAAGGGAGAGCTCTGTGGCAATTGATTGGAATTGTAGGTATCAACATGAAATTATGAATATATATGTCAATATATATTTATAAATATTTACACATATATACTTATATGTGTGTGTATATATAACTACCCACTGAAATGGCCTAAAAGCAATAAGACACCGGTACCTATAAGAAAACAGAAGTCCTTGTAAATATTAACTCTTGTACTGGGACAGGGAAAATACAAAATGAACCTGAAACATCTTGTTTTATCAAAAAGTCAGGAAGTGTTCAAAAACTGATAAGATATAAGAGCTGTTAAGGTAACCGGATCAAAGTGATAAAAAGAATCTCAAAGAAAGGAAAACCAGAGATAAGTGAAATAATATTTTATACACACTTTTTCAAGCAGGGCCTTTTTTGTTCCAGGACACAGAGACTATGGATATGGACCACGAACTGAGGCAGGGACTCTTACTAACTAAAAAGAAATGAAATCAGCAGAGCTTTGGCAGTCTCATGGGTCTGGAGAGACAAAAATTAGAAACTTGCCAGTTTCTAGTGAAAAGGATGGTGAGAGAACTAAACCTGAACTTGTGCTACTGTTCCTCTCAAGACGTTTGTCAAATGCTGAAACTGTACCCTGCAGTAGAGGAAGGAGCAAAGCAGAATGTCTCTGAAAAGCAGATTGCAACTTCTGGCAGTCTCACGGACTTAGGAGGAGAAGAATTGATTTTAGGGTCTGCCTGGAGAGGGAGCCCAGGAGAACATCCCACTTCTACCTGTTTACTTCTGATTAAGATGATCAGCCCCTGCCAAAGAAAAGAGAATTAACCTGGAGAAAATAGGGAAGTTATAAACAATTAACTGTGAAGTTAATTCTGGGATTAATATGAGTATATTCTTACCATCTTGCTGTATATACTCTCCCTGGATGACCTCTTCCATGAATATGTGTCTAGGCACCTCAAACAGATAATTTAAAGGTGTACCTCCAGTCTAAACCCATATTCAACTGGCTACTTGTCACTTTTTCTTGGATTTCTAAAAAGTAACTCTAGCTCAATGTGTCCAACACCAAATTCATAATCCCTGCCTTCACATTCCTAATTAATCTTCTGCTAATGTTGATTTTATAATGTTACCACTAGCCATCCAAATATATTAGCCATAAATTGAGACTCACTCTCTCTCTTACTGATCAATCATCAGACTGTCAATTTTGTCTTCTAAATCTCTCGTCTTCTACACCAATGTCATCCATCCCAGTCAAGGTTACCACTCGGTTCCACGTGGACTGCACGAACTATGGTCATAGGCCACTCCTTGTTTTCTCTGCATCTATCCTATATCTCTGGCAACCCACCATATATACCATGACCTGAGTAATCTTTGAAAAACACATATTTGATCATTTTACATCTCTGTGATAGTTTTACTTAGATATATATTTAGAAGAGTTATTGAATTATTACTTTATGGTATAGATGCAACTTTTATCTTTGAATTAGGTTTTTAAAATTTTATTATAATTACTCTCAATTATAAGTTTTATGTTCAGTGTTGAAAGTCTTTACTAAAGATTTATTTTACAAAACTGGCTTAAAAGGGTGAGGTATCCCCAATAAGCAAAATAATTGGAGCAAAGAAGCATACAAGCTCTTTAAAACAGATGGTCAATCATAGCTCTAGGATAATTCAATAGGAAGTTTAGAAATATTCCTCAAGAATTACCCTTGCAATAAAATTGTACTTATATTAGGGATTAATTACAGTTTTTAAAAATGATGTAATAAAATGTTTTATAAGGATAGAACAGTTAGTATTTGAAAATAACAATTTCCAAGGTATTTGCATTGAACTATTCCATTTTCAAATTGGGTATTCTCTTTATAATGAGCAGTCACTCTTCCTGTCCTATAGTGAAAAAAAATAGATCATGATCTTTATTTAGAATGATCTCTAGGAATAGCCAAAACATTCTAATTTTTCTTAAGACTTTAATGTCCTCACATATTGAACAATAAAAATGAATGTAGTGTAGAAGCCTGGTATTGAATTGCCATCATTGAAGACCAGTTCTAAATGCTACTTACTCCAGAAGCCCTTCTGAAAGGAACCTGGTTTTGATTATTCCATCCTCTGAGCCCCTGTAGAGTGACACTCTAAATAAATTAACATTGACTAATTTGTCATTGTATTATATTGATAAATACATATATGGTGCCTTTCTAGTTCAAACAGTTCATAGCAGAGGACTAATCTTATTTATCTTTGTCACATTCTCAATGTTTACAGTCACTAGATTCTAGAGGAGATACTATTCATTGAAATGATTTTATTTCAGATATTTAGCAAGCAAGAGAATTGCTTGAAGCCATTAGCATTTCACATAAATGAGGTTATAGGGCGTTGAAAAAAGCCTAAAAGCTATTGGTTACACTTTGAATGTTCTAAAATAATGCAACCAAAAGTTGGTACCTGTGTTTGTATTTCTCCTTTAAAAAATGTAATACCTAGAAGGGATTTTTGTTTTTTTTTTTTTTTTTGCGGTACGCGGGCCTCTCACTGTTGTGGCCTCTCCCATTGCGGAGCACAGGCTCCAGACGCGCAGGCTCAGCGGCCATGGTTCACGGGCCAGCCGCTCCGCGGCGTGTGGGATCTTCCTGGACCGGGGCACGAACCCGTGTCCCCTGCATTGGCAGGCGAAGTCTCAACCACTGCACCACCAGGGAAGCCCTAGAAGGGATTTATGTTAGAATTTTGAGAGTGTATACACAGACTGTGGATATATTTACACCTGAAACCAATGAAAATTAAATATTCGAGTATATAATTTTATCAATTAAATATCTATCCTAAGTTGGCTTTAGGAGCAGTTACTTTTCAAATGCATTTTATTAGTTTGCAAGGGCCGCTATAACAAAGTACCTCAGACTGAGTGGCTTAAACGAACAGAATTTTTATTTTTAATAGTTATGGAGGCTAGAAGTCCAGAATTAAGGTGTCATTGAGGCTGGTTTCTTCTTAGGCCTCTCTCCTTGGCTTGAAGATGTCCATCTTCTTCTGGGGTCCTCATATGATTCCTCTCTCTGTGGGTATCTGTGTTCTAATTTCTTCTTATAAGAATACCAGTCATTTTGGATTAGAAACCCACCCTGAAGACCTCATATTAATTTAATTTACCTTTTTAAGACCCTATCTATAAATACAGTCACATTCTTAGGTACTAGAGATTAGGACACCAAAATATAAATTTGTGTTGGGAGGGGAACACAACTTAGTTTCTCATATACATTCCTAAATTTGTCATCTCAACCATGGAAATGTATAATAGGTTGTGGTTTTGGAATCAGAAAACTACAGGGAAGTGAGAAATCACTTCCACAGCTTTCAAAAAGATTCTTACTTGTCATCTATGTATTTTGATATTTCCCCTCCTATTAGACAGTGTGTTAAAGACATGGTTGGAGGGCTAACCGAACGATTTGTGGTCTTAAAGAAATATCTAAAGGCTGAAAAGTTGACTAGACTTAAATGTTTCCACATTTAATTCAATCAAACCTTGGTGGTATGTACCTGAATGTGCTTTGTTTTCTATCCATCTGATGAAGGCTTTTCATGGATTTAAAGCAATGTGGGCCTCTTCAATTCCTCAGTATAATACAGAAAAATTAATAAATTCCAAACACACTCACAAAATTATTGACATAAAAATGCATAATGTAATTTAACTATGCTATCACAGTGGTCTTTAAAGTGCCTTCTATGAACTTCTGGGTGTCCCTAAGACCATTTTAGGGGGTCAACAAAATTAAAAATATTTTTTGTAATAATACCAAAGTGTTTGTTGGTGAGCTGAAATTTGCACTGATGTTGCAAAAGCAGTTTCTGGATAAAAGTTATGGCACTTTGACAAGAATTAAAGCAGTGGCACTAAACTATACTCGTATTCAATGTATTTTTGCCTTTCTGAACTTACAGTAAAGACATACAGGTTTCACTAAACAATGTCCTTGATGAAGCAGTACAAATTACTGATTTGATTAAATTTTGATCCCAGAGTACATATTTCTCAATATTCTGTGTGAGGAAATGGAAATTATTCATAAAGCACTTCTTTTTTAAAAAAAGTATTTATTTATTTAGGATGTGCCAAGTCTTAGTTACAGCACAGAGGACCTTTTAGTTGCTGCATGCATGTGGGATCTAGTTCCCCAACCAGAGAATGAACCCATGCCCCTGCATTGAGAGAACGGAGTCTTACCCACTGGACCATCAGGGAAGTCCCTGTTCCTGAAGCATTTCTGCTACTTACATGAATATGATAGCTGTTGTTAGGAAAATCACCTATGTGAAGGGGGCAGGTGATTATTGTTTCAGTTGCAAGCTAAACTAGATGTTTTTTTTCCCTCCACAGGTTTAATGGGTTTAATAAGTTTACTCCTTCAGCTTCTATTTGCAGCACCCAATAATCCTTTGAAATACCAGACAAACCTGGCAGTGGCCAACAGTAAATTTCTGACCTCCAGAGTTTAAAAGTTCAGGTTCTCTGAGCATTCTGTGCTGCAGTGGCATTTGTCCAAAATTGGTACCTCCCTATAGCTGGGAAACTTTAAATGTACCAGTGAAAAAGAGCTTTTTCCCCTTCAAGGGGAAGAACAGAAAATCACTCTTTAAAACCCAGCAGATCTGATTGTGAGGTCTTTCCTCCTGTCCTATCTCTTCAGGCTTGTTTTTTGCAGTAGAGCAAGAGAGAACAAAATTGCAAGAAACAAGACGGTGATGGCTGTAAGTGGAATGACCAAGAGGAATTCAGATTCTTCTTTACCTCCAACATCCAATATATGTGCTTCACAGAAAAACAACAAAAATAACACGTCCACAAAATACAACAGCTAGAATTACAAAAATCCATTCATCCAAGGATGGTGGAAGGCAGGAAGAGGCGGTGGGAGGGTAAATGGCACAGGGAGAAAAGTATTCAAATCATTTCTGGCAGGGGGGCTGGCAAATGCTAGAAAAGAGATGCAGAAAAACCTGTGATCCTTTCAGATTCACCAGTGTTAAAAATCAACCTACCGGTGTCAGAAAGGTTCTGCCTTAGGTGCACCAGACAAAAATCCCAATTCCTCAGAAAGAAGGGAATATGCAAAGGACCCTTGGCACAGTGGGTCCTGCCTTCTGTAGTGGGGGAGTTGAACAAGGAAAACAGCTGCCAAACGGTCCTCCCAACCCCATCCATCCCCTCTGGATGGCCGACACCGTGACCTGCAGCAGCCTTCAGCTTGGCAATAGACTAATACCTTGGGGGAGCTTCTCTGCAGAGGCTGAGCTACTCAGGGCAGACTGCAGGTGCACGGTTTTGTGGAAGATTCTGTTGCTTAAGAAAACCACCAAGGAAAAGGAAGTGCAGCTGGAAAAGGTAGGCTTTGCCAGGGGTCTTGGCTTCATTAGTGCTGATAATAAACGAGGGGAAGAGGACAGAGAAAAGGCAGCCACTGATAATGTAGGAGGCGTGGCATCTGCTGGGAAGTCCAGTATAGTGAGTAGAAAAGCAATATATATGCAGAAGACTAACCAGTTGACCAACAAGATGCGGCTCAATCTTGCTTCCTCTCTATGCTCTGAGCCAGGACACTACTAGCCCTCTTAGACGCTGTTCCTCTCTCTTTTGCTGAATGTGAGCATCTAGCTTTGAGATGGTACAACTTCCAGAGATGGAGTTTTTAATTTCCCTGGCAAGGTCCTGCAGAAAGGTTTTGACACTGTCAGCCACCTCTTCCCCACTCAAACTACCAACAACACAGAGGAGAGATAAGCGTCCCCCAATCCTTCACCACGAAGGACCGGCAGCTTTGCTGCTGCGACTGTGGCTCCAGCCTGGCCTCTTGTTTACCGCCAGCCGGCCAGGCTCCTCCAAGCCCCTCCACCCACGGCCTGCAGCTCCCACAGGAGGTGCTCCCAGGGCAGCCCCAGAGCGCGTATGGGGCTGGGGGGTGGGGTGGGGCGTCAGCTGGGAAGTCCCGTTGTTTTTAATGGCAACCATTTTCACTAGAAAGAACTTATGGCTGATAAACGGTGCTTATTACGACTTGAATATTTTACAGATATTGTCTTAAACAGTAAAGAAATGGACTTATTTCTTCAAGGAAAAGAAATGATACTTTTGTTGTGAATGGTAACATCTTAGTTTTCAACCAAATATTAGAATTTTGGAACACTTAATCTAGCACTGAAATCTTCACAGCTTGCCAGTAAAGTTTTTGTTGATAAACCTGGTGGTAATATTAGCACAGGTATTAGTTGATGTTATTTAAAAACATATGTCAGTATTTGGCATATCTGCATAACTCAGTGAACAAGCATTTCCTTAATGACTGTAATGTAACATCACAAATGGATAGGGATGCAGTGAAAGGGCAAGGTAGATCAATGGATTGTAATATAGCGAAATACAAAAAGTTAATTGATTTGGTTTCACATTCCATACGCATCTAATTTTAAAGAAACCGTTACCTACCCTTTCCTGTCGGGCCCCAACAAGAGTCTTCCTGCCCAGCGTTGTTTGAGCCAATTCCCAGTTCCGTTCAGAAGCAAAGGAAAGCTTTATTCTTTGATCAAGAGATAGAGAGACGCGGGCTTCCCTGGTGGCGCAGTGGTTGAAAGTCCGCCTGCCGATGCAGGGGACGCGGGTACGTGCTCCGGTCTGGGAGGACCCCGCGTGCCGCGGAGCAGCTGGGCCCTTGAGCCGCGGCCGCTGCGGCCTGCGCGTCCGGAGAGACGCGAGCTAACGCTCTACAGCCCACGCTGTCCCCCGCAGGCCGTGGGGGCGGGGCTGCTTTATAGGGTTCTCTTCAGCGGGAAGGCTCTTCAGCGGGAAAGGGGCGGAGTTCTGTGCGTTGGGTGCAGCTGTGCTGCACACAGCTCCGGATTGCAGGTCAGGGCGCAGCTGCTCGGCTTCCGGCTTCGCCATCTTGAATTGCGGTGTCTCCACGGCAGTTCTGTGAGCTGAGGTAGCCGGCGTAGGTTTTTGCTCGAGGATCTTTGTTGTGAAGACAAGGACAAGACCTCTGTATATGGCACCCTATGAGCAAGTGAAACTGGACTAAGCACAAAAGAGAAGAAAAAAAAAGGTACACTTTATTTTGTTACCCAAAGCCTGTTTTTATTTCCTGGGAATTGTTGCTAGGCTTTGCCGGTGACAATTTAATGTGGTTTCAAACATGTATATCCACATATTTCTTTGTGAGGCTGGATGTTCTTCACGTGATTCAACCAAACAACATATCAAAACTGACTGAATGTAGAAATAAATATGAAAATCCAGTTATCTTATAGTAGGCAAGTCTATATTTGCAAAAATGTAAAACAATGTCTCTTCCCTAGTTAGTTTGGTTTTAGAATATTTAATGTTCTTTTAAATGTTTTTGTGATAACATGAGTTTATTTTTATTTTATATAAAGTAATATTTTTAAATTCCCCATTTTAATTTCTAAGTGGGCAAATATAAATAGATATAACACATAAAAAAGAAAAACCTCTCTGGGGTTGTAATTATTTTTAAGAATACTATTAAGAAGGCCTTGAGAACTAAAAGTTTGAGTACATCTGTCTATCAAAAGAAGATTACAAGATATACAATGACATTTTTTAATGTATTTGATACACTACAAGTTGTAGAGTTCATTCATGGGACAAAATTTTAATAGAGTAGGATCATGATTCTCTTAAAGTCCGATTTCTATGAGTATAATCTGATTTAGAAAAAAATTCTAAGAATCTAAGCTAGAAATAGAACACTTGCTAGTAAAAATGTAATTACTGGTGTTTCACGTTCTGCAGGTTTCCATCCCCTGCATTCAGTGAACCTTAATCACTACCTACATTTCTCAAACTTAACTGTCATCATCCACCAAAGACACCATGGTCTCACCCTTGACTTCTACCAATAGCTTCATGATTATCAATCGGCTTTCACTTTGGCTCTCCTACTCCCCAGGAGCCATAGTGAACTTTCTGTAAGACAATTTTTGTTTCACCATTTCCCTACTTAAAACTCTAGGGAAAAAAAGGTTTTGTTTTTGTTTATGTTTAATTTTTTGTTTGTTTCAGTGGAAGCAAATTTACCCCCCTTGCGACATGATTTACTTAGCACTGTATCATCTAGCCCTCCTCAACCCCTCTACCCTCTCTCCCCTGTCCCCATCCTTGCTCACTTTGTTCCAGGCACTTTGACTTCTGGGGTTTTTTTACCCATAAATGCCAAGATACTTCCTCATTCAGACATGTTCCCAAAAGTCTAATCTAGCAGATATTCACAGGGTTCAATTCTTATCTTAGCACATATGTGGACCACTATAATTGTACTCAGTATATTAGTACCTGTTACCATATGTATACTATATGTTGTATGTATTTATATGTATGTGTGCATAGACATATATACATATGTGTATATACATGTGCATATACACATACACACACACATGTGCTCACACACACATACATATACATATACAGTGGGGCTCCTTCTATCCTTTAGCCTTGCCATCTCAGGGTCTATCACTTCTGCCCATATGGAAGGAGGAGAGAGAGAAACAACATCACTTTTATTCAGATTCCACTGGTATCAGGCATACAACCTGATACTTTTTGTTTGCGTTAATAATTAGCTACAATGTTAAGTATCAAAAATATCATTACATTCCAAAATGCAAATATAAACTATTGCATTATAACATCATTTACCTCAAGTCCTTTATTTCGTAGTCAAAGAAACAAACAGAAAATTAATTAAACAATTCCAAGTCACATAATGGGAACAATACTGAGTTTCACCAATTCCCCATTTAAATGACTTTAAGAATAATAAGATATTAAATATAAAAAAATATTGTTTGCCTTAAGTTGCTGTTTCTCTTTCATGCAGTCTACTATTTTCTATCCAATATTTTGACTGTAAAAATAAACTAAAAAGAATATTGTGGTTTTAAATGAAAATAGTAATAAGAAGAGTAAATTTAATGGTGGTTAGTTTATTGAAATAAAGTATTTTAAACTTTCACCACTTCGATTGTTAAAGAGAAAATGAGGAGTGATTGCAGTAACACATTTGGTTTGAAAGAGAGTGAAAAAATTTAATGAAAAACAATATGAAACTGTTCTAATCGTCAATAAATTTTGTCAAGGAAGCAAAATATTTAATAGAAAAATCTCAATTTATTCAAAGCAAACTATAGTTTGTAGTTCAAAGAATACCCATAATCTTCTCTATTTTATACACCCTAGGCAAATCCTGGGTTTAGTAATCCTGGTCCATCAGTCTTTTCCTTGCTTATGAAGTTACTTAAGCATCTGTTATTCTTTAGACTGCTCTTAAGTATTTAGAAATCTAATTTGCAATTTATAATGATAATAATGAGAAAGAAAAGCTATAATTATAAACACAAAATGATCCACTTAGAACATTGCCTTGATTCAATTACATTTTTTTTTTTTTTTGCGGGCCTCTCACTGTTGTGGCCTCTCCCGTGGCGGAGCACAGGCTCTGGACCCGCACGCTCAGCGGCCATGGCTCACGGGCCCAGCCGCTCCGCGGCATGTGGGATCTTCCCGGACCGGGGCACGAACCCGTGTCCCCTGCATTGGCAGGCGGACTCTGAACCACTGCGCCACCAGGGAAGCCCCAATTACATTTTTTATAGATCTATTTACTTACTTAAAATTTGCAAAAGAGTATTATCTGTACTTTTTCTGTTTATGAAGAACATATAAAATTGCAATAGTCATAATTGTATCAAAAAAGCCAGCTGCCTCCTTAAAAATGTATTACTATGTTTTAATGACTACTATAGGCATAATATTATTTTATATTTAGTTTGATAATATGGGTCAGGTAAGACAAAAAGTGTTTTAATGTCAAATGACAACTAAAATAAATGTTTAATACAGTAAATATACCATTGAACTGAAAATGAAATGGGATCCAATTTTATTTTTAGAAAACAAAATGACTACCATTTAGTTAAAATATGATGAACTGGTTATTATTCTTGCCTAGGAAGTCTACAAATATGCTTGGGGTTATTACTGTAATAAGCTTAATTATCACTTTTGGAGTCTGAACAAATTATCTGTGCCTTAGCTCAGCTGATGACCAAATGGAAACATTTTCATAGTGCTAAGTTGCAAATTCAGTGCCAAAAAAAGCTGCAAATAAGACATTTTGTAGCAATTTCATATTTTGAGATTGCTAATCATCACCCATATAATCTTTCTACTTCTATAGCCTTAAAGTTTTATTAGAGATCTACAGGACAGGCAGATATAAAATTTCTGGGCCACAGCAGCTAACAACTGCTATTGATCCTCTGTGCAACTTCATTAGGAGGAAGAAGGAGTATATAAATGCGGTGCTCTGTGGGGGAAAGTTTCAGCATTCGAAGACCAGCTCTAAGCTGGGGTTACGTGTAGTTTTCATTGATTTAAAGTAAATGAAAATCATTTTGTAAAAGGTGCAAATGAGAGATTTGAGTTTTCTGTGTAGTAAGAAAACTTAAAAGTCAAATTGTCAGCTTGTCACTTTTGCTAAGCCCTCTATTGTTCTACTTTATTTTTTTTATGGATTTGTGAAGATTCTTTCTATGTTTATTTCCAAAGTGAACATGCACCACCTTTGTTTTTATTGAAGTATAGTTGATTTACAATGTGTTAATTTCTGCTGTACAGCAAAGTGATTCATTTATATATATCTGTGTGTGTGTGTATGTATATAATATATACCTTCCTTTTTATTTAACATCTTTATTGGAGTATAATTGCTTTACAATGGTGTTTTAGTTTCTGCTTTACAACAAAATGAATCAGTTATATATATACATATGTTCCCATATCTCTTCCCTCTTGCGTCTCCCTCCCTCCCACCCTCTCTATCCCACCCTCCCTATCGTACCCCTCCAGGCGGTCACAAAGCACCAAGCTGATCTCCCTGTGCTATGCGGCTGCTTCCCACTAGCTATTTACCTTACATTTGGTTATGGTTTATCATAGGATACTGAATATAGTTCTCTATGCTATACAGTAGGAACTTGCTATTTATTCATTCTGTATATAATAGCTTACATCTGCTAGCCTCAACCTTCCACTCCATCCTTCTCCCAGCCCCATCCTCCTTAGCCACCAAAAGTCTATTCTCTATGTCTGTGAGTCTGTTTCTGTTTCATAGATAGGTTCATTTGTGTCATGTTTTAGCTTCCACATATAAGTGATATTATATGGTATTTGTCTTTCTCATTTCAGTTGGCACTGAAATGTTGCCCAGCTGATTCTGTAATACTGGCATATTCTTTGTGAGAGTTTGATACACTGTATTTCAAGCAGTTTGCCCTTGAATAAAACATTCATTTAAAGGAACTATAGGGAATTCCCTGGAGGTCCAGGGGTTAGGACTCAGCAGTTTCACTGCTAAGAGCCCAGGTTCAGTCCCTCATCAGGGAACTAAGATCCCACAAGCTACACAGCGCAGCCAAATAAATAAATAAATAAATAATGAACTATAGTTGTTTGGGTTGGTAGATATAGGAGGATAGAGTTATAGGGCTGAGTAAACTCAGACACAGAAACCAATTATTGCACCTAAGCAGGTCATGGATAAAAGAAGAGACAGCAATTACATAGCTGTTTCAAGAAAGACAGATACCATTTTGGTGAAGAAAAAATTCTTCATTTCTCATAGTATATTGAAACCGAGCAGGTCCATGTGGGGGCTTTCCAGGGACAGACCCTCCCCTGCTACCTCTTGTTTGTAAAAAACCTTTAGCCTCCTAGACCTTCCCTGATTTCCAAAGAACAAATTTAATCAGAAAAATGAAAAGAAAAAAAAAAAAAACGGAAACAAAGGAAAACAGTCAAGCAAGACAAAATAATAATAATTTAGTCATAAAACACAATCAAGGACAATTAGTTCCTCCTTGAGGGCTATAGATAATATCCTGAGCCATATCCTTGAGTTGTTTTGCAGATATTAAATCCCTCACCAGGTGGAATAAGTTAACTGCATACTGACCACCAGCAGGTAGGTCCCAGTCCAGTTGGAACCAGAAGGTTGATGATTGAGATTCCTAAAACATCACTCTGTTACCTCACCATCAACCAACCAGAGAATTGTACACACTCTGTGACTCTCTCTCACACTGTCTTTAAATATCCTTCTCTGAAAGCCGTTCAGGGAGTTCTGGTCTTCTGAGCATGAGCTTGAGCTTTGCCTTGCTTGACCCTGCAGTAAACGCTGTACTTTCAATCACTACAACCCAGTGTCAGTAGCTCGCCTTTGCTGTGTGTCAGGCAAACGGACCCAAGTTTGGTTCGGTAACAATATAACTTCAGTCATAAATGACAGTGATATAATACTTAGAATTACAGGATCTCTTCTCCTGAAGATCTGAAAGGATCTTAGATTTCTTATCAGCAAAGTTAGAAAACCATAGGTTGAGATAAGTTTTAGAATTATAGAAATAGTGGTTGAGAAAATGTCAGAAGGAATGGTCTGAAAGAAAGCATAGTGATAGAAAAGCATTCCTGGAGAAGACATTTTTAGAAAATGAATGATTTTTATACATCAAGAAGGTCAGTGAGAACTGTTGCATTATAATCTTCTCAGGATAATAGCTGTAACATTTTTTTGTTTTTTGTTTTTTAAGTTTAAATCAACTTATATTTACTTTTGATGGTTTATTTTTATAGAGAGGTAGGATAGCAAAATAGCACATGTTCTGAAGCCAGATTTCCTGATTTTTTAATTCCATATCTGGATAAGTTTCTAAATCTCTGTGGTTTATGGGAATAATAAAAAAAATGCCTACCTGATATGACTGTTTGGGGGATTCAATGAATTGATACATGAACTGTTAGGGCAGAACTGTTCACATTATAAGTATCACATAAATGTTTACTCTAAGCATCATTATCAGTAGTTAGTAGTCAGAATGTGCAGTGTAAGCGAATACATAAGTATCAGTGCTAAATTGACAAATTCCCAACTGGAAGAAGCTGAAGATCTGCAGATAAGTGAATTAAAAAATCATCCTTGCAACTGCTTTAGGAAGAATACCTCCAAATACAAACATGATAATGTTACCTGCAAAAAATTGTTTTGCAAAATGTTTTATAGTTTAAACTTTCAGATTTTTTTATAAAACATTTCAATTTTTAAATATCCTAGTTTTCCAAGACATAATCATTTTATAATATTTTGTTAGCATTTTTGAATAGTATTTGATGTAAGATTAGAAAGGAAACAAAATGAAATAAATCAATAAAGATACAATTCACATATTGTTTATGAAACAAACTCATAAGATTTAATTGAATTTCAGCCACTGCACTTAAATTTAATTGACTAGCACGTTTTTAAAATGTACTAGTTCATTCCTACAAATAATTATTTAAAAAATAAATATAGGGCTTCCCTTGTGGTGCAGTGGTTGAGAGTCTGCCTGCCGATGCAGGGGACACGGGTTTGTGCCCCGGTCCGGGAAGTTCCCACATGCTGCGGAGCGGCTGGGCCCGTGAGCCGTGGCCACTGAGCCTGCGCGTCCGGAGCCTGTGTGCCGCAACAGGAGAGGCCACAGCAGTGAGAGGCCCGTGTACCGCAAAAAAAAATAATAATAATAAAATAAATAAATAAATAATAGATATAAATTCATAACTTGGTAAATAATATTTCATAATTTTTTCCAAACAGAAAAATAATGTAATTTTTATGAAAAGCTCTGACTTTTACAACTTTTAGAAATACCTTATATTATAGGTGATACTAGTTTAAATGATTTGAAAAAGTTTTAAGTTGTGCAGTCTTTGAAGTATAATGATTATATCAGCATCTGGAAGTTAGGAATCTCTGATTCCTAGTCAGTTTCACTGTTATTTGTGGTTCCATGCTTGACTCAAGTGATATTATAACTAGGTAGATACTCAAGGGGTTGTTAAGATATGTATGTTTGGAAAATATTTTGAAGGTTAAGAGTAGCCACACTGTGTAAAACATTGTAAAGATAAACTGATTATAAAACAAAGAAGCTGACAGGTAAAGAACTACTCACATTCAGCAAAATATTATTTAGCAACTTGAATTGGATTTCAATAATAATAAATACATATTATTTCAGTGCATATTTTTTTCCTTTTTTGAAGCATGGGAATGAGAAATGACAATTCTCAAGTCTAACAATGGTTACATAAAATACTTAAATATTCCTTAAGAAAAGTTCATTGCATTAATGTTTCTCATTTGCATTAAAGATTGCAGTGTAAATTCAACAAAGATTAAATGTTTTTGCCCCCAAAATTCCATAACTCTTACAGATTTAGTGTATAGAAAAGGTAAAAAGTTAAAACATTTATTTAAAAAGATACAAAAGCATCTCACAAATGTGTTCATAATATAACTGCTACTTCAGCTCATATGAAGCAGGACAAAAAAGTGTTAAACTAGATACAAGTAAACAAAAGAACCAGGAGTTTAAACATGAAGATAATATTTGATAAAGCTAAATCAAATGAATTAACACATTTGTGTATATATTTATGTGATTTAAAATGTTTTCAATTAATGCACAGTCTAAAGGAAATTGAATATCTACCAAAGTGTGGATATTATATAAAATCCAAGCAGAAGAGATCCAGCTATTCCAATGAGCCTCTAAACAGTTGTAGTATAAGTCAGAGAACAGGTCAAGTAATCAATGTTTTAGGGTCTGCCAAACCTGCAGACATCATTCCCTCTTAGCCTTGATGTTACTGTCTTTATCTATCATTATTATTTTTTTAATTTTAATTTTAGTTATTTATCTTTTAGTTCCATGGAGGAAATTGTCAGGACACTGCAGGTTATTAGGTTTTCCCTAATCTATTTATTTACACCAAAAAGTGTAAAGAGAAAAATCACTAAGCAAAATAACTTTAAGCAGGAAATTATCTACTTATGCCTTTTTAGTGACCACGTGAAGCTTTTTTTTTTTTTTTCCTTCCAGGAAAGGGTTCAGTGAAATTGGCCTACCTATAGTGAGTACAATAGTGGTAATGTGTTGATCTCATCTTTTCTATGAGAAAGAAAATAATTATATGGCAGTTCTAGAGGTTTCAAGCCATATTTGGTAATTTTTCCTAAGATCCTCCATACAACTGATAAACCAATCTAGCTAAAGTTTAAAAGAAAAGTTGATGGTTCTTTACTTAAAAAGAATTGACAGTAACAATTGTGCAATGAAATAAATATTTCTGTTTTTGTTGTATTGTCCCTGAAACATTTTAGTCTTGCTCTACATGCTTGAGAAGAAACACAGGGCAATGAGAAAATGGTCTAAAAGAGAAGAGGAAAACCTCTGTATGATAAGACCAAATTCAACAATTTATTCATACCCAGTTAGTGTTTCCTACAACTCTAATATTAAAGGCTTACAAATACCACCACCACAAGGATATTGTGTGTTTGTGTGTCTAAGTGTTTCTGTGTATATGTACATATGTAAGACTGGTGTGAAGTATGTTGTCGTTTATCTTATGACAGGGCCGAAAGTAAGCTCATGACATGAGATGAATTGTGCCGAAGCACAGCGGTAGAGGGCTGCCGCTTGCTCAGGCAAAACGGCGCCATCTGTCCTGCTGTGGTAGCTTTTATTAAAGCATTATCTAGGTTTACATTTTAAGACTCGTTTTCTTAACATTTCAGAAATGCCAAAGCAGCAACCTATGTTTTTATTAATTATACAAGCAATAATTGGCTTTCTTGAAAACATGCCGTGCTTTGTCCTTGAGCGCAAAAGCAGCACAAAGTTCCCACCATTATTTTGATTATACTGAAGTAGCACAAGGACATTTCCTTGCGATCCCACCATTCTGATTATACTGAGGACATCTCATGGATCAGTGCCCAAAGCACTCAATGCTTCTTCGCAGGTCCCCGGTTTGCCGGGGCGGGGGTGGGGTGGGCTCAAAGCATTCAGGACTGTTTACAGTTCTGGCTTATTCGCATGCCCCCGGTTTGCCCGGGGGTGGGGGGTGGGGGGCTCAAAGCAATCAGGACTATTTGCAGTTCTGGCTTATTTGCCAGCCCCCAGTTTGCTTGGGGGGGGGGCTCATGGGTCACATCTCCTTTCCATGTCCTCAGTTATTCCACTACAGAAGTACTAAATAAACAATTTTATTTGGGTATTGTTCACTTAGTTATTTTTTAATGAAAATGTGACCAAAATAAAGCCAAAAGATGTACATGGAATATTCCGTGGAGTACTTTTTGCTTTTCATCTCAAGGGAGGAGAAAAAAAAATTATAGTAGGTTGACCTATTAATATCTGCTTAAATAGATGCATATTTAGTGTGCATAACTTTTACTATTCTTCAGGGGAAAATAGCATAAGATAAACCTACTGTGTGGTAATTATTCATCTATTTTAAAATAACATTTTGGTGGCAGGAATGAAATATTTCTTATTATCATATGAAAATAGAGTAGATTTTAGAAAGTTTGCAATCAAGAAAGTGACCCCAAAAATAAATTAAAATAGGTTTATTTTATTGATAACCTAAGCATATTAGTCCTGAGATTTTTTGTGTAAGATGTTTCTATATTAAACATAATAGTAAAATTTTTGTGTGCTTATGATGTACCAAACTTTCTTTTCAGTGTTTTACATTAATGTTCACAATTGAATGTCACAACATCCTTACAGAGTATATGTTCTTAACATCCCTAATTTAAAGGTGAGAAAAAAGCACATTTAAAAAAAATAAACTTTCCTACTTTCATACAATCACACAGCTAGAAATTACAGAGCTGGTTCCAGTAATGGCAGAGTAGCTTATATCAAATTAAGCCCCCTGCAGAAAACATTACCAACTGTTGGGAAAATATAAGAAAAATCATATTTAAAGGCACTGAAGTGTGACCAAAGGCTCACAGATATAGGAAGGAATTTAACCCCTGAACAAGAAAGGACTTAATTTGGGTGAGATCTTCATTTATACAGCTTTTCCCCTGAGGGCACTTCTTAGTCCCTATTGAGCAGAACACATCAGAAAGTTACACTCTTACTGGCCTGAGAAATATGTGACATTAAGAGAGACTGGAAAGTGAAAGGTACGTTGGGATATGAGAGAGCCATAAATGGATAAGCCGAAAATATGTATATAACTTTCCTTAGGTTTTTTTTTAATTGACCTCAGAACTGCCAACAAGATTCCAAAGAGCAGAGGTAGAAAATCACAGCGGGAAAGCTTAAAGACCTGAGCAGAGATTTCAGCTGCTTCTCAGTGCAGTTTGGAGTTGAGTCTTGACAACATAGAGAAATGTGCCAAATACCTTGAACTTTCCATTAATACTCCAGGAGGGCTGCACGTTATGACTAACATATTATCCTTATGATTAGGCACAATTTTTAAAAATTTTATTTTATATTGGAGTATAGTTGATTTCCAATGTTGTGTTAGTTTCAGGTGTACAACAAAGTGATTCAGTTATACATATACATATATCTATTCTTTTTCAGATTATTTTCTCATTTAGGTTATTACAGAATATTGAGTAGCGTTCCCTGTGCTATACAGTAGGTCCTTGTTGATTATCTCTTTTATATCTAGTAGTGTGTATATGTTAATCCCAAACTCTTAATTTATCTCTCTCCCCTACCACATTTCCCCTTTGGTAACCATAAGTTTGTTTTTGAAGTTTGTGTGTATGTTTCTGTTTTGTAAATAAGTTCATTTTTATCATTTTTGTTTTTTAGATTCCACATATAAGTGATATCATATGATATTTGTCTTCCTCTGTTTGACTTACTTCACCTAGTATGATAATCTCTAGGTCCATCCATGTTGCTGCAGATGGCATTATTTCATTCTTTTATGGCTGAGTAATATTTCATTTTATATATGTACCACATTTCTTTATCCATTGCTCTGTCGATGTACATTTAGATGGCTTCCGTGCCTTTACATGGCTATTGTAAATACTGCTGCTATGAACATTAGGGTGCATGTATCTTTTCAAATTAGGGTTTTCTCTGGATATATGCCCAGGAGTGGGATTGCTAAAAAAAATTAAAAATAGAGTTACCAAAACACAAAATTTAAATAGACTCACACTGCAAAGTATCAAATCAAATATCTACAAATTTAAGTTAATCTCCTGGTTATTTCACTGTCCATTACCACAAAACTGAATTTTCAGAGGAAAGTTACAAAATCAAAATATCATATCATGACATATCATCCAGTATGTAATTAAAATGTACTAGACATGAGAATAAAGGTAAAATGTAATCCAGAATCCGAAGAAAATGTCAGTGTATGAAAACAGAAATACAATTAGAACAGGTGTTGAAATAACTATAAAATAAGCTTAAGATTCTATAGTAATGTAGGAAATAATGGATGAAGAAATGGGAAATTTCATGTAAAATTAGGAAAGTATAAAAGGGGATCAAATGGAAATTTTATAACTGAAAAATAAACTATCTGAAATAAAAAAAAATACTAGGTGGGATTAACAGCACATTGGACATCCCACAAGAAAGAATTAGTAAATATGAAGTAAAATTAACTGAAATCATCTAAGCTTAAGCTCAGAGAGGAAAAAAATAAATAAATAAGTCAAAGGGATTTAATAATCAGTAGGATAGTCCAACACACATCTAATTCCAGTCTCAAAAAGAGAAGAAAGTAAAAATAGGAAAGAATGTATTTAAGGAAAAATGTATTTAAAGAAATAGTGGCTGAAAATGTTCAAAATTTAATTAAAGAATCAACCCACAGAAATAATAATACCAAGATATTATAAGGTAGTTGTTGGGTCTTCTGCAGTCCTGTGTGTATTATGAGTGAACAGCCTTGGAAAACAGGCAGATGTATCTTTCTCCAGAGCAAAGGGCAGAGGTTTTTTTGTTTGTTTTTTATTTTTTTGCCTACTACAATAAAAACAATGTCCTTTTGTAATATAAAGGACAGGCAGGTCTATTGTCCATTATAGATGATTCAGATTCCCTAACGTGAGGGTTTATCTTCTGTAATGGAACCTGGATGTACAAGCATCTTCTCTTCTTCTTTGCAACATCCTGTGGGAATTGGGACTCTGGAAACTCATGCAGATCCTGGTACTCTGGCTACGTGTTTTCTTTGAGTCATACTGTCTTTTGTTCCTGATTGTGGTAGGCTAACATGTTAGCTGTAAGTAGGGTAAAATCTTATACCCTTCACATTTCTTTACAGTAGTCAGAATTCCAGAACCTGCAGTCAGAAAGAGAGTGGGGATAAAAGGGGTCAGGGGAAGGTAGAAGAGAGAGAGAGAAGGGAAAAGAAGGGAAGGAGGAACGAAGAGAAAAAAAGGATGAAAATCACAGCAGATTACATTAATGTTCAAACTAGGAAAGACTAAGCATCATGTATTCAAGAAGCACTAGGTAGATACCAAATGCCTCGACTCAGATTAAGACCAATGTTTATTAATTGCATGTCAGAGTTGTATTCAGTTTCCGGCACTTTGATTTGGGGAAGATATGAAAAAATGTTGGGACCAAAATGAAGATAAGATTGTTTTATGAAAAACAGTTGAAAGCCTGCATGCGTGTACTTTGGAGAAGAGAAGAATGAGAAGAGACATGAGACAGATCTATGTATGTTTGAAGGATAATTTTGCAAATTTGGTAATAGAAAATATTCTGTTCCCTCTGGATAAAACTCGGACAAATAAGTTGACACTAAAGACATACTTGAGTTTACCATAGATCTTTTTGATGAATAGGGCTGCTCATTGCTGGAATAAGCTGTCCTGGAGTATAACAAGTTGCCTTTTCTAGAAGAATGGCCATTATCAGCCAGAATTCTAGCTTAAACTCTAATACTATGTTCATGCATGAATGATTAATGATAATGCCACTATTCCTGCATCTGTAACACAAATAATTTGAAGAAAGTGATCAGATTTGAAGATCACTTGCATCTCTAACCATTCTATGAATTTCCAGACACATAGAGAAACAAAGGTGATAATCAAGGATAGACTTTAGTTATCAATTTGCTGGGTCACTATAATTAGAATTTAGACACCAGACTTCTAAATCAAAAATAGGAATGGTGTCAGAAAGATGATATCTTTTTTTCTCTTTCCATTTTTAATATGTTTGTTGAACCTATCCCAGTGTTTTAAAATATGTTGATTATTAATCTCAACAGGCTTCTATTATTTATTATACTTTGAATGAGTTTCATGGTACAACAATTATTTGAACTAAACTATTTGTTGGACACTAGCAGGCAGGATGGAGTTAGGACATGGCTATAGATGAAGTGGGATGAGATCCATAAACTTAGAATGCTAAGTTTGCTTTCTGCTGAGGGAATGATGGCATCTGAATATCAGCTGTGACATGTGGTATTCCAGGGAATGGATTTCTGAGTGAAGAGTTGGAAAGAAAATTTACCACTCATATTTCATTTCTCTAATCTCATGAAAGAAAAACAGAATTGATGTGAAACTGATTTGTTGGCTTGATTTTTGTCATAGCTCTGCTAATGCAATATTCCACAAGGAAAATTCTTTCACTGCAGCTAAGGAAGTGTCTGTGTATTATTAGACAGAGGAGTAAAACATGGTTATACTAATCCTCCTTTGTATAATACTCTTCAAATATGAACAGCTAAAATAAAGTTGTTTGTATTGCAAGAGACTTGACCATTGAAAAACACTAATTCAGACAGTAATGGAGAGTTTTCTGATTACTTGGTTTTACAACTTCTGTTTTATTATTGTTTTTTTAAAATCTAACTCATCATGTTAATTATGTTTAGAGGAAGACATTTGAATATTCTCAGCATGAGCTTATATTTAAATTACCAAAAATAAAAATCACTTTAAATTACAACAATGTTTGACAGTTCATACACATTCAACAAGAACAGAAAAATGTCTCATAAAGCCTTGGTTTTGTTGCAAAGTTACATGTACCCTGAATTTATTTTAACAGCTTTAGAGAAATAGTTGTGGTCTCTCTAATAGATAAATTGAGCTATATTATATTCTTGTAAACAGTTTCCTACAAAATGAAATGCTACATTCCTCATGCCATCTCAAACACTGGGGCATGGCCATCTGTGGCATCAGTTAAAGACATACATTGATGTAAATGATATTTTTTCATTAGATAAATACATTCATTAGATAAATACATTTCTAAAATCCATAAAATATAAATTAAATAATTTTAAAAATAAGAAGGAAAGCAAATATAAAGGAAGCCAAGAAGTGGGCAAACGTTTAACTGAACATTTAATAAACTTGAGAAATGGCAACACATATTGTCAAAGCTGCTTGCTTCAAACAGACCTGGAGAGTGTTCTGTGAGATAGCAGTGTGATAACTCTCAAGCAGAGGATCAGAGCAGACAGAATGAAACCCTAATGAATGGTTTATTTCAACCATGGAAGAATCAAAAAATAGATGTCAGTCTGACATATAGTCTTTCAACAAATAAAATGGTTATTAAGTGTCTACCATACACCAAGAACTATTTTCAATGCTGGGCATAAAACAAGGAAAAACCAGACACGTTCTCTGGTTTTTGTGGATCCTACATTCTAGTGGGTAGGTAAAATGCAAAAGAAAAATAAATAAATGGAAAAGCATTCTTCCAAAGAAGACATACAGATGGCCAAGAGGCACATGAAAAGCTGCTCAACATCACTAATTATTAGAGAAATGCAAATCAAAACTACAGTGAGGTATCACCTCACACTGGTTAGAATGGACATCATCAGAAAATCTACAAAAAACAAATGCTGGAGGGGGTATGGAGAAAAGGGAACCCTTTTGCACTGTTGGTGGGAATGTAAATTGATACAGCCACTATGGAGAATAGTATGGAGGTCCCTTAAAAATCTAAAAATAGAATTACCATATGGCCCAACAATCCCACTATTGGGCATATACTCAGAGAAAACCATAATTCCAAAAGACACATGCACCCCAATGTTCATTGCAGCACTATTACAATAGCCAGGACATGGAAGCAACCTAAATGCCCATCAACAGACAAATGGATAAAGAAGTTGTGGTACATATATACAATGTAATATTACTCAGCCATAAAAAGAAACAAAAATTGGTCATTTCTAGAGACTTGGATGGACCTAGAGACTGTCACACAGAGTGAAGTAAGTCAGAAAGAGAAAAACATATCGTATATTAATGCATATATGTGGAATCTAGAGAAATGGTACAGATGAACTGGTTTGCAAGGAAGAAATAGAGACACAGATGTAGAGAACAAATGTATGGACACCAAGGAGGGAAAGCCGGAGCGGGGGGTGGTGGGATGAATTGGGAGATTGGGATTGACCTATATAGACTAATATATATATATAAAATGGATAATAAGAACCTGCTGTATAAAAAATAAAATAAAATAAAATTCAAATAAAAAAAGGCATTCTTACATAACAAAATTCCATCTAGATAGGTGCTATAAAGATACTTTAAGCAGGATAAGAAGATAGAGCATGATATGGGAATCAAGGAAGGCCTCTCTAAGAAAGTGACTTCTGAGCAAAGACACAAAGTGAATGTGCAGTCATGTAGACATATGTGAGAAGTGTTCTAGGCAATAACAGTAGTAGATGCCAAGGTGGATAAACGTCTGAGAAAGATTATGGGATGGCAGAGGGCAGAGTACCTAGAGTTCCATGATCATAAGGATTGTGTAGAAGAAGAAATCCAAGAGAAAGTTACGCATAGCGGATAACATAGGACCTTCTATGCCATGGAAAGCATTGGAAATGTTATTTTAAATTATTGAGAAGCCATTAGAGGCCTAAGTGTCTGTGTGTAAGGGGAGAATTTACTTTCATAGAGATCACTACTGGATACAGCCTAAAAATGGATAAGAAAAGATTTATTAGGAGGCTATAGCATTAGTTCAAATGAAGTGTGATGGTGTATTGGCCTATGGTGGAGATAATTAAAAGTAGTCTAATTCTAGAATTAATTTGGAATTAGCTCTGACAGGGTTTGATGACATTTTGTATATGGAGCGTGGGAGAAAGGATTCCAGGGTGGCTCCAAGTTTTTTGATCTGATAAAATTGGTTATGATAATCACTAATTTAATAAACACTAGAAGAAGCAGGTTTGGAGGAGGAGATCGGGAATTTGGTTTTGGACAATATTAGATGTGAGATGCCTATGAGACATTCAGGAAGAGATAGAAAGTGTGACATTGAAATGTGAGTCAAGATATAGGGTAAAATGTCATGGCTAAGGATATATATTTGAGAGTCATCATAATAGATATTGCATTTAAGGTCATGTAGCTGGATGAAATCCTGTGCAGAGTGTGGTAAAATAAGGAAGAGAAGCGGTCAGAGAGCATTGAGCCCTGGTGCATCCATTGTTTGGGTGGTCAGGAACATTCCAACAAAGGTGAATCAGGAAATAGCCAGTGAAATAGGAGAAAAACTAAGAGAAGCACAAGGGCATTTGTCTCAGATATTTACTATGAGAACCTAGTTGAGGTCCTGGAAGTAAAACTCAACAAAATGATCATCCGACATGCTGTGTGGAGACGGATTCAATGGATCCAGTGAAAAGAGAAATGAGACAGGAGGCCATTTCATTTGATCAGGTGGCCTATCTTAGCAAGATAACCTGAAGCAATAATCAGAATGAAGGAAATAATGTAAATAAAATCACAGTTAATAAAGTATTTCAAAAATATTTTTTAAAAAAACAACAGCATGAGCTCAAGTGTGGTTTTGCTAGAACAAAAGTGGAAAAATCCTTACAAAAGGAAAGGATGATTGATTGTGCCAAGTGATTCTAAGATCAAGAAAATGAGGAAAAGCTTTTAATTTGACAACAAAGAAATCATCCGTAATATTCATATGCATTGGTTTAGGAAAACTATAGGTATGGAAGCCTGAAAGGAGAAGAAATGATGAGAAGGGGCTTAAACTCTCCCTAAAAGGACCCATCCTTATAGCAACTCAAAATACCCACTGAACCATTGAAGTATCCTGCTGCTGAAATGATGATAGTCACTCTTTCTGAACTCTATCCTGAGCTAAATATTCTGGTATTCTCAGATTCACAGGTTTATTCAATGGATATTCAGCCTCAAAAGTTATATCAAATGCTAAACACTTTTCTGGATGTTTCATAAGGCCATTTGAGAAAGTAATGACTGGATAGAAATAGAATCGCATGAAAAGCTTTAAAATTGCAGATCCTTAGACTCTACCAAGAGAGATTTTCAACTGGCCTGCAAATAGGGACAGACATTGGTAACTTAAAAATCTCTAGAGAACACATTTAGAGAGTCTGTCTTGTGAATCAATAGTAAGAACAAAAGGAGAGGAGGGATGAGAATGACATTTATTAAATGCTGTGTGTTAGCATTGTGCTAGATGTTTTATATGTTTATATTCTACTTTACATATGAGAAAACCCAGGACATATTTGAGAGCTGAAGCAACACTTCTCAAAACCTGAGGGCCTCTGAAGCCCATAAAAATTAAAATTATCTGATGCTATAATCTCTATCTTGCATTTTAAACTTGGTTCACATCTGACTTCCATTATTTTGGTTTGTACTAAACTTCACAGCAGTCTTCCTCTTTTTCTTTTGGCCTGAAGCACAGATAAATCCTCTAGTCCATATGCTAGATACACATGTGGTGAAGGCTTTATGAGGAGTATTATACTAAATTAAAATAAACAAACAAAAAATACGACATTGTATTTGTACCAAGCTGCTCTTGCTCTGCTGCTGGCAGGTTTTTTAAATGTGCAAGTTGCAATATAAAAACAGCCCTTTGAAGCCAACTATTGAATTAAACTCTTTTTCTTGAGAAAATTTAACATTCACTGTCTTTTAAAACTTAGATGCTTATGAACAAAAGATTATGAAAATTTGACTAAAATCTGCATTTCTTTTTTCTCTGATTTTCAAATCTTTAGCTATAAGGCTGCTAACAATACAGTGGAATTCACAGTACAATGTTTAAGACTATTTGCAAAAATTGTATTTTTACAATGAATAAATATTTTTAGATGAAGTCAAGAAAAAAAAAGAAAAAGAAAGCAAGGTGAAACTAGGAGGGAGATTGGAACATTAAGTATATGCTATTAAATCTAATACATTTTCTTGAACAGTGTAACAAATTTAGAACTAAGCTTTTCAGCAGCCAATGCAAACAGAACATTATCACTCTGTTTATTAATAGTACCATTAAGATAGAAGCAAACAAGATGTTCCATAGAAGAATAATATGCCTGGTCCTAAGACGAGAGGGAAATTTCTCCTGAGAACTCTTGTAGTGAGCACTGTGTAACATAGTAAACAATTTGAACTGAATTGTTACAGTAAGTTCAACAATGCATTTCATAGGTCTCTTTCTGGTAAAGTAGACTCATGGCATCAAGCCAAAGAAATTCAGTAAAAGTGATTCTTAGGGAGACTAACGCAATACAGAAAATAGCTTCTATACTTTCTTTCTTAATTGAGTTCTAAATTTAATCCTCAGATTACAGGAGTGCTGAATGTCAGAAGAACCATGATTAAATGCCATCTGTGCCACAGGTATTATAGAGGCAAGACTTATAAATATGCACTCTGCTAAGTATGAGAAAAATTTTAGGATCACTATTAAAAATAACAAAGTATTAGTAATTGCACTTGGATTTCAGAATCATTTTATTATTTCAACTCACAAGAGAAAAAATATCCCTTAACTATTTTGGGTAGTTTTTGGCTGGGACAGATTAACAAGAGAAAGGCATGCAAATTTATTTCATATTTTTTGGTGACACAGGAGGCTTCATGAGGAAATTAAGACCTGAGGAAGCAACTGCACCAGAAAATTTTTATGCTAGGTTTAATGAAGAATGGAAAGTCATGGAAAAGAAAAAATTGTGTAGAGCTAAGAGAGTGTGAACTAAGTGTAGCAGTCTGGGTAAACAGCATGGCCTATTGTTTCAGATTACTCTCCCTGTCTTTGGAGTTTGCTCCTTTCCTCTAGGAATAGGGAGGGTATCTCTCACCTGAAGGTGAGAATATTTGAATATTCTGAGAATATTTGAAATTTCTACAACTTCATATAGGTGTTATTTGATAAAGTATTTTCCTTTTGTTACTTTTATTGACTCCATGATACAATTTTGAGTTTTGATATGAGGGTATCAGAGATATTACATCACAAGTTGAAATAAAATACTGTTTTATTATGTACTCAATGTTAATTGGCTATAAAATATGCATTATAAGAAGGAAGTAATTGCAAATTATTTTAGTACTAGATTTGCAACCTGAAAATAAATGTTATGAAATTTTGACCCAGGAAAGTTGTACATTTGTTTGTATTATTCAGTCTTTTTTTTATAACTTTGAGTGTGACAAAATACCAATAAGAGTTACCAATTGTAGAATGCAGCTACTTTGGAAGATAGGAAACCAAAATCATTGACTTGCTAAGATATTTCTCTACTGTCTTATTTTCCTTAATTTTTAAATATGTAATTGTGGTAGGTTGAATACATTAGCCATACATTTAAGCTGTTTACCACTTTTATTTTTCCTGAGATAACTTTTTAAATTAGGAATGTTTTTCAAGTACATACTTGTGATTTGATATAAGCAGCTTCAAACAATATACTTTTTTTCTTTGGTGTCTATTTGTATTTATTTATTTTTCAACATATTTATTGGAGTATAATTGCTTTACAATGGTGTATTAGTTTCTGCTTTATAAAAAAGTGAATCAGTTATACATATATTTACGTTCCCATATCTCTTCCCTCTTGCGTCTCCCTCCCTCCCACCCTCCCTATCCCACCCCTCTAGGTGGTCACAAAGCACCAAGCTGATGATCTCCCTGTGCTATGCGGCTGCTTCCCACTAGCTATCTGTTTTACGTTTGGTAGTGTATATATGTCCATGCCACTCTCTCACTTTGTCACAGCTTACCATTCCCCCTCCCAATATCGTCGAGTCCATTCTCTAGTAGGTCTGTGTCTTTATTCCCATCTTGCCTCTAGGTTCTTCATGACCATTTTTTTCTTTCTAGATTCCATATATATGTGTTAGCATACGGTATTTGTTTTTCTATTTCTGACTTACTTCACTCTATATGACAGACTCTGGGTCCATCCACCTCAATACAAATAACTCAATTTCGTTTCTTTTTATGGCTGAGTAATATTCCATTGTATATATATGTCGTATCTTCTTTATCCATTCATCTGTTGATGGACACTTAGGTTGCTTCCATGTCCTGGCTATTGTAAATAGAGCTGCAATGAACATTTTGGTACATGACTCTTTTTGAATTCTGGTTTTCTCAGTGTATATGCCCAGTAGCAGCAGTGCTGGGTCGTATGGTAGTTCTACTTTTAGTTTTTAAAGGAACCTCCATACTGTTCTCCATAGTGGCTGTATCAATTTACATTCCCACCAACAGTGCAAGAGGGTTCCCTTTTCTCCACACCCTCTCCAGCATTTATTGTTGTAGATTTTGTGATGAGGGCCATTCTGACTGGTGTGAAATGATATCTCATTGTAGTCTTGATTTGCATTTCTATAATGATTAATGATGTTGAGCAAATTTTATGTGTTTGTTGGCAATCTGTATATCTTCTTTGGAGAAATGTCTATTTAGGGCTTCTGCCCATTTTTGGATTGGGTTGCTTGTTTTCTTGATATTGAACTGCATGAGCTGCTTGTAAATTTTGGAGATTAATCCTTTGTCAGCTGCTTCATTTGCAAATATTTTCTCCCATTCTGAGGGTTGTCTCTTTGTCCCGTTTATTGTTTCCTTTGCTGTGCAAAAGGTTTTAGGTTCATTAGGTCCCAATTGTTTATTTTTATTTCCATTTCTCTAAGAGGTGGGTCTAAAGGATCTTGCTGTGATTTATGTCATAGAGTGTTCTGCCAATGTTTTCCTCTAGAGTTTTATAGGGCCTGGCCTTAGATTTAGATCTTTAATCCATTTTGAGTTTATTTTTGTGTATGGTGGTAGGGAGTGTTCTAATTTCATACTTTTACATGTATCTGTCCAGTTTTCCCAGCACCACTCATTGAAGAGGCTGTCTTTTCTCCACTGTATATTCTTGCCTCCTTTATCAAAGAGAAGGGAACCATATGTGTGTGAGTTTATCTCTGGGCTTTCTATTCTGTTCCATTGATCTATATTTCTGTTTTTGTGCCAGGACCATACTGTCTTCATTACTGTACCTTTGTAGTAAAATCTGAAGTCAGGGAGCCTGATTCCTCCAGCTCTGTTTTTCTTTCTCAAGATTGCTTTGGCTATTCTGGGTCTTTTGTGTTTCCATACAGATTGTGAATTTTTTTTATTCTAGTTCTGTGAAAAATGCCAGTGGTAGTTTGATAGGGATTGCATTAAATCTGTAGATTGCTTTGGGTAGTAGAGTCATTTTCACAATGTTGATTCTTCTAATCCAAGAACATGGTATATCTCTCCATCTATTTGTATCATCTTTAATTTCTTTCATCAGTGTCTTATAATTTTCTGCATACAGGTCTTTTGTCTCCTTAGGTCGGTTTATTCCTAGGTATTTTATTCTTTATGTTGCAATGGTAAGTTGGAGTGTTTTCTTAATTTCACTTCCAGATTTTTCATCATTAGTATATAGGAATATTAGAGATTTCTGTGCATTTATTTTGTATTCTGCTACTTTACCAAATTCATTGATAAGCTCTAGTAGTTTTCTGGTAGCATCTTTAGGATTCTCTATGTCTAGTGTCATGTCATCTGCAAACAGTGACAGCTTTACTTCTTCTTTTCCAATTTCGATTCCTTTTATTCCTTTTTCTTCTCTGATTGCTGTGGCTAAAACTTCCAAAACTATGGTGAATAATAGTGGTGAGAGTGGGCAACCTTGTCTTCTTCCTCATCTTAGTGGAAATGGTTTCAGTTTTTCACCATTGAGGACGATGTTGGCTGTGGGTTTGTTATATATGACCTTAATTGTGTTGAGGAAATTTCCCTCTATGCCTCCTTCTGGAGGGTTTTTTTTATCTTAAATAGGTGTTGAATTTTGTCAGAAGCTTTCTCTGCATCTATTGAGATGATCATATGGTTTTTCACCTTCCATTTGTTAATATGGTGTATCACATTGATTGATTTGCATATATTGCAGAATCTTTGCATTCCTGGGATAAACCCCACTTGATCATGGTATATGATCCTTTTAATGTGCTGTTGGTTTATATTTGCTAGTATTTTGTTGAGGATTTTTGCGTCTATGTTCATCAGAGTCATTGGCCTGTAGTTTTCTTTCTTTGTGACATCTTTGTCTGGTTTTGGTATCAGGGTGATGGTAGCCTCGTAGAATGAGTTTGGGAGTGTTCCTCCCTCTGCTATATTTTGGAAGAGTTTGAGAAGGATAGGTGTTAACTCTTCTCTAAATGTTTGATAGACTTCACCTGTGAAGCTGTTTGGTACTGGGCTGTTGTTTGTTGGAAGATTTTTAATCACAGTTTCAATTTCAGTGCTTGTGATTGGTCTATTCATATTTTCTGTTTCTTCCTCATTCAGTCTCGGCAGGTTGTGTATTTCTAAGAATTTGCCCATCTCTTCCAGGTTGTCCATTTTATTGGCCTAGAGTTGCTTGTAGTAATCGCTCATGATCCTTTGTATTTCTGCAGTGTCCGTTGTTACTTCTCCTTTTTCATTTCTAATTCTATTGATTTGAGTCTTCTCCCTTTTTTTCCTGATGAGTCTGGCTTAATGGTTTATCAATTTTGTTTGCCTTCTCAAAGAACCAGCTTTTAGTTTTATTGATCTTTGCTATAATTTTCTTCATTTCTTTTTCATTTATTTCTGATCTGATCTTTATGATTTCTTTCCTTCTGCTAACTTTGGAGTTTTTTTGTTCTTTCTCTAATTGCTCTAGGTGTATGTTTAGGTTGTTTATTTGAGATGTTTCTTGTTTCTTAAGGTAGGATTATATTGCTATCATCTTCCCTCTTAGAACTGCTTTTGCTGCATCCCATAGGTTTTGGGTTGTCTTGTTTTCATTGTCATTTGTTTGTAGGTATTTTTTGATTTCCTCTTTGATTTCTTCAGTGATCTCTTGGTTATTAAGTAGTGTATTGTTTAGCCTCCATGTGTTTGTATTTTTTACAGATTTTTTCCTGTAATTCATATTTAGCCTCATAGCATTATTGTCGGAAAAGATAGTTGATATGATTTCAATTTTCTTAAATTTACTGAGGCTTGATTTGTGACCAAAGATATGATCTATCCTGGAGAATATTCCATAAGCACTTGAGAAGAAAATGTATTCTGTTGTTTTGGGATGGAATGTCCTATAAATATCAATTAAGTCCATCTTGTTTAGTGTATCATTTAAAGCTTGTGTTTCCTATTTCATTTTCATTTTGGATGATCTGTCCATTGGTGAAAGTGGGGTGTTAAACTCCCCTGCTATGATTGTGTTACTGTGGATTTCCTCTTTTATGGCTGTTAGTATTTGCGTTAGGTATTGAGGTGCTCCTATGTTAGGTGCATAAATATTTACAATTGTTATATCTTCTTCTTGGATCAATCCCTTGATCATTATGTAGTGTCCTTCTTTGTCTCCTGTAATAGACTTTATCTTAAAGTCTATTTTGTCTCGTATAAGAATTGCTACTCCAACTTTGTTTTGATTTCCATTTGCATGGAATGTCTTTTCCCATCCCCTCACTTTCATTCTGTATTTGTCCCTAGGTCTGAAGTGGGTCTCTTGTAGACTGCATATATACAGGTCTTGTGTTTGTATCCATTCAGCCAGTCTATGTCTTTTGGTTGGAGCATTTAACCCATTTACATTTCAGGTAATTATCGATATGTATGTTCCTATTTCCATTTTCTTAATTGTTTTGGGTTTGTTATTGTAGGTCTTTTCCTTCTCTTGTGTTTTCCGCCTAGAGAAGTTCCTTTAGCATTTGTTGTAGAGCTGGTTTGGTGGTGCTGAATTCTCTTAGCTTTTGCTTGTCTGTAAAGATTTTAATTTCTCCATTAAATCTGACTGAGATCCTTGCTGGGTAGAGTAACCTTGGTTGTAGGTTTTTCTCCTTCATCACTTTAAATATGTCCTGCCTCTCCCTTCTGCCTTGCGGATTTTCTGCTGAAAGATCAGCTGTTAACCTTATGAGGATTCCCTTGTGTGTTATTTGTTGTCTTTCCCTTGCTGCTTTTAATATTTTTTCTTTATTTAATTTTTGATAGTTTGATTAATATGTTTCTTGGCGTGTTTCTCCCTGGATTTATCCTGTATGGGACTCTCTGTGCTTCCTGGACTTGATTAACTATTTCCTTTCCCATTTTAGGGAAGTTTTCAACTATAATCTCTTCAAATATTTTCTCAGTCCCCTTCTTTTTCTCTTCTTCTTTTGGAACCCCTACAATTCGAATGTTGGTGTGTTTAATGTTGTCCCATCGGTCTCTGAGACTGTCCTCAATTCTTTTCATTCTTTTTTCTTTATTCTGCTCTGCAGTAGTTATTTCCACTGTTTTATCTTCCAGGTCACTTATCCATTCTTTTGCCTCAGTTATTCTGCTATTGATCCCTTGTAGAGAATTTTTAATTTCATTTATTGTGTTGTTCATCACTGTTTGTTTGCTCTTTTGTTCTTCTAGGTCCTTGTTATATGTTTCTTGTATTTTCTCTATTCTATTTCCAAGATTTTGGATAATCTTTACTATCATTATTCTGAATTCTTTTTCAGGTAGAGTGCCTATTTCCTCTTCATTTATGAAGTCTGGTGGGGTTTTGCCTTGCTCCTTCATCTGCTGTGTGTTTCTGTGTCTTCTCATCTTGCTTAACTTACTTTGTTTGGGGTCTCATTTTTGCAGGCTGCGGATTAATGGTTCCCACTGTTTTTGGTGTCTGCCCCCAGTGGCTAAAGTTGGTTCATTGGGTTGGTGGAGGGGACTAGTGCCTGTGTTCTGCTGGATGAGGCTGAATCTTTTCTTTCTGGTGGGCAGGACTGTATCCAGTGGTGTGTTTTGGGGTGTCTGTGGCCTTATGATTTTAGGCAGCCTCTCTGCTAATTGATGGGGTTGTGTTCCTGTTTTGCTAGTTGTTTTGCATAGGGTGTCCAGCACTGTAACTTACTGGTCATTGAATGAAGCTGGGTCTTGGCCTTGAGATGGAGATCTGTGGGAGATTTTTGCCATTTGATATTATGTGGAGCTGGGTGGTCTCTTGTGGACCAGTATCCTGAAGTTGGCTTTCCCACCTCAGAGGCACAGCCCTGTTGCCTGGCGGGAGCATCAAGAGCCTTTCATCCACATGGCTCAGAGTAAAAGAGAGAAAAGAAAGAAAGAAAGAAAGAAAGAAGATAAAATAAAACAAAATAAAGTAAAATAAAATAAAATTATTAAGATAAAAAATAATTATTAAGAAAAAATTTTTAAAAAGTAATTTAAAGAAACAAACATAAAAGATGGACATACAGAACCCTAGGACAAATGGTAAAAGCAAAGCTATACAGACAAAATCACACACAGAAGCATACACATACACACTCACACAAAGCGAAAAAGGGAAATATATATATATATATATATATATATATATATATATATTTGCTCCCAAAGTCCACCTCCTCAATTTGGGATGATTCATTGTCTATTCAGGTATTCCACAGGTGCAGAGTACATCAAGTTCATGGTGATTTAATCTGGTGCTCCTGAGGCTGCTGGGAGAAATTTCCCTTTCTCTTCTTTGTTCGCACAGCTCCTGGGGTTCAGCTTTGGATTTGGACCTGCCTCTGCGTGTAGGTCGCCTGAGGGTGTCTGTTCTTCCCTCAGACAGGACAGGCTTAAAGGAGCAGCTGATTCGGGGGCTCTGGCTCACTCCATCCAGGGGGAGGGAGCATTACAGATGCGGGGCGAGCCTGCGGTGACAGAGGCTGGTGTGACGTTGCAACAGCCTGAGGCACGCCGTGTCTTCTCCCCGGGAAGTTGTCCCTGGATCACAGGACCCTGGCAGTGGCGGGCCGCACAGGCTCCTGGGAGGGGAGGTGTGGACAATGACCTGTGCTTGCACACAGGCTTCTTGGTGGCTGCAGCAGCAGCCTTAGTGTCCCATGCTTGTCCCTGGAGTCCACGCTGATAGCCTCGGCTCGTGTCTCTGGAGCTCCTTTATGAGGCACTGTTAATCTCCTCTTCTCGTGCACCAGGAAACAAAGAGGTAAGAAAAAGTCTCTTGCCTCTTTGGCAGCTCCAGACCTTTTCCCGGACTGCCTCCCGGCTAGCTTTGGTGCACTAGCCTCCTTCAGGCTGTGTTCATGCAGCCAACCCCAGTCTTCTCCCTAGGATCCAAGTGAAGCCCCAGCATCAGCTCCCAGGCCACACCCATCCTGGCGGATGTGCAGACAAGCCTCTTGGGCTGATGAGTGCTGGTCGGCTCCGATCCTCTGTGTGGGAATCTCTGTGCGGGGATCTCTCCACTTTGCCCTCTGCACCCCTGTTGCTGTGCTCTCCTCCGCAGCTCCGAAGCTTCCCCCCCTCCGCCACCTGCAGTCTCCGCCGTCTTCTTCTCTGGTAGAACTCAAAGTTGTGCCTGAGTCAGGCAACAGATTAAATTACTATTATTTTTTTAAAATACTGGACTTCCAAAGGTAAAAATTAAATGAGGTAAAAAAGGACAGGACAGGGCTTCCCTGGTGGCACAGTGGTTGAGGTTCCACCTGCGGATGCAGGGGACGCGGGTTCGTGCCCCAGTCCAGGAAGATCCCACATGCCATGGAGCGGCTAGGCCTGTAAGCCATGGCCGCTGAGCCTGCACGTCCGGAGCCTGTGCTCCACAATGGGAGAGGCCACAACAGTGAGAGGCCCGCATACCGCAAAAAAAAAAAAAAAAAAAAAAAAGACAGGACAAAAACTAATTACTCTTCTTGTCTAAAATAAAAAGTATAAGAATAAAGGAGACACATAGTCATCAGACAACTATGAGCATAGATTTAAAAATTATTTTGAAAATAGTGCTTAAGACAAAATTAAATTTACTTACCATCTCATATATTATTAAAGGTAAAAACAATTCAAGTAACAAATAGTACAGAAAATCAATTTTAAAAGTGGTTATTTTATGCCCAGAGATAAGGATTTCAAACACTGAAATATTTACAGATCAAATTAGCTAAAAAATTATGTATATGTAAATATAAGTGTTTATTTTCCTCTTTTATCCAATGCAAAACAAAAAAAATATTCAAGTTTGTTAAAAATGTAGACATTTTTAATCCCCCGTTCTTGGTTTGTTGCAGTAGCTAGATATCAACTGGTGTGACACAGAGACTAACAGGAAGAAAACAGAAAGTTATAGACATTATTTGCAGGAAGCTGGAGAAGATTAATGAGGCAATGATAACTAAAGGAGCTAAGACAAATAAGGAAGTAAGAGTTTTGAGAGAGGAGCAGTTTCTCTGTAGCCGCTTTTCCTATGATGGCAATTTAAAAGAAAAGCTACAGGCAGGGTGCAGAGTTTATGAGCATTACAACTCCTATGCAAATTTAGTCGAATACTAGGATTGAACTGGGCAGGCAGGAAGCAATAAACCTAATCAGCAAACTCTGAGAAGCAGAGCAGATCTCTCTTTGCTTTAGGGGAACAAAGATTAGAGTTTGAGTCATGCCAGAGTAAAGAATCAAAGATTATTCCAAGTTCTCAGGTGAAAACCCTTAAGAGAGGAACGGTACATTTATTCTTACTAGGATGCTACACTGCCCCTATTCAGATTGAAATCAGATAATTAGCCATCACTCTATATGCTTGTAGAAGAAAGGGTGAAATATCTTTAGAGGGAAGTAGTAACTCTATAGCTTTTTATAAACATTGTCAAAATTAACAAACTATAATTGGTGTTTTTGAAAATCAATAAAATTAATCTTTTATATAGGATGATTAAGAAAAATGAGAACACAAATTATTGACATCAGGAACAAAAGAGACATTTTTACTATAAATCCTACAGAATTAAAAATGATAAATATGGAAATATACGAGTAAATTATTTCACAAATGAATTGACAGTTTAGATTGAAAATTCTTTTAAAAATACAATTGACCAAAATCGACAAAAAAATAAACAGAATATCTTAATAGTTCTGCTAAGGAAATGGAATTCATAACAAAAAAACAAACAAAATTCACATAAAGAAAACTCCAGGCCCAGATAGATTTACTGTTGAATTTTATCAGATTTTCAAGAAAGAAAAATTAACAATTTTCCATACAACTTTTCAGAAAACAGAGAAGAGACTACTGCACAACTTATTTACGGAGCCAACTAAACCTTAATATTTAAATCTTACAATTATATCAGAAAAAAAATTATGGGAACGTATCCCTCCTGAACATAGATAAAAATGCTTCATAAGGGCTTCCCTGGTGGCGCAGTGGTTGAGAGTCCGCCTGCCAATGCAGGGGACACGGGTTCGTGCCCCAGTCCAGGAAAATCCCACATGCCGCAGAGCAGCTGGGCCCGTGAGCCATGGCCGCTGAGCCTGCGCGTCCGGAGCCTGTGCTCCGCAACGGGAGAGGCCACAACAGTGAGAGGCCAGCGTACCGCAAAAAAAAAAAAAAAAAAAATGCTTAATAAGATATAAGTAGATTGAACACAGCTGTATATGTGAAAAAGAAAATATATCATGAAGAAGTAGGCTTCATATCAGGAATGTGAGATTGGTTTATCATTTATAAATTAACCAGTGGAATTCATTTTAACAGAAAAAAAAATCATCATCTCAACTTGGAGAAAAAAGCATATGACAGAAAGCAACTTCTGTTCATGATAAAAATTCTTATCAAACTAGACGACTAGTAGGAAACTTCGGTCTGGTAAATGGCATTCTACCAAAAAATAAAAACAATAATGTTGATAAAAGTAACATATATATTGCTATGGTTTGAATGTTTGTGTCACCCCCACATTCATACGTTGAAACCTAGTTCCCAATGTGATATATCAGAATGTGGGGAATTTTGGTGGGTGATTAGGTCATGAGGGTGGAGCGCTCATAAATTTGATTAGTGCTCTTATGAAAGAGACCCCACAGAGCTCCCTAGACTCTAGCCCCTTCCTTCTGCCATGTAAGGTTACAGTTAGAAGGCTCAATCTGTGAATCAGAAATCCAGTTTTCACCAGACACAAATCTTCTGGTGCCTTGATCTTGGACTTCCCAGCCTACAGAAATGTGAGAAATATATTTATATTATTTATAAGCCATCCAGTCTCTGATATTTTGTTATAAGAGCCAGAATGAACTAAGACATATTATTAATAGTGAAGGACTGTGCTTTGTCCCCCAAATCTGGAATGTATCAAGGAAGATTGCTTTTATTATTTTTATACAATATTGTCCTGAGGGCCCTCTCTGTTTCAATAGGACAGAAAAAATTGAAAATGTATAAAGAAAGGAAAGTATAAAATACTGTTCCCATTTGCAGATTATATGATTACTCACGTAGAAAATCTCCCCAATAACTACAAACTACTAAAACCTACTAAAACTAATACTATAATACCTCAAAGTTTGTCTCAAAAAGATTTCAATAAAGAAATTGAGTACAACTTTATAACAGCTTAAAATTGGAAACTAGCCAAATTTCCATCACAAATGCATGGATGAATAAAATATAATATAGTTCATTCTGGATGTTATAACAAAATATCTGACTGGATGGCTTATAAATAATAGAAATGTATTTCTCACATAATTATTCATTTTATTAAACTTGTAACCTAATATATATTGTCTTTATTTGTTCTTATGCCTATTATGTTGATTTTTATCTTTTCAGTTTTAATCTTCAAGTGAACACAGGCTATTTGTGTCTTATTCATTACCTATAAGGCAGTCACAAAACAATGTGACCTGAAACTAAGTGTATCATTAAACATCGCCTATACAATGTTTTCTTGATATCCTAGACAGTATTATAAAATTTTGAGTGACTGAATGCATGAATGCATGTGTATGTATATATGTGCATAAATTCCTTCAAATATATACTAGAAAGTTGTTTTGGAAATGAATACCTCTTGTTGGAAAAAAAATCTACCTGAAAATCACCATATCTGAGTATCTTCAGGTTCAGTTTAGTTTATTCAGTTTATTTTACGCCACTTAAAAAGGCAAATAAAATGAAGATTATTTTTATCAAAGACAAATATTAGTAATAAAAATTTTTATGAAACAGGACTTATCATCACATAATAGTGTGGTCACAAGTTTGAGATACCATGTTCTATAAAAGAAATTCTATATATATCTATAGAAGATATAAGATAATATATTTACTCTGTGATAAATTGAAATTAAATGTTTCTGGTTTTGTTTCCTCTATATTTTATCATCAGTTTGATATGCTGTTTAAAAAAATTTATATTGCTGATGTTGGTGGAAGTCAGGATTTACTTGAACATTAATTCATGTATTGTTTCTATGTGGAAATTAGGAAATGGATATCAGAGATCTAAAAATATATGTAACATTTAGGCACCATTTGTGTTTTAAAAAATCTTTCTCAGTAATCACACAGATATGGTTGTAGAATAATTATTCACAATAAAAAAAGGAAACAACCATAATATCAAAATGTACTTTAGATACATTTAAATTATGTTACATCAAAATATAACACAGTCACTAACAGTAGTGATATCCACTCTAAAATATTGATAGTATTACCCTTACCAGGTGATGACAGGAGTTAGACAGACATTTAAGTTTTACTCCTTACATTTTAGAAATACTTGAGCTCTTGGCAACATATGTATACTTTTAGACTCTTTTTTTAGAGAAGTTTTAAGTCCACAGCAATATTAAGCAGAAGGTACAGAGATTTCCCACAGCCCCCTGCCTCCAAACTTGCATAGCCTCCCCCATTATCAACATCCCCTCTAAAGTGGTACGTTTATTAAAATCAATGAACCTACATTGACACATCATTGTAAGCCAAAATCCATAGTTTACATTACATCTCATTCTTGATGTTGTACATTCTATAGGTTTGGACAAATGTATAATCACATGTATGTACTCTTCATTATGGTAGCATAAATTTCACTGCCCTAAAACTCCTACATGCTCCACCTAATCATCTTTCCTTACCACCCCAAATCCTAAAAACCGTGGATCTATTTACTGTCTCCATTGAATTTGCAGAATGTCATATTGTTAGAATCATACAGTACATAGCCTTTTCAGATTGGCTTCTTTGATAGTAATGTGTATTTAAGTTTTCAGTGTGTCTTTTCACAGTTTGATAGTTCATTTCGTTTTAGTGCTGAGTAATATTCCACAGCCTGGATGCACCACAGTTTATCAGTTTACCTATTGAAGGACATCTTGGTTGCGTTCAAGTTTTGGCAATTGTGAATAAAGATGCTGTAAACATCCATATGCAGGTTTTCGTATGGACATAAGTTTTCAGCTTCTTTGGGTAGGTAACAAGGAACACAGTAGTTGGATTATACAACAAGTGTATATTTAGTTTTGTAAGAAATTGCCAAACTGTCTTCCAATGTGGTTGTACTATTTTGTATTCCCACCAGTAATGAATGAGAGTTCTTGTTGTTTCACATCCTCACCAGCATTTGGTGTTGTCCTTACTGTGGATTTTGTCCACTCTAGTAGGCATGTAGTGTTATCTTGTTTTAATTTGCATTTTCCTAATGACATATGATGTGGAGCATGTTTTCATAAGCTTATTTGCCATCTGTATGTTCTTTGGTGAGGTGTCTGTTCAGGTCTTTGGCTCAATTTTTAATTGTTATTTATTTTCTTATTACTGAGTTTTAAGTGTTTTTTGTATATTTTGAATAATACTCCTTTTATCAGATATATCTTTTGAAAATGTTTTCCCCCAGTTTGTGGCTTGTCTTTTCATATTGACATTCTCTTTTGCAGGGCATAAGTTTTTTTAATTTTAATGAAGTCTAAATTATTCATTCTTTTATGGATTGTGCCTTTGGTGTTGTATCTAAAAAGTCATTGCCTGCCTTTTTAATTTTGAACGTTTTCTTTGGAAAAATGGGATTTGTTAAAATATATTTAAAGAAACAAATTATATTTTCTTGTGCTCCATATTTAATATATTTTTTCTTTTTTTTTTCTTTTCTTTTTTTTTAAAAAAGGGATCTTCCCGGACCAGGGCATGAACCTGTGTCCCCTGCATCAGCAGGTGGATTCTCAACCACTGTGCCACCAGGGAAGCCCCTAATATATTTTTTTATTGAGAGAAAAACAAATACATGAACTCAATATTTTTCTACAAAATTTGCTATCTACTGTCAATCATTTGATTTCAAATAAAAAAAAACTTCTTTTTTAAAAAAATTGCAGACTTTAACCTGTCATTAAGTTTATGTGTTCAAGATTAACAAGGAATTGAAAAGTAATGCAACAATGTAGGCAAAATATAATAGATGTTTCCAGGATAAAGTTAATGAAATTACTTAAAGTTTTTTTCCTATTAATCTAAGTTACTATGGCTGTCTCATTGCCTTTAGATTAAACTACAATGGTAAACAGAGAGACAGTTCCCTTATAAATGAATCCAATATGTAAAAAAAATAAAGTATAAATTGGGCTATTTTCCCAGGATTTTCTAAACTTCTAAAATTTGAATCCTATATGATTTTATACGGTTTAATTAATAGTTTATAATATTTGATATACAGTCGCACTTGAATTCTGTTAGTTGACTAATGCATAATGACATTTGGTTTTTAAATATAAAGCCATGAAGACTGTTGCTATTCTGGCTGCCTTGCTGTATACACAGCTCCTCTCTCTCTCTCTCTCTCCATATATGTATATGAGACAAGTGAGACAAGTGATTAGGTGCTTAAGAAAGAAAAAGTACCCTGGCTGAAAAAGGACATTAATAAACTTTTTATGCTAACCATACTCCTTAAAAATATAGCTATATGTTAACAATACAGGATTGTAGACATTGTCATTTGACAGAATAAGTAAACAAAGAGTAGTAACATGAAATTTCCATGGTCATTAATATTGAAAGAGATTAATACATCACTGGAAATGCCATTAGGGCCCAAACACATAAAGATTCAGATAGATGTAGAGAAATTTCTTGGACCAGCAATTTTAAGAATCTTCCTACATGAACATATGATCTCCAAAAGCAGAGTCCCCAAAGGTCTTAGTTTCTCACTATTCAAAACACTGTAGCTGAGAAACTGTCTTATTGTCTGCCAAGCTGTCAATCACTCTATAGCACCTATCTTGTAGTAGAAATGACTTGACTTTCATTCTCAGAAAAATTGTCTCTGAGATTAAATAAGCTTCTCCATAGCATGTGACATCATCTATTAGCAGATAATCTTCCTTTTTTTTTTCCTGTTTTCATTTTCCTCAATAATAATTGTCAATTATATAGTCATTGGGATGAATACAGTTTGTCGTCTAAAATAACCTGGGTCTAGCATTAAAGACCCTTCACATTCAACTGCCTTTCTAAAAATAAAAGTTAATTAAATTTTCACATTTAACATAATTATGTACACTGTCCAATGGTATAAAATGTTCTAACTCAGCAGCAGAAAACATAACATTACATTTGTACTTTTCTTTTACCATATCTTTGATGGTTTATTTAACTAAAAAGTTAGTGCTGTGACTTGCATACCCTGAGAAATTGTCTTAGACAATATCTTTCTGCAAAGAAAATGTCAATCCAAAGATTTCATATTTGGGAGTTGTATTTAATAAGGCATTATCCCTGAGAAATCAAATTAAGGGTTTCATAATTTTACTAAGATGCACAAATCCCTCATCTAAATGGCAAGAAGTGATAGACATCAAGGGCAAAAGTGATAAAAAGAGAGTTTAAAGTGTTCTTTCTTAATATTTATCTTTGAACTATGTTATTTACATAATAGCATCAGAGTTATTTAAATAAAAAATAAATACATCTTAGAACTGTAAATTATCATAAGCATAGCGCTTTACAATGAGGAAACTAATGTGCTTTGCAATATATTTTATATTTCTAATAGAGCTAGAAATTTTTTCAAAAAATAACACACTGTATTTTGAAAACTCAATTAAAAAATACCATTAGAAAGCAAAGAAAATCAGGGTGAATATATTCTGTACAGAAAACAGGATAAAATGTTCTTATTTTGTTTTTTCCCCAAGGAAGCTCTTTCTTATTCATGATCTACTTCCTGAAGTACCCTACATTTGTGACTCTGGAGTTCTTCAACTGCCACAGGCTAATCCACTTAATTTGTAATTGGAAACTTACTTAACCAAGCTTGCTTAAGCAAACTTGCTTAAGCGAAGCACAGACTATGAGACCACTGATTACAAAAGTGTGTTTGTAATAAGTGTAAATTAGTATTTAATTTAAAATTTCTTTTTTAAATATTTTTGATTTGGGGGAATCATGTATCAATGAAGTTTCTACCAAGCATCAGAAATAACATGAGTTATCAACAAGAGTTATCATTTTTTAAAGTATGGAGTCACTTTTTTATTTGACTTTGAGCCCCAGTTTCATAACTGGAATCATGGACTATCTGTGTAAGTAAGTGCCAGACCTAGGTAGTGGTTCCATTACTCCAAGATGGCAGCAGCAGGAAGTTGTTCTTATTAGAAATTATTTTATTGAATTCCACCCTAGAGGGGAAGATTTTGCTATCCATTGCCAGTCATCTTTGATTCTGATTGCCTACCAAATATTAGTATAATGTGTGGTCCTAGAGTCTCTCTTCGTTGGGCAATATCTGATATGTCATCTATTGGCTGCACTCTTTTGGACCTCTTTGTCTGTATTTTATCTTAATCCTGAGATATCTTTTCCTAGATTTTCTCTAAACATACAGTGCCTCTCCCTCTATCATAAACCTGCTTGAATCTAGAGAGAGTTTCTTATTTCTAGGTCCCTTTGCTATCACTGAAATAATGAACCTAATGTCAAAATCAGCTATTTTCAAATTTAATAAAGTTTTATCTATAAATGTTTATACATTAAAATTATTCTATTGCTATTAATAATCATTTCTTAAAGTGTATTTCTTGAAACTCTGAATGTATTATGTCTATTTCTATCAATACGTTCTAAGGAATGTATAATAGAGAAGACTGTAAGCTATTTGTTTTAGAAACAAGCTTATGAGACAAAAAGTGAGGATAATACAAGCCTCAGATTAGCAGTGAATAGTTTCATAGTGCTGGGCTTTCCTATAGGTTCAGGATACTGCTTGAAGTTAATATCTCTTAGCATATCTCTATTTTTGGAAGGAGTGTGATAGAGAAGCATAAAATGAGAAAATCGAATACACACACACAGGTATATTTGTATCAAAATCAGGAAAATATACCCGTAACTTTTACACTATTATTTCTGCAATTTATCACATCACTGTAGCTAATATTTGCAACTTCCTTCTTCCATTACCCATTTCGTATTCCCTTTGTCTTTAGACAGTACCTTGGCTGGTCTTGGTTCCTTGCTTGGTAGGATGACCCAAAGGTATTCTCCTAAAGCATCTGGTCTATTGCAGTCCTTCTTGTATTGAGGGGTTCCAGTTGCATATTGATTTTTATCACACAACCTGGTTGCATTAAACAGTGCTTCATAGGATTTCCTTCATCTTTACATACTTCTACCATAGTCCTATCAAGTAGCAACAATCAGGATCAGTCAGTCTAATGAGCACAGACACTTTCTTATTTGCCTGATGATTTGTTGGCTTGAAAAAGCCTAAAGTAGATAGGTGACAGACCCAACTTCTAGTTTAATGGAAAGATATCAGTGTCCCCTGTTGGAAGCAATCCTTTCTGGAGAATTAAGCCTTCTAGGCCAGGAAAGCCTACAACTGTGCTTATGGAAAACAAAATATTCACTATTATTAGCTCTATAGAGGCAATAGTGAGCAGAGCCATTTCCATTCCTACCCTGAGATTTCCAGACCTGTGAATTGTGGCTGTAAAAGAAGCAGCACTCTCTATTGGACTTCTTTTAGCAACCACGTCCTGGAAGATATTACAGTAGTCCAGGAAGGTGTTGCCATCCTGCTGGTACTAAAATTCAATCTTTCAGAGTCCATTCCACCATTATATCAGGTCTTCTTCAGTATGATGGTATGATGATTTTATATGTCAACTTGACTGGACCACAGGATATCCAGATATTTGGTTAAATATTATTCTGGATGTGTCTGTAAGGGTATTTCTGGATGAGATTAACATTTGAATCAGTACAAGTAAAGCAAATTGTCCTCCCCAATATGGTTGGGCCTCATATAACGCATTGAAGGCTTGAGTAGGATAAACAGTCTGATAAAATAAGGGAGAATTCATTTTCTCTGCCTGTCTTCGAACTGGGACATCAGTCTTCTCCTGCCTTCAGCCAAGGATGAGGGTGCAGACTTAGACTAGATCTTACAACACCTTGAATTCCCAAAGGATAAACACTGTACCATGCTTCATTTTCTCCAATATGAGTTCCTTCTTCAGAAGCAAACATAATGTTAAATAAGACATTCTGTACATCTACAATGGTTAGTCCTGTAGAAGCAATGTAGTCAGGAAAGGAAAACCAATATATAGCCTAAGTATCTACTCCAGTGAAAGGCACTTTGAACTACACAAAGTACTCTACTCCCATGATGAAAGTGGTCCAGTCTGACTGATCTTTCTGCAGGATAGTGCTTTATCTGGAACTGAGTGTTGATCTCTGCTGACCCAGCAAGAATTGTAGCCAGAGAGCTTTCATGAATGGGATTAGTTAGCCCAAGGAAAACCTCCATCCTAGACACTGTAGCCATTTTACTTACAAACCCACTGGAAAGGATGCAGTGGCTGGGAAAAGCAGCAGAAGAATAGATATCTTTTCCTATCTTTTTTATCTGGTTATTAAGATTCAAGCCAAAAGGTCTTGGACGTTGACTAAAATCTGTAATTGCTCTTTGCCTAGTCCTATGGAGTTTCACAATATGTATGCACAGCTTAATATTCTGCCAAAGATTCAAGGCGACCCCTGTACAGATTTCTGGAGCTCTTATCTCCAGAGCTTCCTTCTCTCATGTACTCTTGTTGACAAATTCTAGTACTTTAGTTTGCTTGAACTCTTTGTCCTTATAGTGTGTACTTTATTCCTGAAAATGTTCACAGGCACAAAAGTTGGGAAAATGATAAGGCTCACTGTTTCCTTTCTGTAAGGGATTAAAGGAAACAGTAGGTAGGTATATCTCCATATATGTAAGTCATATATATATATGTGTGTGTGTGTGTGTGTATATATACATATATATATGTATGTGTCATACATTCTGCTTGGAAGAGAAAATCCCAAACGCTGCACATTTTACAAACATTTTTGTTCCCAATGGCACATACATCAGGCATATTTTTACAGAGGCCAAGGTGACTAATTTTATGTAGTATACAGTATACAACTGCACCTATTTTATCTTTATAAAGGGATACAGATAGTGCCAAGACCTGTAAATAATTTTTGATATTTTCTTTTACCTCCAATACAAGTCATTAAAACGTTAAATTTTAAGAAGATTCATAACATATATTTACAATTATCCCTAAATCACCGAGATACCATATTGAGAAATAGCTTTATCTTTTTGCAAGAGCATTTTCTATACAATCATTCCAATGTAGGTATAAAATATATAAATACTCACCTGGAGTACACATCAAAAAATAAAGCCATATTGAAGAGACATGTCAGAAAATAAACAATACCGTATATTAAAACTGAAGGAGATGTTATGTTTGATTTTGAGTGAGCATTTACTTGAGACACAAGTATAATTCCTCATCACTAATTTTCTAATCATCTACCTTCCAAGTTTTACCATCTAGCAAAATCCTGTCCACTAACTATGAAACAATGTGGATCTGTACCTTTCGCCATCTCTCTGTCCTGGAAAAATTATCAGGTAAACTATTTAAAGGTCCTCCCACTGGGAGAATTTCCTTTCACCACTGTCCTTTAATGCCACCCAGGAGAAGAGCTGTAATAGAACTATGTGTGAACAAGACCCAAATGACTTTCTTTCTCACTTAACTGGTTATAGGAAAATCCAGATAAGGCCGGAAGTCAGCACTTAGCAAAAAGAAGCAATCTAATATCAGTAGGGGTCCTAGCATTAGGAACCACTTTCTAGTGCAGCTTACTGGTTGCTTAGGTCCTACTTGAGGCCAATTTTGTATACATCACTTCCATTTGATGATAGTTTTATACTGTGCACACCTATCTTAATAACTTGGTGGAGCAGGCAGTTCTAGTACATTTTTGGTAGTTCCAATCACATAACCGCTTGCCAGTGCATGGTCAAGAATTCAATCTTTACTAGGGCTTAGTGGCAAGCCAGAAGCTGTTTCACCAAAGGAGAATATTTCTCTAGAGAGAAAGCTATGATTCCAGAATTCTAAAAGGACTGACTTATGATTTACCTATAGGGTCTCACAGAGAAAAAGTTTAATGTGATGTGATTTAGTGATATGGCATCATCTAAATTATATATGACTGTAATACTAAATTACGCACAGTGTAGTTAGTGTCTTATTGTGCAAGCTATAGCATACTTAGAAAACAAAGTAATAGATACAAATCAGTGTTTTTATCATTTCACTAAGGAGGTCAGAGAGTTGTGCTGTTAACAGCAACTTGAGTATATTTTAACATAATTAAATTATAAAAATATGTATTTGTATAAACCAGAAGCTCCTTTGGGATAAATGAAAATGTTGATGTTATTTGAACAGCCTTAGTGATGCTTTCTTTTGTAAGATTAAGTTATGCAAACCTTAACGATAGTCCATCTAGCAAATTATCACTAAAATAGAAAGCAATATTTGCAGGTTAAAATAGGAGATAATACATCCTCAATACATAAATTTCATTTTGGTACATTAGGTAAGGGCAAAGGTGCTTGAAGGGTCTATCATTTTCAAATTTTAATAAATATTTCCACTCACCATAATATGGTATATATGACGAGATACACATATATTTCTATAATAATAGGGTATTCTTGGTTTTGATGTTACATTCTGATTCCTTAAAAACTTCATTATTGCAGCTGCCCAAATCTATATGATAAAACGTGTTTAGATTCATTTAAGCATGATTCTCCCTGGAAGAATTAAAGAGAGACTACAATTTAACCAAAGATTCATTAAGGCCCATTATAATTCAAATTAACCTGAAATGTGTTTCATGTCATATATACATACATATATGTGTGTGTGTATATATATATATACATATATATACATATATATATTTACACACATAATTAGGCCCCAGTAAAAAAATAACATGCTTATTTCAGCTTATTTTTCAGTTTCTTTGCCTATAGTTGTTATGTTCCAAAGGAAAATAAGCAGACTTCTAAGAACACTGGAGGACTATATTATTTTAAAAAATATGTGTCCATATCACATTTCAAAAAGTCTTAAATGGCTATATTTAAAAATTAAGATAAATGATTTTCTTTTATCATCTATATTTTTTACTAAATCATGCGTGTATGCATGTGTGTGTGTATCAAGTCAGTATGGGATTTACCCCAGGGATGCAAGGATTCTTCAATATATGCAAATCAATCTATGTGATACACCATATTAACAAATTAAGGAATAAAACCCATATGAGCATCTCAATAGATGAAGAAAAAGCTTTTGACAAAATTCACCAATTTATGATAAAAACTCTCCATTAAATGGGTATAGAGGGAACCTACCTCAACATAATAAAGGCTATATATGACAAACCCACAGCAAGCATCATACTTAATGGTGAAAACCTGAAAGCATTTCCATTAAGATCAGGAACAAGACAAGGATGTCCACTCTCATCAGTCTTATTTAAGATAATTTTGGAAGTCCTAGCCACAGCAATCAGAGAAGAAAAAGAAATAAAAGGAATACAAATTGGAAAAGAAGTAAAACTGTCACTGTTTGCCAATGACATGATACTATGCATAGAAAATCCTAAAGCTGCCACCAGAAAACTACTAGAACTAATCAATGAATTTGGTAAGGTTGCAGGATACAAAATTAATGCACAGAAATCCCTGCCATTCCTATACACCAACAAAGAAAAATCAGAAAGAGGAATTAAGGAAACACTCCCATTTACCATTGCGACAAAAATTAACATACCTAGGAATAATCGTGCCTAAGGAGGTGAAAGACTTGTACTCAAAAAACTATAAAACACTCATGAAAGAAATCAAAGATGACATAAACAGATGGAGAAGTATACCGTGTTCTTGGATTGGAAGAATCAATATTGTGAAAATGACTATACTACCCAAAGCAATTTACATATTCAGTGCAATCCCTATCAAACTACCAATGGCATGCTTCACAGAATTACAACAAAAAATTTTACAATTCATATGGAAACACAAAAGACCCCGAATAGCCAAAACAATCTTGAGAAAGAAAAACGGAGTTGGAGGAATCAGCCTCCCTGACTTCAAACTATACCACAAAGCAACAGTAAGCAAGACAGTATGGTACTGGCACAAAAATAGAAATATAGATCAATGGTACAGGATAGAATGCCCAGCGATAAACCCATGCACATATGGGCACCTAATTTTCGACAAAGGAGGCAAAAACATACAATAGAGGAAAGACAGCCTCTTCAATAAGTTGTGCTGGGAAAACTGGACAGCTATGTGTAAAGGAATGACATTAGAGCACTACCTAACACCATACACAAAAATAAACTCCAAATGGATTAAAGACTTAAATGTAAGACCAGACACTATAAAACTCTTAGAGGAAAGCATAGGAAAACACTCTGGGATAAACCACAGCAAGATCTTTTTTGACCCACCTCCTAGAGAAATGGAAATAAAAACAAAAACAAATGGGACTTAAACTTAAAAGTTTTTGCATAGCAAAGGAAACCATAAGACAAAAAAGACAACCCTCAGAATGGGAGGAAATATTTGCAAATGAAACAACACACAAAGGATTAATCTCCAAAATATACAAACAGCTCATGGAGCTCAATATCAAAAAAACAAACAATCCAGTTAAAAAATTGAGAGAAGACCTAAATAGGCATTTCACCAAGGAAGACATCCAGATGGCCAAGAGGCAAATGAAAAGATGCTCAACATCACTAATTATTAGAGAAATGCAAATCAAAACTACAATGAGGTATCACCTCACGCCAGTCAGAAAGGCCATCATCAAAAAATGTAGAAACAGCAAGTGCTGGAAAGGGTGTGGTGAAAAGGGAACCCTCCTGTACTGTTGGTGAGGATGTAAATTAATACAACCACTATGGAGAGCAGTATGGAGGTTCCTTAAAAAGCTAAAAATAGAACTACCATATGACCCAGCAATCCCACTGCTGGACATATACTCTGAGAAAACCATAATTCAGAAAGAGACATGTACCACAATGTTCATTGCAACTCTATTTACAATAGCCAGGACATGGAACCAACCTAAATGTCCATCAACAGATGAGTGGATAAAGATGTGGCATATATATACAATGGAATATTACTCAGCCATAAAAAAAAAACAGAATTGAGTTATTTTTAGTGAGGTAGATGGACCTAGAGTCTGTCATACAGAGTGAAATAAATCAAAAAGAGAAAAACAAATACCATATACTAATGCATATATATATGGAATCTAAAAAACAAACAAACAAAAAGGTACTGATGAAACTAGTTGCAAGGCAGGAATAAAGAGGTAGACATAGAAAATAGAATTGAGGATATGGGGTGGCAGGGTGAAGCTGGGGTGAAGTGAGAGTAGCATTGACATATATACACTACCAAATTTACAATAGTCAGCTGGTGGGAAGCAGCAGCATAGCACAGGGAGATCAGCTCAGTCCTTTGGGATGACCTGGAGAGGTGTGATAAGGAGGATAGGAGGGAGGCTCCAGAGGAAGGGGATATGGGGACATGTATATGCGTATGGCTGATTCGCTTTGTTATGCAACAGAAACTAACACAGTATTGTGAAGTAATTATACTCCAATAAAGGTCTATTTAAAAAAAAGAAAAAAATTAATACATTTATTTATTTATTTTTGGCCGTGTTGGGTCTTCGTTGCTGTGCACGGGCTTTCTCTAGTGTGGCGAGCGGGGGCTACTCGTCATTGTGGTGCATGGGCTTCTCATTGCTGTGGCTTCTCTTGTTGCAGAGCATGGCCTCTAAGCACACAGGCTTCAGTAGTTGTGGCTCTTGGGCTCTAGAGCACAGGCTCAGTAGTTGTGGCACACAGGCTTAGTTGCTCCATGGCATGTGGGATCTTCCTGGACCAGGGCTTGAACCCATGTCTTCTGCATTGGCAGGCAGATTCTTAACCACTGTGTCACCGGGGAAGTCCCTATTTATTAAGAATTTTTAAAGTAGAGATACCCAGCTTTCATAGTCAGGTATGTCTCATTGACAGGTATGTTTTCCCTATATTTGATGTTCCACTTTCTGTAATGACTTGACTAATTCCTACACTTGCCAATAACCACACCATACTCCTATATAATTAATATCTGAGAATTAAAACTTTCCTTACGCCAAGCATGTTTCCAGTCAGTATAAAGTTTTGGACATCAGTATTCCCAAGGCTTTGGTTAAAATGGTGTGTGGCTTCTTCTGTTCTGGTATTGTGTTTTAGTTTAGTGCTCGGGATCATGCATGGTTCTTGTCAATAAACCTGAGATCCAAGGATGAGATCTGAGAATTATTCTTTATCTCAGTTTTGAAAATTACACCCTTATCTTCCTCCCATGAGATATATTTTAACATTTCATAATCATTAAAACTCAACTCACCTTAAACATTTGATGTGTAGAATGCACTGTATTTCTGATGTCAGAAAAAGAATGAAAGTGCAAAATAAAAGTTGATGCATTCTTTCTTCTCTTTTTCTGGTATCAAAATGAATCTGCAGCATACTAACTTAGCTTAAAAGTTGTATAATATCTCTGACCCTTTAAAGTCTTGATAAGACATAGCTGTATAACATAAAATGCCTAGAAGAAAATGTAGGAGAAAATCTTTGTAACCTTTGGTTGAGCAAACAATTTTTAGATACTATATGAAATAGTACGGTAAATTTTGTGGTGATCACTTCATAGTGTATACATATATAAAAACACTATGCTGTGTGCCTTAATTATATAGAGATTTGTTTGTGAAATGTCAATAAATCAGTTTTTTAAAAGTGTAATCAATTAAAAGTCATATAATTTGAAATTTATCAAAATTAAAGAGTTTTACAATTGAGAAGGCATCACTGAGAGAATGAAAAAACAGACCACATACTAGGAGAAATTATTTGCAAAGCATATATTGTGGAAGGACTTATATCCACAATTTATTTTTAAAAAAAGCTCTCAAGACTAATAAAATAATAAAAAAGAGAAAGAAAAATAAGAATTAGATTTGGATAGACAAACAAAATTACATATATATTTCAAATAAGCATGTGAAAAAGGCTTAATATATTTCATGAAAATGACAGATATATATTAATTTTTTGCACACCCATTAAGGTAAGCACATTAAACATGTATGGACAAAAAATAAAAGAATAAAAGAAAAATGTCTAACAAAAACTAGAATGCAAAAGAGGAAGTAGGAAATAAAAGAACTTGAAAATGGATCAAATAAATGCAGGTAATGTGAAAAAAAGAAAAAATGGTAAAGAGTAGAAAAATAAAATAATAAAGAATTTCAAATGAAACGTTAATCATAATTAGTGCAAATAATTCTACATTCATTTTAAAAGAGACAGCTAGATCTTAAGTTGGTGTAAAATATTAACAAAATCCACTTTTATTCTGTTCACAATAGACATCAAAACTTTAAGGATTGAAATTAATTGAAAGTAAAAAGAGTTAAAACTGCCCTAAGAAAGTTTTAAACAGAGAAAGCTAGAAAATTGTTTAAGACAAAATATATTTTTAGTAAAAATTAAAAACATAGTAATTATATAATATTAAAAAAAGAAAAGCATAAAATGAACAATTCTACACTTGAGCATACCTAATTCCTCAATCCCAAGCTGTAATAAGTAAACAAACACATATTATAATTGTGAGAGATTTCAAAATAATTGTCTCTGAAATTACTACATAAAGCAGAGAAAGCAATTGTACAAATACAGATGATTTGAACAACGTGATGAGATGCTTGAGCTAAGAGATTTAAAGAATTACCAATCCTTAAAGAAAGATGTTGTTATGGCATATGTTGAACATTTAAAAAATGACCTCATAATATGCCTTAAGGCGAATAATAACAATATCTACAAATTGGTATCATCCAGACCAAATACTCTTATTAGAATATAATATAGAAATAAATGGTAAACTTTTAAACAATATATTTGGAAATTAAAAAACAAACACACACACATTTCTAAATACATAATCTATGAGGCAAAGAGAAATTTTAATGGACATCATAAAATATTGCTAGTAAAAATAAAACTGTATAAAGGAAAACCTGCAGAGTGCTATTTAATAAATTTAGATAAAAATTTATTATCTTAAGTTTATGGATTTCAAAAATGTTTACTTTAAAAAACCTACCTAAACTTTCTTTGTGAAGTGAAGGAAAACATCATAGGCTATGTTCAAGGAAGGCAGAAGGGAAAAGAAATATTAAAGACCTCATATAATAAAATTAAAAAAAATCATACAGAGAATCAGTACAACAAAGAATTAGTGCTTTGAGGAAAAATAAATTTGCACAATTTCCAAATTGCTGATGAATATATCAAGAACAAAGGTGTTTGTGCACACAAACCTACACATAGTCATACCCCTACACACACAGTCACACACATATGAATATTAATAATGAAAAGTGGTTCAAAGATACAGGTAATATAGTGAATGAAAGGCTTTGTTCCAAAATATTTGAAAATATACTTGAAATGGTAAATTTTGTGCAAAACGCAAAATCACTCAATAAGAAGTGAATCTAAAAAGAGTGGTAAGCATTAATGATACTGAATTATTTGACCAGAACTTCTCATGTGAACAGCCATTTTTCTCAAGTTCAGAAAAAGGCATAGATCATATTTATATAAACTATTAAATTTGAAAAAGAGAAAGCCATTTCTCCAGTTTTACAAAATGAGCAAGACATTTATGTAAAAATCATAAATCATTATAAGTAAAACCCATCATTGTATGAAAAATACCTTATTACTCATACTCAATTAGAACTTACCTAAGAGATGGACTACGTTCTAACATCTTAATATATTTTAAATATTTAAAGTAGAAAACAATCTACAACTTTTAATACATGTATAAAATTTAACTGAAATTTAACAATCATTTACAAAGTTTCTCTTAGAGGACTAATGCTAGGGAGAAATATTGTTAACCTGACAAAATACACAAAACCAAAAACAAACAGCATTCTTAATGGTGGTGATTTAAAAATATTTCTGTTGAAGTCAGAAATAACAAAGTACATTTCTAGCAACATTTCTCTTTCTGTAGGATTGTAAAAGAAGGGAAATTAAGAGGTACAAACCTCCAGTTACAAAATAATGAATCATGGAGATAAAATGTACGATGTGTAAAATTTAAATAATTGTAATAAAAGAAAATAAAGTTGCTGTTTTTTGTATCTCATATATTTTTTGCATTTGATCCCCAAATTGCAGACAAACTTGGAATTAATGAGAGAGTTTAGTAAGCTTCCTTAAATCAAATCAGTATAAGAAGTCAGAGTGTTCTGGAGCTATGTGCCAGCTAGCAGCAACCATATGGAAAAAAGGGTTATTATGGAAAATATTATTCCTTCCGAAGTGACAGTGAAATACATTAAGTTCCTAAGAATAAATTCAACAAAGCTCAGAAAAATCTTTTTTAGGAAAAAAAAAAACTAATGAAAGATATAAAATGACTGAGTAAATATAAAAATGTACAATGTTCATAAAAATATTTACATTCCTTGAATTAAATTCTAAATGCCTTGCCATTTTAGTTATAATTCCAGTACAGTGTTTGTGGTGGTAGTCAAAGTGTCCCTAATATTTATTTGAAATAACTAAGGCCATTTTAAAGAATAGAAAGAGGAAAATTGTATCTACCAGTCTTATTAAAATGTAATAATTAAAATACTGTGGTATTGGTGTGACTGGGAGAGAACAGACGACTAGTCTGCAATATAGAGCTCAGAAGCAGATTTTTTAATGTGTGGAAAAGTCATAGCTATCAAAGAGGATTAAAATGAGATAATGTTTCGCATTTATTGAGGCTTGCCTTATTGCTGAAAATATGTTTACTGTTATATTCAGTAAGCGCATTGGAAGGTCTTTTGTATTGTCTAATAATAAGTAATAGTATAGTCTAATAAGTCTAATAAGTAGTCTAATAACTCTAATAATATAGTCTAATAAGACTATTTTTTTATTAGTCATATATTTTATACACATTGGTGTATACATGTCAATCCCAGTCTCCCAATTCACCACACTCCTACCCCCCACTGCTTTCTCCCCTTGGTGTCCATACGTTTGTTCTCAACATCTGTGTCTCAATTTCTGCTCTGCAAACCAGTTCGTCTGTACCATTTTCTAGGTTCCACAGATATGCGTTAATATACGACATTTGTTTTTCTCTTTCTGACTTCACTCTGTATGGTAGTCTCTAGATGCATCCAGGTCTCTACAAATGACCCAATTTCGTCCTTTTTATGGCTGAGTAATATTCTGTTTTGTATATATACCACATCTTCTTTATCTATTAGTCTGTTGATGGGCATTTAGGTTGCTTCCATGACCTGGCTATTACAAACAGTGTTGCAATGAATATTGGGGTGCATGTGTCGTTTTGAATTATAGTTTTCTCTGGATATATGCCCAGTAGTGAGATTGCTGGGTCATATGGTAATTCTATTTTTAGTTCTTTAAGGTTCCATACTGTTCCATACTGTTTCAACAGTTCCATACTGTTCTCCATAGTGGATGTATCAATTTACATTCCAACCAAAAGTGAAAAAGGGTTCTGCTTTCTCCACACCCTCTCCAGCATTTGTTGTTTGTAGATTTTCTTATGATGCACATTCTAACTGGTGTGAGGTGATACCAGATTGTACATTTTGTTTTGTTTTTGTTTTTTTGTGTTTTTTTGTTTTTTTTGCGGTACGCGGGCCTCTCACTGTTGTGGCCTCTCCCGTTGCAGAGCACAGGCTCCGGACGCGCAGGCCCAGTGGCCATGGCTCACGGGCCCAGCCGCTCCGTGGCATGTGGGATCCTTCCAGACTGGGGCACGAACCCGTGTCCCCTGCATTGGCAGGCGGACTCTCAACCACTGTGCCACCAGGGAAGCCCCAGATTGTACTTTTGATTTGCATTTCTCTAATAATTAGTGATGCTGAGCAGCTTTTCATGTGCTTCTTGGCCATCTGTATGTTTTCTTTGGAGAAATGTCTATTTAGGTCTTCTGCCCATTTTTGGATTCAGTTGGTTTTTTTTTTAATATTGAGCTGCATTAGCTGTTTATATATTTTGGAGATTAATCCTTTGTCCGATGATTATTTGCAAGTATTTTCTCCCATTCTGAGGGTTGTCTTTTGTCTTGTTTATGGTTTCATTTGCTGTGCAAAAGCTTTTAAGTTTCATTAGGTCCCATTTGTTTATTTTTGTTTTTATTTCCATTACTCTAGGAGGTGGATCAAAAAAGATCTTGCTATGATTTATGTCAAAGAGTGTTCTTCCTATCTTTTCCTCTAAGAGTTTTATAGTGCCTGGTCTTACATTTAGGTCTCTAATCCACTTTCAGTTTATTTTTGTGTATGGTGTTAGGGGGTGTTCTAATTTCATTCTTTTACATGTAGCTGTCCAGTTTTCCCAGCACCACTTATTGAAGAGACTGTCTTTTCTCCATTGTATATCCTTGCCTCCTTTGTCATAGATTAGTTGACCATAGGTGCGTGGGTTTATCTCTGTGCTTTCTATCCTGTTCCATTGATTTATATTTCTCTTTTTGTGCCAGAACCATATTGTCTTGATTACTGTAGCTTTGTAGTATAGTCTGAAGTCAGGGAGTCTGATTCCTCCAGCTTCATTTTTTTCCCACAAGACTGCTTTGGCTATTCGGGGTGTTTTGTGTCTGCATACAGATTTTAAGATTTTTGTTCTAGTTCCATAAAAAATGCCATTGGTAATTTGATAGGGATTGTATTGAATCTGTAGATTGCTTTGGGTAGTATAGTCATTTTCACAATATTGATACTTCCAATCCAGGAACATGGTATATCTCTCCATCTGTTGGTATCATCTTTAATTTCTTTCATCAGTGTCTTATAGTTTTCTGAATACAAGTCTTTTGTCTCCCTAGGTAGGTTTATTCCTAGGTATTTTATTCTTTTTGTTGCAATGGTAAGTGGGAGTATTTCCTTAATTTCTCTTTCAGATTTTTCATCATTAGTGTATAGGAATGCGAGAGATTTCTGTGCATTAATTTTGTATCCTGTAACTTTACCAAATTCATTGATTAGCTCTAGTAGTTTTCTGGTGGCATCTTTAGAATTCTGTAGGTATAGTATCATGTCATGTGCAAACAATGGCATTTTATTTCTTCTCTTGCAATTTGTATTCTTTTATTTCTTTTTCTTCTCTGATTGCCGTGGCTAGGACTTCCAAAACTATGTTGAATAATAGCAGTGAGAGTGGGCAGACTTGTCTTCTTTCTGATCTTAGAGGAATAGATTTCAGTTTTTCACCATTAGGAATGATGTTGGCTGTGGGTTTGTCATATATGGCCTTTATTATGTTGAAGTAGGTTCCCTCTATGCCCACATTCTGAAGAGTTTTTATCATAAATGGGTGTTGAATTTTGTTAAAAGCTTTTTCTGCATCTACTGAGATGATCATATGGCTTTTCTCCTTCCATTTGTTAATATGGTGTATCACATTGATTGATTTGCCTATATTGAAGAATCCTTGCATCCCTGGGATAAATCCCATTTGATCATGGTGTATGATCCTTTTAATGTGTTGTTGGATTCTGTTGGAGAGTATTTTTTGAGGATTTTCACATCTATATTCATCAGTGATATTGGTATGTAATTTTGTTTTTTCGTAGTATCTTTCTCTGGGTTTGGTATCAAATCTGGGTTTGGTATCATGGTGATGGTGGCCTCATAGAATGAGTTTGGGAGTTTTCCTTCCTCTGCAATTTTGTGGAAGGGTTTGAGAAGGATGGGTGTTAGCTCTTCTCTAAATGTTTGATAGAATTTGCCTGTGAAGCCATCTGGTCCTGTACTTTTGTTTGTTGGAAGTTTTTTAATCACAGTTTCAATTTCATTACTTGTGATTGGTCTGTTCATATTTTCTGTTTCTTCCTGGTTCAGTCTTGGAGGGTTATACCTGTCTAAAAATTTGCCATTTCTTCCAGGTTGTCCATTTTTTTGGCATGGAGTTGCTTGTAGTAGTGTCTTAGGATGCTTTGTATTTCTGCGGTTTCTGTTGTAACTTCTTTTTCATTTATATATTTTATTGATTTGAGTCCTCTCCTTCTTTTTCTTGATGAGTCTGGCTAATAGTTTATCAATTTTCTTTACCTTCTCAAAGAACCAGCTTGTTATTTTATTGGTCTTTGCTATTGTTTCCTTTGTTTCTATTTCATTTATTTGTGCTCTGATCTTTATGATTTCTTTCCTTCTGCTAATTTTGGGTTTTGTTTGTTCTTCTTTCTGTAGTTCCTATGGTGTAAGGTTAGATTGTTTATTTGAGATTTTTCTTGTTTCTTGAGGTAGGCTTTTATAGCTATAAACTTCCCTCTTAGAAATGCTTTTGCTGCATCCCATAGGTTTTGGATCATTGTGTTTTCATTGTCATTTGTCTCTAGGTATTTTTTGATTTCCTCTTTGATTTCTTCAGTGATCTCTTGGTTATTTAGTAGCATATTGTTTAGCCTCCGTGTTTTTTGGTTTTTTTTTTTTACGTTTTTTTCCCTGTAATTGATTTCTAATCTCATAGTGTTGTGGTCAGAAAAGTTGCTTAATATGATTTCAGTTTTCTTAAATTTATTGAGCCTTGACTTGTGACCCAAGATGTGATCTATCCTGGAGAATGTTCTGTGCACACTTGAGAAGAAAGTGTAATCTGCTGTTTTTGGATGGAGTGTCTTATAAATATCAATTATATCTATCTGGTCTATTGTGTCATTTAAAGCTTGTGTTTCCTTATCAATTTTCTGTTTGGATGATCTGTCCATTGGTGTAAGTGAGGTGTTACAGTCCCTCACTATTATTGTGTTGCTGTTGATGTCCTCTTTTAGAGCTGTTAGTAGCTGCCTTATGTATTGAGGTGCTCCTATGTTGGGTGCATATATATAATTGTTATATCTTCTTCTTGGATTGATCCCTTGACCATTACGTAGTGTCCTTCCTTGTCTCTTGTAAGATTCTTTATTTTAAAGTCTATTTTATCTGTTATGAGTATTGCTACTCCAGCTTTCTTTTGATTTCCATTTCTATGGAATATATTTTTCCATCCCCTCACTTTCAGTCTGTATGTGTCCCTAGGTCTGAAGTGGGTCTCTTGTAGGCAACATTTATACGGGTCTTGTTTTTCTATCCATTCAGCAAGACTGTGTCTTTTGGTTGGAACATTTAATCCATTCACGTTTAAGGTAATTATCAATATGTATGTTCCTATTGCCATTTTCTTAAGTGTTTTGTGTTTGTTTTTGTAGGTCCTTTTCTTCTCTTGTGTTTCCTACTTAGAGACGTTCCTTTAGCATTTGTTGTAGAGCTGGTTTGGTGGTGCTGAATTTTCTTAGCTTTTGTTTTTCTGTAAAGCTTTTGATTTCTCCATCGTATCTGAATGAGATCCTTGCTGGGTAGAGTAATCTTTGTTGTAGTTTCTTTTCTTTCATCACTTTAAGTATATCATGCCACTCCCTTCTGGCTCATAGAGTTTCTGCTGAGAAATCAGCTGTTAACCTTATGGGAGTTCCCTTGTATGTTATTTGTCATTTTTCCCTTGCTGCTTTCAATAATTTTTCTTTGTCTTTAATTTTTGCCAATTTGATTACTATGTGTCTCGGCATGTTTCTCGTTGGGTTTATCCTGTATGGGAGTCTCTGTGCTTCCTGGACTTGGGTGGCTATTTCCTTTCCCATGTTAGGGAAGTTTTTGACTATAATCTCTTCAAATATTTTCTCAGGTCCTTTCTCTCTCTCTTCTCCTTCTGGGACCCCTATAATGCGAAAGTTGTTGCATGTAATGTTACCCCAGAGGTCTCTTAGGCTGTCTTCATTTCTTTTCATTGTTTTCTTTATTCTGTTCTGCAGCAGTGAATTTCACCATTCTGTCTTCCAGGTCACTTATCTGTTCTTCTGTCTCAGTTATTCTGCTATTGATTCCTTCTAGTGTATTTTTCATTTCAGTTATTGTATTGTTCATCTCTGTTTGTTTGTTCTTTAATTTTTCTAGATCTTTGTTAAACAGTTCTTGCATCTTCTCAATCTTTGCCTCCGTTCTTTTTCCGAGGTCCTGGATCATTTTCACTATCATTATTCTGAATTCTTTTTCTGGATTATTGCCTATCTCCATTTCATTTAGTTGTTTTTCTGGGGTTTTATCTTGTTCCTTCCTCTGGTACATAGTCCTCTGCCTTTTCATCTTGTCTATCTTTCTGTGAATGTGGTTTTTGTTCCACAGGCTGCAGGATTGTAGTTCTTCTTGCTTCTGCTTTCTGTCCTCTGGTGGATGAGGGTATCTAAGAGGCTTGTGTAAGTTTTCTAATGGGAGGGACTGGTGGTAGGTAGATCTGGATGTTGCTCTGGTGGACAGAGCTCAGCGAAACTTTAATCCACTTGTCTGCTGATGGGTGGGGTTGGGTTCCCTCCCTATTGGTTGTTTTACCTGAGAAGACCCAACACTGGAGCCTACCCAAGCTCTTTGTTGGGGCTAATGGTGGACTCTGGGAGGGCTCACACCAAGGAATACTTCCCAGAACTTCTGCTGCCAGTGTCCTTGTTTCTTAGTGAGCCACAGCTGCCACCCGCCTCTGCAGGAGACCCTCCAACACTAGTAGGTAGGTCTGGTTCTGTCTCCTATAGGGTCACTGCTCCTTCCCCTGGGTGCCGATGCACACACTACTTTGTGTGTGCCCTCCAAGAGTGGAGTCTCTGTTTTCCCCAGTCCTGTCAAAGTCCTGCAATCAAATCCCGCTAGCCTTCAAAGTCTGATTCTCTAGGAATTCCTCCTCCCGTTACTGGACTCCCAGGTTGGGAAGCCTGACGTGTGCCTCAGAACCTTCACTCCAGTGTGTGGACTTCTGTGGTATAAGCGTTCTCCAGTTTGTGAGTCACCCACCCATCAGTTATGGGGTTTGATTTTATTGTGATGACACCCCTCCTACCGTCTCATTGTGGCTTCTCCTTTGTCTTTGCATGTGGGGTATCTTTTTTGGCGAGTTCCAGTGTCTTCCTGTTGATGATTGTTCAGCAGTTAGTTGTGATTCTGGTGTTTTCGAAAGAAGGAGTGAGAGCATTTCCTTCTACTCAGCCATCTTAAACCAATCTCCTGGAAGGTCTTTAAACCAGTTAATGAATGAAAAATATATGCCAAATAGATCAAGCTTATTAACTGTGTGCCAATTAATAGCTGGGTGAATATGTTGAAATCTCTGTGTTGGTGGAATTGTCAATTTTTCCCTACAGTTAAATTAAAATTTTCTGTATTCCCTTTAAGGCTTTTTTGGTTAAATTTATATTTGAATGCTGTGATGAATTAACTTTTTATCATTGCATAGTGTCTCTTTCTCCATACTGGTTTTCTTCAAGTACATGATTTATTTGATGAATATAGATAAATATAGATTATGGTTAGTATCTGCCTGATACAACTTTTAATATTTCTTTACTTTCAACATCTGTTGATGTTGTTATACTCTAGGTTCTTTTCCTATAAACTATATGTAGTTTTGAAAAATATGAATAGAGATAATGATATAATATAAAAATCTGTTACTTTTAAAAAGTGACTTAATTCATTTATATTTATTGTGATTACTGATCTATTTGCACTGACTACCATTTTACATGCAATTTATACATTTTCTGCATTTTTATCTTTTGTGTTCCTTGTTATTGAAAATTGATGTGATTTTGTTGCTATTGTTTATTCTCTCCCTTTTGAAGACTTTTTGAGAGCTGTCTTGATGGTAAACCACCTCAGGTTTGACCTTAAATGTTTATTTTCCTTTATGTTTTATGACAATGGTTTTGTATTACTGATATCTTTTATTAATTTGGAAAATGCATAATCAATTCTTCTTCAAATGTTGCTTCTGGCCATTTCCATTTCTCTAGTTTTCTTATGGAATGGAAATCAAAGTAATATATTTTGTAATTTTTGCAAGAGATCTGCATATTTTTATCCTCTGAGTTTTTCTTCTTGTTTCCCTCTGTCTTTTGGGTTCTCTAACCCTGTGTTCTGCTTTAAACAGTGTGTTTGCTGTTACACTCAAGTATTGACAGTTTAACTTCAGGAATATTTTTTGTTTGTTTTAATCTGTTCTAAAATATTTACTTGATTTTTTGTTTAGATTCAGATTTTCTGTTGGAATTTTCTTTTTGTTTCTTTTGTCCATTTTCCTCTACTCTCACAAACTATCAATAATAATTGTTTTAAAGTTTTATGTGAAAAATTCCAATATCTAAATCTTCTGTGGATCCATTTCTACTTCTTGGTTCTATCTTTTGGTTTTGGTCATTGGGTCCAGTTTCTTCTTATGCCACTTTATTTTTTTTTTTCTAGGATACTGGAGATTATGGACGAAAAACTGTAGGAAATATGGATAAGGTTTTCTTCCTCTAAGAAAGCTAATATTTTTTTCCGGCAGACAAATAGAGCACCTGTGGTTGACTGTAATCGTTTTGGGACTTGATGGTGGTCTACTGGGAATAGGTCCATTCAAGTTTGTTTTTATCCCTAGACTGTAGCACTTTCTTATAGGGCATGCTCTATGTCCTATGCCCTATTTACATCATGCTTAAGAAATCTTCACTATTTAAAGTCATGAAGGTATTATTCTATGGTTTCTTCCTTCTTCCAAAATGTTTAATATTTACTTCTTACATCTAGGTCTGCAATCTACCTGGAATTTATTTTGGTTTATTGTATGAGGAAAGGGTCAAAATATGGTGTTTGTTTTTTTTTATATATCGTTGTTAGATTGACTCTGCACAACTTTTTGAAAATCATGTTCTTATCTACCGTACTATAGCGTACCCTTTGTCACAAATCACATTATCACATAAATGCGAGGGTTTATCGTGAATGAAAGTAAAAGTCTGATTCTTCCATTGGCCCTTAAACTGTCTCTTATTTTGCACACAATATTTTTTATTAAGGAAATAAAAATCTTCACAGTTATCCCAAGAGTTGTATGTTTGTGTCTCTTTTTTAAAGATTTCATACAAAATCTAATTACTTGTAAGATGAATGAGCACAGTACAATTCAAATGATCATTTTGGAAGTTAACATGCTCCTGAACACCTGGGAAGAGACAACAAATACCTGAATTAGGATTTGCCAAAAAAAAAGGTAGTGTGAGTGAAACCTGCTACACTGATGTTCTAAAAACAAAGTACCCCACAATCTTATATAACCCTTACAAGGCAAGAGCTTGTCAGTATGACTTCAGATTTAAGATATTTGATGCATTCAAAAAGAAGTTTTATTGGTTAGCTTTTGGACTATAACTCTACACAAAAACTATCCCCAAACTATGAGCTGTCCAATAAATGTTAAGCTCCTAGGACCTCAGCTTAACCTGGGTAGGCTCTGCTCCAGGTGAGCCAACTCTGAATTGCGTGGGGTAGCTTGATTCCACATGTCTAATTAAGACGTCATGTTGGAGAGTCAGTACCTGCTCTGGGGATTCTTCTCATGCTGAAGATTGGGAACTCCTAGGGGACCAGCCCAGATATATAATGGCTCTTATAGCCCATACTCAGAAATCATACTTTCATTTCCATTCACATTTCATTGGCTAAAGCAAGTCACACAGCCAGGCCCAATGTTAGTGAAATGGGAAAGTAGAATCTTCCTATCAGGTTAGTGAATGTAAAAAATATATGTGCAAAATAATTTACTATAAATATGTTGCCTTTAGTACAGTCTTTCTACTTGAAGAAGTAGTAAAGCAAAACATTACTGTGAGCCAAAATGACAGATATCATGAGATTTAGATATCAATAGGTACAATCCAAGAGAAAAGTGAAAAGAATGCAAGACACTACCTGGGTAGAACAAGAGACCAAAGCATCCAGATTGGAACAGGAGAATGGAAGACTTCAGAGAAAAGGTGTACTTGATCAAATAAGTTTTCTTGAAGATTTCAGATGATGGAAAATTGGTAACAGAAAGTAGTACAAAATTTAAAAAATTAAAATGATAGGAAAACAAAAAAAATTTAACAGCTGGGTAAGAAAACCTTAGTTCATTTATATAATATAATTATTAATAAGGAACAGAGTAGATTACAGAATTCAGAACATTATAATGAAGAAGGAAAGATGCAGGATAGCTGAACAATGCTTCTTTTTGTAATATGACTTTGGCAAAAAAGAAGGTTATTTTACTAAGATCACATTAACTCTGTGAAATAAAATAAGAAATAATTTATATTAGAAATAAATTAAAAATTAGATGATAAAATGTGGTGTATGAAAATAATTTTATTATTGTAAAATAATGGCAGTTTTATTGGCAGCAATAATACAAATGTTACTATACAAAAAAACAAAGTCATGTTAGTAAACTTAAAATTAAATTGAGTAGGTAAGCATTGTAAGCATCTTACTTTTTGCACTTTTTGCCTAGTTTGTCCTTATTTTATAGAAGAAATATGAGTAACAAAAGTGTCATAAAATTATTTTAAAAGAATATAGTTATGATTTCTCATATGTATATGAGAGATAGCGCAAACTGCTTTCAAGAGAAAAATAATTTAGATAGGCTTTTACACATGTGCATAATACCTATACAATAATTTGGTTTTAGAAAGGTCCTTACACCTTTAGTCCAAAGTAAGGCTCATTTACAAATCTGTTAATAATAATCCCAAAAAATAAAAATAAAAAATTATCTACTAAGCTCTCATTAATTGCTGAGATATATAAATAATCCTACAACATTGTATGATTTAATGTAACTTTCCCATATACTCTGCAAGTCAGATGTTATCATGCTTAATAATAAGTAGTCAGAGAAATGTTTAAAACGTAGACCAAAGTAAGACACTATTTTAAGTGTCAGATGCAGAATTCAAATCTTATTTTTCTGACTTGAAAACATGGATTCTTAATCGTAGCAGTGCAATTTCTCTAATTTACTTTACTTTTTCATTCATTTATTTGTTCAGTTGTTTGTTCAATACCCACGCATTGGAGAATTTCTTAAATGGCAGACAATGTATTAGGCAACAGAAGAATAGGGGGTGAAAATAAGTCCTGTAGATACTCTGTGATAGTTACTTTTATTTGTCAACTTGCCTGCATCATGGGATGCCTAGATAGCTGGTTAAACATTATTTCTCAGTGTATTTGTGAGAGTGTTTCTGTAAGAGATTAACATTTTTTTTTTTTTTTTTTTGCGGTACACGGGCCTCTCACTGCTGTGGCCTCTCCTGCTGAGGAGCACAGGCTCCGGACACGCAGGCTCAGGGCCATGGCTCACGGGCCCAGCTGCTCCGCTGCATGCGGGATCCTCCCGGACCGGGGCACGAACCCATGTTCCCTGCATCGGCAGGCAGACGTTCAACCACTGCGCCACCAGGGAAGCCCCGAGATTAACATTTTAATTGGTAGACCTAGTAAAGCAGATTTCCTTCCTCAATGTAGGTGAGCCTCATCCAATCCAGTGAGGGTCTGAATAGAACTAAAAGGTGGAGGAAGGTTGAATTTGCCCTCTTTTTGTGCCTGTCTGTATGAGCTGGAACATGGATCTCTTCCTGCCCTTGTCATTACTAGTTCTCAGGTCTTCAGACTCAAACTGGAATTTATACAATTGGCTCTCTGCTCTCAGGCCTTCAAAATACACCACCAGCCTTCCTGCATCTCCAACTTGCAGATGGCAGATTATGGGACTTCTCAGACTCCATAATAATGTGAGCTAATACCTCTAATAAAATCTCTTTAAATATAATTATATATACACACATACACACACACTCTGTTGGTTCTGTTTCTCCGGAGAACTCTAATTCAAGTTCCTTAGTAATTTAGTCCATTGGGAGGCATAAACATATAAATTGTAACATGGGCAAAAATGATTAAAGTAAAATACTCATTTTCTTTGCTCCTCAAATATCACTTTCCTACTCGACACACACACTAAGTGTGCACTTTCTTTAAAAAAAAATCTCTCTTACTTGCTGAGTTGTCTATTTTATCTTGCAGAAACAAAGAATCAAGATAATGGCTAATTATTGAGAGAAAAGAAGTATAACTGGGAGACCAGTCTGTAGTACCCAGGGAGTAACATAGCAGAATGTGTGTTTGTGTGTTGTGTCTGAGAGAAATGGAGAGCAAAGAGATCTAGTCAGAGGCATAAATTAAAAATGAAAGCATGAGACATAGAGGTTGAATTTAATGAAAAATTGGAGGAAGACTACAGAAAGAGTTTCAGGAGCAGCTGCTAGAGGGAAAGATATTTGGAACTATTATATATGTGTGAGAGCTGTTTAAATTTATTTTAAGTATTTTTCTTTGCAGTTATTCTCTTCACTTTCTCAATTCCTAGGTCAAATGATTGTGGTTTTAAATTTCAATTATTATCAGGGTTGTTTCCTTCTACATGATATTGCATAAACATTGAGTCTCAAAAGACCCTTAGTATATTGCAACTATTTACATAATTGTAATAAAATATTGTAATTCTGAGGTGAAAGTTATGGACAAATTGAGAAGAATCACAGTGGAGAAAACAATGGTGGGACGAATGCCAAGACGTCTGGTACAAAGCCTGTGTACAGCTTATTCTACTGAGTTGTTCACCACTTTCTTATGAAATTCCAAGAGTCCTCCTTTTTCAGAGAAAACCTCTGTTTGGATTAAAGTTGTGAATTTTCCCAATATTTCACTTTCTCTTTGTTTATATTAGTATTACTACATAAGGTTTTCATTGAAGCCTGTCAGATTTACCAGTCTTTTCCTGTTTTTAAAATTTTTCCATTTGAGTTTTTCCTTCAGATGGCCAAAACTCTTTCCCACGTGTTGTTTATATTTGTTTTGGGGTTTTATTAAATATACAGATGAAGTTAAAGTGAATGGTACTTTTATGAAGCTTAATCTTTAAATCCACAACCATGATATTCTTTTCTAAATGTTCAAGCATTTTTATGTCCCTTGAGACTGTAATAAAACTCGTTTCATATAAACAGATCTTCCACATTACTTGATAAAGTTAATTTCTAAAAATTTTTGTAATTTTGAAAATAATTTTGAAAATATATTTCTGTAAGAATTGTATATGATGATTTGTAGGTGTCAAAGATTGGAAGTCAGGAAACTAGTTATGTGTTTACTAAAATGGTTCAAGAGAGAAACAGAGAATTAATAAAAAGGATTATGCAGGACACAGACTTGAAAGCTAAGTTGCAGTTGCCATTAGACCAAATTGTTGGCAGATAATTTAGTGTTCTGCAAACTGTAGAGAGTGCTCAAGGATGGTGCAAGCATTATTCTATGACATGGTTTTGGATGCTTAGCCTTGAAGCTAATCCTTCAGCACCTTCCCTGATTCCATTACCTATGCAAAATAATTTCATTTTCTCAACATAATGATGAGTCATCTTCTACAACTAAGTTCTTCTTACAACTAAGAACTCTGACAAATATCCACAAAAATAAAGGAAAAATAGCTTTGGGGTGGAATTCAGGACTGAATACATGGTAAAGAGACAAAATTCTAAATGAAATTGTCTCATGCTTCCTTGACTTTTGAAAATATCTGAATTGATCTTCATATATGTCAAACTCAAGAAATACAAATATAACTCAAAACCTTCTCTCTCAAACCTGCCCCTTATTCATGTTATCACTCTGTATCCTTATGGCATTGCCTAGTTAAACTTTCATTTTCTCTCACTAAGACTGTTAAAATAACATTCTATGTCATCTTTCTGCATCAAGTTTTTATATCTCACATCTATCTCCTACAGTACTTACAGGCTAAATTACTTGAAAAGGCAGATTTGATAATGTCTCCTCTCTTCTGAAATCTCTTCAGTAGCTTGCTCTCTTCTCTGCAGGATGAGGAGAGTATAAAAGGCCTACTATGTCTCAACATTATCTCCTGTGACCCCATGCTCTGTCCTTTAGTTTTTAGGTCCATGGTCTGGTTGTGGCTTGCTATACATACTTCACTGTGGTATACATTTGAACCTTTATTCATGCTACCCTTTCTTTTAGAATAACCTTCCTTGTCCATTCATTTTGCTAGCTTTAATAGATGACACTAGGAACATTTCTTTCAAGTAGATGACCTTCAGGTGGGAATAAGTGCCGTTTACAACTTTCTATCATTCCATGTTTTATATGTACTTTTCCATGTGTAAAATATTGATTTCTTTGATTCTCCCAGAATTTGACTGTTTCTAATGGCAAGAACTTATTCATGTTTGGTACTGAGTGTCTATTAACATTAACATTATGTGGCATTATAATGCTTAAGAAATGATGATTCTGTAATTGTAGGCTGTAGGAGACTGATTAAAATACAAAGATGACATTGGTTAACGTATCTGAAAGCACATTACAAACTCAAAAGTGTCATCTACATCTTACTTCTCATTGTGGCCATTTTAGAGCACTTTTGACTGAAAAGGAAAGGTAATATTAAGACATACGTACATGTTTTTAGGGATTAATTATCTGTATTCCACAATGTGGAAATAAATTTAGTGATTTTACTTACAAAATAATGTATAGAACATTTTGATGAAATTTTGGCAACTTAACGTAGTTACACAATATAATGTATTTAAAATTTTTTTTTATCTTTAAATTTATTTTTGGTTCAGAAAGAAATATCATTGCATGATGAACTGTTGCTTGCTTTTGTCAGTGTGTGTGTCCTGTGACATTTCCATTCAAGTATTATGTTGGAGAGTTTTATCAGAATTCCACATGAAGTGAACATTATGCCTAAAATATTGAGTTTTTCTGAATTATAATAGGTTTTGGAAATGCATAATTTATTGTGCGAGTATAAGACACCAAAATATAACCATATCTCTAAGTTCATATTATATTGCTCTTGTTTTAGGTGTTATAAAGTGACTTTTTGACCCATTCTGTTAACTGAGGCAAATTAGTTATAATATTGCTGGTGGCATTTTTTTTTTTTTTGCGGTACACGGGCGTCTCACTGTTGTGGCCTCTCCCGTTGCGGAGCACAGGCTACGGATGCGCAGGCTCAGCGGCCTTGGCTGACGGGCGCAGCTGCTCCGCGGCATGTGTGATCTTCCCGGACCGGGGCATGAACCCGTGTCCCTACATCGGCAGGTGGACTCTCAACCACTGAGCCACCAGGGAAGCCTGCTGGTGGCATTTTAATACTCATACTTTTATAAGTTCATATTTGAATCTTCCAGACACAAGCACCAATAATTATTTTCCAATACAGGAAGTTAATCTAATTGCTTCTCAAATAATTTTAAGAAAACTGTGCAAATTAGGCCTGTTTTCTCTCTAGAATCACTTGTGTTCTGATTTTCTCTGACCTTGAATGGTACAAGTCCTCCTATTGCTTTACTTAGTTTCCACCCCTTTTTCTTCTTTCGATTTTCTTTGAAACTAAGGTCAGCCCTGCTATATCAGTTCCCTACAGAGTAAGAAATGACTTATGAGAAAGTACAGAAGCTATTTGAGGTTAGAGATATAGCTTAAAAGGAAACATCTAAAGACAAAAAAGTTGGAAAGGCCCAAAGGTTTCATGTGCAACCCTTAAAGAAAAAGAAAATAAAGAAAGGTCACACTGATACTAAAACTGTATGAGTTGATTTCAACTTTGATAGAATGTTGTTTCAGAGTCTGAGTAAAAGAATTATAAGTAATTACAATTTTAAGAGTTTTGTTTATTGTTACATCAGAACTGTATTATATATTTTACAGTATGTAACATTTTCACTATAATATCCCTCATTGTTTTTGTTGTTCAAGTGTGCAAAATCTGTTTCATCTGCTCGTATAGAGTCAATGATAAAAACTCAGTTTATAAACATTTATGGTTCTTACATATGAATGAACAGGGAATGAGAAGTAAATCACAGTGCTTTTTGGCTCCTGATGCCTAAATCTAAACTAAAACATGTTAGAAACACAGGCACACACACGTTTTTATACAACACAATTTTATAGTTGCATAATTTTCAAGGGTGAAATTAATGATATAATAAAGTAGGAATCAAACATGGATGTCACATGCTATAGAAAAATGTTTAACCCAATATTTAGTTTCTTAGGGCTCCCTAACAAAGTTTCATAAAATGGGTGACTTAAAACAATGGAAATTTATTCTCTTACAATTCTGGAGGGCAGAAGTCTAAAATCAAGGTGTCAGCAGTACCATACTCTCTCTGTAGGCTCTAGGAAGGAAGCCTTTTTTGCTTCTTTCTAGCTTCTGGTCTTGCTGACAATTTTGGCATTCATTCCTTGACTAATTGCTCCATCACTCCAATTTCTGCCTCAGTACTTATGTGGTTGTCTTCCCTCTGTGGGTGTGTACAAATTTCTCTCATCTTATAAAGATAGCAGTCATTGGATTTAGGCTCCTGATAATCCAGTATAATATCATTTTAACTTAAATACAGTTGCAAAGACCCTATTTCCAAATAAGGTCATATTCACAAATACTGAGGATTAGGACTATACCATATCTTGTGGAAGGACACAGTTCAACCCAGTACACTGAAAATTATGAATAGATCTTTGAAATTTGGTTTCACTTAGCCTATTTGGCAAATGAGTTTTACTTTCTCTAAATTTAGTGAATTTTTTTTTTTTTTTTTTTTTTTTTTACGGTACGCGGGCCTCTCACTGTTGTGGCCTCTCCCATTGCGGAGCACAGGCTCCAGACGCACAGGCTCAGCGGCCATGGCTCACGGGCCCAGCCACTCTGCGGCATGTGGGATCCTCCCAGACAGGGGCATGAACCCGTGTCCCCTGCATCGGCAGGCGGACTCTCAACCACTGCGCCACCAGGGAAGCCCCAAATTTAGTGAATTCTGAGTCGAAGTGATGTTAAGAATTCAGTGTAGTTCTTAACTCTTATATTAACATTTTCATATGAAATTATATATTGATAGGGCAAATTTATGGCCTTTAAGAAATGGGCACACAATAAAGAATGATTTTCTGCAAAATACCTTACTATTCAGACTAGTTTTTTTTTTTAATGAATTAGGTTTTGCCCAAAGTCACAAAAATACAATTTTTATATGATGACTTTTTTTCCATCCCATCTACCATCCTTCATTCCCTTCCTTCCTTCTGAAAACATTTTTCTATTATTATACAGACTAACAATTGTGTGAAGGTGATGATAAAATAAAATACTGCTTTTGTCCTTAAAGAAAGTACAGACTAATGGCAAAAAAGGGAGGAGGAGATACACTAAAATGTAAATATAGTATTAAGATTTGTGATAGAAGAAAACAACTTAATGCCATGAGAATACAGAAGTGCTTAGATGGTGAGATGGAGGTGGAGGAGGTGATAACTGAGCTGATTTTAAAAAAGAAAGAGGAAAGTTAACATCTGAAAAGACAAAAACTTGTGAAACTACATTGAAAACTCAGAAAAATATTTTACTGGTGTGTAGGAAGTGAGTACACCTAAGGAGATGAAAATTGGGCAGGTGCCAGATTCCAAAGGTCCTTATTTATACTATGAATGTGTATTTTTCTGTTACTTTCATTAATTCAATGCACTTACTACTCCTAAACAAATTAAAAACTATAAAAAGCATCAAAATCAATTGTATAAAAGTTTTTGTTAATGAAAATTAAATATATCTTCACAAGTGCCAACTTACAGCCCAGCTGACAAAGTACTATCTGTAAAAGCAATCGGTGTAACCACATCAGCTCCTTTTTCTTGTTTTTATCCTCACTTGAAATTTTTCTCCTTTATTTTTGACTGTACAAATTCTAACCATTTCAAAAGCACTAACTCATGTTTTTAAATAAACTTTGTATTTTATAACAGTTTTACATTTATAGAAAAAATGGAAAGATAATGCAGATAGTTCCCATATAACCATTACCAGTTCCCCTATTATTAATATTCTACATTAGTATGATATATTTGTTACAATTAATGAGCCAATATTACATTATTATTAAGTCCACACAATGCAGATTTTCTTATTTTTACCTAATGTCTTTTTCTATCCTTGTATCCCATTCAGGATACCACAGTACTTTTACTTGTCATGCTTCCTTAAGCTCCTCTTGGTTGTGACAGTTCTCAGACTTTGCTTGTTTTTGATGACTTTGGCAGTTTTGAGAGTACTGGTCAAGTATTTTGGAGAATGTCCCTTAACTGGAATTTGTCTGAATTTTTAAATCATGTTTCTCAGGTTGAGATTAGAGTTATGTGTTTTGGGGAGGTAGACTCCAGAGGTAAAATGACATTTTAATTATATTACATCAGTGGTACTGTCAACATGCTGTCAATCACTGTTGATGTTAACCATGATAACCTGGTTGAGATAGTGGTTGTCAGGTGTAACCACTGTAAAGATTCTGTTTTTCTTCCTTTACATACTGTATTCACTGAAAAAAAAGTCACTGTAAGTACTCACACTTAAAGAGTGGGGAGTTCTACCCACCTCCTTGAGGGCAAAGTATCTACAAAAATTACGTGGAACTCGTCAAGGGAGATTTGTCTTTTTTTCCCATTTGCTTCTTATTCAATCATTTATTTATTATAATACGGACTCTTGGCTATTAATTTCATACCTTGGTTTATAACCCTCTTCTACTTTATTTTGTTAAGTAAATTATTCCATCTTTGGCCATTGAGCGTTTCAGCTGGCTTCTGTGTCTCTTTAACATACCCTTATCAATCTTCATTTTAGCTTCTTTGCTTGTTTTTGAGTACCTAATCTTGTATATTACCTGCCTCAGTCCTAAAATCAGACATTTCTCCTAGGAGATTGGAGAATGGTACTAGAAACCAATTTTAGGTAGCTACACAAGTTTGTAGATGCTAAGGTGTCATTTCTTATGGACCCTCTCAGCTGACAAAGTCAGTACATATATATGTATTTATATACTAACCTGGTTATATATACATATCTATAAGTATTTCTATGTGTGACCATCTGTATCTATATTCAGATAAATATGAATTCATACTGATATCTCCAGCTCTAATTCATTAATATATGTATTAATCTTGTTTTCTCTGGTTACTTTTTCCATAACCTCACACCCCAACAGTGAGAAACCTGGTTCCCATCATCTGCCATCCATTTAATTAATTGTTGAATTCTAGTATACATGTATAGTAGTATCAGAATTTCAGGCACATAACTCCCATGGCAAACAACTTTACTGACTAGGCCACAGTGCTTATGTACTTTATTTTTGCATTTAGTCATATGAATCCACTCATTTCCAAAGTTATTTAGATCATCATACTTTCTTCCTATCCCATTTAATGAGGTTGTTTAATACATTCATTACTCAGTTTGATTGTTTTCTTCATATTCTTCATTCCATCCTGGGATCATCTGAACTCAAATTATCTATCCTTGATGTGTATACATTAAAGTTTGGTCTGTAAAGTTCATGAATTTTGACAAATGCATAGAGTTTTGTATCCACCATTTCAGTATCACACAGAATAGATTTACTGCCCTCAAACTCCCCCCAAAACCTTCCTGTGTTTCACCTATTCAATGCCCACACCTACTTCAAACCCATGGAAATCACTTATCCTGTAACTACCTTTAGAATTTTGCCTTTTCCAGGATGTTATATAATTGGAATTATATAGTATGTAACCTTTTCTGACTGACTTTGTTCACTTAGCAGTATATATTTAACATTTCCCTATGTTTTTGCTTTGCTTGAGAGATTATTCATTTTTATAGCTGGATAGTATCACACAGTTTAAATGTACTATAGCATGTGTATCCATTCATGTAATGAAGGAAATTTTTCCTTCCAGTTTTGTCAATTGTGAATAAAGCTTCTACAAACATTCATGTACAGATTTTCGTGGGGACATAAGCTTTCAAATAAATGGGGTAAATACTTTGGAGTAGAAAATGTCAAACGTGGGAGTGAAATTGATGGTTCTTATTGTAAGACTATGTTCAGATTTGTAGCAAATGTCCAAACTGTCTAACATGACTATACCATATTACTGGTTTGTTCTAACATAACTAGCAATGAATGGGTGTTCTATTGCTCCCCAAACTTGCCAGCCATTAGTGTTGTCAATTATTTTTTCTTCAGTTTTTGCCATTTCTTTATTGTTATTGTTGGGTTTTAAGAGTTCTCTATATACTTGGATACAAATATTTTAACAGATAAGTGTTTTGCAAATATTTTATCCCAGTCTGTGTCTTGTATTTTAATTCTCTTAATACCATCTTTCATAGAACAAAAGGTTTTAGTTTAAAAAAATCCAGCATACATTTTTTCTTTCATGAATAGTGCTTTTTTTTTTTTTTTGGCGGTACGTGGGACTCTCACTGTTGTGGCCTCTCCCGCTGTGGAGCACAGGCTCGGGACACACAGGCCCAGTGGCCATGGCTCACGGGCCCAGCCGCTCCGTGGCATGTGGGATCTTCCTGGACTGGGGCACGAACCTGTGTCCCCTGCATCAGCAGGTGGACTCTCAACCACTGCGCCACCAGGGAAGCCCCATGAATAGTGCTTTTGATGTCATATCTAAAAACTCATCATCAACCCAAGGTCACATAAATTTTTCTGATGTTATCTTTTAGAATTTTTATTGGTTTGTTATACATTTATGTCTATGATAGTGTTGAGTTAATTTTTATGAAACATGTAAGGTTTGTGTTTATGTTCATTTCCCTTTCCTTCCATTCCCTTCCCTCCCTCCTTCCTTCTTTCCTCCCTCCCTCCCTCCCCCTCTCTCTTTTTCTTCCCCTCCTTCCTCCCTCCCTCCCTTCCTCCCTCCCTCCCTCTCTCTCTCTCTCTCCCTTTCTTTCTTTTCTTTTCTTTCTTTCTTTCTTTTTCTTTTCTTTTCTTTTCTTTCTGTGGTTATCCAGTTATTCCAATGCAATTTGTTGAAAACACAATGCTTTCTCCACTGAATTGCCTTTATACTTTTCTCAAACATCACCTAATTATGTATGTGTGGGTTTATTTTTAGGCTCTCTGTTCTGTTCTATTGATCTATGTATCTCTAATTTTGCCAATACCACACTTCCTTGATTTTTGTAGTGTTATTTTAAGAATAGCATCTTGTAGTGTGAGTCTTCTAAGCTATTCCTTCTTCAGTATTGTGTTGGCTATTATAGGCCATTTGCCTTTCCAGAAAAATTTGGAATCATTTTTTCAATATCTGAAAAAGAGAATGTTCAGATATTTATATTGCATTGAATCTGTAGATCAAGTTAGGAAGAATTGATATCTTAACATATTGAGTCTTCCAACTCATAAGGACAGAACATCTATTTATTAAATCCTCATTGATTCTTCTCATTGTTAATTCTTTATCAGGTACATATTTTCAAATATTTTCTCCCATTCTGTGAGTTATCTTTTCACTCTCTTGATAGTCCCCTTCAATATGCAAAAGATTTTTATTTTGATGCAGTCCAATTTATGTAATTAAAATTTTGTTCCATGTGCTTTTAATGTTTTATCTAAGAAATCATCATATCCAATGCCATGGAGATTTTCCCTTATTTTTCTTATTAAGAGTTTAGTGGTTTTAGCTCTGATGTTTAGGTCTTTGACTTATTTGAGTTAATTTTTATATGTAGTGTAAAATAAGGATCCATCTTCATTCTTTTGCATGTGGATATCCAGTTTTTCCAGCATTATTTGTTGAAAAGCCTGTCCTTTTTCCATTGAATGATCTTTGCACCCTTCTCTAAAACCACTTAACCCTATATGTGAGGGTTTATAGCTGGGCTTTGTGTTCTATTCCATTGGTCTATATATCTGCCTCTATATCAGTACACAGTATTTTGATTACTAAAATTTTGTGCTAAACTTTGAAATCAGGAATATGAGTCTTCGAAATTTGTTCTTCTTTTTCAAAATTGTTTTGGTTATTTGGGTTTTCATATAAATTTTAGCATTTTTTTCTCTTTCTTCAAAGAATGCCATAGGAATGTTGATAGGGATTGCACTGAATTTGTATATCACTCTGGGTAGTATGGACATCTTAACCATATTAAACCTTTTAGTTCCTGAATATAGGATATCTTTTCCATTTATTTACATTTTCTTTAATTACTTTTAGCAGTGTTTTTGTAGTTTCCTAGTCTTTTGCCTTGGTGAAGTTTATTCCTAATATTTTATTCTTTTAGATGCTATTATAAATGGGATTGTATTCTTAATTTCCTTTGCAGATTTTTCACTGCTATTGTATAGGAATGCAACCTGTTTTTGTGCATTGATTTCTTATCCTACAACTTTGCTAGATTTGTTTATCAGTTCTAATAGCTTGTGTGTATGTTGTGTGTGTGTGTGTGTTGTGCAATTTTTAAAGTTTTCTACATCGTTTGTGAACAGAGGTGATTTTACTTCTTCCTTTCCAATTTGAATGCCTTTTATTCTTTTTTCCCCACTTAATTTCTCTGGCTAGGACTTCCAGCACTACACTGAATAGAAATAATGAGGGTGGGCACCCTTGCCTTGTTGTAAACTTAGAGGAAACACTTTCAGTTTTTCACTATTAAATATAATGTTGGCTGTAGGCTTTTCATAAATGGCTTTTATTAGGTTGAAGTAATTTCTTTCTATTCCCTGTTTGAGTGTTTTTTTACAGAAAGAGTTTTGAATTTTGTCATGCCTTTTTTGTATAAATTGAGATGACCATGTAGTTTTGGTCCCTCATTCTGTTAATGCGGTGTATCACATTGATTTTCATATATTGAAACATGCTTGCATTCCAGAAGTAAATCCCACTCAGTCATGGTGTATAATCTACTTAATGTACTGTTGAGTTATTTTGCTAGTATTTTGTTGAGTTTTGCATCAATATTCATCAGAGATATTGGTCTGTAATTTCCTTTTATTATAGTATCTTTGTCTGGCTTTGGTAGTAAGGTAATGCTGGCCTAATGAGTTTAAAAGTATTCCCTCCTATTGAAGTTTTTGGGCAAGTCTGAGAATAGTCAGTATTTTTCTTTAACTGTTTGGTAGAATTCTGTGGTGAAGCAATCTTGTTCTGGGTATTTCCTTTGTTGGGAGGTTTTGATTACTAACTGAATCCTCTTGTATATGTCTGTTCAGGTTTTTTTTCTATTTGTTGATTCAGTCTTGGTGGTTTGCATGTTTCTAGGAATGTATTTATTTCTTCTAAGTTATTCAACTTGTTGGCATATAATTGTCCACAGTTGTGTCTTATAATCCTTTTTATTTCTGTAGCATTAGTTGTAATATCTCTTCTTGCATTTCAGATTTTGACGATTTGTCTCCTCTCTTTTTGCCTTAGTATATAGTTAAGGATTTGTCAACTTTGTTGATCCTTAAAAAAACTGACTGTTTTGTCGATTTCTTCTATCCTTAATTTCATTTATTTCAGTTCTAATCTTTATTATTTTCTTCCTTCTGCTAACTGTGGCCATAGTTTGTTCTTCATTTTTAATTTCTTTAAATGTAAAGTTAGGTTGTTGTTTTCATATCTTCTTTTTTTTTAGTGTACACATTTACCACTATAAACTTCTCTCTTCATAGTACTGCTTCTGCTGCATCCTAAGTTTTGATATGTTGTATTTTTGTTTTCATTTATCTCAAGATATTTTCTAATTTCCATTGCAACTTGTACTTTGACCAATTGATTGTTCAAGAGTGTATTATTTAGTTTCCACATATATGTGAATTTTACAGTTTTCCTTTTGCTATTGATTTTGCTTTCCATTGAGTTAAGCATGGTTATTTTCAACTCTGTCAGTCAGTTCATAGATCTCCATTTCTTTAATGGAAGTTTCTGGAGATCCCTTTTATCCTTTTATTTCCCTGTTTCTTCTCATACATTGTTATTTTTTGCTGGGATTTAGGCACTTGAAAAAAACAGCCACCTCTCAACAGTCTTTACAGAATGGCTTCCTACAGGATAAGATCTTTACCAATAAGCCTGGGTAGAGATTCTGGGGGGCTCTCAAACATTTTCTGATCTGGGGATTTGTTTTCTCTAGGCTTGTGCTTGTAGTTTCCCAGTCTGAGAAATTTTCCTTTTTAAAAAAATTTTTTCAGGAGCCCATATTCTCTTCTTCCTGCTGGTGTCTGTCTGCGGTACTGCAGTATCTGTTGCTACAAGAAGTCAGTTGCTGAGAGCTCTCATTAGCTGCTGGCAGCCAAAGTACAAGGTTACCCATCAGCACTCTAAATCAGGTGAGTCAGCCTCCGGAAAACCTGGAACATTGGACATACATTCTACTCTTCTCCTTCCCTCCTGAGGGACAATCCACAAGCCGCACACTTTCTCCAACTGAGCTGAGCTGACCCACCTTCAGGTAAGGGCTTTTTGGATAAGATCCAAGAGCTTTTTTTTTTAATCCTTTTCAATGCGGTAATGGTTCTGGCTTCTTGGCTTTGTGCTCTTGGCTTTGTGTTTGCCTGAGGTACTGAGGCTTCTTAACTAGTTTCTGGAGTTGTCATAAAGGCTTTTTTTACACTGTTATGAAGTCAGTTTCTCTGTGGAGGAACAGGGTCTGGGCCTTCCTATTATGCCATATCGTTGATGTCACTCAGGTTTTGTTTCTCCTGAGGCCTTTCTCCTTGGCTTGCAGATTCTTGCTTTCTCCCTGTGCCCTTTCTAGGTCTGTGTTGTCTGTGTCATATTCTCTTATTATAAGGACATTGGTTATATTGGACTGGGGCAAACCCATATGACTTCATTTTACTTTAATTACTTATTTAAAAGCCTTGGCTCCAAATATAGTCACATTGTGAGATACTGGACTTAGGATTTCAACATATGAACATTGAGAATGCAATTCAGCCCACAAGAAAGTCGGAATAAAATTTGGGGCAGTATATATTTGGTAAATGTATAAATAATAGAACTAACCACTTTAAATCTAGCAATTGCCAGTAATAAAATAAATATAGACTTATGTAACAAATAAAAATAAAATAGTTAAAAAGACAGATATATTATTTAATGCTAAATATGCATTAAGAGCAATTTTAATGCATGATATATTTCTGAGCTATATAATTGCCCACAATACTGAAAAATATTAAAAAAACCAGTAGATTGATGATGGAAATGAAAATTCAAGGCCTGAAAATTTTTGGATTTTGACATTTGATTTCAGAGTATATATTTCCTTTTGTTGGCTACTTTAAATTTATAATTGATAGTGTCTGAACTTTGAACAACTAATGTAATATAGACCCTTTTCATTATTATTTTTAAGAGAAGATCTTCTTAAATGTTTTATTGAATAGTGACAGTGAGAATAGAATAGAGAATGTAAACATTTTATGCAACTAATTTTTTGATTTTTATATGCTCTGGTTTTTTTCTGAAAACAAAATCTTCATAGACTTTACAATAGATAATACAAGAAAATTTCAGGGTTAAATATAAGCCAAAATCAAAAGAGTAAACATTTTTTTGAGAAAATGAAAGTGACATAAATCATCTCCAATAGTAATGTTGTTGGACCTTTGATAAAATTTGAATAAAACACAAGTTGTATTCCTGAAAATTGAGGCTGAAAGAATCCCTAATGACCTTAAAGCATAAAGCTCAGTTTGTATACTCTCTAGCCCATTGTGGTTCATCATCTCTTTTTGAAAAACAGAATTGATTGTGAATGCTAAATCTCATTGCTCTGTTGAATGTTAATCAGTCAGTAATATTCCCATCTTATGGGAAGAAGCCAGAATAGAATAAATGATTTCAGAGTAAGATTTGAACTCTTGGGCTTACCTTTCCTTCTTTAGTCCAGTGTTAGGTAACATTAATTTCAGTGCCCAAATAGTTCATTAATGATGAGAAAAGTAATTTGAGTTTTAATCTGAAGGACTTATTTCCACTGTTGCATAGTGAAAGTAGTCACTCATCTTCAAATAGCAGCTGCTGACATCTATGGAAGAATTTGGAAAATTCTATTTAGAAACCAGTCTGCTTTCACATAACTTATGTAAGTTGTTTACCTCATTCTTTATTGCAGAAAATATCTGCATAAAAAAGGAACCCTTATTTTTCCAGAATTCATCTGTGATCACTGTTTTGCCACCTGAAATGGTAATTTTTTCTCTGTGGCATCAAAACTGGTAGCTTTGGAAAGACTGGGACTTGCAAAAATGCTTTCATTTCTACACAAATAATACATACTATCTCATCAGAGCTACTTCCATGCTCTTCTTCATATTTACTATTTCCATGACACTGTTGTAAGATTTCTCAATATTTATTTGAGACACTTTTATATTTTTGTTTATTCTCAGCATTCACTCGTGAAAGTTTGTGCCCATTGTAACTAATGTTCATGACATATTATTTTATTGTTTTTGAAAATATTTTAAAAATTGTCTGTATATCATCTCCTTTTATCATCTCAGCAAATATATAAGATAGGTGTTATTTTCATTACTGATGAAGAGATTGAAGCATTGACATCTGAAACTTGACCTTCTGATAATAAAATTCAAAATCTGCCAGGCATTGCTTCTTTTGGCATTATAGTTAGAAAATTAAAGAAATGCATTAAGAAGGATGAGTAATGTAAAAAAAAAAACCCACAAAGAAACAAGCAAACAAAATCTGGTCATTTTTTTCATATTGGTTGCAATTTCCTTGAGGGAAGAGACTGGTTTATGCTTACTATTGTATCCCCAGAATCAAGCACTCTGTCTTTCATTAAACATACATGTAATATGTGCTCTGTTTTTTAGAAGGCTTAGAAAATATATTATATAAACTAAAATGTTTGAAGATAGTTATAAAAGAGTGAAATTGTACTACTAACAGAAATAAAATTATCCTATAAATAATATTTTATTAAAAATTGAATAAAATAATATTAAGAAGTATAAGATAAACTGAAAATTATGCTATAAACTATGTGAAAATCAAGACACATGAATCTCCAAAAGTAATTAAATCTTACCCAAATGTTACATCTGACTTTCATTTTTGCACAACCTGTTAGGTAACTTCCAAGAAAACGATAATTGTGAAATCATAACACTCTTTTTTAGTATCTCTACTGGAGATATCCTTAAAAGCACAAAATGGGTGCATTATTTTCATCTCTGATATTTGAAAAATGTGGGATGTAATCACAGCCTCTACTACACAGCGCAACTTGGGTGGTACTGAGCACAAGGAACCAGACACAACAGAACAGATGTTGAGTGACTGCACTTAAATGCCATATGGTCTTAGAAGTCTCTCTGGGGTTTTGATTGAAACAAGAGGCTTTTCTATAGTTATGCGAATGATCTATTCCTTGACCTGGGTGCAGTTTCATTGTGTTAACTTTGTGAAAGTTATGCTGTATGCACATTTACTATCTATGAGCATATATGTTTTGCACATCAATATAAAATGTGGTAAATAAAACTTTGGTAGAATTTAAAATATTTTCATAGCATTCACATATGTACCCATTTTTAAAAGCTTGAAATAACTAACAGGAAAAGAACTAATACATTTATCAAGTCTTTCCCTTAAATCTCTGGAGTGTGATATATGTATGGCTCTCTCATTTTTTTCCATTTACTTTTTTTCACTCAGTCTCCCCTAGGGTAATCAATAATAATAAAAAACTAAAGAAAAACTATTTATTTGTAAAGTGCATTATTTAAAACATTAGTTACTAATTCTTAATTTAAAGCAGATTCATTAATATTTTCCTTTGTTTTAATTGGTTTTCCTTTTATGGTCTTGATCTAAACTCTGAAAAGTAGGATATAAAGGAACAGAGTATAAAGAGAAAAAATAGAATTACTTTTTAAAAATTGTCTTATGATGTAACATATAAAACAGGAGTGAGGCTGAAGCTTAAACTTGAGCATTTTATCTTTGCTTGTAAAATGTATTATTTTATCGGTCTTTTTCACTATTGTCACTTTCAAGGTCTAGATATTTAGTTTCATTGAATACATTGAACTTGGTACACATAATTTAAAAAAACGTCAGAAACATTTGTGAACTAAATTTTACCACATTAAGTTGTTTTTAGTTTTCAGTATTTAAAAAAACAAAATCTCAATTAGTTGCTCAAATTTAAAAGACAGGGATTTCACATAAATTCCTGGATTTGTGTTTTTTATAAAATATCTGAAACAACATTGACACAATTTCAAAATTTGTTTAACCTGAATTGTGTATGTTTTCCCTAAGTTGTAGTTTTGGTCTCTAGTCCATTATGGCCCTCACTCAGCGCATCAGTACTTATTTTGATTAGCCCAATATTTCCTTTTACTCATTTATATTGCCTCCCTACCTCCAAGCATTTGATGTGTAATGTCATAGACTATATAGATAATTGTATTCCTCTGCTAGGGGTACCATAACAAAATAACACAGACCAGGTAGCTTAAACAAGAGAAATTTATTTTCTCAAAGTTTTGGAGGCTAGAAGTCCATAACCAAGGTGCCATCAAATTCAGTTTTCAGTGAGGTTTCTCTTCCTGTCTTGCAGGAAGCTGCCTTCCTTGTCTCCTCACACAGCCTTTCCTCTGTGCATGAGGAGAAAGATGTCTGGCGACGCTTCCTTTAATAAGGACACCAGTTCTATTGGGTCAGGGCCCCACTCTTACGGCCTCATTTATCCTTAATTACCTTGATAAAGGTCCCATCTCCAAAGGCAGTCACATTGGGGATTGGGGTTTCAACATAAGAATTTGGGTGGGGGAATTCAGTCTATAATGACAATATCATTTACATTCTGTTATTCATAACATGTTATTCATAATAAAACTGATCCTCAATGACAGTCCTTTCAGCATAGTTTTCCCAGTAATCTCTTTGTGTAATATATTTAATGTTCACTAGTATTTTTACCCTAAATTTTTTAGGCATCTCTTAGTTCAAGGAATATTATTGTGTTATTATGTCCAAATACTATTCTATGAGTTGAAAAATTTCATGAATAAAAAAGGTGAAAGAAAAAATTCCTCCTTTCAGAGATCTTCCATTCTAGTGAGGAGGTGAGACACAATGAATAAAATAAATAAGAAAATACATAACAAATTAAAAGGTAATAAATACTATGGAAAAATATAGATGGTTGATAGGATAAAGAATAATGATGATGGAGTTACAGTGTGCAATTTAAAACAGAGTAGCTGATTAGATGGTTCCACCCATCTTTGGAAAGTTGACATTAAAGGAAATTGGAAGAAGTGAGGGACTGAATCAAGTGGTCAAAACTGTCTTTGCCTTGATAATTTTATTGAACCAATATGTGTCTGGGTATAAAATTATTTGGTCACACTTTTTAAAGGATATCTGCAGATATTCTTCTACTGTATTCTACTGTGGATTTTTTCAATGGAAAAGTTTGATGATAGTCTCATTTTTCTCCCCCACATTTCAGTGAAAGTTTATTTTGACTAATTTCCCTGAGAATTACTTTTTTACTTGTGAAATCCATGGACTTTAAAAAAAATTTACAGAATACAATGTACTATTTTAAAACATACTAATGTATATTTTATTTAAATTTGGATAATTAAAATATGTTTTAATTTTTTTATTTTATTGTTTTAGTTATGTTTTGTTTAATTTACTCATTCTGTTTTTCAGTATTCCTGCTTCTGTTTAAAGAAGTATTTATTAGCCTGGTGCAATTTATAATTTTACTTTCATTTGTGTAATGACTATATTGTTTACCTCTTCTTCTTGGAGCTCTTCTAGTTTACATTTCATTTCCTTTGCTTTGGCCAAGGCTTTTGTTACATGAGCTGTTGTAACTCTGCTTTGTATTCTTGTCTCATAGAAGAAACTGTGTGTGTGCATATGAGGGGCAAGATGTGTAGGTATGTTTATCTTTATATTTATGGAAAATTACTTGGCCGTGATTTTCTCAGGCTCTATGGAATTATTTTTCTAGTGATTTTCTTTGTTCCCAAATATTTGCATATATTTCTGCTTTTTGGGGGTTATTATCTATTTATCAATTTTATGCTGCTTTTTTACCCCAGGATAGTTACTTATGAAATGATTATGTTAGGTGCCTATAGCAGTAGTTGGGAGCTGTGCAAGATACTCAGAATCATGTAGGTCATTTTCCAAGGAGGAGAGGGCTTGAGTGTGTGTCCAATTTTACCTTTTAAACTCCTCAGCCAAGAATTCAGAGAGATAACTGACATTAAATAAAAAGTACCTCTTATTGTCTTAACAACTAACACTCAGATCACTTTCTGAAAATATTACTTGGTTAAGATATTCTTTATTGAACTCTGAATCCTATAGTCTTTTGAGCTAAAATATTAATTTTCCTCAGAGGCAAACAAAGGATTTTGCTTTGTACTCCTGCGAATGCCAGTTAATTTTGAGATATCTGCCTTAGATTTTGCCATCTGTAGCCATAGGTCTTTCTCTTTTCTTCTTCGTGAATTTACTTTTGTATTTTTGCTTTTGGAATTCTTACTGTCTTTTTTATAGTTTTGAGATTTATCTGTCAGTTTCTCTATTTTTCTCCCCATTTTTTGCCAAACATGAAATTTTTTTATCTTGTTGCCTGCTGCTTTTGGGTAATATTTTTTTAAAAGAGGAGGTGAGTGTGGAATGCAACTTCTGATTTCAGTTGGTTTTTTCAATATTTCTTACTCATTCTTTTACTATACTTTCTCCATGTATCTTTGGGTGAAAGAATTTTGTTCACTATCTGTTTCTTCTATAGAGGTTCATTATAACAGTATTCTCTAAGTGTTGCCATATAGTAATATATTTATCTGTTGCCTTTATATCTGAATAAAAGGTTGACAGGATTTTGAAATCCTGAATCTTGATTCTTTTCCCCTGAGGACATTGTAGACCTTACTCCAATATCTCTATACAGTGCAAGTCACTGTAAAGATATTTTCCCTAGATTATTACTGTGTCCTATTCAAGAGCATAACTTTTAATAGATTATGTCCTATTTTAACCACAATACACTTGATAGCCCAGAAGAATTTATATGCACAGTCACATGTGGGATAAGTATAGAAAGCAAAGCTGTAGAGAATCTATTCCTAATAACAAAATTCCAAAAATTAACTCCAAAAGTTATATTTTATACTATATTATTAACACTAATGGTGTTATATGTATGTTTTGCAGGAATTCTGCAAGCCTATTATAAGCAAGACGTTATTAAAAATTAAATTTAAGAAACAAAATTAAATTATATTAATAACAAAAATAAGTACTCAAATCCCATCACACCTGAGTACTTAACCACATTTACTATTATCTATGCTCTTGAAGTTGTGTCTATTGTCTGTGTTGTGGAAATACTATAACTACTATGCCTCTCTACCTCACTGTACACTCAGTAGTATCATATTGATAGCTTGATCAGTCACAGTGGCAGTATTTGCCCCATGAAAATAGGCAAAACTACAAAGCAAGGCTTGGTTTATTTTGTTGTTTTTGAGTAGACTTAGGTAAGTGATGGGGAATATGTTAATAATGTAGATGAAACCTAACTCTGTGTTGTATCTATAGCCTACATTGTGGAAAGCACAGACGATTGAGGAAATAATCTTCTAGTATACAGAATGGGTTATTTAGTTCAGGAAAGAAGTCATACATATCACTGACAGATGAGTGAAGTTTCTGCGTACTTAGAGCTGAAGCTGAAAGAGGTTTGAGCTTAATGAGTATAATTGGTATAATCTTGAGAGATTTATAGTAGATCACATACCAGTTTTAATGGCGATAACTTCACTGGGAGAAGAGTTTATGGATTGGATAGCAGCCCCGTTTGTCATGGATAAACTGCAACTATAGGTTGACTAAGAATATAAGAGCTCAGCAAAAACCTAAGAGACTTCTTGTTAGAATCAATTAGCTATTTACAATAAAGTATAGGACATTTATTTCTAATAATCCTTTTTATTAGTACAAGTTTTAATACATTTACCTGTGTGTATACATATACACAGTTTTTCCAGAGAGCCAGTTATAAAACACCGCTGTCAACATCATAACAAGATCCCTAGGTAATTCACACATATCAAACTTTGTAAAATGCCGTGGCAATGACCATTACATAGAATCATTTGGTATAACCCCTCCAGAAATCCCTAAATATACTTCTCATTTGCTGCATGGTTAGGCTAGGTGAGCTAGGTGATTCACATGGGAATATGAACATGAGACTTTCTTCTCTTAACTTTGAAGAATTTCAGAAAATTCCAAAAGAAAAAGAAAACATTTTCTTGACTGCCTCAATATATCACACTAATAAGCTGAATGTCATTTAGTTTCTTTCTCCATTCACTAATCCACCAACCAAATTGTGCTTCTTAAGTTCTTTCAAAAAGTAGAGATGGTCCATATTTCATTTAATGGTTGCTCCCATTGTTAAAAAAGAAGAGTGTTCATAAGAACTAATGAATGTGTTTATCAAGAAGACCATGTTCTTTACTCAGGGGTTCTTATTTTCTCAGTTTAGATGAGCAAAGGAGGCAAGGTGATATATTCTATTAGCAAATAATGTCAAGGACTTGAATGTGAGAAACCTGTTAGCTTTTCTGAGCAAAAATTTACAAAGGCTTGAAAACTAATCTCTTGATTTGTGTGATGCTTAAAACATTTCATTTATACCAGGAATAACAGATTGATGAAATAAAAAAGAGAAACTGCTTTATTGATATTTCCTTTAGCTATAAATATCTTAGAGTCTACATAGTCAAATATTAATAGCATAGCAAATATGAATACAACATTGTCTTCTTTGGAGGGCACCAATTCAAAGAAATTATCACACTCTTTGTACAATCCCCCCAAAAAAAAATTCTGAAAAGACAATCTACATAAATTTGAAAACACATTCACTGTAGGACTGTGGAAGTCTTCTATGAAATAAACATTGACTTTAAAACTAACAGGTAAAATAGCAGCTTTTTTGTTTGTTTGTTGTTTAGTGCTTACTATATTATACTAGAGAGTGCTCAGGTCTCTATGTGTAAAACATACTTTCACAGACTGTGAGGATCAAAAGTCATTTCTCTAATTATATATCTGATTAAGTATCTTCAACATCTGTATTAAGCATTATACTCTTCCATAATTGATTGATTAGTAAACTCCAAGCAAAGACAACCATTTTTCATGGAGTTCTGAAATTTGTGAGTTTTCCAACCTCCTGCCCATCTATACTCCCTCTCCTTTATCACCATATAGATACCTGGTATTTAACTAAGGTAAAATAAAAATCAAGCATTAACATACCATGTTATGGCAAATAACATGCTTTTCAATTCAGTGGGAATGCAATATATAAACAGAAATCCTAATATCCAAATACTGAGATCATGCAGCTAGAAAGAATAATTAATAAGATTATTAACAAATATAGACTGTTTATATCTTCCCATTGTCTAATATATTTTCTGCTCAAATCTCAGTAAGAAAGTTTCTCTTTTTACAAGAGGATATGAAATATAGTACTTATCAGTGGTGAAACAATATAGAGCAGAAAAGCTTTAAATACACTTTAGAACATCAAGACAAAGCAGGTATAAAATATCTATTCTGCACATATCTAAAGAGCAAAACCTAATACCTGAGATGAAGCAATTTTACAAAGAATGCTGAAAAAAAAGCAAAACTATTTTAATCAAATATAGATAGTAATGTTTTTATTTAAAAGCTGAAATATAAGCAATCATAGAAATACATAGAGAAATTTCTCTGTAATTTTTATAACACAAGTATATCAGATTGTGGGAGACACAAGCATAAGTTTAAAAACCTCATAGAATATAGGGTGGAAGATGGTTACAACTTGGCCAGTGCAAGGAGAAAGAATTTCCAACCTAATACCTAATATTGTTGTGATCAAGTTTTTCATCACTTCTTTAGTAAGGAGTAACCATGTGCATAAAATGAAATATATTTGTAAAAGTTTTGCAGCCTGTTTTAATCAAATTTACTTCTACATTATTCTCATTCTGTGGTATGAGTTCAGTCATACACAAAGAATGTCTTAATCCTTCATAAAAAAATCTCTTCATGGGTTCTTAAAGCATGTATTATTTAAATTGGTGGTGATTATGGATTCAAGAATGGAAAGACAAATTAGGTAAACAGAGCCTTTCACAGAATGTTTCTTTTATAAGACCTATTTTGGGGTGGTTTGATATATATAATTTTGGTGAAACAGTCTTTCACTTTTCAGTTTTCGTATGTACATGCTCAATAGGGACATATTCTATAAATTCATTTTAAAATAATGCAAAAAAATGTAAAACCATGCAAACAATGTAAACTCTTAAAATAGAGCTTACTGTTAAAACACAAACACGCACGCAGAAGTATATGGCAAAAGCTTTGTGTTACTAATTATGAAGTGATTTTTAAAACATCAAATACATCAAATACATCTGCTTTCTCATACAGTTGAAAAAATGTGCATTTGAACATATTTTTTCCAAATTGTATGTTTTTGAAAACTTGCTGCGTAGACCACTATTTACTTACACTTAAAAGATCAAATTGATATTCTGGTGGTTGTTGAATATTGAAGTGAAGTAGAAAACAAAATTCTATCAAGTAAGGTTTTAAAAATATGGAGTACTTTCTATTGATGATGAGAGGATATTAATATTTCTATGTTCTCTATTTATATATATATATATATATATATATATATATATATATACACACACACATTCAGCCATAAAATAGAATGAAGTTTTGCCATTTAGGACAACATGGATGGACCTAGAGGGTATTATGGTAAATGAAATAAGTCAGACAGAAAAAGACAAATACCGTATGATTATACCTATATGTTCAATCTAAAACAAACATAACAAAACAGAAACAGAGTCATAGATACACAGAACAAGCAGGTGGTTTGTCAGAGGGGAGGGGGTCAAGGGGATTAGTAATATAGGTGAGAGAAATGAAGAGCACAACATTCGAGTTACAAAATAAATTAGTCATGGAGATTAAATGTACAGCATGGAGAATATAGTTGATAATAATGTAATATCTTTGTATGATGACAGATGGCAACTAGACTTATTCTGGTGACCAAGATCTAACATAGTGTCATTGGTCAATTATACATCAGAGGACAAACAAACAAACAGTATCATAGAAAAAGAGATAAGATTTGTCGTTTCCAAAGGTGGGAGTGGGGGAAGTGAGAATTGGATGAAGGTGGTCAAAGGTACAAACATCCAGTTACAAGATACATAAATACTAGTGATGTAATGTCCAACATGATAAATATAATGAACACTATTGTATGTTATATATGAAAGTTGTTAAGAGAGTAAATTCTGAGGGTTCTCATCACAAGGAAAAAAAATTTTTTATTTTGTATGTATATGACATGATGGATATTTACTAAACTTACTGTGGTAATAATCACTCCATAATATATATAAGTTGAATCATTATGCTGTACATAATGCTGAATATATATATTATATATATATTATATCATTTATATATAAAGATTTTCAACTAAGATTATGAGTTTTCTATTTCTCTTTATAGTTCTTTAAATTTTTGCAGTAAATATTTTTAATCTCTCTTACACTAGAAATGGTATACCTGCCATTACATATCTGCTCAATTTTATTAGGTGTTTAGGACTAAAAAATGCTTAGAATATGTGTTTTTTCTGTGTATTCCTGTCAAATTGAATATTTTGTAGTTACTTAGTAACTCTGCTTATCTCTATTAAAGGTTTAGATATATTTTGTCTGATATCATTGCAATTACATCAGCATCATATTGCTTAGTATTGACAAAGTGTATCTTTAATAAATGCCTTGACTTCCAGCCTTTCTGTCCTCCATATGAATATAAGCATCTCAGTGCAGTTTAGTTCCTCTTCCTAAAGTATGCACATTATTTTTTTATAAATTGATTTTAATTTATAATCAGTTATGTTTGCTACTTCTTTTTAAAGGCCTTGGTTCTGAGACCATACACATCTCAGAAAATTTTAATTCTGCCTGCAGTACTTTAAATACTTTAATAAATGTGTATTCATGGTCAACTCTCTCAATTTCGTTTTCTTTTTCTCTTTGTCCTTCTCCCTCTACTGTCCTCCTCCTTTTCCTTCTTGTTTCTTGTGCTCATTCCCATTCTTATTTCTCTTCTATTTGGACTGAACTTGTCTTTATTTTTGAAAATATTTTGTCTGGATATAGTGGTCATTTTTCTTTTTGAAATTAATGTCATTCTATACTCTTCTGTCATTGTTACTGTTGAGAATTTAGCTGTACACATAATTTCCAGTCTTTTTAAGGTAATCTGTCTTTTCTTCCACATCTGAGTACTTTAAAAATCTCCTCCTATTCCTTGTTTTTCTGCAGTTTTGCTGTAATATTTTTAAGTTATCTTATTTTATATTAATTTGAATTTATGTCTTTTGTCATGTAAAAAATGTCAGCCAGTATATCTACAAGTATTGCTGCTCACTCATTAATATCTTCTGTTTCATCTTGTGAGTTTAATTAGTCTTATAATAAATATATTTTTCTGTCTTTTATTATTTCTTGCCCTCTCTTACTACATTCCAGGTTATATTTAATCATCTGTTTCAATAATACTTTATTTAGCTGTATCTAATCTGCTGTTAAACATATAAACTAAGTTTATAATTGTTGTTATTTGCATTTTATTTCTAGAGATTGTCCAAATATTATGTGTCATTATTGATAGTTTCTTATTCCTTCAAATCATACATTTCAAACTTAGACTTTAGTTTTTTAAGCATAGTAAGTCTAATTGTTTTATAGTCTGTAATGAATGGTATCAAAAGTGTTACAGATATTCTGTTGTTTGTTTTTGTGATGGTTTATTTTAACTTACACTCTTATATGTCAGCTTACCTTTAACAATATATTAGTTATTATGAAATATTTTTTAGAAATAATATGAAACCTAGCATGTATATACTTTCATTCAGAGAATATTTGCTTTTGTTCCTCTTAGAAAATTAGGATTATTTGAATCTAAATTCAAATTTTAAGGTAACATGGGCCATACTCTGATGGGAATATGTGGGGAAAATTCTTCAAAACAGCTGTTTTGCATCTGGTCTGTCTTTGAGTTTGTAGAACTTTATGTTCTCATTTCAGTTTTGAAGGAGAGTGCTTTATTATATTTCCATACCTTGAAAGGTTCTATAATTTGTTTTCTAATCCTCTTGCATTGATGAGGCTATCAAAATGAATTTAAAGTTGTCAGTAATGGCAAATGCATTGAAAGCAAAAGTTGTAAATGCTTCATTCAAGTATCTGTGTTTATTTTCTTTCATTTTTGGCTAAATATTCCCTTAATATCTTTTCATCTTCATAGCATGTTCAATTTTTTTAAACAAATTTTTTAAGCATTTTTACATTTCATTAGAGAGGTTGTTTTTTTTTTACCTGAATAATGTAGCTCCTTTTTACTGGAAACCAGAAATTTCATAGCATCTTTATTCTGACCTTTTCCTCCCTTTTCTTATATTTAATGCTTTCTGTAATCTTATTAAGAATAAATATTTCATTTTAAGAATCTTCATTTTGGGGAGAATCAGTTTATGTGCTCATATAAAAGGACTTATTTGATTTCTCAGGTTGAACATCTTCTAAAATATACATATATACATTAGGATTAGATTTGGTTTCTTAAGTTTGAAAACCCCAAATTTCAGTGTCAAAACCCACATAAAGATTTATTTTATATTAAGTGATAAAAATTCTGGATATTTGTAGTCTAGAGATGTGATGATGCTGAGGATATTAAGACATGGGCTTTTTTTTTTTGATGCTGTAAATAATGCCACATAATATTTGTTCATTTCACGATATGAAGTTTCTGGAGTTCCTGCTATCACATTTGTTACGTTTTATTTAAAAATAAAACGTAACAAACATGGGAATAGAAAAATGCCAGTAGTAATCTCTATTCTCATATCTTTCATTCCATAAACACAGGCTTAAACACCTAGTCACATGGATGGGACAACTGTGAGAGATATTACAAAACATAGTTGTTTACTGGGTTCAGTGTAACACTCAATAATACAGGGCTTCTATTAGAAAAGAGGAAAGGAAGACTGGAGGTTGGATAGGTGACTGGTCATCTCTGCTACCAATGGTCTAATGAAATTTGCTAAATTGATCTCAGGTATGGTGAAAAGACTTCTCCACTTTGAAATATATTACTTATTAATACTTTTTATACAAAATATTGAGAACTATTATTTACAGAAAGATTTTCATGAATAATTAGAGATACCTATTAATCAATGTTGGTTATCAGTGAGTTATTAAAATTACCACTGCTGAGCACATTCATGCACTAACAATTACAGATTAAAAAATTGCAACACTAGAAAATGATGTTTAAGACCAAAATCTTTTAATTTTTCTGGTTTCCCACTAAATGCTCCAATTTGAAATGTCTTGCCTTGACAGGTGATGAGTAAAATTTCATTAGAAACAAGTCAAATGCTTCAACTCTGCACTATTCTGATCTGAACCCTCTCTTTTCCATTAATGATAACATTTCCAAAATGCATCATGGAGTCCTGACAATTTAAAAGGCATTATGTAAGAAAACATCATTCTGCAACTGAAAAAGCATAACTGTTGTCTTGACTGTGGTGACATTCTCATCAATGAGGTAATGGTCTGAGTCACCAAAGAAGTTTTTCTTCCTGTTTGTATCATTTATACTCACTTTAAAAAAAAACCAATGAGACTCAGAAACATCTTACAAGTATTATCTGTCTCTTCAACTCCTCTATATTTGTCTTTGATCTAGTAATGCATCTTAAATGAACATTAAGTGAGGTATAAAAAATAAATCCACTCAGTAATTGCAACTCAGAGAAAATAATAAAGAATTCAGCAGAACTGATCTAACATTTTGATGAAGTCATTTAAAAAAATCTTTTATGTCTTTTTTTCTCTCAGTTTTATTGAGATATAATCAGCATATAACATTTTATGTTTCAGGTGTACAATGTAATGATTTGATATATGTATTTATTGCAAAATCATTACCACAATTTGTTTAGTTAACATCACCACCTCACACAGTTAAAATTATTTTCTCTTGTGATGAGAACCATTATCTTAGCAACTTTCAGATATACAGTACATTATTATTAACAGTAGTCTCCATGCTGTGTATAAATTCACATAACTTATCTTATAACTGGAAGTTTGTAACTTTTGAACACCTTTGCCCACTATCCCTACTCCCCACTCCTTGTCTCTAGCAAACACCTATGTGTTTTCTTCCTAAGAGTTTGTATTTTTAAAAATTCCACATATAAGTGAGATCATATGGGATTTGTCTTTCTCTGTCTGACTTATTTTACTTGACATAATGCCTTCAGGGTTTAATCATATTGTGGCCACTGGCAGGGTTTCCTTAATGTTTTCTATGGCTGAATAATAGTCCATTGTGTGTGTGTGGTATGTATGTTACATTTTGTTTATTCATCCATGATGGACACCCACATTGTTTCCATGTCTTGACTATTGTAAATAATACTGTAGTGAACATGGGAGTACAGATATCTCTTCAACATAGTGATTTAATTTCCTTCGGAAATATACCAGCAGTAGAATTGTTGGATCATATGGTAGTTCTAATTTTTTGAGGAAACTCCATATTGTTTTTCATAATGGCTACACTAATTTACATGCCCACCAACATTGTTCAAGGGTTCCCTTTTCTCCACATTCTCAGCAACACTTGCTATCTCTTGTCTTTTTGATAATAACCATTCTAAAATATGTGAGATAATAACTCATTGTGGTTTTGATTTGCATTTTCCTAATGATTAGTGATGTTGAGCACCTTTTCATGTTCCTGTTCCTGTTGGCCTTTGAGTATCTTCTTTATAAAAATATCTATACAGGTTTTTGCCCATTTTAAAATTGGATTATTTGTTTGCTTGGTTGGTTTTGCTGTGAATTGTTTGAGTTTCTTGCATGTTTTGAATATTTCCTTACCAGATATGCATTTTGCAAATATTTTCTCCCATTCCATATGTTGCCTTTTCATTTTTTTAATCATTTCTTTTGCTATGCATAGAAGTCATGTTTTCTATATGCGAGGAGTTAAAACATTAAGACATGTTAAAACTCCCCTAAAATAAAAACTATAATCCAGGTTTGGTGATTGCCATTTCTAAGCCTCACAAACTGGAAAATGCTATCAGTTATTGACATCTCATTGAAAATAATAAAATGAAGTAATTTAATAACAGGAAATATGAGGAAGTATCCAAACAAATAAATGAGACTAGGCCAGTACTACAGGTAGTAACACTACTTTTGGGGGGAGGCTAAAATCAGAACTATAGGTATGCGTTCAAGAAGCCACAGGAAGATGAGAAAGCAATGAGATAGCTCTAAAGTCTTTTGAATGCCATATTAACTTTGAATTGACAATCTGTGAATGTGTATCTTGCTTTGGATTTGTGATCTTCAAGGAAATAGTGGAAGATGGCACATATTTGATTCAACGTAGCTGGATAGCTCAAGATTATTTTTTCAAAAAACACATTATTCCTCTGAATTTAACAGGCCCACAGTTGGGTCTAGTTATTCTGATAACTGCTATATCAGTTTGGTTTTATTTGCTTTATGAAAGAGACTCTTTCAAAAAGGAAAAATTAAAGAAATTTTAAAAATGTTTTAAAAACCTGTGCAACTTTAGCTTTTCTCTTGAGTAAAGGATTGATTTCCAGTGATAATTCCTGTGTAACTATGAATCCTACACAGAAAGCATGTGGTCTCTGTATCTGACCTCAGCGGGGCTAAATAATTTTGGCTGTGTAAGTCGACCAGGCATCATGAGCTCTGGTATATACAGTCCTTGCAATCAATGTCTCTACGTGTAATATCCCAGTCTAGTGAATGAAAAAAGTGAACATCAAAAATATTAAGTACCTTAATTATGGTCACACGGCTGGTGATTGTCAGAATCTAGACTTGAACATAGCCTGAATGACTCTAGAGTTCATCCTTCTATACTAAATTAAAAAAATAAAAAGGCGGGGCTTCCCTGGTGGTGCAGTGGTTGAGAGTCCGCCTGCTGATGCAGGGGACACAGGTTCGTGCCGCAGTCCGGGAAGATCCCACATGCCGCGGAGCAGCTGGGCCCGTGAGCTATGGCTGCGGAGCCTGTGCATCCGGAGCCTGTGCTCTGCAACGGGAGAGGCCACAACAGTGAGAGGCCCGTGTACCAACAAAAAATGAATAAATAAAAAATAAAAGTCGTTTAGTGCCCAAATATCATTTGCTTTAATTATCATTATCATAATTATGGTCAAAACCCATTTATGTATTAAAACACAGGGTGAGGGAGGAGAAGGAGAAAGGAAGGGAGGAAGAGAGAGTCCATTATAATTAAACTTGATTTTACTGTTTGACTTAGTCCTCATAACACCTAAATTGATAAATTTCTTACCTTATATATAAGACTTGGCACCAAATGATAGCTTCAAAGGATAAAAATTCAAAGGACAAAAAAGTTAAACATGTGGAAAATTACCCTGTAGGCATGTACAATAATCTCAAAGAAAGAAGTCTCAAAACCATTGAAGTAATGGCTTCTTGATGCTTTGCACTGCGCCACACCTCACCAAACATTACTGAAAGATTAAACACTGTTTTGAATCTCTTTTTCAGATACATTTTAATTATTATTTATTTTCGGTAATGTTACTACTTACATCTATTCTGTATTTTAATGGAATATATATAGTATGTGCAATTTATTATATATGTATACAATTTATATATGTATATGTTTCTCTCTTCATATTTAAAATGGATCTCATAATAGTACTTAACACAAAGCTTACTGTGATGAAAAAAATGAGTAAATATGTATAAAAAAACAAAACAGGGCATAGGACATAGAGTCTACTTACATAGTGGATAGTATCATTATAATGGTGATGATAATGATATTATCAGGTGTTATTAGCAGCAATCTGGTGATAATGTGGAGAATAGTTTGAAATGGGTAAATGTGGAATCAAGGAGAAAACTTAGGAGGTACTGCAGTAATCCACATAATATATATTACCCAAATAAAATTAGGGATTTCTGGGAAGAAGTGGATGCCAGTGTTGATATCAAGATAGACCGTAGTAGCAGAATGTGGTGGAGAGAACACAGAGTATTATCTGTGAGATTCTTAAGGTAGAGGATTATTGATAGATGAACTAGGAAAGAGAAGTTTTGCTACTATCTAGTGTGGTGTGGTTCATAGTCTATAGTTTTAGTGGGATCTAGAGAAGAAACTACTAATCCCAGCCAAGTAGATGGACTACATGTGGTAGGGTTTGGTAAAAAGGCTGTACATAATTTGATCAGTTGGATATCTATGGCACTCAATTTTGTGCTGTATTATGAGATTTAAGATCTGAAGGCACCCTACGCTGGTGAGGAGAAAAGTTTAAATCTGTTTAGTCTATTTTTTTGTTGTTCTTTAGAAAGATTGAATTAATTTTATAGTTATAATACCAAAGGATATCAGTCTTGAGGCAAAAACAAAATGAAATTTCAGTCACAACATTTTATTCCTCACAAGCTTTTAGTGGCTCACCTTTTGCTTTCCAAACTAATTTTTTTAATCAACTTGCTATTCAGTGGTCGAATTTACCACACAGTAGTCTCTCCTTGCACATTTAAATTTAAACAGTGTAGTCAGTTATACTTGACTGCCTGTGCTCATTTATACTTGCTTCTCTCAAGCATGATAACACACAACCTTGTCCTACTTGCTACATGGTTCTATTTACATTCTTCTTTTTCTTTACTCCTTGAAATTATGTAAGTTAATTGATATATAGAAAAGTATAAAGAGATAGATATAGATAAAACAACTCAAAATTTCTCAACCATTTAAATATGACAAAGAACATTTATTAATAGTATTTAATCTCCATGTATGCAGTTCATGCTTTTCTTATCTTAAACAAAGCATATTGAAGACAATCTGACTAAAGTCTTATTGATACATTTGTCCCTGCAATATCCAGTATAGAAATTCATCAATGGATGAAATTCACCATATACTTTGAGTTAAATGTAAGAATATCTAAGCAAAGGAGGATAGTAATAAAAAAAAGAAAGCTATCTTTTAAGAGCTGAAAATTAAAGTATGTGTATTTTTGATTTCCAAGTTTAAGTATTTTGTACAATGTGTTATACACTGACTTTCAAATGCTAGTAGAGAATTTAGGAATAACACCTAGGTGAGAGTGAGATAAAAGTACTTAAGCAACTGATGGAAATAATTCCACCTTTTTCATTTAAAGTTTTAAACTACATTGTGCTCTAAAAATGGGGAGATAAAAATGTTAATTATTATAAATGAAATTGTAAGAAAAAGTAAATTTGGGTAACTAAAAAAAAAAGACGTAAGGGGATACACCCTTACCAAAAAATACTCCTTATAATGAAGTCTTACACAATTTTACTCAATTTACATGCTTTTGTCTAGTGGTGAGTAAGATGATGATTACTAAATATAAGATAGAATTCACCAGTTGAGATGGATTGGTCTTCTTAGGACCAGTAACCTCAGGAAAGCTAGGTATATATAAACAGTCTCCTGTGTTGGGATGTGCCTGGAATTGCTGGCCCTGTTGTATTTTGGTTTGGTCGTCATTTGAGACATGGCACTCTGCATCTCCACAAAGTACATGTTATTCTTTTTTTTTCCCTTTTCCTTCTTTTTTCCCCTGGGTTTATTCTTTATTTACAGGGCACAGGCACTGGAAAGGGAAAAAGGACGCACTTATAGTTATTATAATATCCTCACCTCCCAGAATGCATTGATGTATTTTTCTTTTTGCTTTAGTTTTAAATAAGGATTTATAATGCCAACAGCAATATTAATTAAGAGTACTGAAATCAGCTTAAGGATATGCAGAATAATCACATATTATCATTCATTCCAAAACAGTCCCAAACTATTCTTATACCAAATTTCTTCAGAAATGCCATATATTATATTAGGACCTTGTTTTATTTCTTTAAAAATGTTTAGATATCTTTATAAAATTAATATATTTACATAGGTTGAAATATATCAAATATATATGCAATTTAATAATAATATTAATAATAAAAATAACAATAATAATAACTGCAGTCTCCTGTCTGGATCTCATTACCACTCCTAAGATACACTGGCTTTTAACAATTTGAAGGTGGATATTTCTTCTGATATTTATGGCTGCATAATGTGGTATAGTGTGTTCATATGGCAGTGTCGATTGATTTATTCTGTGGAATTTGAGGATTTTTATTACCCTACCCTCACTTTCCTTTCTTCATTTTCCTCAGAGTGATATAACACATTATTTGGTTAAATTGGTTTATATTATTTTTCATTCTGAAATCAAAATGAAAAACTAAATTTGTATCATTTGTACGCTAAATTTTTACCTTTTTTGCATTTCATAGACTTAATGATCACTTCTTAATTTTCACACTTTATTATTAATTTTTCAAGTGCTCAATAGAACTGTGAAATGTCTAATGACAACTTTTCCAATCATAGGACACTTAAGAAAATTGCTTAATTCCATTTTATTTTTCCTGGCATCCTCCCATACATCCAGCCCTTCACCATTTTCCTCAGTCTCTATCAATTGCTGTCTAGACATGGCACATAATTCTAATGTAACATCTCTTCCCCACCACTTGTTTAAGGCATACCATTTCCTTTTATTCCTATGTTATTTTGTCAATGCACATCTTCCACTAGTGGAAAATGAAAAACAGAAAGATAAAAAGTTACATGGTTCCACCTTCATAGCTTGGAAATCAAACTGCGTAAGTTGAAAATTAGAAAAAAAAATCAGAAATGTGAAGAGTTAATCCCCTGTTTTCTTAAGATCAATTGCTACTGTTGAGAAGCCGGATATCATAGCATTCTCATTCAAATTCCACTTAATGTGACTTTTATCCACCTCTGAAAGATTTTAGTATCTGCCCACTATGTGTGGTATACTGAAATTCTCATTGATGTACCTTGATGTACATATGGACACACACATACATTAACTATTTTCACATACATATTCCTAATTCCAATTATGGGAGAGATGGATGGGCCACATTTTACACTTCTAAAATTCTCTTATTCTCTTTCTCACTCTCACTTCTTTCTCCCTTCCATAAGTGAAAAAGCAACTTTGTGATGAAGACATTAATTCAAAAAAAGGAAAGATTATGACAAGAAATGTATTGATTTTTTTTATTGCACCCTGGAAAGAAGAGGATTTCAAAGTTTAAAAAAACAGACATTTGGTACAAAAATAGCAGTAAGAATGACCTTTCATTTTGTAGGCTATATATACTTCCTTTATAAAGAACAAATTAAATTGCTTTTATTTATTAATATAATTTATGATAAAATTATTTTATAATTTATTTCTGATGTATGAAGTGAAATATAACTTAAATTTTGAATTAGGAGAAAGTATGATTTTTGACACATAAAACAATATAAGTTGAATCTGAACATCATGGTTATGAATAAACAAAAAATATAAATTTTCTTTATAGAGTCTCATTTGTTTCTAACCACAGAGTTGGGTTCCCTTGCTTTGTTTGTTTTTAGGTAATATTTAAAGGTAGAATTATATAAGAATTAGAAAAGGAGGTGTGATAATAATTCTGATCTAATTTTTTAGATTTCTTCATTACTGAATTTTTTGATTACAAGATTTAGTTACTTTTTGTGTCCTTTTACTTAAAAATAATCTATGAACCAGGGCTTACATCATTCCTTTATCTTTACATCTTATTTTTTATTAGTTTCTTTAAAAGTTTCCAGGTCAATACAAAAGAAATTCAAGATCATCCAAAGTGCTTAATTGTATCTATATTTCTTTACATACGAAAGCAGACAGAATTCTGGCTCTTTGAATTGTTTGCCTTTAATGGTCTACTTTACAGACAATGTCTAATTCTGGGTTTAAAGTCCCTGGGCATGGTCTTTATGCCCTAAATGTGTCATTGTCTACAAATGCTTAGACCAAATTCCCAGAGAAGATGGCTCTAATATGGATATAATGACTTCATTTCCATTTTAACTTTCTAAGAGCAAAGTCTAAATGGATCGTTTGCTGGTGAAAGGGAAAATGAGGGAGAGAGGCCAGCCCCAGTGGAGATTTGACCCTGGGATAAAAGTAATTGTTAGAGAAGATCTTTAGATTGGCATCCTTCTGGTGTTTAAGGGAGGATTTACGTCTTGATTTCAGAAATTTTAAAATAGACTAGCTAGGTCTTTCATTGAAATGGAATTTAAAGAAAAAAGTTGAAAATTTGCTGTATAACTGGGAATTATCAATAACTGCAGAAAACATACCTATACATCACAAGACTGAAAAGGATGGGTAGTTGCTATGTGGTAAATAAGGACAGAGATTTTAGTAATGAAAGCAACTTGGGTTTGAAACTTAGCTTCACCAATACCAGAAATGTGAATTTAATTTATTTACTCAATACACCTACTTTCTTCTCTGTCAATAAAATGGTCTCTTAATATGTATCATACATTGTTGTTTTAAGTATTAAAAAAAGATATAATAAATGTAAAGGGATATTACATGTCTGGCTTAATAGATTGTAGCTGCTAATGTTTTCTTATCAACAGAAATGTTATTATGCACAAATGAGACACAGGATTAGATTTTATACTTTGGAGGAGGAGACTGGCAAACATTAGACAGAATTTGAAGGATAACATTGAAGAACATGCACATGTATTTGTGGTGCTTTTCCTTAATTCATTAGAACTTAAGGAGAAGATTTCTGGGCATATCAAACTACTCAGATGCAATCTGGGAATAAATTCTGCCTCTCAGAATGTATACCGTCTGCCAACAGGGAGAGTGAAGTTAGGAAGAATCACTGGACACTTCCTACAGTGTCAGAATATGGTGACCTTGGTTTAAATTAAGACTAATAATCTTTTCATTCAGTTTAAAAAGTTAATAGTTTACTTAGAAATATGAACATTTGATTCCTCCTTATTCTTTTAAACTCTGTTTATTCTCTACTGGCAAGTTTGAAAAATCACTTTTAAGGATCTTTGATTCATAACTAGCACCAGTTTCAAACTTAGGTAAATAAATACCTTCAAGCATTTAGAACTGCATTTTTCATTGTAATAGCATTGATTTAGTTTTTAAGAACTTCAGTGATTGGACTAACAGAAATTCCAATCATGTAAAAATTTTGTTATAGCAAATAACTTAAGTTTATAAATACAGAAATTGATTTTCCAATCCTGTATATCAGCTCAGTAGAGTGGTAACTTAAATGTACTTGTGCTTTTTTAAAATTGAATTTTAAATTGGAATTGCCAGACTTAAAATAATAGTCAATAATTGCTGAATCTTTACAAATATACATTCAAATTGATAAGATTTCTTTACAAATGTATTGATGCTATATGTTTTCATTCTCTTAAACATTTCCCTTTGGTGGTGTGAAAGTTCAGTCTCCCTATCTGGTCCTTGCTGGTAGCTTGCTGTAGAAAGTGAAGGACTGATGCTTAGTTGGGGGGAGGGGGCGTGTCAGCCAATACCCGAGGACTGTTGACAGCAGATGGGGAAGCCCACTGGGTTCCTCAGGCATCGGTATAGATGGAAGGGGAAGCTGATTGCCAACTAGCTCACATGATTCCTCTTTATGGACTCCAGGTAGATGTGGAGGCTCAGCTCCCTGCTGAGCACCACCAAAACCAGAAGAAGGGAAGTCAGTCACCAGTCAGCCTCATATCCACCTCACTTGCTCAATCTTGTTGATTCTTAATGAGGGTGAAGGCTCAATGCTCTACTGAACCCTGCTGACACTGTGGGGAGGAGACAAGCACCAAGTACCCTGCCTTCTACTGTCTGGTTCAGTCTTTTTCCTGCCAAGTGGTTGTGGAGGTCTAGCTCTCCACTCTGCTAATGCAAGTGGTAGGGGGACATTGGAGTGCTAACGTCAACTGGCATCGCCTTGTTGAATCTTTCTGCTACTGTTTCTTGCTGACTCTGACACTACCCAGGCTGGCTAATCAGAGCACTGCCTGGTTAAATCAAAAGGGGATGGAAGATTATCTTGCCACTGGGTCCTGACAACACCGCCCAGTCTGAGAATCAGGATGCACCACCTGAATCTGTGGGATGGGGTCTGGGAGTGAGGTGGAAGATGAGCAACTAATATGGACCCATTTGACATCATAGGAGAGGGAAATGCTTCCACTGATGTTTCACTGAAGATTTATGTTCTGTTAGGCCACTCACTTGCAGATAGTTTGACTGGGGCAGCTGGCTTTGCTGGGAATTTTTGTCTGTACTTGTTGGCAGTTCGGGTTAGAAGTCTCTGTAGAGATCAGTCTGGTATATATGGGAGGCAATAAAGAAATCCACAGAACTATCATCATATCATTCCCCAAGTCCTGAGGTCTCTAGGTAGTCTTATCTTCTTTCCACCTTTCTAAGATTTCTAATGCTTGTTTATTTTGTTATGTATAAGGATTTTTATCTGCGAGAGTGTAAAACTTAAGGAATAGGAATGTATCATCTTGGTGGGAACTGGAAGACCATAACCAAAGATTTTAATTTACGTGATAACCTGATTTTTGTTGATGACCATGATGAGATATGCTGATCACCATTTAAAGTTATTTCATTAATAACTCCATAATTTTATTGTATTATTTATTTATTTATATTTTAACATCTTTATTGGAGTATAATTACTTTACAATGGTGTGTTAGTTTCTGCTTTATAACAAACCGAATCAGCTATACATATATCCCCATATCGCCTCTCTCTTGCATATCCCTCCCACCCTCCTATCTGACCCCCCTAGGTTGTCACAAAACACCGAGCTGATCTCCTTGTGCTATGCGGCTGCTTCCCACTAGATATCTATTTAACATTTGGTAGTATATATAAGCCCATGACACTCTCTCACTTCATTCTGGCTTACCCTTCCCCATCCCCATGTCCTCAAGTCCATTGTCTACATCTGTGTCTTTATTCCTATGCTGCCACTATGTTCTTCAGAACCTTTTTTTTTTTTTTTTTAGATTCCATATATATGTGTTAGCATATGGTATTTGTTTTTCTCTTTCTGACTTACTTCATTCTGTATGACAGACTCTAGGTCCATCTACCTCGCTACAAAAAACTCAATTTTGTTTCTTTTTATGGCTAATATTCCATTGTGTATATGTGCTACATCTTCTTTGTCCATTCATCTGTTGATGGACCTTAGGTTGCTTCTATGTCCTGGCTATTGTAAATAGAGCTACAATGAACATTGTGGTACATGACTCTTTTTGAATTATGGTTTTCTCTGGGTATGTGACCAGTAGTGGAATTGCTGGGTCATATGGTAGTTCTATTTTTAGTTTTTTAAGGAACCTCCATACTGTTCTCCACAGTGGCTGTATCAATTTACATTCCCACCAACCATGCAAGAGGGTTCCCTTTTCTCCACACCCTCTCCAGCATTCATTGTTTGTAGTTTTTTTTTGTGTGTGTGTGGTATGTGGGCCTCTCACTGTTGTGGCCTCTCCCATTGCAGAGCACAGGCTCTGGATGCACAGGCTCAACGGCCATGACTCACGGGCCCAGCCACTCCTCGGCATGTGGGACCTTCCCAGACCAGTGCATGAACCCGTGTCCCCTGCTTCGGCAGGCGGACTCTCAACCACTGCGTCACCAGGGAAGCCCTTGTTTGTAGATTTTTGATGATGGCCATTCTAACCATGGTTTTAGGTGATACCTCATTGTAGATTTGATTTGCGTTTCTCTAATGATCAGTGATGTTGAGCATTCTTTCATGTGGTTGTTGGCAATCTGTATATCTTCTTTGGAGAAATGTCTGTTTAGGTCTTCTGCCCATTTTTGGATTGGGTTGTTGGTTTTTTTGATATTGAGCTGCATGAGCTGCTTGTAAATTTTGGAGATTAATCCTTTTTCAGTTTCTTCATTTGCAAATATTTTCTCCCGTTCTGAGGGTTGGCTTTTTGTCTTGTTTATGGTTTCCTTTACTGTGCAAAAGCTTTGAAGTTTCATTAGGTCCATTTGTTTATTTTTGTTTTTATTTCCATTTCTCTAGAAGGTGGGTCAAAAAGGATCTTGCTGTAATTTATGTCATAGAGTGTTCTGCCTGTGTTTTCCTGTAAGAGTTTTATAGTGTCTGGCGTTACATTTAGGTCTTTAATCCATTTTGAGTTTATTTTTGGGTATGGTGTTAGGGAATGTTCTAATTTCATTCTTTTACATGTACCTGTCCTGTTTTCCCAGCACCATTTATTGAAGAGGCTGCCCTCTCTCCATTGTATAATCTTGCCTCCTTTATCAAAAATAAGGTGACCATATGTGCGTGGGTTTATCTCTGGGCTTTCCATCCTGCTCCATTGATCTATATTTCTGTTTTTGTGCCAGGACCATATTTTCTTGATTACTGTACCTTTGTAGTATAGTGTGAAGTCAGGGGGCCTGATTCATCCAGCTCCGTTTTTCTTTCTCAAGATTGCTTTGGCTATTCAGGGTCTTTTGTGTTTCCATACAAATTGTGAAATTTTTTGTTCTGGTTTTGTGAAAAATTCCATTGGTGGTTTGATAGGGATTGCGTTGAATCTATAGATTGCTTTTGGGTAGTATAGTCATTTTCACAATATTGATTCTTCCAATCCGAGAACATGGTATATCTCTCCATCTGTGGGTATCATCTTTAATTTCTTTCATCAGTGTCTTATACTTCTCTTCATACAGGTCTTTTGTCTCCCTAGGTAGGTTTATTCCTAGGTATTTTATTCCTTTTGTTTCAGTGGTAAATGGGAGTGGTTCCTTAACTTCTCTTTCAGATTTTTCATCATTGGTGTATAGGAATGCAAGAGATTTCTGTGCATTAATTTTGTATCCTGCTACTTTACACAATTCATTGATTAGCTCTAATAGTTTTCTGGTGGCACCTTCAGGATTCTCTGTGTATAATAATATGTCATCTGCAAATAAGTCATCTCCAAACAGTGACAGCTTTACTTCTTCTTTTCATATTTGGATCCCTTTTATTTCTTTTTCTTCTCTGATTGCTGTGGATAAAACTTCTAAAACTATGTTGCATAATAGTGGTGGGAGTGGACAACGTTGTCTTGTTCCTGATCTTAGTGGAAATGGTTTCATTTTTTCATCTTTGAGAACAATGTTGGCTGTGGGTTTGTCATACATAGCCTTTATTATGTTGAGGTATGTTCTCTCTATGCCGACTTTCTGGAGGGTTTTTTTTTTATCATAAATGGGTGTTGAAATTTGTAGAAAGCTGTTTCTGAATCTATTGAGATGATCATATGGTTTTTCTCCTTCATTTTGTTAATATGGTGTATCGCGTTGATTGATTTGCATATATTGAAGAATCCTTGCATTCCTAGGATAAACCCCACTTGATCATGGTGTATGATCCTTATAATGTGCTGTTGGATTCTGTTTGCTAGTATTTTGTTGAGGATTATTGCATCTATGTTTATCAGTGATATTGGCCTGTAGTTTTCTTTCTTGTGACATCTTTGTCTGGTTGTGTTAACAGGGTGATGGTGGCCTCATAGAATGTGTTTGGGAGTGTTTCTCTCTCTGCTATATTTTGGAAGAGTTTGAGAAGGATAGGTGTTAGTGCTTCTCTAAATGTTTGATAGAATTCACCTGTGAATCCGTCTGGTCCTGGGCTTTTATTTGTTGTAAGATTTCTAATCAAGTCTCAATTTCAGTGCTTGTGATTGGTCTGTTTATATTTTCTGTTTCTTCCTGGTTCAGTCTCAGAAGGTTGTGCTGTTCTAAGAATTTGTCCATTTCTTCCAGGTTGTCCATTTTATTGGCATAGTGTTGCTTGTAGTAATCTCTCATGAGCCTTTTTATTTCTTCAGTGTCAGTTGTTACTTCTCTTTCTTTTCTAATTCTATTGATTTGAGGTCTCCCTTTTTTTCTTGATGAGTCAGGCTAATGGTTTATCAATTTTGTTTATCTTCTCAACAAACCAGCTTTTAGTTTTATTGATCTTTGGTATTGTTCCTACATTTTGTTTTCATTTATTTCTGATCTGCTATTTATGATTTCTTTCCTTCTGCTAACTTTGGGTTTTATTTTGTTCTTCTTTCTCTAATTGCTTTAGGTGTGAGGTGAGGTTGTTTATTTGACATTTTTTTTGTTTCTTGAGGTAGGATTGTATTGTTATAAAATTCCCTCTTGAACTGCTTTTGCTGCATCCCATAGGTATTGGATCATCATGTTTTCATTGTCACTTGTTTCTAGGTATTTTTTAATTTTCTCTTTGATTTCTTCAGTGATCTCTTGGTTGTTAAGTAGTGTCTTGTTTAGCCTCCATGTGTTTGTATTTTTTACAGATTTTGTTCCTGTAATTTATATCTAGTCTCATAGCATTGTGTTCAGAAAGGATAATTGATATGATTTCAATTTTCTTAAATTTACCAAGGCTGGATTTTTCACCCAAGGTATGATCTATCCTGGAGAATGTTTCATGAACACTTGAGAAGAAAGTGTATTCTGTTGTGTTTGGATGTAATGTCCTGTAAATATAAATTAATTCCTTCTGGTCTAATGTGTCTTTTAAAGCTTGTGTTTCCTTACTTATTTTCATTTTGGATGATCTGTCCATTGGTGAAAATGGGGTGTTAAAGTCCCTTACTATGATTGTGTTACTGTTGATTTCCCCTTTTATGGCTGTTAGCATTTGCCTTATGTATGGAGGTGCTCCTATCATGGGTTCATAAATAATTACAATTGTTATATCTTCTTGGATGGATCCCTTGATCATTATGTAGTGTCGTTCTTTGTCTCTTGTAATAGTCTTTATCTTAAAGTCTATTTTATCTGATATGAGAATTGCTACTCCAGCTTACTTTTTATTCCCATTTGCATGGAATATCTTTTTTCATCCCTTCACTTTCAGTCTGTATGCCTCCCTAGGTCTGAAGTGGGTCTCTTGTAGGTAGCATATATATGGGTCTTGTTTTTGTATCCATTCAGCCAATCTGTGTCTTTTGGTTGGAGCATTTAATCCATTTACATTTAAGGTAATTATCAATATGTATGTTCCTATTACGATTTTCTTAATTGTTTCAGTTTGTTTTTGTAGGTCTTTTTCTTCTCTTGTGTTTCTACCTGGAGAAGTGCCTTTAGCATTTGTTGTAAAGCTGGTTTGGTGGTGCTGAAGTCTCTTAGCTTTTGCTTGTCTGTAAAGGTTTTAATTTCTCTGTCGAATCTGAATGAAATCCTTGCTGGGTAGAGTAATCTTGGTTGTTGATTTTACCCATTTATCACTTTAAATATGTCCTGCCACTCCCTTCTGGTTTGCAGAGTTTCTGCTGAAAGAACTGCTGTTAACCTTATGGGGATTCCTTTGTATGTCATTTGTTGTTTTTCCCTTGCTGCTTTTAATTTTTCTTTGTATTTAAATTTTGATAGTTTGATTAATATGTGTCTTGGTGTGTTTCTCCTTCGATTTATCCTGTATGAGACTCTCTGCACTTCCTGGACTTGATTGACTATTTCCTTTCCCATATCTGGGAAGTTTTCAACTCTAATCCCTTCAAATATTTTCTCAGTCCCCTTCTTTTTCTCTTCTTCTTCTAGGACCCTGATAAATTGAATATTGGTACATTTAATGTTGTCCCAGTGGTCTCTAATACTGTCCTCAATTCTTTTCATTTTTTTCCCTTTATTCTGCTCTGCAGTAGTTATTTCCATTATTTTATCTTCCAAGTCATTTATCCATTCTTCTGCCTCAGGTATTCTGCTATTGATTCCTTCTAGAGAAGTTTTCATTTCATTTATTGTGTTGTTCATCATTGTTTGTTTACTGTTTAGTTCTTCTGGCTCCTTGTTAAACATTTATTGTATTTTCTCTATTCTATTTCCAAGATTTTGGATCATCTTTACTGTCATTACTCTGAATTCTTTTTCAGGTAGACTGCCAATTTCCTCTTCATTTGTTTGGTCTGGTGGGTTTTTACCTTGCTCCTTCATCTGCTGTGTGTTTCTCTGTCTTCTCATTTTGCTTAACTTACTGTGTTTGGGGTCTCCTTTTCACAGGCTGCAGCTTCATAATTCCCATTGTTTTTGGTGTCTGCCCCCAGGGCTAAGGTTGGTTCAGTGGGTTGTGTAGGCTTCCTGGTGGAGGGGTCTAGTGCCTTTCTTCTGGTGGATGACGTTGGATCTTGTCTTTCTGGTGGGCAGGACCACATCTGGTGGTGTGTTTTGGTGTGTCTGTGACCTTATTATGATTTTAGGCAGCCTCTCTGCTAATGTATGGGGTTGTGTTCCTGTCTTGCTAATTGTTTTGCATAGGGTGTCCAGCACTGTAGCCTGCTGGTCGTTGAGTGGAGCTGGGTCCTAACATTGAGATGGAGATCTCTGGGAGAGCTTTCACTGTTTGATATTATGTGGAGCCGGGAGGACTCTGGTGGACCTATGTCCTTACCTCGGCTCTCCCACTTCAGAGGCACAGGCCTGACACCTGGCTGGAGCAGCAAGACCCTGTCAGCCACACAGCTTCTTTGTGGCATACACCACCCTGGTGGCTACATCCTGGGGAGATAAACACTTGCATTTCCCAAAGTTAACCCAGTATACCAACCCAGAGGTTACCAATAGTCTATTCCAGCCTATACTGCTAGGAAGCCAGCTTCAACGAGCTCAATGTGGGGACCAAACTGGGGCTCACTTTTCAAATGCTCCGTGCCAAAATCTGACTCTCTCTCCAACCAAACCTCTGAAAAAATGCTTCTTAAGGGTGACACAGGGCCAGCTTGCTACTCCATAATTTTAAAATGGACATTTCACGTGGAATGATAATTCACTTATTATTATAAATGAAACTATATCCTGAATTGTTTAGATGCATTATTTAATGTAAATCTCATAACCTTCTGGAGACTAGTATGGAGAAATTTACTAAATGAATTATATAGTTTGACTCAACTGTAGGAATTTATTCTAAGTAAAAAAATCATTGAGTAAAAAGGGGTGCCCCAGCCCCATATAGCCCATTGAGCTCACGCCAGTCTCTGGATCGAAACCACTTTTGAACCCATGAAGAACTCCACAGAGAGACCACACCTGCTGCAAGTTCCAGTTCTGGAGAATGGCAGGTACATGTCTTTAGCCTGGCTCAATTTCTGGTTAAAAAAAAAAAAAAAAGATAAATAAGTAAATATATATCTTCCTTGTATGTGAGCACAGTTATAAATTCATAGTGCTTTCTTTGTAGATTTTATCCCTTACATATGGTAAAAAAGAATCGTTTATCAAATCATAAATCCGCTGAACCATCTTAAGCTGGAAATATATTTCTTTTTAATAAGAAACAAATATGTGTACAAAGTTATAAATTTTAAGATCTTTTAAAATTTTATTACCATTATATTTTTATGTATTCTTAGTTATACTTTATTTTGTGGAGCATGGAATTCATTATTTACTTACTTTACTTTGGTTTTACAAGAAGTAATTATGTAAATGGATCCCATATCTGATAATAATTACTGTCAAAGTATATATAGTTGCAAACTGTCATTTTAACAATGTTATATCAAATTATGTGCTAAGTCAAAGGATTACGAAATATTACTATAAAAATATTTTGGCAATGCTGTGTATAATCTAAAATTGATAGTGTTTTTCTATAGAATTATATTCAATTAAAATGTATACAATGGTATCATGAAATTAATTTCACCACAGGATTTTTTTTATTGATAATTAAATTCTGTTTACATTAGGAATTCCTTCAGCTATAAATATCAGGGAAACAAACTAACATTGGTTTAAATGCAATTATGGTTCTTAAGAAAGTCAGATTTAAAGAGCCCAGAACTTAATGAAATAATAGAGAATTTAGCTAGATGATGATGATGATGATTACCTTTGCTCTACTCACCTTAGCATGTTGATTTTTCATTTTCCTGTTTTTACCCACATGTACATAAGGTGACTGCTCCATTTTCTAATGTCAAAGTCAAAGTCATGGATGGCAGAATGGGGGAGTATATCTCTCCAGTTTATTATTACCTTGTCTGTCACATTTATTAAGGCCCCAAAGTTAAATTTTATTTTAGAAGGCCCCTGATTTTTATTCATCAGAATTCAGTCAAATATCTGAGGTGAGGTGAAAAATCACTGACATTTTTAGCTTCCATTAAAGGAAGCTGGTAGAGGAAAAGTGGATCAAGATTATTTTCTCTTCAGTCAAGCAAATGACTGAAGAGAAAATAATATGCTTTAATTCCCATAACTGGTTATATGAGTCCACCATTGAGGTAAATATAAAATTATAAGCAAGTCCAAAAAGAAAATATAACTTCATATTTCCCTCTGCCATATGCTGTCTGGTATTGTGCAGTATTTCATCAAAGGCAGATGTAATGAACTCAAATAACCTAGGACTATTACCTTTCAAGTCCTTTTGTCAGTTTTCCAGTTCAATATCTCATAATTACTATAAACTCATGAGTTTTCAAAAACTGGGAATCAGCATATTTTGGGCTTTTCTCTCACCTCCCTTTTCCCCTACATGTACAAATCTCTTACCATCTGCAGGTAACTCCCTCAGTAAATGGCATCACAATTTATCCAGTTTCTTATACCAGAAATTTGGGCAACATTCTTAAAATCTTCCTTTTCCTTGAGCTACCTTCATTCAATCAAATATCAAGTTTTATGGATTTATCTTTAAAAATAATCTCATAAATGAGAAACTCTAAGCAGGGTGCCCAGTGGGATGTGGAAGCCCCAGGATGAAACCCGCAGAGCAAGAGCTTGAAGGACAAAGGTGGTGTCACTAAAAGTGAGCCAGGGCATCGCTTTTTTTTTTTTTTGCGGTATGTGGGCCTCTCACTCTTGTGGCCTCTCCCGTTGCGGAGCACGACCTCCAGATGCGCAGGCTCAGCGGCCATGGCTTACGGGCCTAGCTGTTCCGCCGCATGTGGGATCTTCCCAGACCGGGGCATGAACCCGTGTCCCCTGAATCGGCAGGCGGACTCTCAACCACTGCGCCACCAGGGAAGCCCATGTATATATTTTTAAAGGATCCCCCCCATTGAGTCAATTAATATATCTATCACCTCACACTTTTACCGTTTTTTGTGTGTGTGAGAAGAATTAAGTTCTACTCTCTTAGCAAGTTTTAATTATATAATACAGTAATATCTATGAGAGTCACCATGTTATAATTAGACACACAGACCTTATTCATTTTGTAACTGAAAGCTTGTACATTTAACCAGCCTTTCCATTTTTCCCCAGACCCTTGTTCCTGGCAACCACCATTCTACTTTCTGTTTCTATGTGTGTGACTTTTTTTTTAAGATCCCACATTTATGCAATACCACACAATATTTTTTTTTTCTCTGTCTGGTTTGTGTCATTTAGCCTAATGCCCTCCAGGTTCACCCATGTCATAAATGGCAGGATTTCCTTATTTTTAAGGCTGAATAATATTCTGTTTTATACATGATTCACATTTTATTGATCCATTCATCTGTTGATGAACACTTAGTTTGTTTCCTTATCTTGGGTATTGGGAAAAATGCTGCAATGAACATGGGAGTACAGATATGACTTCAAGGTAATGATTTTGTTTCCTTTGGATATACACACAGAAGTGGAATTTCTGGATCGTTTGGAAGTTCTATTTTTAATTTCTCGATGAATCTCTGTATTTTTTCCCATGGTAACTGCACCAATTTACATTCCCTCCAACAGTGCACAAGTGTTCATTTTCTCCACATCTTCACCAACATGTATTATTTTTTGACTTTTTGGTAATAGATATCCTAACAGGTGTAAGGTAACACCTCATTGTGGTTTTGATTTGCATTTCCCTGATGGTTAATGATGTTGAGCAACTTTTAATATATAATATACCTGTTGGCCTTTTGTATTTCTTCTATGAAAAGTGTCTATTCAGGCTCTTTGCCAATTTTTAAATTAGGTTATTTGTATTTTTGCTGTTGAGCTGTATAAGTTCCTTTTATTTTTCTGAATATTAACCCCTTATCAAATGTTGTATGAAAATATTTTCTTCCATTCCATAAGTTGGCTTTTAATTTTGTTGAAGAGTTACTTAGCTGTAGAGAAACTTTTTAAATTGATGTTTATTTTTACTTTTGCTGCCTTTCTTTTGGTATCAAATAAAAAATAAAAAATCATTGCCAAAATCAAAGTCAAGGTGTTTACCCCCTTATGTATTCTTCTAGGATTTTTACAGTTTCAAGTCTTTCCTTCAAGTATTTATCTACTTTGAGTTGATATTTTTGTATGGTGAAAGTTAGGGATCCAATTTCATTCTTTTGTATGTAGATATATACTTTTCTCAACACAATTTATTGAAGAGCACATCCTTCTCCCATTGTATATTTGTCACTCTTTTGTTGTAATTTATTTGATCATATACACATTGATTTATTTCTGGGCTGTCTATTCTGTTCCATTGATCTACATGTCCCTTTTTATACCCATAACAAAATGTTTTGATTACTATAGCTTTGTAATGTAGTTTGAAATCAAGAAGTGTGATGCCTCCAGCTTTGTTCTTTCCCAAGATTGCTTTGGCTATTTGGGATGTGTTATGGTCCCATACAAATTTTAGGATTTTTTTCCTCTGAAAAATGCTATTGAAATTTGAATTTTGATACCAATTCCATCTAATCTATAGATTTCTTTGAGTAGTATGGATATTTTAACATATGAATTCTTCCAATCTATGAGCATAGAATATCTTTCCATTTATTTGTGTCTTTAGTTTCTTTTGTCAATGTCCTATAGTTCTTAGTGTAGAAATCTTTCATCTCCTTGTTAAATTTATTCCTAAGTGTCTTATTCTTTTTGATACAATTGTAAATAGGATTATTTTCTTAATTTCTATTTCCAATAGTTTGTTATAATTGTATAGAAACACAACTGATTTTTGTGTATTATTTTTGTATCCTGAAACTTTACTGGAATTGTTTATTAGTTCTAACAGTTTTATGGTGAAGCCTTTAGGGTTATCTGTATATATAAAATCATGTCATCTTTAAATAGAGACAGTTTAACTTCTTCCTTTCTGATTTTGGTGCACTTTGTTTCTTTTTTTGCCTAATTCCTTTGGCTAGAATTACCAGGAATATGTTGAATAAAAGTGACAAGAGCACACATCATTGTTTTATTCCTGATCTTAGAGAGAAGAAGGTTCAGTGTTCCACAGTTGAGTATGATGTTAACTGTGGGCTTGTCTTATATAGTTTTTATTATGTTGAAGTACATTTCCTCTAAACCCAGTTTTTTGAACATTTTTATCATAAAAGTATATTGAATTTTGTCAAATTCTTTCTTTGGATCTATTGAGATGAAAAAATTATCATTAATTTTATTAATGTGGTCTATCACATTTGTTGGCTTTGAATGACAATCTCCCTTTAAATCCTAGGGATGAATCCCACTTGATTGTGATATATGATGTTTTCAATGTACTGTTGTGGCTCAACATATGATCTAACCTGGAGAATGTTCCATGTGTCTTGACAAGAATATATATTCTAATTGCTGTTAGATGGAATATTCTGTACATGTCTGTTAGGTCCATCAGGTATAACTTGTAGTTTAAGTCCAATGATTCCTTTTAGACTTTCTGTGTTGATGATCTATCTATTGTTGAAAGTTGGGTAATGTAGTCCTCTACTATTATTGTATTGCTGTCTATTTCTCCCTTAAGGTTTATTTATTTGCTTCATATATTTTGGTGCTTCATTGTTAGGTGCATAAATATTTACAGCTATTATTTGCTCTGGATGAATTGACCCCTTTATCACGATAAAACTACCTTTGTCTCTTGCTTCAATTTTTGGCCTAAAGACTATTTTCTTTGATATATGTATAGCTACACATGATTTCTTTTTGTTTCTATTTTCATGGAAGTACTTCTTTGTTTGCTGTAGTCCTCTGGGACTTGTAAATGCAAGTCCTATTGGTTTTTGAAATTAATTGATTTTGAAGTCCATCCCTCCAGTGAGAGCCTTAAAAGTTGGGATACTAGATTTGTGGTCTAAATACTGCATTCCTCAGGGAAAAGTGGGAGTTGGAGGTTCCTTTTTGGATTGCACTGTTCCAGATGTGGGGTTAATGAGAGTGTGTCTCAGCCTTTCCTACTCACTTCAGTGTGGGTGTTTTCTCTGTTGTCTGATGTATAGGAATCACTCAGCTAGTTTCTGAATTTCCTTCACAGGGAATTTCTCCATATGTAGTTGCACATTCAGTGTGTCCATGGGTTGAGGAAAACTCAGGAGCCTCCTATATCATAACCTTGGCCTGGAATTGGAGTCAAACCTTTCCTTCCGAACTTATCCTTTTATAAATTATAGTATAAAGTAAAGAGGACTGATCAAAAGTTTTTATTTAGTTGAAAGCTTGAATTTCTTTGAGATTTTCAAGTTTTACATTTGGGAATATGACAACATTGTAATATAAGGGTAAAATTACTACAATCCATGGGATAGACAGACTTTGTCTGCTATCATAGATTTCAAAGGGAGATAAAAGAAGTGTGATAGTAACTTTGAAAAGCATTTATTAATGCAACATGGAACTTTGTATAGCTCTTAAGCTAAGTGGGCTGAATTGAAAAATAAAAGAAGTTATATGTTTGTTCTCTCTACTAGTACCAGAGGAGTAGTACACTTTAAAATAAAACCTTACTTGTGTGAGTTAATGTTTGGGCAGAAATTTTACAATATTTACAAAACTTTCTCTTCAGGGAACGTATATAACGTCTGGGTTCCTTTTTAAGTACAAAACAAGGTATAATAACATTAAATATCAGCATATCTGTAATTATCCGTTATTATATCTATAAATTTTGTGTAACTGTGTGTGTATATATATATATATGTATATATATACACACATATATATACATACAGACATTCCTGACATGATTTTTCAATTTATGATGATGTGAAAGTGATACACATTCAATGAAATGTATTTCAGTACTTCAAATTTTGAATTTTGATCCCTGGCTAGTGATATGTGGTATGGTACTCTCTCATGATACTAGGCAGTTATAGCCAGCCACAGCTCCCAATCAGCCGTGCAATCACAAGGGTAAGTAAATTACACACTTACAACCAATATGTACTCATACAACTATTCTGGTTTTCACTTTTAGTATAGTATTCAATAAATTACATGAGATATTCTAACTTCATTATAAAATAGGCTTTGTGTTAGGTGATTTTGCCTAGCAGTAAGCTAATGTAAGTGTTCGAGCAGTTAGGCTAGGCTAAGCTATATTTGGTAGGTTAGGTGTATTATATGCATTTTCAACATATGATATTTTTAACTTAATGATGGATTTATCAGGATGTCACCTCATTGTAAGTTGAGGAAGATGTGTATATAAAACTTGCAAAATATGCTTTTTCCTTTTAAGTTTGTCAAAGTAAAATGGAAAGTATATTAATGTACAATACTATGCTCATAAATATTATTTTTCATAAACCATTTCAAAGCCATAAATGAAAAATATATATGTGTGTATATTGATTGAATTTAGTGTCATCTTTTATTATTTCACACCCCACCTTACCTAATTTCAATACTGATCAGCACCATTCTTCTCCTAAAATCCCGAGTACCACAGTTTGGGTAATTTAGGTTTTTCAGAAAATTGAAGATGTGATCTATAGAGAATAACTGATGAGGTAGATAAAACCTAACTCAGTTGAAGAAATTATGTGTTTTATTTTGTTATATTGTAAATTACTGAGCTAGATTCAGTAATGAAGAAATACTACAATTCTCAGAGACAACCTTCATGATTCAATTAAATCAGTTTTGATACCAGACCTTTTTTTTTTTAAAAAAAAGGAAGACTACTGTTGGTTGTGCTGATTAAAAGAAGAGACAAACCTCCTTCTTAACACAGCATCATGGTAGTGTACACTCTTGATTCTAGACTGAGAGAGTTCTCAATTTATTTCCCCTCAGCTTAAATGCACTCTTTATTGCTTGCTCTGTGATAATGGAGATAGGCCTTGTTAATATTTCTCCTTTGCCAGTTGGCACAAATGTTATTCTTTGTCAGTAGGAGCTTAAGTGACACTAGAAGAGGAAGGGATATCTGTTCCTGGTTCTGGTGTACTTTTCTCACCATGGATCTGCAATATGTGTATTTTCTCTAGAACCCAACTTCTGTCAAGAGTGCCACTTCTGTAGCATCTGGCTCTTGTGGTGTGGCAGCTAGCAGTCCCCAGTAGCCAGCAGCTTCACAGCTGAGTGCCTCCAGCAAGGCCTCTGCTTGCTGATAACTCCTGATTTCATCTAGGGTGGTTTTCCCAGGTGTTGTAAGTGTGGAAACTCCCTCTGAATGTTTTCCTCTGGGACCTCAGAGGATGAATTCCCAGCAGGTCCCACCAGCATGGCACCTCAGTGAATGTTTTTTTACCCAGTGAGCCATGCCCACACTCTCCAATGGAGTGTAATTGATATTTATTGTTTCTTCTGTCACTATCTATATATTTATGACTTCAGCAGGATCTTCAGCTCATTAGTGTTTTTGACCTGTTATAGTGACTGAAACTTTCATTCCTGAAAGTTCTGAGTCCTTGATTTTTCTGCCTTTCTTGATTGTTATTATTCTGCATTACCCTTCACTATTAGGCATGGGAATATCAAGAGGCACCCCAGAGACTCTCCTTGGTGCAAGACACAATTGTCCTTGCCTCCATTGTTTAGTAGCAACAGAGTCCCTTTATAATGGGATCAATCGCTCTATCCCTTAGAGCACATCCTTTTTCTGTTTTTTGGTTAAGTGTCATAAAGAATTAAAATGGCCAACTTGTACTCTTATCTTTCAATTCAGTGGAACCACTGATGCACTCATAGATTGGGGACTTAGACCTCCAAACCAGCAGAGCTCAAGTTTGGTGGAACAGGAAACAAAAATTCTGCAAGTATGTTATTTGGTATAATAGTAAGAGGAGTCACTCCCACTTCTACTCCTTGATTCCCAGACACATGTATTCTGTGTATGGGGAAGAGAGCACCAAATAATGGTTCTAAATCAAAACATACAGCAACTGCAAGACAGCATCACATCCTTTCAAAATGTTGTCTTTCTACTGTCCTGTAACTGAGTCTTCAGTAAGCATTTCCACCTTTCAAGTATAAATATATGGAAGCTTTCCATTGCTTAGGTCATATACAGATTCCATCCTTGTCACCTGGCCAGTGTGTTTATGGACCCATTGAGTAAGCATTGGAATAGCTGGAGAAAAAGCTATTTCTGATATCCACAGAAAAAGTTATTTTATCTGCATGATTATTAAGAACCTTCTCTATTGTGGTTCTCATTTGTTGGGCAAGCACATGGAACACAAACATCTTTACAGTGTTTGCCCACTCTGAAACTTTCATGCCAATGCCTCTTACCCAGATTTTCTTATTACTGATCTTTCAATCATGTTCCATCCAACCAGACCATAGCAATTGCCCACAGTCAGTTTAAATCTGTATTTCTGGCCACCTATCACTTCAAACATAGTAGACACCAAAATGTACTACTAAATTTTCTGCTCACTAGAAGGATTTTCCTTCACCACTATCCTTCTTGGTCACCTCTGAGAGTCTGTAGTGCTGCATCTGTCCTCTTTCAGATAGCACCAGCATCTCATGCATACCCATCTGTAAACCATGCTCAAGATTTTCCATCCTCAGTCAGCTGGTCATAAAGAGTACCCCAGCAGTACATAAGCAAGAAGTGAGGGAAAAGAGTTGGTGTTGAAGGAGTCTGAGCCACCAGCTCATGCAACTTACTCTTACCTTCCAGACCTACCCATGCTCGATATCTTCTGTGTAATTTCCATTGATACAGGCAGTTGAGTCAACATCACATTCATCATGGGACCTTCAGGCTTACATGGTCACCTGATGCCCTGCCTCCTCGGCAGGGTGTTCAAAGGAAGAATATTGTTGGATATTTTTGGGGGGTTCACTAAACTAAAGTATTGGCCATGTTTTATCAAAGAGATGGAAACATTCTAGTGAATTTTTGTTGATACATTACAATATATTATAGATATACAATGGCTTTTGAGTAAATATTTTTGTTGAGTAAATATTTTATTTTATGATTCTAGCATATAAGCATTATTTTTACATATTTTAGAAATATAAAAATATTACAATATACTTTTGAGAAACTCCACTATGAGAGTTTACATTTTTAATAAAAATTTCACTACCTTCAATGTTATATAATCACAGAGTAAATATTATGAAACCTATACCACTTTTATTAAGTCAGTCTGGAGACTGACTTAATAAAACTCAACTCAACTTTCTAAAACTGCCTATATTGTGAAAACAAATTCAAGAATAAAATTGATGAATGTGTAAATATATTTTGTTTATTAAAGGACTCAAAATTGGGTTATTAACTTGGAAATGTACTGATTTTGCCATAAAATAAACCTGTTTTATTCTTTAATAATAATAATTATTTACACTCTGAATAATTTTAAAACATACATATTATGGTCTCATCTAGTTACTAATTATGATGCCATGAATGATAATCTGTTATCTAAATAGCTTCACTTAAATCATTGTATAGATTGAAATTTTAAATATTTGAAAGAATAATATATATTCCTTTATTTTTCATCAATTTTTTCTCAAATTTTAATTAAGAATTTAAAATAGAAAATAAAAGAATTTCACATAACTGTCTGATACAAATGGTAAGCCTATAGCATAATAAATAAATTGGCATAAAAAAGATCACTTAATGAAATGCAAACATTTCAAGTATAATGTGATTTACAGGAAGCTTTCTGTGACTCAATAAAAAATGACTGTGCCTTAAGCTCTTAAACCCTGTGGAGTTTACCACAAAATGGGCTAGAAGGGCTAGCTCAGATATGCAGTTCTACATTATTGGGGGAAATAGATGCCTATCACACTAGCCTTGGACCTTCTTAGTTTTGATTCAAGACTCTATTCTCTATTGAAAGCATATTTTGTCAACTTCAAGGAGTGACATTTATACTGACTCTCTTTCCTTTGTCAGAAATCTTACACCTAGTAGGGAAATTTTGCTAGTTACTATGTGTTGAACTGGACACCAATTTTAGATGTGAAAAGGACAATTGTGCCAACAGTTAGGCCATGTGGGCCAAACATCACCAGTCCTGATAGGACATCAACAACCCAACCTTAGGATCTCAAGATGCATGAATGAGTAACTATTACAAATGTAATAGTTATAATTACTACAGAAGGTGTGTGCCAAAGAGAATGTTTATTTCCCTATTGCAGATTTTGCATGGCATTCATAAATATTCCATACAGTTTAATTTATACCCAATTCTCAGAAATGTTATGATCCTCCAGTCCATACCAGAACTAGTACGGTGCAGAAAAATAACTCCTAGCCATCCTGATTTCTTAGGCATTTATGGTATCATGTTGTTTTCTGGAATGAGAGCACAGAGACCTGGCTCTATAGTTGCATGCTTGCTACTAGTATAAAGAAGGGTTATATATAAGCCCTTCCCAGAAAACCCCACAGAGATAATTTTTTTGAAAATCGTCATGTGTTTTCTACTTCCCAGAACACAATGTCTGCTCTTCCCATTGAATATTAGCCAAGAGAGCCTCATCTCTGAAATCTGCCACTCTCACTGCTTATGCAAGCAGTTATATCGCTGTCTTACTAGAACCTATAATTCTGAAAGCACACAATTATAACTGATTTGGAGCCTCAATGCATTACAACTAATGGCTGGGCAATCCACTATCTTCAAAGATTTGAATTCCATTTATTTAACTGCACCTGGAGAGAGAACAAATCTGCTTCTAATTCTCCAACGTTTTAAAAATACATGATACATATCTGAGTATACACTCTGGTTTTATAAGCATCATAATTATATTTTTATACTTAGTCACAGCAACCCTGCTCTGAAAAAATAACTTAAGAAAATAAATCAATATGAACATAAAGAACACCAGAGGATATTCAACAGGGCATTATCTGTAATAACAGAAAACTACATAAAATCTAAATGTGTGAGACAGGTAAATGCATCTATTATTATGGCATATCAGCTCAGTAAAAAGGTTCAGCAATAAATTATTATGAAGACTAAAAACATTAAAAATTGCTTTTACAGTTCTAAATAAGCAATAAGTATTAGCCTTATCTTTCTTTCAAACTATATCATCTTACATATGCATATAGACAACATTTTTGTATTATACACAAATGAACATGAGTGTACTAGTTTTGAAGGATTCTGTATAAATTTTTTATATCAGTTTTTTCTTTAATGGAATGTACTATTAATACTATAAAAATATATTTTCAAAAATGTTTGCTAAAGAAACCACAGACACATTGGTATTATAATTTACCGTTACTTATGATCAAGTTACAATTGATGGTTAAGTTACACATGTTTAAAGTACTCAGGTTGGTTAAAAAGCAGTCTGTGAAATATCTCCTTCATATTAAGAAGCCCAGCATTGACCACAAAACTTAAATTAGTTCTGTGGACTTTAGGCGTATTCATTTACTACTCTGTGCCTCAAATTTCTCAAAGGTAAAATAAGTTTCTACTCCCTTCTAGTGTTATAGAACATATATATTTGAATATGTGTGGTGTGTATTTGAATATGTGTATATGTGAGTGTGTATGAATTTGCTATTTAATCCTTGTTTCACAAACACTTTGCTAGGTATGTAAATATATTTATATATGACATTTCTAAAGAATATTATAAAGTTGCATTTAAAACATTTCTAGGTGAAGTTTCTCTTAATATGCTGCAGGTAGTTTCAGGAAGCAAATGTTTCTGCAATGTGGAATAAACAGATTAAAGTTTATTCACTAAAATCCAGTTGTCCACCAACAGCATTCCAGTCACTTTGTTAACAGGGGACACAAAGATTAATAAGACATGATCTCTCTCCTTGAGAAGCTTGTGGTGAAGGAAGACAAAAAGAGAAGTCCTTGTCTGTGAAGTCCAGAGCTATGGAGGAGGCATGGACAGAGTGCTGCGGAAGACTTTAGGACATGCACTGGGCCTTGAGGGAAATGCAGATTTCAAATTAGAACCTAAGAAGGAAAACACTCAGGAATTAAAAAGCACTCAAAATAATTTGTTTCATCCTTTATGATTTTTTGGCAAAATATGCATTCTTTTAATCAATGAGAATGCATGCCACATAAAAACTTTAACGTTGTCAAAATACAATATCAAAGCTTGCTTCAAAGGATACATTTCAGCAAGAAAATTCAATTAAATGGGAAGTCATTACAACTGAAGGGGTGAGGAAATTTTCACAAAGACTTGAATTTTTAAACAATTCCATATAAAGTAAAGAGGAATACTGAGAGTCTTTAAAATTTATTTCAATGAAACAATGACCTTTGGGGAGTACAAGGTTGTCAACTGTTACGTCACCTCTCCCTAGTTTCAGTATTTTTAAGGGTTTGGGATTGTATGCCGAATAAATCTAAGCTGATTGTTCCTAGGTTAGCAGTCAAATTAGTCAGCTCAGGCTGCTATAACAGAATACCACAGACTGAGTGACTTAAACACAAAAATTTTTCTCACAATTCTGGAAGTCCAAGATCAAGGTATCAGCAGGTTTGGTTTCTCCTGAGGCCCCTCTCCTTGGTTTGCAGACAGCTGCCTTTTCTCTGTGTCCTCACTTTGTCTTTTCTCTGTGTCCGTGAACCCGGGGTATCTTCCTTTTGTGCCCAAATTTCCTCTTCTTATGAGGACACCAGTTATATTGGATTAAGGCCCACACTAATGAACTCATTTTAACTTAATTGCCTTTCAAAAGACCCTCTCTCCAAATACAGTCACATTCTTTGGTACTTGGAATTAGGGCTTCAACATATGAATTTTAGGAAGATACAGTTCAGCCCATAACAACAGTGGAATATGAAACCTCCTGCAGAAGCAAGACTGTGGGTTGTTCAAGATTTAGGGCCCAGATACAGAGTTGAAAAAAGAATTCTTGGTATCATGTTTGAGAAAGAGAGAGGAAAATGAACCTTCACTATGTAAGCTCTTCTCCCCTCACTCCCTTATGATATTCTTCACTATAAATTCTTCCTCAATCTGTTATCTACCTATTTACCTATTGATCTAATTGTCAATATTCTTCCCTTCTACTTATTCTCTTTTTAATTCTAAATCTGTTTTCTTATCCCTTGGTTTTGCCTGCTCAGCACTGAAATCAAAAAATAAATATTCATTTCCTGTGTATACAAAACATGTATCATAGCTTAATGCCAGTTTTTTTGTTCTTGTTTTTAAAAATTAATGAAGAGAAAATTAATTAATGAAGAGTAATTAATCATTACTATTTAATTTGCCAAATTTTTGAAAGCCAGATTATTATAAATTGAATCAAGGCAATGTTACGTTGAGAATTTATTCATATATTTTTATGTAAAGATGCCCAAACATGCATGTATTATAGAATATTATCCACATACAGTTTGAAGTATAGTCCATTCAACATTTGTAATTCTGTTATGGCCCATTCATCAGCACTGTCTTCTTATAAGTCTTTTCTATGTCAACTGTTAGTCTTTGCTAGAGAGTTTATATTCTTTCATTAGATTACTCAGTGGCAATTTAAGTATTGGCAAGGTTTAACTTTGTTTTTCTAGTTCAAACTCCTAAAAAAGGAGCCCATTTTCTCCCTTGCTAATCAGAAAAATGTTAAAGATTCCCTTACTTCTGTAGAATGGTCCAACTTTTGTTGCTGTGACTTTTGCTCAACATTATGTACTTGGTTTTTATGGTAACAATGGTTTGGTTGACTCCTAGAGCTTTGCAAGGAAAAGTAACCCCAACACTGATTCTGAACTCAAAAAACCTTTCTTGTTGAATGAAATTGCTAAAAGTGATTCTAATTCCTGCTTACACTTTTAAATAGCTTTCTGATTGCAGCCTCCCTACATTTCATAGTTTAATAAGTACGTTCTGTGTAATTCCAAGGGGGCAGTGGACCACACAGGACACACCAATTTATACCTCTGGTGCTATTGTTAGGAACCAGAAGGATTATGTTTGCTGTTTTTATTTATTCCCAGTCCACTGCCATCAGTCCTTTTAAAAATCAGTTTTTCTATGAGCTAGTCAAATTAAAACTACCTGTCTCCTTGGAGAGTGCAGTGTAATCCCTTAAAATTCCCAGAGAAGAGTACAAGATATTTAGAATATTCCTTTTCACAAAGGCAAATAATCTATTGTAGAAAAATAAAGCAGTATATGACTCATAATTTCTAACCATTAAATTAATGAGTAAAAATTCCACAGATAATATAGCCATATGTTTATTTTTCATTTGTACTATACATATGCAGATACTAAATATAATAACTGTTTTGGAATTCATTATTTAGAAACTCTGCTAACTGTTGGGGCACATTGAGTATACAATATCTGTTAATGTTTTGGGCCCATATTTAAGTCCAATTGTTTTTTTATTGTTGAATTTCAAGGTTTTTTTTGTATATTTTGGATGACAGCCTTTTATTAGGTGTGTATTTTTTAAATATTTTCTCCCAATCTGTGGCTTTTCTATTCATTCTCTTGACACTGTCCTTTTCAGAGCAAAAGTTTTTAATTTTAATGAAATCTAGCTTATCGGTGATTGCTCTAATAGATCATGCCTTTGGTATTACATCTAAAAAAGCATCACCATACCCAAGGTCACCTAGGTTTTCTCCTAGGTAATCTTGTAGGAGTTTTATAGTTTTTCATTTTACCTTTAAGCCTGTGATCCACTTTTTTTATTTTATTGGACTGTAGTTGCTTTACAATGTTGTGTTAGTTTCTGCTGTACATTAAAGTGAATCAGCCGCATGTATACATATATCCGCTCTTCATTGGGTTTCCTTCCCATTTAGCTTACTACAGAGAATTCAACAGAGTTCCTTGTGCTATACAGTCTATTCTCATTAGTTATCTATTTTATACATAGTAGTATATATATGTCAATCTCAGTCTCCCAATCCATCCCACTCCCCTTCCTGCCTTGGTATCCATACATTTGTTCCCTATGTCTGTGTCTCTATTTCTGCTTTGCAAATAAGTTCATCTATACCATTTTTCTAGATTCCACATATATGTGTTAATATACAATATTTGTTTTTCTCTATCTGACTTAACTTCACTCTGTATGAAGTCTCTAGGTCCATCCATGTCTCTGCAAATGACACAATTTCATTCTTTCTTATGGCTGAGTAATATTCCATTGTATATATTTTCAAATTATGGTTTTCTCTGGGCTGTGATCCATTTTGAGTTCATAGTGAGTATATGTTCTGTGTGTAGATTCTTTTTTTTTCTTTTTTGCATGTGGATGTCTAGTTCCAGCACCATTTATTGAAAGACTATCTTTGTTCTACCACATTGCCTCACTGCTTTGTCAAATATCAGTTGACTGTATTTATGAGGGTCTGTTTCCATTGAACTATTTGTCTATTCTTTTGCCAATGTAAGTGTCTTGCTTACTGTAGGTTTATAGTTAGTCTTAAAGTTGGGTAGTGTTAGTCTTCCAACTTTGCTCTTCTTCAATGTATTGGCTATTCTGGGTCATTTGCATATAAACTTTAGAATCAGGTTGAAGATATACTCACTGATGCATAGGCTATCACCTAAGCCTTGATCTGGATGATTACATGGATGCACTCAGTTTGTTAAAATTCATCAAGCTGGATACTCAGAATTTGTGCATGCTTTTGAAATTCATGTTTCAATAAAAAGTTTGCTTAACCCATTCTTATAATGTTGAATTTAATTGATTGATTAGTTTAAAGTTAATTTTCCCCCATTCAGATTGTTGGGGATTTGTAATAACAGATCAGATATAAAAGTAAAGATGTTAACTTTTACTTTTCTTATCTATGTGTAGTGCTCTGTTTAAGTTTATAGTCATATGTGTGCATATTCGTATGTAACTGAGGTGCAAAGAAAGAACTTTATATTAAGTCTGAATTTATTGTGAATCCAGTTTTGTCAGACAAAATCATGTGACTTGGTTAGGCTGTCAGAATTTCATTTCTTCATCTTTAAACAATATGTAATCTTTACCCTCTGTAGATGTATTTGAGATATTACTGAAATAATAACTGAAAGACTGGATACATGATAGGCAGTCAATAAATGTCACTTCTCTTCCCCTTATTTTTTTAAAGCATTGATTGATCTGTTTACTTAGAAAGACTATTTTGTAGAGCAGTTTTAGGTTCATGGCAAAATTGAGAGGAAGGTACAGAGATTTTTTTTTTGCTTAAAGGATTTGAAGTTGTTCATATTTCTATTAAAACTCTATTCCTAAATTTTCATCTCGGTAATCTGGATGAAAACATTATCAAATATTTTCAAACCCTTAAAATCACCCATTATACAGTAGTAAAAGGAAAGTTCTCTCTAATTTTGTTGGCTAACAACACACTGTTAATCAACAGGTTTGTCTAGATATCTCTGCCAGAAGTAGCAGTTGTGGTATAACAACTGGGTCACTTTCTTAGCAGCTTAATTATACAGTAGTTCCTGTATTTTCTTGTTGACAGATTTAGAGCACTTTGTGAAAGCAATAATTGTACTCGGACTACAGCTGGCAGGCTTCCTTAATAATAAAAAAAAAAGTAGGATGAGGTTGCTACAGTACTTTTCATTGTTAAAAGGCAAATGAAAAAGGCTATGTAGTTTCATTAAGGAATTACACTGCATATAACACTGGGACTAATAAAATTGTTTTGAATAGTGAATTGTTGTCCAATATCTTTCCAAGTATAAGTTATGAGCCATCATGAAAATGTGTTTTTTTTGCTTGTTTGTTTTGTTTTTTGGTTTCAATTACCAATATCAGAGGGGTGCTATGAACACACCAAATTAAGGCGCCATACAATGAATCATGTGGGTGTATTTAATTCATTGAAATTCATCTTTCAAATAAAACAAGGCAAATATTTCTGATCCCTTAGAAAAGACCTAAAGGAAAGGTAGACTTGGTGTTACATCTCTATTTCTTTCCTTCTTACTACAGTATCTTGCATACTGGTCATTATTGTTAAATATCATGTGCACAGAGGTACAATGACTCTTCCTACACAAACTTAGCTGTTCATGCTTTATGATGGAATAGCTCCTTATTCTTTACAAATTTTTTTCTCACCTGATCACCAAGGATTCATCATTCTCTCATTTGGGGGAAAGATGATAATTTGTAATTCAATATTTAATTGAAATGCCTACTCTCTTAGGACAGGAAAGCTTTGGTAGATGTGCTAAAGTATAAATGTTTGAAAATATATTATTTTATGAGAGGGTACTGATAGAGAGAAAGTTTCTGTATCTTCTAGAACTGGGGTGAGAGTGCATAACTGGTAGATTTGGCACAGCAAAATTGACTAACTTCATAGAGCAGGAAATATTATCAATTTTCTAAAAACTTGCATGTTGCAAAAATATTCAATTTTAAAATGCAATAGATATCATTTTATATTTATTGAGAATATGCTAGAAATGTGTTGATATGTTTAGAGTCACTATTTTAAAATAATATGTCATTGTATAAACTTCAGAGTGAAAATCTTTCAACAAATACAATGGGAGCATGATATTCTATACAATTTATTATAAATATACATGTATAAACATAAGATAAAAATTCAACACATTTTTATAACTTTATGGAATATTAAGGACTGTACAATATTGGAACATTTAATGAATACCATTTGTGTGTGTGGAGTGGACCTTTTATATTGTTGCTTTTTTTTGTATATTCAATATCCTTTCAGTTTTAAGATTCTTTGCAAGCACCAATGACTAGATATTTCTCCAATGTTAAATTATGAAATGTTATATTATTTTTATATTATTACATTAATATAATGCCTCACCACTTTTAAAGCTCTTCCCTATATGTCTCAGAAATCTAGTTATCATTAAAGTAATGTAATTTTCATTCAGATTTTTTCCAGTTTCATATTTTTAACACGAGAACATAATAGAGTCTCTTATAAACTTAGTTTGCTAAAGAGAGACTATTATAACTTCAAGATGATTATGGAAGGAGATTTGAATAAATATGAGTTTTTAAATACATATTGAGTCACTGTTACATTTTACAGACTATCTTGACATCTAGCCTGGTTAAAGAGTATTAACCAACTTTAAAAGTATGTTTTTTTTCTTACATTAGTCTATATATATCTCTCTCTATATATATACCTGTAAGAGATATATTTTGTATGTTTTATAAAATTACACAGCTTTCCTGAAGATTATTATGGAAATATTCCTAGAAACATGTGATGAAACTGAAGAAAAAGAAGAGGAAAGTTTCTCCAGAATCTCCATCATCACTGACATCTAAGTCATTAAAGGAAGATAGAAAACTTAGATTCTGGGGGAAAAAAAATAGATTCTGGAAATTAGAAAATACCATAAATAACTGCATTAATATACTTGCTAAAATTAGTTATATATTATTGATAACTGATACACAAAATTGCACACTTAAGAGTTTACAGTTTACTGCAGTTAATGACAAAAAATTATCCCTAATATACTATTGATTATGATCATGAAAAGGAATAAAAATAGAAATTAATCTATAATGTTATCAATATGAATTGGTATCTTATATCAATATTGATTTTACTAACATGGAATTTATAATAATTCACACATTTAAAAAAATTTAGTTGTATTTTTGCCTTGCTAAAAGAAAAACACAGTGAGGGAATTTCTTCTTCTACCCAAAATGAAGAAATAGAAGTAGTGTTTTCCCTCTAAAACAAGCAGAGAAGAAAACAGACAAAATACAGTCAGCTCTCTGTATCTGCAGTTTATACATCCTCAGTTCAACCAACCATAGGTCAAAAATATTACCCCCCAAAATTCCAGAAAGCTTCAAAAATTTTGTCCAACTTGATCTTTATATTAAAATTTTGCATTAAAAAATTTCACCAAATTTTTTTCGATGAAATTGAAAATCTGATTTTAAAATTCATAAAGAAGTGCAAAACCTAGAATAACCAAAATAATGTTGAAAAAGAGATATGGCAGATTAACACTAAAAGATTTTAAGATTTATTATAATCAAAACCATCTGGTATTCATGTAAAGACAGAAAAATATATCAATGCCACAGAACATAGCTGAAAAATAGATCCACACATATATGGGCAATGGATTTTTGACTAAACTGCCATGGCAATTCAGTGGAGAAAAGATAGTCTTTTCTACAACAGGTGTTGGAGCAATTGGATATTCATATGCAATAAATGAACTTCTATCCATACCTCATACTGTATATGAAAATTAACTCAAAATGGATCATAGAACTAAATGTAACACCTACAACTACAAAACTTCCAGAAGATAACATGGGAAAAAAATATTCGTGGCTTTGGTTTAACCAAAGATATCTTAGATATAACATCAACAGAATGATTAATGAAAGAAAAAATGATAAATTGGACACCATCAAAACTAAAAACTTCATCTCTACAAAAGGCACTTTTAAGAGAATCAAAAGAAAAACCACAGATGGTGAAAAAATATTTGTTATGCATATACTTGACATAAGGGTTGTATCTACAATATATGAAGAACTATTAAACTAAATAAAAGGGGAGGGGGAGAAAGCAACCATATAAAAATGGGCAAAATATTTTAATAACAATCATAGAAAGTATATGGATGGCAAATAAACTCATGAGTAGATGCTCAACATCATTAAATGGTAGAAAATAAAAGCTAAAACCACAATTATATATCTCTATACACATATTAAATGGCTAAAATTAAAATGCTACACCATACCAAGTGTTGGCAAAAATGTGGAGGAACCAGAATTCTCATACACTTTTGGTGGTAAAAATGTTAACTCATATAACCACTTAAAAAATTGTCAATTTCCTAAAAGGGTAAATATATCGATTATATAATTTAGCCATTCCACTCATAGGTATTTCTCTAAGAAAAAAGTAAGTTTGCATCTTTACAAATATTTGTGTATGAATGCTTATCGCAGCTTTATTTGTAATGGCCAAAAAATGCAAGCTATCCAAATATTCATTAACAGATAAATGGATACAGAGATTGTGGTGCATTTATACAATAGAATACTACTCAGTAATCAAGAGAAATGAACTATTGATACTCAAAACAGAATGGACCAATATCAAAAAGTATTAAGCTAAGTGAAAGAAGTTAGACAAAAGAGTACACATTATATTCTCATTCATATAAAATTCTGGAAAATCCAAACTACAGTGACAAAGAGCAAAGCAGTCATTGCTTGAGGGAAGTAGTTGAGGAGGGCAGAAGGAAATGATTATAAAAGGGCATGATGAAACTTTTGGGAGGTAAAAAATTTGCTCAGTATTGTAATTTTCGTGATAATTTTATTGGTGTATGCATTTGTCAAAACTTATCAAATTGTACACTTGAAATATGTGCAGCTTATTATGTATAAGTTATATCTCAGTAAACCTGTTAAGTAATTGATAAGTTAAGCAGGAGATGGAGGGGGAGCATTTACCTCTACAGGAGGGCTAACTGCTGCTTTTCAGTTACTTTAGAAGTACTTATTCATATTTAGGGGCTTTACAATGTCAAGAGACATTAGCCTATCCTTAGATTGTTGGGTAGTTTTTTTCTGGTAACTACATGGAAAAATAGGATTTTCATCAGGTGACATTTTGTCCATTTACTTATGTGGTATAATAAATATAATTAAAAGTAATAATTTTAAATATGTTGATTGAAGTAGCTTATTGTTAAAATTTAATGATAGCTACAGTATAATATTAGTGAAAACATAGGCAAATTGATCAATGGAACAGATTAGAGGGCCTGGAGATAGACTCATAAATATAGTCAACTGTTCTTTGACAAAGAAGTAAAGGAAATACAAGGGAGCAAAGTTTATCTTTCAACAAACAGTGCTATAGTAACTAGACGTTTACACATGAAAAGAATGAATGTAGACACAGACCTTACACCCTTCACAAAAATGAACTCAAAAAGCATCATAGACTTATTGAAAACAAAACTATAAAACTCCTAGTTTTGGTGAATGGATAAACTGTGGTATATATTCAGAAAATGGAATATTATTCAGTGATAAAAAGAAATGAGCCATGAAAACACATGTAGGACCCTTAAATGCATATTACTGAGCAAGAAAATTAATATGATCTGTATGGTTCCAACTACATGACACTTTAGAAAAGGCAAAACTATGACAACAGTAAAAAGATTAGTAGTTGATAGGAGTTAAGGGAGAGGGAGGGGTAAATAGGCATCTTACAGAGGACTTTTAGGCAGTGAAACTATTCTGTGTGATTCTATAATGGTAGATACATATCACTATACATTGGTCCAAACTCAAACCATGCAGAACACCAAAAATGAACCCTAATGTAAACTATGAACTTTGGGTTATAATGATGTGTCCACATAGGTTCATCACTTGTAACAGATGCATCATTCTGGTGGAGGAAGTTGATAATGGGGGAGGCTATGTGTGACAGGGGAGGCAGGTAGTATACTGTTACTTTCTGCTCAACTTTACTGTAAACCTAAAACTTCTCTAAAAATGTATATTAAAAAATTAATGATAGTTCCAATAGGTCTTCGGTCTTAATTTACATAAACATTTTTATTGCCTACCAAATTTATAATTAAAATACATTGATAACATATTGATAAAGAAAACACTATGTGTCTGATATTATGCAGAACACGTTCCACAGATTGTTGAATATATGCAAAATGTGAAATTCTATGTAAAGAGGTAACTGGAAATGTTAACCAAATATTTATTCCGTAAATCAATACTATCGTAGTTGTACAGTTTTGCTTTCTAAAAATTCAGAACCTACATTGGTGTGTATATATTTTTCCTGAAAAAAGTACCCAATGAAATTGTCATAGTATACACATTTTTTCTTTTTTTCTTATTGTCTACATACCAGAGTTTTTTAAATGCTGTATTTTAATTGTTTACATTTTATTTTAAAAATATTACTTAGAATTACCTTGTGTTTAAAAATGAATATACTGTAGAAAAGAGACATTCTCATTTATTCTTGATGAAAGTGTAAATTTTTCAAACTCTGAAAGATAAGCTGGCATTATCTACTTAAATGTGATAAGCATATCTTGTGATTATATGTTATATACATACGTATGTATATATGAGCACAAATTATTACTCTATTGATATATGTTTTATAATAACAATCTATATGTCCTTTAATAGATAATTTATTAAATAACATAGTCATGAAGTGGATGCTATCTGGTTTCTGACTATAACTAGGCACATTTATGTGTTTGTCTAGTTATCTACCTCCCTCACTTTATATCTGTATATTTTGTTATAGAATTAACTACTTCATGGTTAAGAATGAGAAAAAAGAAAGATGTAAAACAGTGTGAAACTATCTACCATTTGTGTTAGTAAAAAAATTAAAAATTACATACACACATATGTACAAATATATAAAACAAGATAGTGGTTGTTTGTGAAAAAAGAAACTATAACATTGGGGAAATTGGAGATGAGGGACTCATTTTAAAATCCATATCCTTTTTTACTCATTGAATTTTTTTGCCATATGTATGTATTTCCTAATAAGTATCGTATGACTAACAAATCGTTTGAGGGGCATAAAGACATTAAAAGAAAAGTTAATACAACTCAAAGGCAAAGAAATAGAAAAACACTGCTAAGAATTGCTACTCTAAAAGTATTTCTCCTTAGCATTTTGGTCAGCAAGTTCTGTCATCAAGGATAAATCAATTTTCAGCAGCTGTAGACAACTATTTAAGTCAAAAGTCTGAATCACCCCAGTGGGAAATATAATAAAAGATAACATGCTGATGTCACTTTGGGATTTATGTCTGTCTAAGTGAAGGAAACACATACAGCCCTGTGTTTCAGATCTCAGGAGCCAGAATAACCTCCCCAAGCTGGGACTGAAATGCTCTAAGATAACTAGTTGAAAATTGATAGTACATTCCTTTGAAAGCACTGAATTCATTCAAAAGTTATACTGTATTTTTTTTTTTTACCACAAAGGGAAATTTATTAACTGAATATGGTGTTATTTAATTTCACATATTTTTAAACAAAGTTTGAAAATACATACCAAGTAGTACTAATAAGGATGTTTTTTTAAGTTATATCTCAGTCACTAAGTCCTTCTGGTCTTGGACATATTACTTACCTTTTTCATGTCTGCAGATGTTTATCTTGCATGGATCATCATTGTCTGTCCCTAACCAATAATTGCACCTGTTTTCCCCATGAATCCTAAAAATTAATGATAGCCTGAAAAATAAGGCATAGGTAAATATAATCTTACCTGTAGCTTAAGTCTACCTGCTTGTTCCACTCTATGAAAGCTGCCACCATCTTCTAATCTAATGACACATGATGTATAACTTGATTCTTGGTAAAAGGATAAAAAACAGAAACATGGATTTAATTAATTGCTAACTCTCTGTCCTTAGCCAATCAGTTGACCTTTTGCAATCAATTTTTGCTAGAGCCAGTAAAAATTAAAAAACAGAAACATGGATTTAATTAATTGCTAACTCTCTGTCCTTAGCCAATCAGTTGACCTTTTGCAATCAATTTTTTGCTACAGCCAGTAAAAATTAAGTACTCCCTTCCTGAGGAAGGCCATACTTTAATATTTTATGATTATAATGAACCAAAATACACATACACAGCTAGAAATGAGCCCAAAATGTTTCTTTGTCATTTTTGTCCCCATTCAACATGCTGCACATATATTATCTGTACTGCTCCTGCCTTCTTCTTGATGGTGAAATGTTCAATAATCTGGATAGCCCAAGGCTTCATTGCCAATTCAGCTTGTATGGCCAAGTGAGCATTAATGGAAAGAATTGTCCACTATCAGCCAATTAGAACTAATCCCACATCTAAAGAAAAAAGTTCTTTTACCACTTTTATTGTATTATTTGTCACAGAAATTTTTGGTTAATTGAAATATCCCCTTTGACACAATGAGATTTCTATTATTAATAATTTTATAATACATATTTTATAATATATATTTATATGACAATTATTGTTTTAGATATGTAAAATTTAATGTTAATAATTTTTAAACAAAGAAGGATTACAATTTCAAATTTTATAGATATTTCATTTTTCTTCCTTTTAGCTGATATACTGGGAATAGGCACACTTAATTTGATCTATTGTTCTTAAAAACAAAAGATAATAATCACAGTGTTTTAATTCTATCCTATATCAGAATAAGGTATATTTGGTACTGGGTTGGGCCAGAGGTTTTGGACTCCTTATTTTCATTTATAAAACACAGTTCCATAGGGGATGAGTTAGCACATACCTCTTAAGAGTTGGTTGTGTCATATGAGATAATGCCCATTGACAAGGTCCACAACAAATAGTAATTGTACCACAAATGCAAGCGCTGAGAAAATGGAATGATTTATTGCTCTAGTAACTATGATCCCTAGCTTCAAATGGCACTCCTGTCTCTAAAAGTGTGTTAGGTCTATGAGTGTACCTCTAAATAACGCAGGAGTGATATCAATATTTATTACTTACTACTAGCATACTTAGATTTGGGTTTTGTGCATTAGCAAACCATGGTCTTATTGCAGAAATACAACAGCAAATTTTTTAAGAATCACAATATATAAGCACTTTACTCAATTGATCACTACTAATGTACTTTCTACAAAGAGTGCAGTGGTTTCTAGAGCTAGATGTTGGATGGGGAAAGTAAATCATATAGTGCTCTAATCTCAAACAGGGATTTCAAGTCTAGACAAATCATAGCAAGGATACAAGGCTACAAGAACTCTAATCTATTGTTGGTGGGAATGCAAAATGCTACAGCCATTTTAGAAGACAGTTTGACTACTTCTTATAGAATAACTGCAGTCCTACTGTACAACCTAACAATCATGTGCCTATCTACCCAACCAATTTGAAATTTTATGTCCACACAGAAATCTTCATGTGAATGTTTTCAGTAGCTTTATCACCAAAAACTGGAAGCAGTCAAAGTGTCCATCAAGATGACTAGATAAACAACTTTTGGTATACCCATACAATGGAATACTATTCAGCAAAATAATAGAATAAACTGTAACCCATGCAAAGACATAGTTGGATCTTGAGTGAATATTGGTAAATGAAAGAAGCAGTCTGGAAAGGCTACACATAATATGATTTCATTTATATGATACTGCTAAAAATGCAATTCTATAGAGATGCTAAATGGATCTGTGGCTTCCAGGGATTCAGGGTAGGCAAAATTGAGGATTGGATATGTGAAGCAGAGGGAAAATTTTTAAGCCTGTTGAATTATCCTGTATAGTACTATAATAATGTATACATTACACTATATATGTCAAAAACCAAAGAACTCTACTGCATAAAGACATAATCTTAATTTATAAAACAGTTTAAAATTCATTTAGAAGGTTGGGGAACCTTAGGATGGACAACAAAGTGTGACAAAGAAACCTAACTGCATTACAATGATGGAGGCACGTGCACTGATGGGATGGGGAGAAGAGTGCTGACCTAAGTAACTATAGAATTGAGTGGAGTATGTAAGTCTAAAGACAAAAGAAATTGGATATAAGCACTCTACTCAAGTCGATGAAGTGTTTTCCATAGGATTAGGAGTACACAATTCTGAAACTATATGTATACTGGAACTGAGCAGTTAAATAAATATGTGGCAGATATTGGGAGCCACGTTTCTCACTGATAGAGTGAGAGGTTACAGATAAGCAAGAAAAAAAGGTTAAAATGATCAATACAGTAATGGATTAAAGTTGGAGACATCAGTATGAATTCATATTTAGCTCAGTGTGATATACATGATTACACAGAAATAATTATAGATATTTGTGCGTATATGGTTTAGTATATATGCATATATTTCCCTCCCTTGTCAGCAGAGAAGACCAAGAGGTAATGAAACGCTGGTAGCAATAAGTGTGTCTAGTTTCCAGATCTTGGTTTCATTACCATTTTCAAGTAAAAGAAACCAAGTCTGCTTGGAGAGATTGCTGATTCTAGGAAAGACCAGGGAATACACAGGATGAATCTGAGTATCTTGTAGTGCAGGAGAGTAACGAGGTTCTCAAAAAAAAAGTTTTAAAAAGAGAGAAAGAAAAAGAAAAAAAAACAGAAAGAAAAGAGAAAAAAAGAAAAGAAACATAAATCATGATTATGGGTGTATATTAATGGCACATAGGAGCAAACTGAAGGTATTCTGAATTACCAAAGCTGAAACAATTTGAGCAAAAAAATAAAGTGATGCTAGATTGTAACTACATATAAAATAAATGTTCATGAATCTGTGCTTTTACAAATGAATGATTAAATAAGTAAATAAATGGAGGAGACTAGACAAATCTCTCATGTAGAAGAATTCCAAAGAATGTATGTAGTTTACCTTGTCCTCAAATAAGGTGGAGCATAACTCCTGACCACTTGAGTATGGGCTGCACATAATGACTTCCTTTCAAAGACTGCATTATGTGTGTGTGCATGAGAGGGAGGGTGGGACAAGAGAGAAAGAGTAACTTACAGTGCATATACTTGACAAGTACTACCTCAGCCAGGTGATCCAGTTCAATATCAACAGTCAGAAATCATGTTAATGGTATATATCCTTGTTATGATGTAGTGAGAATGGCACCTTATCGCTGCAGTCTTTCCTGCAATTTCAGCTTGCTATCTCTTCCCTTTCCCTTTTTTTCCTTTCCAGATCATTTTAAATCTGTACCATATTCTCTGTATTCTTGTGCCACAGAGGTAACTGCTGTAATGTTTCAGTGTATTTTTTTTGCACGCCTGCAAAATATGTATTTTTGCATTGTATACACACAATTTTAAAGTTACACACATGGTATTGTCTTATATATCTTATGTTTTTCATGTTTCTCCATTAACTATGATTTATGATCGACTCATGTTTCTATGGCTGCTGTAATCTGTTTTATAACACTCCAGAGAGTGCATTCCTATATTTTTCCTGTTCATTTTTACATTGATGTACATTAAAGGTACCTTCTAATACACAACAAGTAATGCTTCAGTGAACACCCAGTACATGGATTCTTGTAGAAATGCATTTGTTAAATTTCTTTTGGCTATCTAATAGGAGTGGAATTTTCCCTTATAGACAGATTGGCCATATGCTTTACTTGCTAAAATAGAACCTATTGGTGAGTGAAAGTAAACTGTGGTTTGACTGTCACCCTGGTGATAAGACATTCAGGGCTGATTTCATGGTAAAACAAGTGCAGTCTCACAAGTCTCTGCAATTGTAGTTTGAATTCTCTGTGGCTGCCATATTGAAATTCTTAATAATTTTATCTTTGAATTTATGATTTGTAAAATAGGTCTGTTGTGTTAAATTTGCAGGGGTTTGGGGGAAGGGAGCAGGAAGTGGCTTGAAGCCTCAGTTCATTTGCTACCCTGTATCCTACCACCTCCCTACCTCCTTGGGATGAGTTCTTGGTTGCTTGCTCCCCACCTCCTTCCTCCACTGCCCTCATACACTCACATTCCTTAGTTACAGCCTGACCTCACACTAAAGGTCCTGCCCCAAGACAACTGCCACCATCTCAGGGGCAGCAACTGAATTGCACCAGTAAGGGGAGGTATGGATGCTGCTGCAGTCACCAGATGTCTCCAGCCAGGGCCTGGACTCTGGCACAGAGGAGGATGGTAGTCTCAGCATGGGTACTCTTTGCCACCCCAGGCTTCCAGTGTCACAGTTTTGGTAGATGACTCTTCTAGAGGCACCCTCTCACTCACCCCTAATTCAAGTAAGGAGAGCATCTTGGTGCAGAGGTTGCAGTCTCTTCATGGTTTAACAGTGGCAGGCCCACAGAAAGAGGAGATGGATTTCTCTGCCCTAAGCCACAGTATATGTCATTCTGGCTGTTGACAGGAGTGAAACCTGGGATTCTCCTTGTAAATCCCCTTTGTCTCTTCCTTGGCTTAGTGTTGTACCTTATTCCTTTATCTGCATGTTTGAGATATTTATATGATTTTTCTTGTTGAATTTATTAATGTAGGAATTACATCAACCTATGTTTTTTAATATGCAACATTCCTTATATGCCTTGGATATACTCAATTTAACAACAGTATTTTAAGAATATTAGGTTTATAAAAAGTGTTCAGCATAAGGCCTATATAAAAATATAACTAGGGCAATTCTCTGTAATATATAACAAGATATGACAAGCAAATCAGAAAAAGAGGTATATCCCAAATTAGAAATAAACAGGGAGCATCAAGAGAAAAGTTATAAACTAATTAATACAAAACACTATGCAAAGTCCAACATCATAAGAAATTATAAATATGTAAATTAAAATAATAATTATTATGCATTGATAATAACCTAAAATGAATAATTATACAAAAAGGCACTGTTAAAAATGATTCTTTTATATACCAATTTTGTGAGTATAAACATGCAGTTTCTGCTTCCCCATCTATCAATGTATTGAACAAAAAACAAACCAATGAACAATACTAAATAAACTTTAAAGTATTCCTATCTTTTGATGCAGAAATGCTCCTTTTAAAATTTTATCCCAGGTAAACTCTTAAGGATATTAGAGATATCAATTGAAAAGGCTATTCAGAAGTAATGAGAAAAACATGGCAGAGTTGCTTAAATATAGAGGTGTTTATTTATTTAATGATGTAGCTGTTGGCTTGTTCCAGTGTATCAAGAATGATCATCATTAGAGGCACTGGTTGTTTCAGTCTTTCTGCTCTGCCTTTTTCAGTGTGTGAAAATTTTCCATCATGCTTATTTTCTTATAGTCTTGAGATGGTTTCTAAAGCACTAGGCATTATGTCCACTTTCAAAAGGAATAAGAGGAAACAGAGGCAGTTATATCCATATACCTCTCCTTGTATAAAAAAAGCAAAAGCTTTCTCAGAATCCCCAAGCAGAATTTTGCCCATATGTCATTGTCTAAAATTGTGACATTGACACTCCTAACTGGAAATATTTAATTTTTACAATTTTTATAAAAGATCGGAGAAAGGGTGAGTTGGGAATTGATGATTGTTAACACAGTTTACAGAATCTGACGTATTTAGTGAGGGAAAGGATCTCTTAGATGGACCCCAATCGTTCCCTCTCATGTTATTCATGCTATTTTATAATGGCCTCCTGTCAAATATGGACTGAATCTCTTCTAATGAATAGAATATGGCAAGAATTATTGATATCATTTCCAACATTAGGTTACAATTATGAGTTTTTAGATTTATAAAACTAAAATAAACAGTTATCAGAAACTACAAAAAGATAACAGCTTCTATCTTGGGCACTCTGTTTCATTCTGTTGCTTGCTGGCTCTGAGGGAAGTGAGCTTCCATGCTCTAAGTTGTTCTTGGGAGTGAACTCATATATCAAGGAACTGATATCTCTGACCAGGAGCCACATGAGAGAAATTAGAAGTGGATCTTCCCTGATGGGAGCTTTGAGATGACCACAGCTTTGCCTGAAACTGATTGTAGTCCTCTGAGAGACCCTGAGCTGAAGGACCCAGCTAAGTTGCACCAACAATCCTGATCCATAGAAAGTGTAAGGTAATAAAAGTTTGCTGTTTAAAGCAGTTAGCTTTTGGGGATAGTTTGTTACTCAGCTGTACATAAAAAATGTTGATTTACAGCAATGGATGTTCAGATAAGAGATAGAGAAAAATGTTGGAGAATCTTTAGAGATGTTTAAAAAATTTTTTTTGATCTTTTCTATTTTGCTTTACCATTTTACTTATTGTTTTAATGAACATAAAGATGTCTCTCTGTATCTGTGGGTGATTGGTTCCAGGACCTGCTGCAGATTCCAAAATCAAAAGATGCATAAGTCCCATAGGTGGCCCTCTGTATGCTTTGTTCTGCATATCTGGATATAACCAATCATGGATCATGTAATTATGTATTCATTAAAAAAATTTACATATAAGTGGGCCTGCAAGTTCAAACCCATGTTGTTCAAGGGTCAACTATATATTGCTTGTGAAATTAAGGCATACAAAAGACACAGCTATACTTTGACAAAATATTTACAAACCCAAACAAAATTTTTACTCTTACCATCAGAAGATGATTAAGAGGGGATAGCCAAGATGTTGGAGTAGGAAGACCCTGAACTCACCTCCTTCCATGTACACACAAAAAATACAACTACTTACAGAGAAACCATCTATGAGAACAACCTGAAGACTGGCAGAAAATATTTTCCACAACTAGAGACATTAAAAAAGAAACCACAACAAGGTTAATAGAAGGGGCATATTGTCAGGACCCACATCTCAGTCAGCGACCCATAAATGGGAGGAATATCACAATCATAGAGGTTCTTCCCAAGACCGAGAGGTCTGAGCCTCACTTTGGGCTCCTCAGTCTGGGGCCCCTGCATTGGGAAGATGAGTCATCAAAACATCTGGCTTTGAAAACCAGCAGGGCTTACATTCAGGAGAGTTAGAGGGCTATAGAAAACAGAGACTCTGCTCATAAAGGATGCATGCAAAATCTCATATGCTCCAAGTCCTACTGCAGAGGCAGTATTTCAAAGGGCTCTGTTTCAGACCCAGTTGCTGAACTTGGGGAGCCGCCCAGAGAGGCAGGAGGCAACTGGGACTCCTGCAAGGGACAGAAATGCTGGCAGCAGCCATTTTTGGAGCTTGCTCAGTTATACAATGTGAGCACTGACAAGCACCATTTTTCAATCCTACTTCTAGCCTATTAGCACCAGAGGTCTGGCCGCACCCACCAGTGGGCCTGCACCAGCCTAGTGCCCTCCACCCCTGGACATACAGCCAACTGCAAGGGAAGCCTATTCCACTTTCCAGTGGGCCCATGACCACCACATGTAGCAGGACCTTGCAGCCAACCTAGTTGGGGCCAGCCCTGCCTACAAGCACACCTACAATATTTGGCCCCACCATGACAAATGGGCTCACAGAGCCCACATAGGGTGCACCCCTAGAACATATAACACTGGCAACCTGACATAAACAGCTACTGTGCCCCATAGGACATCTCCTGTATAAGGCCACATCTCTAAGATCGGAAACCATAACTGACCCACCTAACACATGGAAATAAACACAGAGAATTGGGCAAAATGAAGAGATGGAGGAATATGTTCCAAAGGAGGGAGCAAGATTAGAAAGAGTGGTGATAATCAATTACCCAATAAAGAATTCAAGGTAATGGTCATAAAGTTGCTCAATGAACTCAGGGGAAAAATGGATGAACACAGTGAGAAGTTTAACAAAGAGTTAAAAATACAAAGAAAAACCAAAGAGCTAAGGAACACAATAACTGAAATGAAAAATACACTAGAAGGAATCAAAAGTAGACTAGAGGTTACAGAAGATGGATCAGCAATCTGGAAAACAGAGTAGTGCAAATCACCCAAGTTGAAGAGAAAAAAAAGCCCAATATTAAAACAAAATGAGAATAGTTTTGAAGTCTTTTGGGGCAACATCAGGTTATTAACAATTGCAATACAGGGGTCCAAGAGGGAGGAAAGAGAGAGAAAAGGTCAGAGAACTTATTTGAAGAAATAATACCTGAAAACTTTCCTAACCTGGAGAAGGAAACAGACGTTCTGTTCCAGGAAGAACAAAGGGTCCCAAACAAGATGAACCAAAGAAGTCCACACCAAGTTACATTATTATTAAAATGGAAAAAAATTAAAGAGAGAATCTTAAAGACAGCAAGAGAAAAGCAACTTATTATGTACAAAGGCACTCCCATAAGACAATTAGCTGACTTTTCAGGAGAAACATTGTAGGCCATCAGAGAGTGGCATGATATATTCACAGTGATGAAAGTAAAATATCTACAACCAAGAATACTTTACCTGGCAGGTTATCATTCTGATTTGAAGGGGAGATAAATAGTTTTACAGACAAACAAAAGCTAGGAATGTTCATCACAACCAAACCAGCTTTGCAAGAAATGTTAAAGAAACTTCTCTAAGTGGAAAAGTAAAAGTCATAACTAGAAATATGAAAATTATGAAAAAACTCTCACAGGTAAAGGCAAACATATTGTAAACTACTGGATCAACCACTTTTAAAGCTAGTAGGAAGGTGAAAAGAAAAAAGTTGTAAAATCATGTATCTCTACAAAAAATAGTTAAGGGATACACAAAACAAAAAGATGTAAAATATGAATCCAAAAACATTAAATGTGGTGAAGGGAGTAAAAATGTTGGATGGTGAGAATGTGTCCAAACTTAAGAGATCATCAACTTAAAGTAATTAATGAAAACATCATGGTAACCACAAACCAAAAACCTATAACAGATACACACCCAAAAAAGTGAAAGGAATCCAAACATAACACTACAGACAGCCATCAAATCACAAGAGAAGAGTCCAAAAGAAAAGTAAAGGAACAAGAAATAAATAGTAAAACAACCAGAAAACAGTTAACAAAATAATAGGTATATACCTATCAATAATTACTTTATGTAAATGGACCAAACCACAAGACATAGAATGGCTAAATAGATGAAAAAAACAAAATAAAAACAAGACCCATATAAATTCTGCCTACAAGAGAATCACAGATCTAAAGACACACATAGACTGAAAATGAGGGGATGGAAAAAGGTTTTCCATGCAAATGGAAGCAAAAAGAAAGCTGGAGTAAAAATACCTACATCAGACAAAATAGATTTGAAAACAAGGACTATAACAGGAGGTGAAGAAGAACATCACATAATGATAAGGGATCAAGCCAATAAGAAGACAAAACAATTGTAAATATGTATGCATCCAACAGGGGGCAACTAAATACATAAGAAAAATATTATCAACCATAAAGTAGAAATTGCCAGTAAAACAATAATAGTTGAAGACTTTAACACCCTACTTACATCAATTGTCAGTTCATCCAGACAGAAAATCAGTAAGGAAACTGACCTTAAATGATGCATTAGAGAAGATGGATTAATAGATATATGTAGAACATTTCATCCAAAACCATCAGAATACCCTTTTCTAAAGTGCACATGGAACATTCTCCAGGTTAGATCACATGCTATGCCACAAAACAAGTCTCCAAACTTTAACAAGATTGAAATCATATCAAGAATCTTTTCCAAGGATAAAAGTTTGAACCTACAAGTCAACTACAGTTAAAAAATTTCAAAAACCACAAACACATGGAGTCTAAACAACCAATGGGTCAATGAAGAAATCAAAGAGAAAATTGAAAATACTTAGAGACAAATGAAAATGGAAACAAAATGATCCAAAATTTGTGGAATGCAGCAAAAGCAGTTCTAAGAGGAAATTTTATAGCAATAAAAACCTGCCTCAGAAACAAGAAAAATCTCAAATAACAATCTAACCTTACTAGGGGAAAAAAAGAGAAAACACCAACAAACTCAAAGTTAGGAGAAGAAAAGAATAAAGACTAGAGTGGAAATAAAAAAAGACTAAAATAACAATAGACAAGATCAATGAAACTGAGAGCTGGTTCTTTGAAATGATAAACCTTTAGCCAGACTCATCAAGCAAAAAAGAGAAAGGACACAAAATTGAAATGAAAAAGGAAAAGTTACAGCTGACACCACAGAAATACAAAGGATCATAAGAGTTTACTACAATTATACACCAACAAATTGGACAACACAGAAAAAAATGTATAAATTCCTAGAAACATATAATCTTCCAAGACTGAATCAGCAAGAAAGAGAATATGAACAGAATGATCACTAGTAATGAAACTGAATCACTAATCCAAAAAGTGAATTCTACCAAACATGTAAAAAAGAGTTAATACCTATCCTTCTAAAACTATTACAAATTATTGAAGAGTAAGGAACATTTCAAAACTCACCTTTCCAGTCCAGCGTTATCCTGATACCAAACCCAGATAAAGACCATAAAACAAAAATTATAGGCCAATAACCCTGACGAGCATGGATGCAAAAATCTTTAACAAAATATTAGCAAACTGAATTCAACAATACATTAAAAGGATCATGCATCATAAACAAGTGGGATTTATTCCAGGGAGGCAAAAATTGTTCAATATCTGCAAATCAATCAATGTGATAAACCACATTAACAAAATGAAGGATAATCATATGATCAATTTAATGGATGTAGAAAAAGCATTTGACAAAATTCAACATTCATTTATGATAAACTTTCAACAAAGTAGGTGTAGAAAGAACATACCTCAATGTAATAAAGGCCAAATATAACAATCTCACAGCCAACATCATACTCAACGTTGAAAACCTGAAAGCATTTTCTCTCATTAGGAACAAGACAAGGATTCCCATTCTCACCACTGTTATTCCATATAGTCACACTTTTATTCCATATAGCCACAGCAATCAGTCAATAAAAAGAAAAGTCATCCAAATTATGTAGGAAGAAGTAAAACTGTCATTGTTTGCAGATGACATAATACCCTATATAGAAAGTCTTAAAGATACTACTGAAAATTACTAGTACTAGTAAATGAATTCAGTAACACGATACAGGATAATTTTGCAGGATACAAAATTAATATACAGAAATCTGTTTCACTTCTATATACTAATAACAAACTATCAGAAAGAGAAATGAAGAAAACAAATACATTTACAATTTCATCAAAAAGAATAAAATGTCTAGGAATAAATCAAAGAGGTAAAAAATTGTACTCAAAAAATGGTAAGACATTGATGAAAGTAATTGAAGAGGACATGAACAAATGGAAAAGTGTACCTTGCTCATGGATTGGAAGACTTAATATTGTTAAAATGACCATACTACCCAAGTCAATCTAGAGATTTAAGGCAATCCCTGTAGAAATACCAAAAGCTTTTTTCACAGAACTAAAACAATTCTAAAATTTTTATGGAAACGCAAAGACCCCGAGTAGCCAAAACCACCTTGAGAAAGAAGAACATAGCTCAAGGTATCACACTCCCTGGTTTCAAACTATACTAAAAAGATATAGTAATCAAAACAATATGGTGCTGGCACAAAAACAGACATACAGATTAATGGAACAGAATACAGAGCCCAGAAATAAACCCACACTTACATGGTCAATTAATCTATGACAAAGGAGATAAGAATATACAATGAGGAAAAGATAACCTCTTCAATAAATGATGTTGCAAAAACTTGACTGCTACATGCAAAAGAATCAAACTGCTGGACTACTTTCTCACACTATATTTAAAAATAAACTTAAAATGGATTAAAGACATAAATGTCAGACCTGAAACCACAAAACTGTTACAAGAAAACACAGACATCTTTGACATCGGTCTTAGCAATATTTTATTTTTTTGATCTGTCTCTTCGGGCAAGGGAAACAAAAGCAAAAATAAACAAGTGGGACTATGTCAAACTAAAAAACTGCACAGAAAAGAAAACTATCAAGAAATGAAAAAGCTGCCTACTGAATGGGAGAAAATATTTGCAAACAATATATCCAATAAGGGGTTAATATACAACATATACAAAGAACTCATGCAACTCAACATCAAACAGACCACCAGATTAAAAAATGCGAAGAGGATCTGAATAGACATTTTACTAAAGAAGACCTACAGATGGCCAACAGACACATGAAAAGATGCTGAACATCAATAATCATCAGGGAAATGCAAATTTAAAACAAAATGAGATACCAGCTCACACTTGTCAGAATGGCTGTCATCAAAAAGAACATAAATAACAAATGTTGGTGAGATGTGCAGAAAAGGAAACCCTTGTGCACTGTTGGTGGGAATGTAAATTGGTGCAGCCACTATGAAAAACACTATGAATTTCCTCAAAAAATTAAAAATAGAACTGTCATATGATCCAGCAATTTTACTTCTTTGTATTTACCTGAAGAAAAAAAAAAAAACTAATTCAAAAAGTTACGGACACACCAGTGTTGATTGCATCATTATTGACAATAGCCAAGATATGAAAGCGACCTAAGTGTCCTTTTATAGATGATTGGATAAAGAAGTTGTATATGTATATATATATATATATATATGTATATATATATATATATATATATATATATATATATATATAATGGAATATTACTCAGTCATTTGAAAAATAAAATCTTGCCATTTGCAACTACATGGTTGGATCTAGAGGGTATTATGCTAAGTGAAATAAGTCAGGCAGAGAAAGACAAATACTGTTTAACCTCACTTATTGAATCATAAAAACAAAATGAAGAAAACACAATAAAAACAGACTCACAGATACAGGGAATAAGTGAGTGTTTGCCAGAGGGGAGGGTGTTGAGGGAGAAAATTGGTGAAGGGGATTACAAGGTACAGACCTCCAGTTATAAAATATATAAGCCATTGGGATGTAATATACAGCAAAAAGAATATGGTCAATAATATTATAATGACTTTGTAATGGGATAGGTTGTTACTAGACTTATCATGGTGATCATTTCACAATTTATGCCAATGTGAAATCACTGTGTAGTATACTTGAAGTATGCCTGAAGCCAACATTGTACATCAACTATATATTATTTTAGAAAAGATGATTAGTAAATTCTTTAATGTACACTATTACTAATAACAGTCAAAATAAAAAACTCACAGAAAAAGAGATCAGTCTTGTGGTTCCCAAAGGTGGGGAGTAGGAGGAGGGGAATTGGAAGAAGGTGGTCAGAAGGTAAAAAATTCCAGTTATAAGATAAATAAGTACTAGGGATGTAACGTAATACAACATGATGACTATAGCTAACACTGCTGTATGATATTCAGGGAAGTTAAGAGAGTGAATCCGAAGTGTTCTTACTAGAAGGAGAAAACATTTTTTCCTTTATTCTTTTCTTCTTTCTTTTCTTTTTATTGTAGCTATATGAGAAGATGGGTAATAGTTGAACCTATTGTGATGATCATTTCACAGTGTATGTAAATCAAACCATCATACTGTATGCCTTAAATTTATACAGTGATTTATATCAATTCTTTCTCAATAAAACAGGAAAAAACTATAAAAAATAATAACAAGTCAAAGAAAACCACCTTTCTTTTAAATCCAATCATAAACTTAGGAATTCCTGTGGAGCAAAGGTAGCCATTATGCTAAGAAAAAATAGAATTGAGAAAACTACCCTGTTTTGCAAAGTTTATAGAATAACACCAAACTGAGACAAAATAAAATAAAGTAACAAACAAAACACCAGAGTAGAAATGAAGTGGAAATTTCACTGAGGACTCTCTCAATATACATTCTTACCACTATCGTTTACCAAGAGTTACAATCTGTCTCTTCAACATATTCTTATAAGAAATAATCCTCATGTTAACTCCCAAACATCAATTGGTGTAGAGTTTGGAATTTCTACTCTTGATTCTTCAATTCGCTCTAAATTATCAAAAAAAATTATTTCTCCAGAACATGTGTTGCATTTATTAGCTCATCCAGAAATGTCTCAATTTTTATTCAATGACTTAGCATCCTTCAGTAAGTGGTCATTTTAGTAAATATTTTTGTAAAAATATCGCTGTTAAAATTCACTTGATTATCAGGTAAGGTGAAGAGAGTAGATAATATTTGTATACAACTAATCAGAATTAGTTTATAGAAACTTCAGCACATGAAAAATTAGCATGAATCACAATGATAATGTAACATCTCTTACCTATAACTTAAAAATATGTTATATACCATAAAGTGCAAACAGAAAATAATTGTCTTTAAAACAATGGCAACAATGACAACCCTGCTCCTTTCCATTTCTTACACCTCACTTCCAAATATTCTAACATTCTCCATTCCATCTCCTTCCCCTACATTATTGTTTTTGTTATGGATTACCACCCATTACTATATATATAAAATGGGCCTTCCATCATATGCAGTCTGTCCCACTTGTTTACATTGTCCAATATACAATTGTGGTTACTACATGGTTGCTTACACTTCAACCAGTGTCTTTAGGGTCTTTCAATATCCATATCCTATCCATGTCCTATCCTATTTTGTCCCTCATATAAGTGAGCAGGCCTGCCTTGTCTGTGGGCATTACTATGTAATCCTAAAATGCCCCTACTGATTATGTACTCAATATTAAGTACCTAAAAGTTTGCCTGATACCATCTTTTGTCAGAATAAATGGAAAAAAAAGAAATTTCACACCTGCCTTAAGAAACTAAGAAATATAATATATATGTAAGTAAAATAAACATATATTTTATAAATAAAATATATGGGTATAGTTCATTCAGTCTCAGAATGAACAAGAGCAATTATGAACCTATGAAAAATTGGTAATTTAAAAAAATAATCTCATAATTTAATCACAATCATAAAATGCCACATATAGCACCTAGAATAATTCAGTATATCTTAATTCTACTCCTTTTCTCTTATATGGAAAGAATAGCTGGGGTTTTCATTAGTACATCTCTAGATACACACACACAAAGTAATGCCAGTAAGAATGCCAACTTGAAATAAAACAGAAATACTGTACCTTAAAATTATTGTGCAACATCATAATTTTTTCTTACTAGTTCTTACCAATTTGCAATGACTGTCACTTTGTCCTGCAGAATTGAGGCATGTGCTACAGATTTCTTTTTGAAATAAACTTGTATTTTAATGAGCAGTATGAATCTTTGATATAGTTTCTTCTCTTTGGAAAAATTATGTTTTGATGTGAATATAAAATAATGAAAAATATTGAAGAAACCACAAGGTATTAAGATCTTCAATTTAATGTGTTAGAAAAGTGTTCAGCAATTAAAATATCTGTACTTGAGAAATACTTTACTAATATGTAGCATGCAAGTAATTTTGTCTTGTATATGAGACTTGATTTTGAATTGAGTTGGTTCAGATAAGCACACCTGTTACATTTGCATTTTACTAAGGTTTTAGTTCAACCAAGCTCTATCAACTACTTAAGGTGCTTTCCAATTTAGAATCAGAACAATCTCCTTGGAAACTTTCAAAATATACTATTCAGCGATAACTAATTGAAACTAAATACCATTCAATATAGTTTTTTAATCCTAAATCAATCTGATTACTTCTTGAAAGACCTTTACTATGTTCCCTGATAAATCAAGCAATTAAAAAATGTTACCATCAGGGACATGAAAACTTGCCTGGAAAACATTCATCACCTTTTCTTAGAATGAATAAAAGGACTGTCTGTCGTGACCTTAAAGTATATTTAAGAGAGAGAAATACATTTTCTAGAGGTTCTAAGAAGTAGTAATTAGTTATGAAAAGGAATATTATAAGATTTTTCTAAAGAATTCTTACATGAAGGCCCATTCTACTTTAACAAGGAGAAAGTAGAAAGATGGTAAAAAGATTCAAGGTAATCAGCAGCATCAATAACATTAATTACCTGCTGCCCTGCAGATGTGTATATTAGAAACACCAGGCCAGATGGGTTTCACTAAAGCAAGACAAATCCCTGAATCATACAGCCATGAAGGGCAAGCTGTACCATGCAACCAATTAAAACTGACTTTATCACTGAGATAGACATACAACCAAATTAAAATGCAAATCATGCCATCAATGCTGCATTTCTAGACAACACTATTCAGAGGAGAGGTGCTCTATGTACAAAGTGGCAAATCTCAAGTCCATGGAATGCTCCACGCATTTTGGAAACACATCCAGAGAATAACACTGTTAATGATGGTCCACGTGCTTAAATGACTACTCATTTTGCAGTTTAGTCATTTCAGGATCTTGTATATAACAGATTTCAAGAATGCCTTTCAACATTCTTCGTAACTTATATGCTACCCAAATTGACTATTTTTGTTGTTAAGTTCAGTGGGAATATAAAGTGGTAATATTATACTGTATTGACTTAAAGAGATGCATCCAGTTTAGTTAGTAAGTATATTTAACAATGTCATAATTAAGAACAGATATATCTGTTCCCTCATGCAAGAACATAAACATAAAAAAACAAAGAATATAATAAACATGATAGCATCACATTTTTGGAAGCTACAGAGAAGATGGATGATCAGTTACTGCATGAGGAGACCAACAAGAGTGATACCTATCTTCTCCTCAGTCTCCTCATCTATAAAATAGGAGTAATAATAATACCTAACACAGGGGTTGTTGGGAGAATTAAATAAGTTAGTAAGTACATAGCCCTCAAAACGGTGGCAGATGGTTATTCCTATATAAGTGTTTGTTGATATTATTACCAATAAAGTTTATATAAAAAGCATTTAGTTAAATGCTAGATTCCATTCTTTACTTCTGTCCCAGCAAGGCAACTGCACCACATGGCATACAAAGGATATAATCTTTCCAGAGAACAAAGAATAGAAAGGCTGATGAAAACTTTATATATAGCTGAGTGTGGGAGAGAGGACTTAATGAAAAGATGATCTAGGAGTAAAAGTCTGCACACTGAATGTGAAGTCCTTAACCATTTCAAGTATTGGCTTCCTGGATGCTGGCAATATTTTTATATCTCCTAGGCAGAAAAGTGGGAAATATTTCCCTAGTTAAAATGACTTGGCAAAAAGAAAAGGTCTGACAAAGTACTCATATTTGGAGAAACTTGAATGACAAAGAAAAAAATCATTAATGGCTTTATGATCAGACAGTGAAATCCACAAGGTCAGGTCCTTCAACCTTTCTACCCAAAACAGAAATACAAGTTCTAAACAACATCTGTCACCTAACTCATAAATAGGAAGGAAAAGCCGAGGATCAATAGATATTTTTAGAAATTTTGAAACAAAAAAGGGAGGTTGTATTAATTATCTATGGCTACAATAAGACTTTGTAATAAATTCCCTCAATATTGAAGGGAAAACAATATGAAGCATGTCTTTCTCATTTACCCATATGCAGATTGGATGAAGTTCACATGATTTAAGCTGGACTTTTCTGGGCTTTGCTCCAAATTGAGGGCTAAGTACAGGTCTGCCCCAATATCTTCCATTCTTCTGGCTCAACAGGCTACCCAAAGCCTGTTCTTATCATGGAAATAGTACAAGAGGGACAAAACACATGATGCCTCTTTTTTTTTTTTCTTTAATTTATTTTTGGCTGCGTTGAGTCTTTGTTGCTGCATGTGGGCTTTCTCTAGTTGTGGCGAGCGGGGCCTACTCTTTGTTGGGGTGCATGGGCTTCTCATTGTGGTATATCACCAGGGAAGCCCACATGATTGATGCCTCTTAAGATCTAGGCTTATAAATAGCACATTGTGGGGACTTCCCTGGCGGCGCAGTAGTTAAGAATCTGCCTGCCAATGCAGGGGACACAGGTTCGAGCCCTGGTCTGGGAAGATCCCGCATGCCATGGAGCTACTGAGTCTGCGCTCTAGAGCCCGCAAGCGACAACTACTGAAGCCCATGCACCTAAAGCCTGTGCTTCACAACAAGAGAAGCCACTGCAATGAGAAGCCCGCACACCACAACAAAGAATAGCCCCTGATTTCTGCAACTAGAGAAAGCCCGCGAGCAGCAGCGAAGACCCAACACAGCCAAAAATAAATAAATAAATAAAAAAGAAATAGCACATTGTAACTATCACCTACATTCCACTGTTGAAAGCAAGTCACATAGCTAAGACTAAAACGGGTAAGGTGGGGAAATAGCTTAGTTACTTTCAACTTAATTCTTACTAATTAAATTGAAAATTTGTTTCTTGTATGCCCCCACCTATTACCACTTACCTAGTACAACTGGATACAGTTCTTGTGGTTGAATCCATATTTGATTTTTGCATTTTTTTATTATAAATATTATAGTATAATCAAGCTATGTACCATGCTATCAATGTATTTTTTTCGTGTACTACTTTTTGTTTTATCAGTAGTTAGTAATTGCTTTACTTTACTGGTTGCTTAGTGTATCTATATATGTATCATTATTTTTCACCCCTTTTCTGCTGGATCTAAAAACTCCTGTCCATGAGGAAAAATACATTATGTAATCAACTACCCAGTGAAAATGGCTGAAATTGAAAGAGAAAAGAAACAGGAGATAACAATATGGTATTTAAAAATATGGGTGTAGGTACTAGAGAAATCAGAAAAAAATAGATTCTTCTGAAGAAAGAGAACTAGAGATGAGGAAGGATGGAGCCGTAGAATACTCTTTGACATTTTAAGTTGTATGTCACTATTTGGATATTTAAAATATGTACAAGTATTATCTGTAACAATTATTATCTAATTTAAAAGTATATGAATTACTATAAATAAAATTAATTAAATCTGTAAACTTAAGGGGAAATATGCCAGTCACAGAGAACAGAATATTGAAAATAAGGAAGAAAAGAACTGCAGGTGGCTTTTATTTGTAACCCATCAAGAAAGGAGAAAGCTAGGCACACAAGTGCGATGTGACCAAACTGATCAGAGACCACCTAACATGGAATTGAGCACTTGCCAGTCTCAGTGGTCTTGGCAAGGCTATTTTATGATAGTGATATTATGGGGTTTCTCCCACTGATTTTTGGAAAGCAGAAATAGACACCATAGGTATTAATTAAATGATGACTATGCCTGTTTAAATTCTTTTACCTGCTTTGCCTGTTGGCATTACTACAAAACAACATTGTATTTGTCCTCTACGTAAACTGGCTAAGACTGGTGATATTTTAGCAGCCTGAAGCATTCCCTACACTTACTATCCAGTCAAGCACATTGAATCTTCCCTGGGGGAGAGTAGAAATCTAAGAGTTGTTTAATTATATGTTTTCTTTTTTGTCCTAATAACAATATATCTACATTTATTACCTTATTTCCTTTTCCCATTTTCATCTCCTCTTCCTTACCTAATTTCTCTTACCCTTTTCTATGTCTATTTGTCATGACACTCATGAATGTTTATGCATAATTTTTAGGACAAGGACCTGAAGTAAATTAGGTATACTCTCATTTCTCTATTGAATAAATCTACTTTTTTGATTCTTAAGCTACTCAACCAAATTTAATTCCCTTTTTTTATAACTAAGAGAAGAGATTCTTACTGATTTATGTTTGTGAAAGAAAAATGAAATATCAGTATCTTGGAGTTCTCTAAGAGTAGGGTTAACTATTTTTTTTTAATTAATAGACTTTATTTTTCAAGAATAGTTTTAGATTTGCAGAAAAATTGATCAGATTATACAGAGTTCCCATATACCATTAGTAACCCCCTTCCATACTATCCCTGTTATCAACATTTTGCATTAGTGTGGAACATCTGTTACAATTAATGAGCCAATATTGATATATTATTAATGAAAGTTTATAGTTTATGTTGTGTCACTCTTTGTGTTGTAATGTTCTATGGGTTTTGACAAATGCATAACATCTTTTATCTACCACTACAGTATCATGTAGAATAGTTACTGCCCTAAAAGTCCCCAGTGCCTTGACTATTCTGACCATCCTTTCCCTTCCCTCAAACTCCTAAAACACTGATCTTTTTACTATCTCTAATAGCTTTGCCTTTTCCAGAATGCCATATTGTCAGAATAGCACAATATGGAGGCTTTTCAGTCTGGCTTCTTTTACATAACAATGTGCATGCAAGATCCCTCCATGTCTTTTTGCACTTTGATTGATCATGATCTTTTATTGCTGAATAATAGTCCATTGTATTAATGTACCACAGTTTGTTTATACATTTGCTTATTGAAGGACATCTTGGTCGCTTCCAGTTGTGGTCAATTATGATAAAGCTTCTATATATTTATGTGCGGAATTTTGTGTGGACATAAGTTTTCAATTCAATTAGGTAAATTCTTAAAGGTGTGATTATTGGTCTGTATGCTAAGACTATAAGAAGCTTTGTAAGAAGTTGCTAAACTGCCCTCCAAGAGACTGTACCATTTTATATTCTACCAGCAATGAATGAGAGTTCTGCTACTCCATATCCTAGGTAGCATATGGTGTGGTCATTGTTTTGGATTTTAGCATTATAAAAATATAAAAATGTGTAGTGATATCATATTGTTGTTTTAATTTGCAGTTCCCTAATGTTGAGTACTTTTTAAAATGCTTGTTTGACCCCTTTTTCTCCCCTCAATGAGATGTCTAGTCACATTATTTTCCTATTATTTAATTGTGTTGTTTGCTTTCTTAATGTTGAGTTTAAAGAAATCTTGTATATGTTACATACAAGTTTGTATTTGAGTTTTTCAGAAAAACAGACAATAGGATATATGAGGAGATATATAAATTGTCTCATGTAATTTTGGAGGCCAAGAAGTTCCATCAGCTGTCATCTACAAACTGGAAAACCATGAAAGCCAGTGGTTTAATTCAGTTCAAATCCAAAAGTCTGAGAATGAGGAGAGCTAATGGTAAAAATCCTGTTTGAAGTCTGAAGACCTGAGAACCAGGATGGCCAATGTCCAAGGCAAAGAGGAGATGGAGGTCCCAACTCAGAAAGAGAGACAATTCACCCCTCTTCTGCCTTTTAGTTGTACTCAGGCCCTCAAGGGATTGGATGATACCCAGTTCACTGATGAGGAGCAATCTGCTTTACCCAGTATATCAATTTAAATTCTATTCTTGGGACTTCCCTGGCAGTCCAGTGGTTAAGACTTCACCTTCCAATGCATGGGGGTGCAGGTTCGATCCCTGGATCCCACATGCCTCCTGGCCCAAAAAAACCAAACATAAAACAGAAGCAATATTGTAACAAATTCAATAAAGACTTTAAAAATGGTCCACATCAAAAAATATTTTTAAAAAATTAAGAAAAATTCTATTCCCTTCCAGAAGCACCCAGAAATAATGTTTTAGGAGCTATCTGGGTATCCTTTAGCCCAGTCAAATTGACATATAACATTAGCCATCACAAAGTTCTTTATAAGATATATGTTTAGAAAATATTTTCTTCCAGTCTTTGGCTGGCATATTCATTCTCTTAACAGTGCTTGATCACAGCTGTGATTCTCTGTATCCACCAATCTCTATGGTTTTGGGGTTGGGAGTTTGCCTTGTGACATCAGTTCTCTAATTGATCTAAGAATAATTGTTGATTTTTAGTTTGTTCAGCTTTTTGTTTTTTTGAGAATATAAGTGATAACTTCCAATCTCTTTATTTGTCATAACTAAAACCAGAAGTTGGCTTATCTTTTCAAAAGTCTTTCAAACTACTTTTAAAAGACAGACGTCTTAATCCAAGATCATATGGAAACTACATCCAAAAAAAAAGTAGTAAAACAAACAAAAAAAATTATGTAGTCACTGGATAATTCAAAGGAGTGTTATTTTTCTAATTTACATACTTTATTTTTTAGAAGAGTGTAAGATTTACAAAAATATTGAGCAGATAGTATTGTGTTCCTACATATCCCCTCTCCTCTGCATAGTCTCCCTGACCATCAATATCCTGAATGTGTGTGACACAGTTGATACATTGAACTAATATTGACTCATCCTTATCAGCCAAAGTCAATAGTTTTCATTAGATTTAAATCTTTTTAAAAATATATTTATTTTAAAAATTTAAAATTTTATACAATTTTTAAAAGTTAATTTCCATTTACATTTATTACAAAATATTGGCTATATTTGCCATGTTGTATAGTACATCCTTGAACCTCCCTTACACCCAGTAGTTTGTACCTGCCACTCCCCCACCCCTAAATTCCCCTGCCCCCCACTGGTAACTACTAGCTTGTTTTCTATATCTGTGAATATGTTTCTTTTTTGTTATATTCACTAGTTTGTTGTATTTTTTTAGATTCCACACATAAGTGATATCATACAGCATTTGTCTTTCTCTGACTTATTTCACTTAGCATAATGCCCTCCAAGACCATCCATGTTGCTGAAAATGGCAAATTTCATTCTTTTTTATAGCTGAGTAGTATTCCATTGTATATACCACAGCTTCTTTATCCATTCATCTGTTGATGGACACTTAGGTTGATTCCATATCTTGGCTATTGTAAATAAAGCTGCTATGAACATTGGGGTGCATGTATCTTTTCAAATTAGTGTTTTTGTTTTTTTCAGATATATACCCAGGATTGGAATTTCTGGGTCATATGGTAGCTTTATTTTTAGTTTTGGGGGAACCTCCGTACTGTTTTCCACAGTGGCTGCACCATTTTACATTCTTACCAGCAGTATATGAGGGTTCCCTTTTCTCCATATCCTTGCCAATATTTGTAGATTTAATTCTTTTTGTTGAACATTCTATGGGTTTTGGCAAATGTATAATGGCAAATATCCACTGTTATAGTATCATACAGTATAGTTTCACTGTCCTGAAAATCCCTGTGCTCCACTTATTTTTCTCTCTCTCCAAACCACTGGAAACCATTTGTTTTTTCACATTACCCATAGTTTTGCCTTTCCAGAATGTCATACATTTGGAATCATATAATATGTAGTAATTTCAGATTGGCTTCTTTAACTTGGTAATATACATTTAAGGTTCATCCCTTTATTTTCATGGCTTGATAGCTCATTTATTTTTATCACTGATTAATATTCCATTGTCCAGATGTATCACAGTTTATCCATTCACCTACCAAAGAATATTTTGGTTGCTTCAAAGTTTTGGCAATTATGAATAAAGCTGCTATAAACATTTGTGAGAAGGTGCTTGTGAGTACATACATTTTCAACTAATTCAGATAAATACCAAGGAGCAAAATGTCTGGATCATATGGTAAGAGTATGTTTAGTATTTCAGGAAATATATAAACTTTCTTCAAAAGTGTCTATCATTTTACATTCCCACCACCAACCAATAAGAGCTTTTGTTGCTCCACATCTTCACCAGCATATAGTGTTATCAGCATTTTGGATTTTAACTATTTTAGTAGGTGAATACTGGTATCCTACTGTTCTTTTAATTTGCATTTCCCTGATGACATGGGATGTGGAGCAACTTTTCGTATGTTTATTTTCCATCTGCATATTCTTTTTGGTGAGGTATCTGTTCTGATCTTTTGCCCACTTTTAAATTGATTTTTATTTATTTGTTTTCTTTTAAGAGTTTTGTGTATATTCTGGATATGAGTCCATTATCAGACATGTGTTTTACAAATATTTTCTTCTAGTCTATGGCTTGTCTTTTCATTCTCTTAACAGTGTCTTTTGCACAAGACAATTTTAATTTTAATAAAGTCCAGCTTATCAGATTTTTCTTTCATGCATCATGGTTTGGTGTTGTATCTGAAAAAGCATCATTTTACCCAACATCATCTAGGTTTTCTCTGTATTATCATCTAGAAGTTTTATAATTTTGTATTTTACATTTAAGTCTGATTCATTTTGAGTTAATTTTTTGAAGGGTGTAAGTTGTGTCTAGATTTTTTTTTCAGCACTATTTGCTGAAAAAATTATCCTTTCTCCATTCAATTGTTTTTTGATGCTTTATCAAAGATCAGTTAACCATACTGATGTGGATCTACTTCTGGGCTTTCTATTCTGTTCCCTTAATCTAATTGTCTCCTATTTAGCCAATAATACAATGTTTTGATTGCTGTACCTATATGGTAAGTCTTGAACTTGAAACTTTATTACAGTAGTATTTAAAGTAGTGAAAGATTAACAAACATAAATGTAGTTCAATTAGAGATTTGTTAACTGAACTATGGTATTTTAACTCTTTGAGGTAATTTGTAACTCCGAAAATGAATGTGGGGGCTTCTGTGGTGGCACAGTGGTTAAGAATCTGCCTGCCAATGCAAGGGACATGGGTTCAAGCCCTGGTCTGGGAAGATCCCACATGCTGCGGAGCAGCTAAGCCCATGCATCACAACTACTGAGCCTGCACTCAAGAGCCTGCAAGCCACAACTACTGAGCCCACATGCCACAACTGCTGAAGCCTGCGTGCCTAGAGCCCGTGCTCCACAAGAGAAGCCACTGTGATGAGGAGCCTGCACACCACAACAAAGAGTAGCCCCCGCTCACCGCAAGCCCATGCACAGCAACAATGACCCAACATAGCCAAAAATAAAAATAAATAAATTTATTTAAAAAAATGAATATGGAATATCTTATATAAATTTAAAACTGAGTGATCTTCAGGGCATTCTGTTAAGTCAAAAAAATCAAAGTGAAAGAGTGGAAAGGAAAGAATGGGTAAGAACATGGGCATTGGGAGGGGTGATGGAAGACAGATGATGCTCATGTACCTATTATATAAGACCTAGAAACACTACTCCTGTAGATTTCTAGTCTTTATTCCTAGTTGATTCATATTACTAAAATCTTTTCAATCTGTGTGATTTTTTCCTCCAGTGTTCTATTTATTTCTTCCTCTTCTTCTTCTTCCTTTGTCTTCTTTTCAGGCTTCAATAGAGAGACCACACTCATTAGAAGGGTCTGTGCCTATTTAAATTTAAACTTGTTAGTGAATTTGCACTTCCTCACACACAAAAAGCCTGTAATAAAAATAAAGGATAGGGTATATCAGTAGAAAGAAAATGAAGGCATAGATCTCCAAAGCCCTTTTCATTAACCAGGACATGCTTAGATTTAATAATGAACTGCCAAGATCTGTAGATGAAATCTTGGTTTCAGGCAAGTTCAGGCAAAAGTTTCCAGTGGTGTTTTCATAACCCATTCACAATGTAGTCAACTTAGTTTGTGTAACCAGTTAAACTGAGTATAGACCATCAGTTTATACATCCCCAAACAATGTAGACAAGCAGGACCTGGGGACTGCTAGAGGCTATTCAAACATTAAATAGCACAGTATAAATTACCAGCTAGCCTATCTAATCCTTATTTTGGCCACGGGTTGGCACCAGGCATACCAGTGTCGCCTGAGATAAGTGTAGAGCTGTCCCAGTGCATCCATAATTCTATGTTACCCATCATTGATAATGACATCTCCTTGTTGAGACCACTGTTCTCTACTGTGACAAATCAATCCAATAGATTGGTATCATGGAATCAACTAAAGTACCATTTATTTTGTAAAAATTCTCCTAACATTCTCTGAAAATATACAAGTGCTTTTATTTCTTTGTAACTTTACATAGATTCCAAATTCCCTAAATAAACATTTATCACTTTCACAAGCAAACAAATATAATCTTAAAAATTTATTAAAAATAGTTCTTTTACCCCAGTAGCATTAGGAACACTTAGAGTTCAATTTTTGTTTCTAATACCATTTTCTAGTAAAAGGGACCACAACACATTAGACAAATGGCTGATTTTAGGGCTCAGGCAAGAAAAATTCAAGGTGAATCTAGAGCATTATGAAGTATCAGAAAGTAAGGAAGTATTTAGAAAAAAAGAATAGGGGCCTGTAAAAGTATATAGCAGCCAGTTAAAATACTCCCAATAGCAAAAGCTGAAACAATTTGAGCAACAAAACAAAAAAAACCATTAACTTATAAACAAAAGTATAAAACCAATATCTATATGTCCATAGTAATATAAATAAATTATTGAATAAATAAAGTCAAGAGATAAATCCTCTTTGTAGAATTCCAAATTCTTCTTCTGCTTGAGTACTGTGGGCTGTACTTAGTGAGGTTAGTTCCAAAGAATAGAGTATGGAAAAAAAAAGAAAATGTTATTTTATAATGGACAAACCAGGCAAACGGTACTTTGGTCATATAATCAAGGTTTACATCATCAGAGAACCGCTTTTACCCCCGATATGATATGATGAGAATTGTACTTCCCCTCTGTGGTATTCCCCAAAACACATAACCCTATCTAATCATGAGATAAACTGCAGAAAAACCAAATTAAGAGATATTCAATGAAATACTTTTTCATGACTTCTCAAAATTGTCATGAAACAAAAATTGTGCAAAACTGTCACAGTGAAGACTGAGGAGACATAATGCCTAAATGCAATGTGGTATCTTGGATGGGATCCTGGAACAGAAAAAGGACATGTGGGGAAAACTAGTGAAATCCAAATGAAGTGTGGAGTTTTGTTAATAGCAATGTTCTAATTTTGGTTGCTTAGTTGTGACAAATATACCTTACTAATGTAAGATGTTAACAATTGGAGAAACTTTGGTGAGGGGTATACAGGAACTCACTGTACCATCAGTTTAACTTTTTTCTAAATCTAAAAGTTTATTAGATTTTAAAAGTTTATTAAAATGAATTATTTCCTTAAATTTTTATCTCTTTCAAGCAATTGTTCCTTATATACCATATGTGCACTCTATTAATACTATTTAGTATTTATTTATAAACCAAATAGGGCATATATATACAAGTATTAACCTTAATCCATTAGATTTCCATTGTTGCCTAGCAATTAACTACAGACACAGTGGCTTAAAACAATGTCTATATTTTAGCACATAGTTCTGTTGGTCAGAAGTCTTGCACATCATGACAAGATTCTCTGGTCAGTGTTTTACTGGGCTGGAGTCAAGATATTGGTAGGGCTTTGGCCCAATCTGGGGTTCTTTCAAGCTCACTGGTTATCAGAAGAATTTTTTTTCTTGCAATTGGAATATTGAAGTCTCCCTTTTCTTGCTGGTCATCAGCTGGGGCCAGCCTTAGCCTATAGGGGTTGCCCACATCCTCATAACATGGTGGCCTCCATCTTGAAGTCAGGAATAGCATGTCTAGTGCCTTGCACTATTTATTCAAATATCTCACTTTATGCTCTGCTGCTTGCTGGAAAAATTTTGCTTTTAAACGGCTCACATAATTATATTACCTTCTCCCTGCCTGAAAATCAGGATAATCTTTGTTGTAAGAACAGCTGATTAGTAACCTTAATTACATATGCAAGTCCATTTTGCCATGTAAAGTAACATATTCACGGGCATGAAAACACATAATATTCTCAGTCCTCAATATTAGAGTGGGAAACAATGAGGGGAAGCATTTTTAGAATTTTGCCCAGTACACTTGACCACAAGCCATATTTATTATAAGGTCATTATTTCTTCAGAATAGTTGACCTCAAGCAACAGTTTTATCTCTCTCTCTCTCTCTCTCATCTAAAAATCTATATTTGCTTATCTCATTTTCATTTACCTATATACACAGATACATGTTATAATTTTTCTAAATGTTAATAAAAATAATTCTGGTAGAGAAATGAATTTAAATTACTTTCTCCTTTGCATGTATAAAAGAGGAGCCTATTACTAACATGTGAACACCTCCAATAATCTGGGTAACTTCATTAGAAAGAAGGTTCTTGGAGGAACTTATAGTTTCAGTAGGTGGATTATTATTTTGCAGGATTGTATAATACCAGGCAAGAGTAGGCCCTCCATAAGTGTTTGAAAATTTTGCTCTGCTGAGAGAGGGGTACTGTTTTCTGTAATTGTCTTTACTACCTTCTTCCTGGCAAAACTTAGTGAATACCCATATTTAAAGTTTTGTGCTGGTCTAGCAACCCTGGATACTTGGCCTTATGTTCTTATTTTCTTTGTATTCCATTTGTTTCCTAACATTGAGTTTACATTTCTTGATAGTTATTTTTCTTTGTGTCCTTGACATTGCTTTGTCTTGGGCCCCTTGTTCTAGTCTTACATTACTCAAATTAGAACTTGGAAAGGCTCTTTGAATTTTCCTCTGCTTTCCTAGTTTGCATATTTAAGATATAGAACTTTGCCTACTAATATATTTCATTTGTAAACCTTTTCCAGGTTACTGAATTTCCAGTTATTATCAACTATCTCTGTTTCTTGCCTGCTAGCAAACACTCTTAAATATGAGTTGATATCCCACATTATCACCCATATAATTGCAAGACCTACATCAGACCACTTTGTAGAGTCATTGTCAATTCAATACATATTTCAGTGATCTTGCCCTTCATTCCCTGTCATGAGGTGACAGTCATCACCCCATGTGACATAGTGATAAGCACAATATTAACCTCTCAAAATTAAAAGCTGTGATGGTCTATTCAAACTTCAGCTAAGATTGTGAGAGGTCCATATCCAGTCTTGTTTTGGCTACACATGAAAATTTAATAGAAATAGCTATTTTCTTTCATTCTCTTACTCCTTCAATAAGTTTGATCTGGGTATTGGACAGGCTTGAGGGATGTACATGGTTAAGTCCATTGTCTAAACTCCAAGAAGAAAGTTAAAACTAAGATTGCTCGAGTTATTCAACTGGGTAGTACAATTTTTCACTATAGACCAAGTTAAAAATAGCAATATACTTCAATACTCTACTTACAGTTATGAAAGTAAATATCTACTTGACATTTTGAGCCTTTAGTAGATATATTCATCTTAGAGTTGGACAGTTCGTATCTCATGACAAATATAAATGATGATGATCACCACCAGCAGCATCTAGCAGATGAAGTGGCAACAGGAGAGCTTGCTATGTGCTCTGGTAAACAAAAGATTATGAGAGGGTCAACAGCTAAATGAAAAATGAAATTCATGGGCTTCCCTGGTGGCGCAGTGGTTGAGAGTCCGCCTGCTGATGCAGGGGACACGGGTTCGTGCCCCAGTCCGGGAAGATCCCACATGCCACGGAGTGGCTGGGCCCGTGAGCCATGGCTGCTGAGCCTGCGCATCCAGAGCCTGTGCTCCGCAACGGGAGAGGCCCCAACAGTGAGAGGCCCGTGTACCGCAAAAAAAAAAAAAAAAAAAGAAATTCAGTTCATTTTATTTAATTCTCAACCTAATTTATTGTTGGTCTGAATATTATACCTAATTTACTTAAAAGATGTCATTTGGAATTTCTGTAGGAGATAAGAAAGAATTAAGTAACATGAATATTTGTATTAAGATTTGTGCAAAATTTTGCATATATTTTCTACTTTAATTCTAAAATATTTTGTGAATATTCTATTTTATTTATGAGGAATTGGAGTTTGAGAAAGATTATCTTATAGTTCTTAGGGTAATAGATACCCCACCTCTGTTTGAATAGAAAGCTTTTGTAAACTAATATAGAATGAGAATCAAAGTTCATTTTCTGTTGACCAAAATAAAAGCATTATTACTCAAATTCAGTGGGGCATCAAAGTATAATTTTTTTCAGGAAAAATCAAAAAATGGTTTTATTTCCTGTAGCGTATTTTTGTGAATTTTATTAAATAATAACATACATAAAAAGTGTGAAATTGTAAGGTCGGTGAATTTCACAAAACAAACAGAATCTTTAAGCAGCATCCACAATAAAATATAGGACCTAACCAAGTAATTCAGAATCTCTCCCCTATTTTCTTCCCAGACAAAACCATCTCATAAGCTAATCACTCACTATCTTTATTATAACACTATTGATTAATTGTGTTCATTTTTGGACTTTATATAAATAAAGTCATTCTATATCTACTCCTTCATTACTAGCATCTATCACTCAAAATAATGTGTGTGAGATTCATACGTGTGGTTGATATAGTTGTGATTTGTTCATTCTAATGACTGTGATATATCAATATTTTACTCTGTTTTGTAACTCTCTTTTGTAATTTTTTCCATTTAAGATTACCATGCTTATAGTATGTTTATTCCACTGTTATTAGATACTTACACTATTTCAAATTTCTGGTTATTCCAAATAAGCTACTGTGATAATTCTGATACACATCTTTTGACAAATGTATGTAAGCATTTCTCTTAGATAAAAATCTATGATAGGAATTGACAGGTCATAGCGTATGATGTTCAGCTTTAGTAAATAGCAGAAAACAATTTTTCAAACTTGTAGGTAGGTAATAACCATTTATATTTCATTTGTTCCTCATTCTTGCTATTTATTTATTTAGTATTTTAACAGTTCTATTGTGTATGTAGTGTTGCATTGGTTTAAATATGCATTTAGCTGATGACTAATCAAGTTGAGCAGCTTTTAAAAATTTTATTGGCTATTTATATATCCACTTTTTAATTCTTTTCCCTTTAAAATTATTGTTGCTCATTTGTATTGCTTTTTTATTGGCATATAAGAGTTCTTTATATATTCTACATGTGATCTTGGATGTATGCATTTAAAATATTTTCACCCAATATATTGATTGGCTTTCCACTCTCTTAGTAGTGCCTGGCATAAATAGTATTTCTTAATTTTTATATTGTTTAATTTATACATTTTTATTTTCCTTTCTGTTTTGCTCTTAGTCCTATTTTTAATAAATCTTTGCTTACTGTAAGGTCATGTAGATGTTCTATGTATTCTTCTAAATCCCTTGTTGTTTATCTGTTCACATTTATATTTGTATTCTACCTGGAATTTACTCCTAGTTATGCTATGAAATAAGGGTCAAGATTATTGCTTTTGTATTTGAATGTTTAACTAATGCAGCAATACTATTGAAAAGAACGTTATTTCTCCACCAAACTGCAAGCTTATCTTTGTCATTGTAGAGGAGGAAAAAATTTTCTCTACACTTCTAGGTTCTTTTGGCTGATCTAATTATCATATGGACATAAAACGGATTAATAGGAGAAAAACATTTAATATCATATGTATGAAGGTCCCATAATTATAAGACTGAAGAAATGACCAAAACAATCTGTTTTTATAACTTTTTAGACAAAAAAAAATCCATTATTTGTGAGGATTCTACAAAACAAAGGGGTTTTTGCTTGGGGTACAAAATTAAAAAAGAAGTAACAAAGTGTGTTTATACAGCTTTCTTGGCCTGGAATTCCCTATCTATGGTAGCAAGGATTCCCTCCATCCTCCAGGCATAATGAGGAAACATTCCCATGTGGGTTTCGTTTCCTGCTTTCAGGGGAACAAAGAAAGGTCGGAATAGTCTTCTTGTACTGGCTGTTTCTCAGGTAACTTTAATTCAAAATAATCAATATGCCACCTTGGCATATTTTGGGGCAGCCTGACTCAAGAACCATCATCATAAATTATTCCATTACATATGTGTGGGTCAGTTTTTTGAATCTATATTCTGTTCAAAATGTGTTTTAAATGACATTGCTTTAGTATTCTCCTGATTATTAAAGCTATATATATATATTTTTTTCCCACACAGGGTATATATATACTATGTATGTATACTGTACATATATATAGTACATATTATATAGTTGCATATAATATTTACAATTATTCACACTCCTAATACTCAGTATTAACTATTATAACATTTTAATGAGTATCCATCCAGTCAGTAAAACACAGTGCACACACACACATGCACTATATGCCTAAATCATCGCTAAGCTCTAAATCAAAATTAATTTGGCACACCTTGATCTTTTCCATTAATACATCTGTATTTTTCTAACTTCTTTTTTTAGCCTAACTTTGATTTGAAAATAAAGAAACATTATCTTTTTTAAATAAATCATCTTCTTAGCTTTTTATTTTATTTGTAATGCAACATTGATTATAAACTCTTATTTAAGGAAATTTTATGTGACTGCACTTACGCATTTGATAATCTATTAACAAGGCAGCAAAATCTTAGCATTAGAAACTGCAAGATGGATGGAGTTCAGGAGTGAAGACAGCAAGCTGCATTTTACAGAAGGTCATACTTAGAAAGCAGGGTTTCTTAACACAGACAGTATTGGTATTTAAGGATGGATAACCTTTGCTGAAGCAGACTGTCTTGTATATAGTCTTGTGTTTAGCAGAATCCCTGGCTTTTACCCAGTAGATAGCAATAGCACTCCTCAGTTGTGACAACCAAAAATGGTTCTAAATATTGCTGGATATGTCCTGGAGGAAGAGAGGAATTGTTCTAGGTTGAAAAGCACTGTTGTAGGAAAAGAGTACAATTTGCTTTGGCTGTAGGCTCATCATGTAGTCTTCCTCCTATATCCATGCCTATGGGCCAACTGAAATTGCAAGTTATCAATTTGAACAGACATAGAAAGTTTTCTAAGAGAGAAGGAAGTAAGGCCCACATTCCATTCTTCTGAAATTTAAAGGTTGTCTTTGATAAACTCATCATTCTCTGACCACAATCTGACAAGAATATATGGCAGAACCTGAAAATGTGCTGCTAGTATTTAACAGTAGTATATGTTACAGGGTAGAGCTTGTGTCTAACTGCATTTCTGATGCTAGAATATTCCATATCCTGCCACTTTGGAAAAACATTAACCAAAATTATGTTAAAACCCTGCTTCAAAAATTGCTGATACATGAAGTCCAGCTTACATATGGACACAAGGGAGATGGCGTGCTTATATGGGCATGCTTCTGGAGATATTTGGGAAAGACTGACTTGTAGATTATCTCATCTCACCCCTCACACAAATAGCATAAAGAATTACTGGTAAACCTGAAGGTGTAATCAATCATTAGTTTCCACATTAGCTGTAACAATAGTTATATCCTGTTGAAGGCTCCCCGTGATGGAGAAGGGCAGACCTTGTTGGCTACAGTACTCTGCAGAGACCAGAGACCAGTACTCTGCAGAGACCACATGGCCAGGATGTAAGCTTCAGCTGTCACAACACTTGGTACAAGGGAAAGTCTTTGCCTTATCCAGTTGAATATCATAATTCTGATGACAACATCACTGAGTGGTGGAAGCATTTAGTGAAATGGGAAGTAGGACCTTTCAGGGTATTGATGTAGTCAAATGAACTCTATAAAGCAAGTACTAACCATAAATGAGGCTACTTAGCTCAGTATTCAGCCTTTCCATTTTTTGCTGAATGAAGCAAGGCACTCAAGACCTGACCTGACTGATCTGTGTTATTCCTTGGAGTACCTGGGATTTTCGAGGTGTGGTAGGCTGAGCAGGCAGGTGTTGCTAGATATAAAATACAAGCTTTCTGTAATTTATAGACAAGGATTCCAGAATCATTTAATTAGGACACTGAAATGAAATGAAAACACATTTGATTACTGAGCTAATTGGTAGAGTTGGACAAGAGTTACACTAATCCATACCAAATAAGGCTGATAAGCTGTTTAAACATTTGTAGTTCGCTTTCTGTTTAGATCTGGAAACTCAAATGGAGAGATTTATGAATTTATTTATGTTGAGGCTAAGAAACGAGGTACAAAATAAAGCATTTCTACTGTGTATAATCTTTACCCTTTCTCTTTTCTAAGTTTGCTTCATCTTTCATAAGAGCTTAAGAGATTTCAAATCAAACTCCTACCTTTTTTGTAACTCTCACCATGACTTAACCAATTGCTGTATTTGAAATTCTCTGGTAATTAAACCAGAGAACTTTTGTCCTGGATTTGCTCACATATTTTTTGGTTACAACTTTAATGGTTTATCTCTCTTTTCAAATTGAGTTACAAATTCTGGCTGGATAGTACAGAGTTTGTTTTGGTGTGTGTGTGTGTGTGTGTGTGTGTGTGTGTGTGTATGTATGTGTGTTTGGTTTAATAATCATAAACCAATCTGAATTTTGCAAGATAGAAATAAAAATTGTTATTCCATTACCTTGAATATCTCTATAAACTATGGTAGCTTCAGTTTTTAACCAGGATTAGGCTTGTTTGCTCCTGCTTCAGTTGCATTATTCTCTTTACTGCTATTTTTGTAATTATTTTGTAAAATCTTCATGTATTTGGTCTCAGTTATAGAACTTCCAGTTGAAAATTCTAGTACCATTCAACTCCCTTTTTTACTTAATTTCGTATATACCAAGTTCATAGGTAACCATGTGTATGAGCACAATCTATATAAAACAGAATTATTGGCTGTTTTCCTATTATCAACATTCATGCTTTGTTTGTTGAGGTTTGTTTTTGCTTTAGGCAGTGGTGGTAAGGGGTTAGTGATCAGTTTATGTAGAACATATTGTGGTTATTTTTTTTGAACTCTGAGCAATCGCTGAAAATGTGGTGTTTTTAAAATTTCTTTTCATTTTCTAATCACATCTTTGATCTCCTTGAATGATGTTGTAATTTCTCACCATTTATATGGCTTCCACACTCATGTTCCCAATTGTATAGCACAAGGTAAGCTTCAGAAAGTTGTGCAATCTTCATTAATTAATATTCCACTGAACTGAGCTCTATGTCATCTCTCAGAGTATGGGCTACAATAAGCCTTATGTAGGCAGCATTTCAATTCCTGCTGAAATTCTTTGTCTAATTCTAGATGGACCTCTCAGTCCTTGGCACACATAGTTGTAAACACCCCATTGTCACTCTAGAACCCACAGTTTAACAACACTTTATAGTAATATTTTTGTTCCTACCCCTAGACCTGAAATGTTTGTAGCTAAGAGAGGAAAGAAATCCAACTCTATCCATACCTTCTGTGTGTGTGTGTGTGTGTGTGTGTGTGTGTGTTAGGGGTGAGAGATTTCTCCCTTTTATCTAAGTTCTGAATCACATTGAAAAATAGAAAGAATGTGATATTTAATGTAAGAAGACTTTACATTTTGTTTTCTCTACTTGGTATTAAGAAAATGAATATGGGCAAATACTTAACAATTTCCTCATCAGTATTACTAAGGTATAATGGTTAATATAATTAACTGCTTGAACATTGTCAAATAGACAGTTGGAAAATACTTTAAAATACTTACACTGTGATATTGTTTTTTCTGTTAGCCTCGGTCAAATGCACATTAATTGAATACGTTGTAAGCCTTCATTAAAATTCGCTTTCAATCCTCTTCTGATCAAAAACCACATATATTTTGTATTATCATTCCCCTTTTTCAGCATACTTAAATACACGATATTTTAAATAGTCCAGGCTTCATATTTCCTTTGAGCTCTTTCAACACCCTTTGACAAAACAGAATATAGGTGAGAGTTAAAATAAACTGCAATATTTCTTTTTAGCTATATGGTGGATTTTATCAAGGTTACCAAGGATAGTCTTACCATCTAATTTTGATTTGCCTGACGTAATAATAAACTTGCACTTCAAAACACTTAAGCTTTGTAGGGAACTGTGGAAATATAACTTGAAGGCAAGTATGCAATAGAAATGTCAAACTATAGATGATTTAACCTTGAGGAAATTTGATTGTATTCTAATGTCGTTTGCTTATTTGCATAATGGAAGAAGTATTACAGTTTTGAATTGCACAATGATTTAGATATATGTAGTTTATGGTATGCTTCTGAAATCAGTGCCAGAGATTGGATATAGTGTTATTTGTTTTTTTAAAAAAAACGATTTAAGTAAATTGTTGAAAGAGAATTTGGGAAATTAAAATTTATTCTTCATCACTTTTTTTTATCATTTACAATGATTTTTATGTTATTGCAATATGGCAAGAAATCCTTAGCTAGTTTTCTGATATACTGATAAAACTTATTTTAAAAATTTTGTATATGCTAATAATTCTACTGTGCATGTGTTATACTAAAATACCTGGCTGAATAGTAAATAACATACAGATGTTTGAAATGATGTATAGTGAAAAATATTCTGTTTAGTGAATGAATGCTCTACTTTTTCCTCAGATTTATCTGAAAAGCATGAAATGCATTATTTCCCTCCCTCTATCTCTCTCTCTCATCCTTCCTTCCTTTCTTTTTCTCTTTCATTTTACTTACATAGATGCTTTTAATTATAGAACTGAGTATAGAAACAGTAAGATTTAAGTTCCTTTCTTGTTTTATGAGCACTAATATGTCAATAGGTTTAGAAATTAAACAAAAGTCCAACAAATTGAGGTTTTGGAAATACTATCATTTCCATATTTATCTTTCTCAAAATTAAAGATGTTGCTTTGTTCTTAAATTATTCCAAGTACTCAAAATTAGCAAAGGAAATGTTTCTTTTGAATTTAAAAGGATTTACTGAGAGAGCAGAGGTAGGTCAGTGGAGTCTAGTATAAAAAATGAATAAACGCAGTACTTAATTTTGGAAAATGTTCAGTGTACAGGTAAGTGGCTTACCATAATTAAATAACTTATTATATGACATCTAGTTAGTCAATATTAATTATTTTTATTTTTAATTGGGAATTTTGATTAATAAAACAAAAAATCATATTATAAATTATTGTGTATTGATGAAAGCTACAGTTTTCTTTATTTCTCATTGTACTTGTAACTTCAAGTTCTCTGATGTTATATAATGTTCCAATTTGTCTATTAATGTATCATACATTTGTCTAATTTCTATAATAGCTCTAGGAGCTAAAATAATCTTTTTTATAAAGGAAGAGAGAACATGAACACTGCAAATGATAACATGGTAATCTTCCTTAATATGTAAGTGCTAGTGTGATTTAGCAATCTCCAGTTCATGTGGAAAGCAATATATTTTCTTCTACCTCTCTTAAGCACATGACTAACCATTCCATAAATGGAAAAATTTTTCAAACTACAATTAGGAACCCTCAATGAAATAATGCTACAACTTCATTTTGGGAAGAATAACCTTTTCTGGGCGAGTATTGAAATGCTCATGACCATACATAATATGGTTTTTGATTTGTACAGAAGGAAATATTCAGATCCTGGCATAGTGCTTGGTGTGTAGTACTCAATTCATAATATTGAATGTATCAATTAATAAAAGTATACATTGTTTCTGACTTACAAATGACTTTTTGGAGCACAACCCAATAACTCTCTCACTCTTATAAAATTCACTTTGGGATATGCAATATTTGAACAGACCTAAAAATTTAAAAATGATCTCAGAAAAATCTCTTAGAAAAGACTACATCAACATTTTATCATTGAAGGAAAAATTTGAAGAGTAATGTTGAAAATTAGATACTAAGAAGATCTCTGTAACATTATGGATGACTTTTTGCCACATGGTCACTGTGCCTAAAGACAGGTGAATTTGGATACCTTGAATTTGTCTGAATTTTTGGGACATAAAAGTAATGAAGTAAGATTCTACACTAATAAAGAAAATTTGAGGAAAAAACTAAATCTAATTTGTTTGGTTTTAATTTTTAATATTCATATTTTACATTTGACATCCAATATACACATATATTGGATGTATATACACAATATACACATAAATGACACAATATACTATATATATATACAATATACATATAAATGACATCCAATATACTATATATATACTATTATATATAGTATATAAATATACTGTTTCTCAAATAAAATGAAATATTGTTTGCCTATTTTCAGTTAATTGATTAAATAGCATTTTGGAATTATTATTTCATAGGCAGACATTATGTTTTATGCTTTTTTTTTTCCCCATCTGCACATACAGTCTGTGACTAGACATACATTCATTAAGAGGTAACTTATGCCAAGGGAAAAGGTCAAAATGGAAGTGTCTCAGCATTGCCTTATGGTTGAATTGACCCCATTGTCATTCCATGCCCATAAGTGTCCAATAAATTTCCATATTTAGAAATATGTAGATGTGGAGTACTCAGTTGCGTTGGTATCGTCACAGCTGTTCTGCTTCTTTTTGGCAGATTCTGTCTCTTGGCCAATTCACAATGAGAGAGATTCAAGAAGTTTTAATTGTTCAATATTTTCATTGTGTTAGGAGATACAAATGTGAATGGCATCAGTATCAAAGGACATGATTTCAATTTTATATTTTTATATATAAAATGATGTAAATAAAAAGCCAAAACCAAAGAAAACATTTCTTCTCTGTAATATATCCATGATCCAAGAGTGGAAAAGTTTCAACTCATAAAGTTTTTATTCAAACTTCCACTTAGAAAACAAATATATTGACCTATGGATTTTTTAAATTAATAATTAATAGTCTGCTGTGCTAAGGATCCAACTTTTAAAGCAGGCTAATCGGTGGAGAGAACAGCATTTAGCATTGACACCTACAATTAAATAAATAACATATTGGAGCTTTTAACTATTGATATTTTTAACAGAATTTTTTTAGCTAATAATGGTTACTTTTTTCTGGATTCAGTAAACAGGAAACCAGTAGAAATTGTTTTATACAGTCATATGACCTCATAGGATACAACTTTCTCATATGAACCTAGCTCTAAAAAATGTAGTTTGGGAATAAAACAGCATTTTTTCCATGGTAATCTGTATATTTAATCATTATGGTTATTTTTCAGAGAGTGTAGAGAGTGATTTTTCTCAATCATAATTTCATTTTAATGTGCATCCACATGGACATGTTTCTTCAGTCTTATAAGAGGGTGATGTAAAATGAATTTCTGTTTTCAACTATTGAGGATAGAATTCTCTTAAATGAAATGAGCACTCATTGATTATGAAACTGTGTTCTGTATATCCTCCTGCAATAGGCCCCACTATTGCATTCTCAGAGGAAGACAGGAGAGCTTCTTGAGTTTTTCTGAGTTTCTCTTCAATACATTTAGGCAAAGGAGAGAGAGACTTACAGCCAAGAATTCAGTGGTTAGCCTATATCCAGCAACTCAGTTTAAAGAAACACAGCCCTGCATGGATGACCTTCAGTCATCCTTGGATGAATTTTCAGAGACTTATTTTCCCCTTGAGCAGCAGGAATTCATGTTAGATCTAGCCTTATTGTTTTATAGGTCCTGAATAAATAAGTTATCTGCTAACAGGACATACAGTGCAAGTTAAAAAAAAAATCATGTGTTTTACTTGCACAAATATTAATTTTCTCAAGAGCATTCTATTGTAGGCAAGTCAATTAGGTAGAATAATATGTATATAATCCATATGCATTTGAGAGTTAATTTAGTAAAAGTCCTAAATTTACCATTAATGACTGTGTAAGGAAGAGAAACAGGTGACAAACTAATTCCTGATTTTAATGCTTAAAATGTAATGTTAATGACTTACTATTCCTCTTGTTATCACCAACATAAAAGTTTAAAATAGGAAAAAAGAATTGTGAATTATATGGCTTACTATTATCAAATGTATAACAAAATCTCAAGAGTTTAAATTATATACTTCATCAGTGAAATTCGTAGGACTAAGTTCAAACTTAAAATTTTCTTCATTTGGTGAATTTAAACTGAGTTCTGTACTTGGCCCAAAGAATAGGTGAATATATATATATATATATATATACATACATACATATTCTGCAGCAGGATTTTTTTAAACTAATCAGATGAGGATCTCTTTAAAAATTCAGAGTTTGATTCAGGAGCTACATGGTGGAACAGGAGATTCTGCATTTGATATAAGGTCCCATGTTGGTCCACCAACCTCTCTTTGTTGTATCAAAGTCCTAGAGGCTCTTATAATCCATTTGATGATGCAAAGGTCTTAAAAATTAATGAGCATAAATATGGTAAGTTTTATTATAGAGTAGAGAATTAAGTGTTAAGAACATATCAAAGACTGGGAAACCAAATCTTTCTAGGGGTTATTAGGGAAGGTTTCACTGTGGTGGTAACAATTGAACTGAGTCTGAGAGGACGTATAGAACATTGCTAATCAAATTATTAATTATTACTGTCAGTTACAGCAGAAGGAATAATATATATAGACAATGACTCATGAAAAAGTCTGGGACAGTGTCATATTCAGTGTGGAATGAGCATAGGTGTGTCTGTGGGAACTGATGAGCTAGAAGGATATTGGGACAGTAGTTTGGACAAAATGGTAAGGACCAAATTAACAAAAAGCTTTTATACCTTATAATTTGCATAAACAAAAAAGGTTTACAGTAGAGTAAAATTATTGTTTTTTTTTAAAAATACTTTTGAAAGTCATTTTCAGAATGAATTAAGCTAGAAAGTCTGGTGACAGTGAAACAAGATAGAAGACTCTTAAAATAGTTCAAATGAAGAAGATAATGGTCTACATTAAGGCAGAAATGTGAGGAATGAAAAGTAGCCAATTTTAACAGATATTACTGAGTTTTAGTAGTAACTGGTGACTGATTTGGTATGGGGATCAGAAAGATGGAGCAATAAATTATGATACAACATTTTCTATTTAAGGAGACAGGATTAAATGATGACAGCATTAAAAATGATCATATGTCAAAATTTTTGTAAAATACAGCAACCACTACCCATAAACTCAGTAATTATTCTGTCTCTATGTTATTAAAGTTAATAGATAATAATTATCAATTCACGTATTACAAATCTTCATTTTTTTAACATCATGCTGATCAAAATATTTTTATGTTTAAAAATGGAAATGATTTCCATAGGCCTCAGAATTTTAAATAAGTACATTTTCTTCAGTGTGATAATTAAAAATAAGAATATTTTAAATTGTATTGTTTTATTTTGCATGTTACTATTCATTTATTTTTCTCCTGGGCCTTTGGTAGTTTTATTTTCGATTAAAAATAATAATTTTCTGATATAATTGAACCATTTCTACTTTTACTGGACTCTGTAACTGCATGTTCAGCAATGAGAGTGAAAATATTACCAAAAAGTTAACATACACAGTTGTAGGCATATGGAAGATAAGGGTTTTTTTGGTTTTTGTAGATAATAAGTAAGATTAAAAATATGTAATAAGGGGAGGAGCTTCAAGATGGCAGAAGAGTAAGATGTGGAGATCACCTTCCTTTCCACAAATACATCACAAATACATCTACATGTGGAACAGCTCCTACAGAACACCTACTGAACACTGGCAGAAGACCTCAGACCTCCCGAAACGCAAGAAACTCCCCACGTACCTGGGTAGGGCAAAAGAAAAAAGAAAAAACAGAGACAAAACAATAGGGACGGGACCCGCACCAGTGGGAGGGAGCTGTGAAGGAGGAAAGGTTTCCACACACTAGAAGCCCTTTCACGTGCGGAGACTGCAGGTGGTGGAGGGGGACAGCTTCAGAGCCACAGAGGAGAGCGCAGCAACAGGGGTGCAGAGGGAAAAGCGGAGAGATTCCTGCACAGAGGATTGGTGCCGACCAGCACTCACCAGCCCGAGAGGCTTGTCTGCTCACCCGCCGAGGCGGGCGGGACTGTGAGCTGAGGCTCGGGCTTCGGAGCTTAGATCCCAGGGAGAGGACTGGGGTTGGCGGTGTGAACACAGCCTGAAGGAGGCTAGTGTGCCACAACTAGCCGGGAGGGAGTCTGGGAAAAGGTCTGGAGCTGCCGAAGAGACAAGAGACTTTTTCTGCCCTCTTTGTCCCCTGGTGCGCGAGGAGAGGAGATTAACAGTGCTGCTTAAAGGAGCTCTAGACACGGGCGTGAGCCGCGGCTATCAGCGCGGACCCCAGAGATGCGCATGGGATGCTAAGGCTGCTGTTGCAGCCACCAAGAAGCGTGTGTGCAAGCACAGGTCACTGTCCACTCCTCCTCTCCCAGGAGCCTGTGCAGCCCGCCACTGCCAGCGTCCCATGATCCAGGGACAACTTCCCCGGGAGAACACACAGTGTGCCTCAGGCTGTTGCAACATCATGCCGGCCTCTGCCTCGCAGGCTTGCCCTGCATCCGTAGCCCTCCCTCCCCCACACCTGAGTGAGCCAGAGCCCCCGAATCAGCTGCTTCTTTAACCCCGTCCTGTCTGAGCAAAGAACAGACGGCCTCAGGGGACCTACACGCAGAGGTGGGTCCAAATCAAAAGCTGAACCCCGGGAGCTGTGCAAACAAAGAAGAGAAAGGGAAATTTCTCCCAGCAGCCTCAGGAGCAGAAGATTAAACCTCCACAATCAACATGACATACCCTGCATCTGTGGAATACCTGAATAGACAACGAATCATCCCAAATTGAGGTAGACATTGGGAGAAAAGATATATATACATATATTTACCATTTTCTCTTTTTGTGAGTGTGTATGTGTATGCTTCTGTGTGTGATTTTCTCTGTATAGCTTTGCTTTTACCATTTGTCCTAGGGTTCTCTCTGTCCCTTTTTTGTTTTAATTACTTTTAAAAAAATTATTCTTAATAATTATTTTTTATTTCAATAACTTTATTTTATTTTACTCTATTTTATTTTATCTTCTTTCTTTCTTTCTTTCTTTCTTTCTTCCTTCCTTTCTTCCTTTCTTTTTTTTCTCCCTTTTATTCTTAGCCATCTGGTTGTAAGGCTTTTGGTGCTCCAGCCACACGTCAAGGCTATGCCTCTGAGCTGGGAGAGCCAAGTTAAGGACACTGGTCCACAAGAGACCTCCCAGCTCGATGTAATATCAAAAGGCAAAAATCACCCAGAGATCTCCATCTCAACACCAAGACCCAGCTTCACTCAATGACCGGCAAGCTACAGTGCTGAACATCCTAAGACAAACAACTAGCAGGCCAGGAATACAACCCCATCCAAACCAGAGAGGCTGCCTGAAATCATAAGGCCACAGACACCCCCAAACAAAAAACAAAGACGTGGAAATGCCCACCAGAAAGACAAGATGCAGCCTCATCCACCAGAATACAGACACTAGTCCCCTCCACCAGGAAGCCTACAGAACCCACTGAACCAACCTTAGCCACTGGGGGCAGACACAAAAAACAATGGGAATTACAAACGTGCAGCCTGCGAAAAGGACACCCCAAGCACAGTAAGTTAAGCAAAATGAGAAGACAGAAAAACACACAGCAGATGAAGGTGCAAGGCAAAAACCCACCAGACCTAACAAATGAAGAGGAAATAGGCAGTCTACCTGAAAAAGAACTCAGAATAATGATAGTAAAGATGATCCAAAATCTTGAAAATACAACAGAGAAAATACAAGAAATGTTTAACAAGGACCTAGAAGAACTAAAGAACAAACAAACAGAAATGAACAACACAATAAATGAAATTAAAAATTCTCTAGAAGAGATCAATAGCAGAGTAACTGAGGCTGAAGAATGGATAAGTGACCTGGAAGATGAAATAGTGGAAATGACTACTGCAGAGCAGAATAAAGACAAAAGAATGAAAAGAATTGATGACAGCTTCAGAGACCACTGGGACAACTTTAAATGCACCAATATTCGAATTATAGGGGTCCCAGAAGAAGAAGAGAAAAAGAAAGGGACTGAGAAAATATTTGAAGAGATTATAGTTGAAAACTTCCCTAATATGGGAAAGGAAATAGTTAATCAAAGCCAGGGATCACAGAGTCCCATACAGGATAAATCCAAGGAGAAACACACCAAGACACATATTAATCAAACTATCAAAAAATAAATACAAAGAAAAAATATTAAAAGCAGCAAGAGAAGAACAACAAATAACACACAAGGGAATCACCATAATCTTAACAGCTGATCTTTCAGCAGAAACTCTGCAAGCCAGAAGGGACTGGCAGGACATATTTAAATTGATGAAGGAGAAAAACCTACAACCAAGATTACTTAGCAAGGAGCTCTTTCAGATTTGATGGAGAAATTAAAATGTTTACAGACAAGCAAAAGCTAAGAGAATTCAGCACCACCAAACCAGACTTACAACAAATGCTAAAGGAACTTCTCTAGACAGGAAACACAAGAGAAAGAAAAGACCTACAATACCAAACCCAAAACAATTAAGAAAATGGTAATAGGAATATACATATTGATAATTACCTTAAATGTAAATGGATTAAATGATCAAACCAAAAGACATAGACTGGCTGAATGGATACAAACACAAGACCCGTATATATGCTATCTACAAGAAACCCACTTCAGACCTCGGGACACATACAGACTGAAAGTGAGGGAATGGAAAAAGATATTCCATGCAAATGGAAATCAAAAGAAAGCTGGAGTAGCAATTCTATATCAGACAAAATAGACTTTAAAATAAAGACTATTACAAGAGACAAAGAAGGACACTACATAATGATCAAGGTATCTATCCAAGAAAAAGGTGAACAACAGTAAATATTTATGCACCCAACATAGGAGCACCTCAGCACATAAGGCAAATACTAACAGCCATAAAAGGGGAAAATCGACAGTAACACAATCATAGCAGGGGAGTTTAACACCCCACTTTCACCAAAGGACATATCATCCAAAATGAAAATAAAAAAGGAAACACAAACTTTAAATCATACATTAAACAAGATGGACTTAATATTTATAGGACATTCCATCCAATAACAACAGAATACACATTCTTCTCAAGTACTCATGGAACATTCTCCAGGATAAATCATATCTTGGGTCACAAATCAAGCCTTGGTAAATTGAAGAAAATTGAAATCGTATCAGGTATCTTTTCTGACCACAATGCTATGAGACTACATATCAATTACAGGAAAAGATCTGTAAAAAATACAAAGACATGGAGGCTAAACAATACACTACTTAATAAACAAAAAATCACTGAAGAAATCAAAGAGGAAATCAAAAAATACCTAGAAACAAGTGCCAATGAAAACAGGACTACCCAAAACCTTTGGGATGTAGAAAAAGCATTTCTAAGAGGGAAGTTTATAGCAGTACAATCCTACCTTAAGAAACAAGAAACATCTCAGATAAACAACCTAACCTTGCACCTAAAGCAATTAGAGAAAGAAGAACAAAAAAAACCCCAAAGTTAGCAGAAGGAAAGAAATCATAAAGATCAGATCAGAAAGAAATGAAAAAGAAATGAAGGAAATGATAGCAAAGATCAATGAAACTAAAAGCTGGTTCTTTGAGAAGATAAACAAAATTGATAAACCATTAGCCAGACTCATCAAGAAAAAAAGGGAGAAAACTCAAATCAATAGAATTAGAAATGAAGAAGGAGAAGTAACAACTGGCACTGCAGAAATACAAAGGACCATGAGAAATGACTACAATCAACTCAATGCAATAAAATGGACAACCTGGAAGAAATGGACAAATTCTTAGAAATGAACAACCTTCCGAGACTGAACCAGGAAGAAATAGAAAATATGAACAGACCAATCACAAGCACTGAAATTGAAGCTGTGATTAAAAATCTTCCAACAAACAAAAGCCCACGACCAGATAGCTTCACAGGCAAATTCTATCAAACATTTAGAGAAGAGCTAACACCTACCATTCTCAGACTCTTCCAAAATATAGCAGAGGGAGGAACACTCCCAAACTCATTCTACGAGGCCACCATCACCCTGATACGAAAACCAGACAAAGATGTCACAAAGAAAGAAAACTACAGGCCAATATCACTGATGAACATACATGCAAAAATCCTCAACAAAATACTAGCAAACAGAATCCAGCACCACATTAAAAGGATCATACACCATGATCAAGTGGGCTTTATCCCAGGAATACAAGGATTCTTCTATATATGCAAATCAATCAATGTGATACACCATATTAACAAATTGAAGGAGAAAAAACCGTATGATCATCTCAATCGATGCAGAGAAAGCTTTTGACAAAATTCAACACCCATTTATGATAAAAATCCTCCAGAAAAGAGGCATAGAGGGACCTTTCCTCAACATAATAAAGGCCATATATATGACAAACCCACAGCCAACATCGTCCTTAATGGTGAAAAACTGAAACCATTTCCACTAAAATCAGAATCAAGACAAGGTTGCCCACTCTCACCACTATTATTCAGCATAGTTTTGCTGTTTTAGCCACAGCAATCAGAGAAGAAAAAGAAATAAAAGGAATCCAAATCGGAAAAGAAGTAAAGCTGTCACTGTTTGCAGATGACATGGTAGTATACATAGAGAATCCTAAAGATGCTACCAGAAAACTCCTAGAGCTAATCAATGCATTTGGTAAAGTAGCAGGATACAAAAGTAATGCACAGAAATCTCTAGCATTCCTATACACTAATGATGAAAAATCTGAAAGTGAAATTAAGAAAACATTCCCATTTACCATTGCAACAAAAAGAATAAAATACCTAGGAATAAACCTACCTAAGGAGACAAAAGACCTGTATGCAGAAAGTTATAAGACACTGATGAAAGAAATTAAAAATGATACAAATAGATGGAAAGATATACCATGTTCTTGGATTGGAAGAATCAACATTGTGAAAATGACTCTACTACCCAAAGCAATGTACAGATTCAGTGCAATCCCTGTCAAACTACCACTGGCATTTTTCACAGAACTAGAACAAAAAACTTCACAATTTGTATGGAAACACAAAAGACACCGAATAGCCAAAGCAATCTTGAGAAAGAAAAACAGAGCTGGAGGAATCAGGCTCCCTGACTTTAGATTGTACTACAATGCTACAGTAATCAAGACAGCATGGTACTGGCAGAAAAACAGAAATATAGATCAACAGAACAGGATAGAAAGCCCAGAGATAAACCCACACACATATGATCACCTTATCTTTGATAAAGGAGGCAAGAATATACAGTGGAGAAAAGACAACTTCTTCAATAAGTGGCACTGGGAAAACTGGACAGGTACATGTAAAAGTATGATATTAGAACACTCCCTAACACCATACACAGAAATAAACTGAAAATGGATTAAAGACCTAAATGTAAAGCCAGACACTGTAAAACTTTTAGAGGAAAATATAGGCAGAACACTGTATGACATAAATCACAGCAAGATCCTTTTTGACCCACCTCCTAGAGAAATGGAAATAAAAACAAAAATAAATAAATGGGACCTAATGAAACTTAGGAGCTTTTTCACAGCAAAGGAAACCATAAACAAGATGAAAAGACAACCCTCAGAATGGGAGAAATTATTTGCAAGTGAATCAACTGACAAAGGATTAATCTCCAAAATTTACAAGCAGCTCATGCAGCTCAATATCAAAAAAACAAAGAACCCATATCATCTCACACCGGTTAGAATGGCCATCATCAAAATATCTACAAAAATTAATGCTGGAGAGGGTGTGGAGAAAAGGGAACCCTCTTGCACTGTTGGCAGGAATGTAAATTGATACAGCCACTATGGAGAACAGTATGGAGGTTCCTTAAAAACTAAAAATAAAACTACCATACAACTCAGCAATCCCACTACTGGGCATATACCGTGAGAAAACCATAATTCAAAAAGATTCATGTACCAAAATGTTCATTGCAACTCTATTTACAATACCCAGGACATGGAAGCAACCTAAGTGTCCATCGACAGATAAATGGATAAAGAAGATGTGGCACATACATACAATGGAATATTACTCAGCCATAAAAGAAAGGAAATTGAGTTATTTGTAGTGAGGTGGATGGGCCTAGAGTCTGTCATACAGAGTGAAGTAAGTCAGAAAGAGAAAAACAAATACTGTATGCTAACACATATATATGGAATCTAAAAAAAAAAAAAAAAGGTCCTGAAGAACATAGGGGCAAGACGGGCACAAAGACAGAGACCTACTAGAGAATGGACTTGAGGATATGGGGAGGTGGAAGGAAGGGTAAGCTCTGACAAAGTGATAGAGTGGCATGGACATGTATACACTACGAAACGTGAAATAGGTAGCTAGTGGGAAGCAGCCGCATAGCACAGGGAGATCAGCTCGGTCCTTTGTGACCACCTAGAGGGGTGGGATAGGGAGGGTGGGAGGGAGGGAGACACAAGAGGGAAGAGATATGGGGATATATGTATATGTATAACTGATTCACTTTGTTGTAAAGCAGAAACTAACACACCATTTTAAAGCAATTATACACCAGTAAATATGTAAAGAAAAATATGTAATAAAATTTAAAGTCAGAACTCAAATATGTACTGCCATTTGCTTTTTTAAAGAGGGGGAAGTTTCATCAATCTTTATTACATATTTTCTGAACTCAGATGTAGTTTGTAGCCATGTAAAAGGAAAAATATTTTGTACAAAATATAAGTATAAATGTTAAGCATTCCTTTCAGTAGTATACTGCAATATTTACAATAGCTAACAGCATGACTTTCAGAAACTTGAGCATATAATAGCAATTTGTCATTTTTCTCCATGTTCATTGACATTATCAAGGCATATTTAACTCAGCAGGGGAATTTAAATTTCATACTTGGTGATTTCATGAAGCATTCTTCTTACCCTGAGGTTTCATCTAAAAACTCCCTTTTCATTTCTTTCAATAAATTACCATCTATTCATATCTCCTTCATTAGAATGTTAGGCTTCATTAGAATGTTCAGATGCAAATAATCAAAATACCACCTGTTTTCAAACTATATTTGTATAAAAGTTTACTTCTGATTTGTAATTTGGATAATGGCTAAGGAAACCTTTATGAATATAATCTCTGTGGGCAAGCATAGTTAGAGAATTTGGTCAGAATCTCTTGTGGTATAACCTGATCTGTTTTATCAGTTGGCTTGGATTTAAATTGGTTGTATTGTGTTAGACTGTCATTACCACTGGGGGAAAACAAAACTAGGTAAGACAAAATGGAATAATGGCACTTTAATTTTTTTTTTTTTTTTTTTTTTTTTTTTGCGGTATGTGGGACTCTCACTGTTGTGGCCTCTGCCGTTGCGGAGCACAGGCTCCGGACGTGCAGGCTCAGCGGCCATGGCTCACGGGCCTAGCCGCTCCGTGGCATGTGGGATCATCCCGGACCGGGGCATGAACCCGTGTCCCCTGCATTGGCAGGCAGACTCTCAACCACTGTGCCACCAGAGAGGCCCACATTTTAATTTTAATAACTAAAAGGAGAAGAAAACTATTTCTTTAGTAAGAGCCATTTGCTCCTAGTGGTCTTACTCTAATTCCACTTGATGGAGAACATCCCCTTCAAACCAGATATTGATACGTAATATATTGTCCTATAATTCCACTCCACCTACCCTAGTCCCAAACTGGATGTCCTCTATGTTCTTATGAATTAAAATTATAATACAGTCTTCCAATTCATGAAGCAATGAGGCGTAAATTTATCTTTCATTATGTCCTTTCCTTAATGTTCACAATGCTAATACCATTTATTCATCTATATGTTACCAAAGTTGTGGGCTAAGTACTACACATACTATCCTTGTATTGGGAAAGACCAAAAAATAAGTAAATGATTAAAATTAGAACTAAAGCTAGATCTAATAACAAATTTAGTAATTATCATCCCAGTAAGTATTATCTTGCCCATAGTATGCCATCTATATTTTATAGAAAAGGAAACTGCACTTTGGTTATTTATCTTGTCCTAGCAAGGCACAAAACAAGTAAAAGCCAGAGCTGAAACTTAAACCATTTCTTTCCACTGTATTATATTTTTTCCATTCCTTATATTTAAACTTTGAAAATGTCATAAAATTACATTTTGTTTTATTCTAATATGACTTGGATTTACTTTTCTTTTCCATTTGTACTTCATGGACCCAGGTCCAGAGTCCTGACAGTTCACAATTTATTTGCTTCCAAACTTGATCTAAGCTCATCTCCCTACTTTGACCCTCATCCATTCTTCCATTCTGCTTTCCACTGCCAGCTAAAATCCCTTAGGTCTAAAAACTGCATTTTCTTAGTATAATGCCATAAAGCATGAAATTTGATGTTTACTTTCAAAGCCTTTCTTAATTTTGTTCTATTTCTTATTAACTACATTTCTTACTTTTATTACTCTTGGATGTGTAAAAATTAATAAAGGGGAACCTCACTAAAATGAGTTTGGGAGGCCAGGGTGGGGAACTGTCATGCAGTACCACTCCATGTCAGTTACAGGAAGAATTGTCAATTATAGACCCCAAAACAAAAATCATCAACAGAAAAGAATCATTAATTATAGGCCCCAAAAGGGAAAGGTATATATTCTATTCCCTACAAGAAACTGACTACCCCAGCAACTCGGCCAATGAGAAGCCGTTATCACCTGGAACTCTCACTTTTCTCCAATGAACTTTTATTCAAAACAACCCCTCTCAGCTTCTTCCTTTTTCTCTGTAAAATAATGACTCTCTCCTTTGTTTGTTGGACTGGGCTACTGTTTTTGCCATGGCTTGATTGCAATTCTCTGCTCTTTTAGAATAAACCCATTTTTGCTGATAAAAGAACTGATTTTTTTCCTAAGGTCAACAAATATTAGTTATCTCATACTACTTTTATTGCTGTCAGCAGGATAAGTAGGCCACTATGACTAGTGTGATTTTTTTTTTTTTTGGATCTCTGCTAACTGACTTTTTAAAAAAATATATCTTTATTGGAGTATAATTGTTTTACAATGGTGTCTTAGTTTCTGCTGTATAACAAAGTGAATCAGTTATATATATACATATATTCCCATATCTTCTCCCTCTTGCGTCTCCCTCCTACCCTCCCTATCCCACCCCTCTAGGTCATCACAAAACACCAAGCTGATCTCTCTGTGCTATGTGGCTGCTTCCCACTAGGTGTTTTACATTTGGTAGTGTATATATGTCCATGCCACTCTCTCACTTCATCCCAGCTTACCCTTCCCCCTCCTTACATCTCTCAAATCCATTCTCTACATCTGTTTCTTTATTCCTGTCCTGCCCCTAGGTTCTTCAGATCATTTGTGGGGTTTTTTTAGATTCCATATATATGTGTTAGCATATGGTGTTTATTTTCCTCTTTCTGACTTACTTCATTCTGTATGACAGTCTCTAGGTCCATCCACCTCACTACAAATAACTCAATTTCGTTTCTTTTTATGGCTGAGTAATATTCCATTGTATATATGTGCCACATCTTCTTTATCCATTCATCTGTCAATGGACACTTAGGTTGCTTCCATGTCCTGGCTATTGTAAATAGAGCTGCAATGAACATTGTGGTCTGAATTTTTTATTGAACTCTAACCTTGCATTCTCTCCTCTCATTTTTATCTCCATCTATACAAGTCCTGACCATCCCACAAAGCTCAAATTAGAATCTGTCACTCACACAGACATCAGTTTGCCTGTTGCTTCCTATATTTAACCTGCCCGTTTATAAAGTTGATCTAGCTTTTATAGTGAGTTCTGAATATTTTTCTATAATTAGCTGTAGTTTATTAAGTGATTTAACATGTGTTAAGAATCCTGATAACTGTACTATGTGTTTTAATCCTCATGATATCCCAATGAGTTATGCACAATGATTAATCTTATTTAAGAAAAAGAAAAGTAGCTTACTCAATGTTGCATAATTACTAAATAAATACTAAATTTGTTATTAAATTTAGCTTTTTTGTTTTTTTGCTTTTTGTTTGAAGGATATTTGACTTTTTTCTCCACAAAGAATGGAAATGGCTTTAGAAACCTTAGAAATCATAGTCTTCATACCTCCTTTTAACCAATGTTTTTAAAGGCATTCCATTGTGATCACTGAGTAAATAGGGTTATTCATAAAGAAAATGGGAGCCAGTCATATATTATAATTTTAGGAGCACTTGGTTATGTAGATTTATAAAAACAGACTTATAAAATGGAAACATTTATTCTGAGAAAAAAAAATACACCTGGTTTTCAAAAACGAAATTTATACTACTATTGACAGACCACATGATTAAATCTTGTCCTACCTGAGAATACATCAGAATATAAATAACAAATCCATTGTTTCAAATATTTATTAATCAGGTCTTTTCTCTTATGAGGGGGTGGAAGTGAAGATGAATTAGAATTTAGCATATGGCCTAAGTATAAAACCAAGAAAAATTTAATTCATGTGGATAGCAAATTTTTAAAAATTCACCAACATCATTTCCATAATAAAACAGCTGCAAGATTTGTCTTTCAATCAGTCACTACTGCTAAATAAAAATGACATCCTAATGTCCTCTAAGACAGGCTTTGGCAAACTATGTCCTGCAAGCTAAAGATAAAATGGAACATCTATATAGGGCAAAGGGCAAAGAAAAATCCTCTCTATCATATTTCCTCTTTGGAGTAATAGAAATAGCATCTTAAAATTTTAAAGATTAAAAAAAAATCTTTAGTAATCTTCAAGCTTTCAATGTCTTGAATAGGTTCAAAACCCAATGTGGCATCTTTGTATACTCCTTTGAGACTGTATTTCTGGTTCAAAATATAATCAAAGAAAATGAGGCCAATGAGCTTTTGTTCAAAAATATTGTATGTGGCAGAAGTGAAGAAGTCACTTAAATTTTAGCAGTAATTAGTGCTTTTAATTTAAAATGCATCCTCTAAGGCTTTTAATATAGATAATGAGACACTTTTGGTCTGACACTAAGTAAAGACAACAACGAAGGTGGAAAGAGAGAAGACATCCCAAAGTAACAGTGTTTTAAATTAATTATGAGAAACAGTGAGCTGGCCAGCCAACTAAGAAAATAACACTGTTTTTATATTTGATGTTCTTTCTTGCTTGTTTTGTTGTTCAGTTTTATGCAAATAGCTTTTTAAAATTATGGTGTCAAAGAAAATTGGCTATATAGTAAGATTTTTCACAGTTGTATGTACTTAGATCGGGGGTAGCTCTAGATATATAATACTGAATCTGTATGTTTCATAAAGAAAATAAGCCTCATTAATTTATGTGTCTTACAATTTATGTATTTTTGCACAAAGTATATTTTCATAAGAAAACTCTTTTTGTTTAGAAATTATAAGTCATTATATGAGACCTCAAAATTTTTTAAAAATCCATAGAATAACTTGGTTTTAGAGCTATGGTAAGAACAAAACTAACCAACAAAAAACTGAACTACTATTACTTTCCCCATCTCTAAATCTACCACAGTGTCTACTCTGCTTTTGCCTTTTTGAATTAGCTTTTTTAACCCCCAAATTCAAATGCCCATGTTTACAACACTCTACTGGATTTTAAATTTTTATATTGCGCTTGTATTGTTTCTGTAATCCACTCAGATTTAGTTCTGGATAGGTTGCTAAATTGAAGAATAATACATGATACTATTTTCTACCATAAATAAATATCTTTGTTTGTTAACTCACACATAAACCAGACAAAAATGTGGGCTAGGATAATAGGTGTATAGAGAGAACCTAGTGCGTTTCCCTATTTCTGGCTAAAGTGACATTTGATGAAGTTTAAATATTTCTGCCATTCTATCTAATCCTATTATTCAAATATAAATCATACTCTATTTGAAATTAATGTGATTTTAACATAGTAAGTATTATATTGAATCACATGAAATTGCCTATAATAAACTATTTTTGGTCTACATTTGACCATTTCATAAGGTTATACCTAATATTTATGTATCCCATTTGTTTAACTTTGGTCTATAAACTTATTCTTAGTAGATTAATATTAAAATGTGAATGATCTGGAAAGAAGGTACTTGCAATGCCAGTGATTTATGTGATTTACACATAATTGATTCTATTAATGAATAAGTGTGAAATAGGAAAACCAAGTGTAATATTTTATATTTTCTTCCTACTTTTCTTATTATCAACATAAAATGTCCAATCAACTAATACCTAAAGCAGCTAAATTATCTCAGGGATATTAAGAATCCAAAATACATTGGATTTTTTACATCAGACTTGAAATGTAGAAGGGACAAAACATATCTAGAACAAGTAGCTAGAAACTGGGGACAAAATACATTCACATGCCAATTTATGTGATAAAAGACATTAAAATATTAAGAAATACAGAAAATAGATAAAAGGTGAAAATCAGTGGTAGAAACTTCAATGTATAAAGTAGAATTTGAAATGGATTATTTGTTTTTAAATGGAGACTTTAGTTTCTAGAATGAGACATAGATAAATAAATCCACTTATTTATTTCAAGAAGCTCACGTCTGAGAAATGGTCACAGCTTTGCCTACCATACAATTCATACCAGGCTGTGTACACTGTTTCATGATTAGAGGTTGTTTACTTTTGCTGGTCAACACCAACTACTTTAAAAATATTTCCGCACTTTAAAAGTACTTTAGACTTACAGGGGCACCTGGGCCATGCACACCCTTCTATGCTTCTTTGCACTGGGCATAAATAGTGCCTAGCAGAGTACAAATCCCCTCTCCCCCACCGTGGGCAGATATCTTAACATGGTAATGAAGCAAAAATAACTTTTGGACACCTCCAAATCTCATCTGCACAGGCTGCTTCCTGTGGTCAAGTCAGAGCCTGTTCAGGGTGGCTGACCACTGCATATCTTTTAAAGCACTGCTGCAAAACATCTCTGTCAAATACCAGGTGCTTTTGAAACAAACACAGATATAAATCAAGGAAAGGATCCTTTAGCTCTCAGGGACTGGTATGGGTGACAAAATCACTACATATTCAGAGTTTAATAAGTGATTTAAACAATTTGTTAAATGTTAAATGAAGTATATTTTATAACATACTTACATTCTACTTAGAACTTGTAGTATACACTGACACACACATACACACACAAATATGTACATAAAATCATCATTCATTTTTTCCCTCACACGTACTAAGGAAAGGAAACATTTCCAAAATTCCCACCTGTGCTGCATGTGAATGTACCTAATTGTGCTCTGATGACATGGCTTTAAACTTATAGTCCTGTGAGATGGTAGGTTTAGAGGCTTGGCTGTACTAAAAATTATTACAATTTTTATTACAGTTTGTAAAATGTGGGGCATTTTACAAATTTCCCATGAAAGCATCATGATAGACATGAATTCATTAAAGTAAAATCCTGTATAGATTTTTAGACGGTGTCCATTTCTACACACACACAAACACCACATACACAAACATATATTTATACATACAAATATGCATATATATGTATACTTAGCATAGTTTTGAACTCCTAAATAATATAATCACTCTAACAGTTTTTTACTGTTTTATATTATTATTTGTGAACTCTATAGCAAGGAGTGTTTGAAAAGACATAATCTAGACTAAATATAAATCTAGACAAGCTATTATCTAATATAACAAGTTCTTAATTCCATAGAAAATGACTATGTAGTCCTTGACTGTAATAAAACAATTAAAACAAATACAGGCTACTGGGCTCACACGTGTGTGTGTGTGTGTGTAAGAGTATTTAAGAGTTATAAGTTTCAGCCTAACATTCCTAGATTAAATTCCCTCTACCCATTTTTATGAACATTTCTTAAGTGTTCATTATATTTCTAATAAAAGAAGGATAATGATAATTTGTAAAAAGCTTTTCTTTACAGCACAAAGGCATGGAAGTATAAAGAAAGTAATGTGTGGTTCATAAAGTACAGCAGTACCACAGCTGCACTTGCTACTAAAGAAGTCACAACCAATCACCAAATAAATACACTTACTTATATACATAAGTAAATTTAGAGCTGGGCTATTTATTGTTCCTCAGATGGTCCCAGTGGGCTTACACTTTCAACAGTGATTCTTAATGTGTTTCTCCCAAGAAAATCTGATTGCAGTTTCTTCCCTCACCCCTTATTTCTCTAGATACAATTATAATTTAATTTTCTATTAAGGAGGAATGGAACAATTGATATCTGTGATTTTTTTTCTAAAAGACTTTACTGAGGTATAATTTATATGAATAAGAGACATTCATTTATATTTTTGAGGAGATTTAGCATATTTATTCATTCTTATAAACATAGCCCCAGTTAGGTATAGAATATTTCCATTTCCTTTAAAACTTCCTCCAGAACCTCATGGTTGGCATCCCTATTACTCTGTCCCCCAGGCTATCATTTATTTTATTTCTATCACTATAGATTATTTTTTCCTTTTCTGGAATATTTTATCAATGAAATTTTAAAATCTGTCTTGCCTCTTTGACTCAGGATAATGCTTTGGGATAAATTCATGTCACTGCGTGTATCAGTAGTTTTTCTTGTTTATTTTTGCAATTGTGTGCACCTGTGTGTGTGTATGTGTTGGGCAGTAGCAAAGTATGGGGAATTTACTCTTCTAGACAGCAGGCTCAAACCTCTGCATTGGATTCTTATTGAAATATTTTCTGAGAAACTGCTTGTCTCCCAATCTGTAATATGCAACATGGAGTTCTGCCTATTTATTAATCCATTGCATCCACCTGTCAAACCCTTGATCCCTATGGACACTTTCCAAAGATAAGATATTCTCAGTATGGTGACATTATAGAATCTAAGTATTGCACAATATAATGGTTTTAACCAAAGATTACATGGAGAATTTTTACAATAATTTTCTCCAAATTACTAACATTTTAAACAAACAAAAACTAGTAAGAAAATTTGAGTTACATGTCAAATATAACTGTAGAATATCAGGCTCACAAGGTGATGTTTTGAAAAAATATGTCAAATGTCAACAATGGGGATGCATGTCTTAATTATTTTCTGAAATTGAAAAAGCCTTCAGAGCCTCCTTCTCAGTGTGAACCATTCTCCGCAACTGCATGTTTGATCTGCATATGTTTCTTTAGTTTAAGTATATTCATGTTTTGCTCTTGATTTTGTTTGGTGTTATAAAAATGGACCTCTAAAATTTTGTAAAGTGTTGCTAAGTATATGGAGAATGAAGTAAAGAATCAGAAAATTATTTCAATGTAAGGAAAGATGTAACTGCAAATAGGTATCCAGGAAATAATTTTTTAAGCGTTTTACTTGTCATTGCTATATGCAGTGTTTAACACTTTGGGGGGCACTTTAATATCTAGGTAAACATAATGGACAGTAAGTAATCTTTGACCGGTGCTTCTAACAAGGCATATTTCTACCTGAATATGATAGCTTTATATACAGTAAACAGTCATGATATTCTAATATTTTTCAGAAGCATCAATCTAATAATGGTTGTTTCATTATTTCCAATAGGTCGTATAATCATCAAAAGTATCATAAGATAAATAGTAGATAAAATATTAAATTAAAAAAATTAGCCAAGAAAGATAACATTCAAGTAATAAGAGTTCTGGAAAAAGAAAAGAGAAAATGGAGAAGGGAGAATATGTCAAAAGGATCTTCATATAGTTGTGAATTTGAGAGAAGCACAGCTATGAAGGTGACTTCTTTATCTTCACCTCCAAATGTTGTCCTTTTTTCCTTTTTTGGTATCTCAGTGAATAACCGTATTCATTTTATTCCTCTCTAAATTATCCAGTTCTCTGTATCCACGTAAAAAACAACTCAATTCAAACTATCATTCTGCACCCAAATAATGACATACTCTCCTAAGTATAAGTTTTACAACGCATTTTCCCCCTCCAATTATTTCTCCATTAACACTCTTCTTATTCTAAATTGCAAATATTAGTTCATAATACTTCACTAGATCTCTGTGCCCTTAATGCACAGCTTTAGTTTCCTAGAACACTTTGTAAGAATACTTTTTATGTCATAATCTCTGATTAAGTGACAAGAATTCCTGTGTAGTATTTTTCACCCTTCTCAAAGCCTTTTACTTTCCAGATCTATATGGTAACTTCCAAATATCTGAATGTTCCATGTTTCACCTTATCTCTTTGCTCCAATTGTTAGTGTTCAGGCCAGAGAAATGATATGTCTTTTCTCATCACTCTTATTTAGGCTATTTCCTACTCTTACTAATCTTTCAGTTAGTAGTAACCCTCCGAAAATTCTTCAAGAGAGTCATATTCTGGGCTTTGTGTATATTCTTTACCTGTCGAAGAAACTTTGATAATATGCTGTTATAATTGCAATTTACCACAGTGTTGGTTCCACTAAATTTTGAGTCATTTGAAGGTAGATACTGTGTTATTTCATCTCAGATTAATAGCAGGTAAAGACACTTGGCATAAAGTAGGTGTGAAATAAATATATGTTGAGTGAATATGCAGATAAAAAATGGGCAAGTTCTTCATATTTTCCTTTATTTGTAGAAAATATACACTATACAAGAAGTTCCGCAATGCTGCTCAGATTAATCCTACCAAGGAAAGAAAAGAAAACAATTTCTTAAGCATGATCAGGTGAGCTTTGCATTTAGGAGGTTTCAAAGGATTTTTTTTGTTGTTATTTTCCCCCTCTGGTATCTGTTGTAATACCAGTTGAAAATGTTCAAATGATTCTGTAAATGAATCTGAAATTTTCAATTATGGTTGGATATGACACATTTTGTGTTTTCAAGGCATTATAGCCAGACAATAATTACTAACAGTACTAGTCTTACATAGACATTGACATTTTGCTGTGGATTACTCATTTCACTAAATGACACGGTGTTCCCAGTATCAGCTCACAGTGTTTACACAACAGATGTATCACAACAACTTAAAATGATCTTACCTAGCAAGAGGACTTATATTGGAAATTATATATCAGTTCTGGAGATCATTTCTAACTTTGCTTATTTAATCAGACAAATAAAATATTCAGAATTGAATAAAACATTGGAAAAAATGAACTCTGTGTTTCAACCTTGAGATTTTCCTTTATATTTGTAAATACTGTATATATAAATTGGATTTCTAGCAAGGAACCAGAGAACTTCATCAATTTCAACTTCAGGGCAGGACTGAATCAATTTACAAGTATATTCCCTCTGCCTTTTCCTGGACTTCCCACAATCCTATATGTGAAATCAAAGAACTTCTGTCCTATTTTGTGCCTAGGAGTAAAGAGATTGTATCTTATAATCCTTTCTATACTTCGAGCACTTTGTTTCCCAGTAAATATTTAGTGACCTACTGTTAACAGACTAAAAGATTTTCCATTATACAAGTTTTTTCTTCTCCTTTCCTTTTTCTAAATATTTTTCTTTGCATTTGTAGATCTGTTGTACATTTAGAAAATAAATATAAATGAACATTTAGAAAAGAAATATAAATGAACAATAAATCCCATCATTACTGAAGAATATAACTGAATTCAAGGATATCTAGAGTTCTTAGATTTTTCTTCTTTATCTTTGGGTAATTTTTCTATTATATCAGTACTTATTTACCACATAAACTAATTTAAGCATAGCTTGGAAATAATGATTGCACAGAATAATAACTATGTCCATGCTGCTAACTCTCAAAATTTCTCTAGGTTCTTGGCAGCATCTTAGGCCTTCAGGATTTTCATTTTATATCCAGTTTTTATGCAGGCTTTTTATGCAATTAATGTATATTTTTGCTCCCAAGGCTCCAAACAATATGCAGTTGCAATTAAATATGTATATGTCAAATGATTTTCAGAATCCCAGAAGTAAAATATATAAACACTTCCTGTGTTTGGCAGTTTTTAGAAGGTAACTATTTATTCAAAAGTTTAACATGAATAGAACCCAATGTTTAGCATATTTCCCAAACATGTAACTTCAAAAACAAAGCGAAGGAAGACACATCCTATTAAATTGTGTCAACAAAAATTTATGAGATGAAGATAATTACTGGCTCTCTGTACTTGTCTTTGGTTTAAATATTTGAGAGCTAAAATTATAATCTTATTTAAAATTATCAGCTTAACTATTTTATACATTAAAGACTTTTCCAGTATTTAAATTTAAATCCTCACATCAAGCCCCAAGTGATAAATACCCCTGTATAATAGTGGCAAAATTAATTTATTTACAAAATCTTATTGCCTCATACACTTTGGAGATCAATAATGTATTGAAATGTGTTTTTATATATGTATATTATTTCTAAGTCTACCACCCTCCATATTACGCTAACTTAAATTTCAGAATGGTTTTTCAGTGTTTCATAATATCACAGTTTAGTCTCCCTGTGTATTCTTGGTTTTTCAAAAGTTTAAATTTCCTCTTCCCCTCCACCCCCCCATCAATGACATCACAGTACCCTAGTATTGCAGATTCACAATCTGTAAATGTGAAAACAATCTAGTCTGACCACTCATAATAGACAGTTTTTTTTTTTTTACTTTTTCACCCCAACTGATAGCATCTTTTCACTTCTATCCTACTGTAATGTTGCCTGAAGTTTTAATGTATCTTAATACTACCATCAACTATATAGATGGACTTTGATTGACCAAGAAAATCACTGTAACCCCTTCACCCTTATAGGAAATTCAGCTGAATTGGTTCAGAGTAAAGCCCAGGATATATTTTCAGAGTTGGGGAAGAAAAGCTCTTCCTTTTGAAAGTAAGGATATTTTGATATGATGTCTGCAAGCACTTCTGTCATTTCTGGAAAGTCCTCCTCAGGCCAGATCCACACATGGAGAAGGGCAGATCCAGGAGGAATATTCTAGAGAATCAGAATTCTTTATAATACATTAGGTCAAATCATATTTGAATTTGGTTATCCTCCTGAAATTTACTCTTACTTAGGCTGATAAATTATTGTTTTAAATTTTATTCTGAAATTTAGATTACATGTTAAAGGAACTGGAATAGTCAAAATGACTCAAAACAAAGAGACAAACAGAAACAAATTTGGAAGATTCATAATATCTGATTCAAGATTTATTATAAAACTATAGTAATCAAGACAGTGTGGTATGGATGAAAGTATAGATTTGTAAACCAATGGAACAAAATAGAGTCCAGAATTAAATCCAAACAAATATAATTAGTGGATCTTTGATGAAGTTGCAAAGAAAATTAAAAGGAAGGATAATCTTTTTGTTTGTTTCCTCTTAGTCTTTATTTTTTATTGAGGTATAGTTGATGCACAATATTTTGTAGATTTCAGGTATACAACATAGTGCTTCCCATTTTTTAAAGCTTGTACTCTATTTATAGTTATTATAAAATATTAGGTATATTCCCTGTGTTATGAAATATATCCTTGTAGTTTATTTATTGTATATTTAGTAGTTTGTACCTCTTAATACCTTCCCCCTTCCCTCTCCTCACTGGTAACCACAAGTTCTCTATATCTGTGAGTCTGTTTCTTTTTTATTATATTCACTAGTTTATTATTTTTTAGATTCCACAAATAAGTGATATCATACAGTATTTGTCTTTCTCTGTCTGACTTACTTTACTTAGCATAATGCCCTCCAAGTCTGCCCATGTTGTGGCAAATGGTAAAATTTCATTGTTTTATATATGCCTGAGTAGAATTCCACTGTGTGTGTGTGTGTGTGTGTGTGTGTGTGTGTGTGTGTGTGTGTATACCACATCTTTATCCATTCATTTGTCAATGGACACTTAGGTTGATTCCATATCTTGGCAAATGTAAATAATGCTGCTATGGATATTGAGGTACATGTATCTTTTTGAATTAGTGTTTTTCTTTTTTTTTCAGCTATAGACCCAGGAGTACAATTGCTGCGTCATATGGTAGTTCTGTTTTTAGTTTTTGAGAAGCCTCCATACTGTTCTCCACAGTGGCTGCACCAATTTACATTCCCACCAACAGTGTATGAGGGTTCCCTTTACTCCACATCTTCACCAACATTTGTTATTTGTGTTCTTTGATGATAGTCGTTCTGATGGTTGTGATGTGCATTTTTCTGATTATGATGTTAAGCATCTTTTCATGTGCCTGTTGGCCATCTGTATGTCTTCTTTGGAAAAAATACTAGAGGAGAGAACTAATAGGACCAGATCTGCTTAAATATCTATGGCCTGGATTACTGCGAGGACAGACTTGGTTTATAAAATACCCATCACATTGTCTTCTCATAATACATTGCAACATTTCTCTTTTAATGGAGCTGGGGCCAAGGAACAAGTACTCCATTTATTCCAGATGTGGTGCCTAGAAGCCTCTGTAATTAGAGGTCCAGACAAAGGGTGACTGACTATAGACATGCATTTGTAATGAAGCTGGAATGTGGCAGATCGTACAAGGTTGACCCATGTATTTTGATAAATCATTTTCTAATGGGTTGTAATTAAACAAAACTAAAAGAGGTCAGTTCCTGTTAAAATGACTTATAACATCAGATTATAGCTTTTTAATAACTTACTAAGAGGATTAGATTTTGAAATGTGTTTACTGATTTTGGAGTTGTCTTTTTTTCATAGTAGATTAGAAAATCTTTTTGGTATTTACATTATTTTGTAAATTATGAATGGTAAGATTCATCATGAGATATAAAATCATGGAACATGGTTAAGTTTACACTTTATAATTGAGTATTTCCACAGCTAGGTGTACATTATTTGTCCCATTATGTAACATTTACATTGGAAGTTATTAAACCTTTTAAATAAAAATATAAATGTAATGCATTGCTTAGACTCATGGTATTTATGATATCATGTGGTTTAGCTATGATTTTTTAAAAAGTAACATAGGCAGTGTAGGTTTTTGTCTATACATACACAATGTTCTTAAATTCAGTGTTGATTTGGGTTGAGGTATAGTTTTTATACTTTATTCATTTTATTCTTGAGAATCTATTCATATCAGCTAAAATGGAAAAATGCAGTAATTTTATATTTGACAAGTGTGTTTCATCTCATTCTAATGTAGGATAAGTAGCATGATTCACAATTATCTTTTTTTTCATTAAGTATTGGGCAAAGTCATTCAATAAAACCTATGTTTAATGTGTCCTTGAAGTCTGAGGCTGCTTAAACCTGAAGAAAGAAAGTTAGATTCTTGCAGAATGGAACTGGTTACAGCATATGGAAGTCTATGATCTTCACATGGGTGCATTCCTTAATATATAATTCAGAATAAAAACAGTATGCTTGAGAATCATACTAAGCCCATTCTTTAAATTATTGTCATGTTCTTTTTGAAAAATAATATCTGTAACCTCAGATAATTAGAGGTTGGTTTAAGCTGTATCTTCTTTTATATCCATGTTACCAAGTAGTTTACAACAGTGAGAGCAAGTTTCACTACTTACGTGGAGGTTATTACACAAGGGTAAATTATTATTATTTTAGCAAGCAGGCATAGAATCTTTCATACAAGTGTTCTTGTAAATTTAGAGAATTTCCACTTTCCGTTGCACAAATGACATGTCTGAAAATAAATGAAATTACTTCATGGCAGATGAGCTAATTCTCCTATCACATTAGGAAACAGAATCCATCTTTTTTTTTAGGAGGATACAAGTGGTTTTCTTGATCTGGAGTGCTACTCTAACAGTGTTGGACACTCCCATTCCTATCAAGAATAATGCCTGTAAAATTCTAACCAGCTACATATCATAAACCTCACTTGTTTTGACACTGAAAAATTATTGTAATTAATGAGCTCTGTAGTACATATTAAAATAGTGATAGTTAAAATATGTCCTGTAGTTACCTTTAGCATGTGCTCTTCTGTTTAAAGTCATTTGGATGCTAACAAACCCTGGGGTATGTTTTCCTGAGTTGGGTATAATAAAAGTTAACTAATTAGCTCTTAGTATATAGATTAAAATTTACCCAATAATTTATTCTTGAGCTGTATAATGGTATTACTTTAATTCCTGGATTAGATTAGGGAAGTGAGAACAAAGATTTTGGAATGATATCTTGGAATAGGTAAAGAACACCAGAACCTATGTGTCTCCAAACATTCTTCTTTACCACTCTGGTTACATTTTATCAGTGGAATTAAATTGCCTCCTCTTATTTATTTGAGAAGGACTTGTTTATACACTCTTGAAAATTTCCTCTATAAAAAAATAAACATTTACAGATAATCAGTCACTTTTTTTAGGTACAACTCTAGTTACAGTTCCCTGATGCATCTTAACTATGAGTAATGATGTCATGGATAATCAAAAGTTAAGGGTTAAACCTAATTTATTTTTAACCCTCAAATAGGACAAACTATTTTTCCAGAATTTTCATTATTCAACCATTTTATATATGTATACATACATAAATATTTTTGTTATTCAAGATTTTACTTAAACTCATTAGTCATTTACTTCTTGTCGACTGCATCAAAATTGTCAAATAAACCTCCGTATTACTTTTCCTACTGTCATATATGTTTTCCACTTCCAGTTCAAATGTAAATCTAGTCCATGATTTTTTTTTTAAAGAAAAGTTCAATTTATTTGCATTTCTATGTGACCAAGTTTTAAAAATAGACTTTCTAAGTCAGCGACAGGTAACAGTCTAGATAGGGAACTCATACTTTTTATATATAGGGAACTATTGGACAAGATAGTCCATGGTATTTTAAAGAATATTAATCTGAAATGACTATCATTCCTCACTTTATTAGTCAAAATAGGTGAAATTTTAAGGATCTTTCTATTCTGGCTATGATTAATTAACTATAGTGAAAATATAGTCTGGGTGTAATCCAGTATAAAACCAGACAAAATATATAAGGCAAGAGATTTAGACATTAGAAAAGAGGTAAAACTAAATAGTTTGTTTGGCTCTTTGTCCTTTGAGTCAGGACAAAAGCAATGTTGGCCCACATTTACCTGTGCCTTCTTCCTGTGGTCAGATTTTGGACTGTGACCTAGTAATTTGAAGTCCAAACAGAGAACAGTGACCTTAATGAACTGAGGAGGCAGAGACTGATCAGAAATTGGGACTACCAATACAATTAGAATTGGGGCAGCAGGGCACCAGAAGAATAAGGGGCTGGGACAGAAGTCTGCATGTTAGTTTCTTGCAGGTCCTTTCCAAGCATTTGGTTGCTTCTTGCATGAACCCTATCAAGAGTGGGTCCTGTTAAAATGAGAGTTAAACAGAGAGAGGTATCAGAGATCACACAGTTCTCAGAGATGGTGAAGGTCAGCCTAGTCAGTGAGAGAGGACACCTCACTAAGCATTTTGGATGTTGGGTGTTGAGCTGAGACTCCAGAAAACCATTATTTAGAAATAAAGATCACATCATAAAGTAAGGACCATGCTGTTGAACTAAGGAATTTTAACTTTCTGCCAGGAAAAAAAAAAAAAAGATCAATACCCTTTTCAGGAAAATCATAGAACACAGACTCCTTACAATCTATCACTTACAATGCTCATCATAAAATCTAAAATTACTGGACTCATGGCAAAAACAGAAAACTTAAAATAATCCAAGTTTCAAATTAGCAACTGAAGATTTTAGAGCAGCTATTATATATAATAATCTTCTCTCTCCCTCTGTGTGTGTGTCTCCCCCTCCCTCTATCTCTGTCTCTTTCTGTACCTCTATTTCTATTTATATGTTTAACTCTTTATGCTTAATATTAAAGGCAAAGAGACCATAATGAGCAAACAGATTAGGATTATCAGCAGAGATAAAGATCCTAGAAAAGAACCAATTACAATGAAAATTCTGGAACTAGAAAGTACAATATCTGAAATAAATGGCAACAACAACAACAGCAACTGCAGCAGCAGCAGCAACACTGAATTTGCTTAACAGGTGATTGTAGAGCTCTCAGAAAGGGTTATTCAATTTAAAGGGTTATTCAAAATTTAAAATAATGAACAACAACTATTCAGTCTGAAAAAGAAAAAAAAGACTGAAATAAAATTGAATCAAATTTGGTGACCTGTAAAACTATATTAAATATTCTAACATACATGCAATTAGAGACTCAGAAGAGGTAAATGGTGCAGAAAATTTTGGGGAAAATAAAAAGTAATGTCCACGAGTTCCCAAATTTTGAGAAAGACATCAGCTAGAGGAAGTTATGGGGACCTCACACAAGATAAAGACAAAGAAAATCAGACCTATAAAAATCACAATTAAACTGGAAAAAAAAAAAAAGTTGCATTACAACCTTTGTTTTCCACCAAGTAGCTGTGTAACATTGATCTGATTTTCTTGATTTCAATCTTTTTTCCTTCTTATCTGTTCTAAAAACTGCTACTTTAAAAATTCCACAATAGTAAAGTTTTTTAACAATTTTAAGATACCAGTACTAAGTGGAATGTTGGAAGAAATATATCTGTAACATGATGCAATAATAAAGAAGGAGAAAGAATAGAAACAATGGATGATAGTTCCTTGTTAGCCACTATTATTATTATTATTAAAATAATAATAAAGTAGAGCTGTTAAATATTATAGAAAAATTTCAGAAAACAATGTTATTTTAGAATGGAAATCACCCAGAGGAATTAAAAATTGATGAGAAGGAACCATTGGAGAGAGAAATATTCAATATAGAGACAAGTGTTGGAGAATGTTTCCTAAGAATGCAAAACAAATAGCACTGTGAATAGATCAAGGGTAACAGGCTAGTCTTGGAAAGGAAAAAGTATGGTTCTTCATCTGAGAAGATCAGGACATAGAAAACAATAGATACCCGTTCAGAAAAAAATTTTAGATGTAGGGTTGGGAAATTGTGCAGTTCATGGCAAATAGTCTTTATTTGATCCGGATTGTACAAGATAAGGTGATCACTTGAGATTATAGGGGACAATGATAGAGATTCAGACTGGAAAAGACTGTTAAAATTTAAAGTAAGTGTTATAGAAATGGAATATTTAGCTGACGCTGGATACATATAAAGACTCTTAGTTGACTTGAGTGTCTTGGCTTAAGATACAAAATCCTAAATATGTAACAGTGTGGAGCGGAGCAAGTATGTATAATTTTTCTGGCGCCACTGAGCAGGCTGAGAAAAATGTGACCTCAAATTATTTTTCATGTGTACGAAGTGCACAGGATAAGTGACAAAATTATGTTAATTTTCTAACTAGGAGATCTTATAGCAGAAGTTGACACCTTTTACTAATGAGCAGAAATTTTATACATAATCATCTGTAGCTAATTGAGTCCATGAAGTCACTTGTTCATGGAATTCACATGAGAGATGCTATATCAGTTTCAGTGCCTGGCAAACAGTTATGGAAACACACAGCCCGTGAATTTATGTTGATAGTAGCATTGGGGGATTAGGTGCTGAAATTCTACTACTTCATAATTGGATTTTGGCACCTTCTCTTAATCTCCTCTAGATAAAACATAGCACTAGTAGCAAGTGGCATAGTACAGTATTACAAAGAGTTTTGTTAAGTGGCAATTGCTGCTGACACTATTGGCATTTTTAGTGCTTACAAGAAAGCACAATACAGTTTAGAATAAAACAAATGGGCTTAAACTGAAGTGTTGCAAAAGGAAGGAATATCACCTGTAGTAGAAAACAAATTAGATCTTGCTATTTTTTAGGAAGTAAACTATTTACATTTAAGGGTGTTTAAGAATTGATTTTATATGGCTGCTTTGTTGTCATTGTTATTTTTAATGCTGTTGTTTCAAATAAAAAGTGAAAAATGATAACTCTGATTTTCCAAAATATCTTAAAAAGGACCAGGAAATATTCATTAGTTACACATGTTATAAATATCTTGAAGAAGATCAAGATGTTAAATAGAAGATCAGAATGCTTACGGCAATTTCTTTATGGTCAATGTCAAATAGACTTAAGGCTACAGAACAGAAAGGAGCAAGTCTTCCCCTGTTTTTTTAATGAAGACTGAAGACTAGTTGTTAAGTATAAGAGAGAGGCTCGGAATTTTTTTTCTGGATGGATGTTAAATTGGCTGAGGACTGTGGTTATGAAGTCAAAGTGTTGGGTTGAAAGATTTATGTGGTAGAAGGAATTTAGTTAACCTCAGGGAGTATGATTATTTAATATTATTTGTAAAATACTCAAACCATCCTGAATCATGATTTATGTGTCACTTATATATTTAACATGATGAAACATTTAATGAGTTTTAAATGAAGTCATTTTGTAGAGATAGGATATATACAATTAATTTTATGATAGGTGGCTATATTTCAAAGTCCAAAGTAAAATTTCTTTCATTTTTAATAGGCTGCTTCACCATCAAATTCTATTTAAACTATAACCAAGAATAATGGTGGGTGCTCAGGGATTCTCTGAGTGGCATTTATGAGCAACTTTTACTCCAAATCATTTTTTTGTACCTACTGAAGACAGGAAAGATGGGAAGTGTCATGGAGAGGCTCATCAACTTCTCCACTGGTTCTTTTTTTTTAATTTAATTTAATTTTTTTTTATACAGCAGGTTCGTATTAGTCATCCATTTTATACACATCAGTGTATACATGTCAATCCCAATCTCCCAATTCATCACACCACCACCACCACCACCCCGCCGCTTTCCTCCCTTGGTGTCCATACATTTGTTCTCTACATCTGTGTCTCAATTTCTGCCCTGCAAACTGGTTCATCTGTACCATTTTTCTAGGTTCTGCATATATGCGTTAATATACGATATTGTTTTTCTCTTTCTGACTTACTTCACTCTGTATAACAGTCTCTAGATCCATCCACGTCTCTAAAAATGACCCAATTTTGTTCCTTTTTATGGCTGAGTAATATTCCTTTCTATATGTGTACCACATCTTCTTTACCCATTCATCTGTTGATGGGCATTTAGGTTGCTTCCATGACCTGGCTATTGTAAATAGTGCTGCAATGAACATTGGGGTGCATGTGTCTTTTTGAATTATGGTTTTCTCTGGGTATATGCCCAGTAGTGGGATTGCTGGGTCATATGGTAATTCTATTTTTAGTTCTTTAAGGAACCTCCATACTGTTTTCCATAGTGGCTGTATCAGTTTACATTCCCACCAACAATGCAAGAGTGTTCCCTTTTGTCCACACCATCTCCAACATTTGTTGTTTGTAGATTTTCTGAGGATGCCCATTCTAACTAGTGTCAGGTGATACCTCATTGTAGTTTTGATTTGCATTCCTCTAATAATTAGTGATGTTGAGCAGCTTTTCATGTGCCTCTTGGCCATCTGTATGTCTTCTTTAGAGAAATGTATATTTAGGTCTTCTCCCCATTTTTGGATAGGGTTGTTTTTTTTTTTTAATATTGAGCTTATGAGCTGTTTATATATTTTGGAGATTAATCCTTTGTCCATTGATTCGTTTACAAATATTTTCTCCCATTTTGAGGGTTGTCTTTTCATTTTGTTTATGGTTTCCTTTGCTGTGCAAAAGTTTTTAAGTTTCATTAGGTCCCATTTGTTTATTTTTGTTTTTATTTCCATTACTCTAGGAGGTGGATCAAAAAAGATATTGCTGTGATTTATGTCCAAGAGTGTTCTTCCTATGTTTTCCTCTAAGAGTTTTATAATGCCTGGTCTTAAATTGAAGTCTCTAATGCATTTTGAGTTTATTTTTGTGTATGGTGTTAGGGAGTGTTCTAATTTCATTCTTTTACATGGAGCTGTCCAGTTTTCCCACCACCACTTATTGAAGAGACTGTCTTTTCTCCATTGTATATCCTTGCCTCCTTTGTTATAGATTAGTTGACCATATGTGCATGGGTTTATCTCTGTGCTTTCTATCTTGTTCCATTGATCTATATTTCTGTTTTTGAGCCAGGACCATATTGTCTTGATTACTGTAGCTTTGTAGTATAGTCTGAAGTCAAGAAGTCTGATTCCTCCAGCTCCATTTTTTTCACTTGAGACTGCTTTGGCTATTCGGGGTCTTTTGTTTCTCCATACAAATTTTAAGATTTTTTGTTCTAGTTCCGTGAAAAATGCCATTGGCAATTTGATAGGAATTGCATTGAATCTGTAGATTGCTTTGGGTAGTAGAGTCATTTTCACATTGTTGATTCTTCCAATCCAAGAACATGCTATATCTCTCCATCTGTTGGTATCATCTTTAATCTCTTTCATCAGTGTCTTATAGTTTTCTGCATGCAGGTCTTTTGTCTTCCTTGGTAGGTTTATTCCTAGGTATTTTATTCTTTTTGTTGCAGTGGTGAGTGGGAGTGTTTCATTAACTTCTCTTTCAGATATTTCATTATTAGTGTATAGAAATGCAAGAGATTTCTGTGCATTAACTTTGTATCCTGCAAGTTTACCAAATTCATTGATTAGCTCTAGTAGTTTTCTCGTGGCATCTTTAGGATTCTCTATGTATAGTATCATGTCATCTGCAAACAATGACAGTTTTATTTCTTCTTTTCCAATTTGTATTCTTTTATTTCTTTTTCATCTCTGATTGCCATGGCTAGGACTTCCAAAACTATGTTGAATAATAGTGGTGATAGTGGACATCCTTGTCTTGTTCCTGATCTTAGAGGAAATGCTTTCAGCTTTTCACCATTGAGAATGATGTTTGCTGTGGGTTTGTCATATATGGCCTTTATTATGTTGAGGTAGGTTCCCTCTATGTGCACTCTCTGGAGAATTTTTATCATAAATGGGTATTAAATTTTGTTAAAAGCTTTTTCTGCATCTATTGAAGTGATCATATGGTTTTTATTCTTCAATTTGTTGATATGGTGTATCACTTTGATTGATTGGCATATATTGAAGAAGCCTTGCATCCCTGGGATAAATCCCACTTAATTAAGGTGTATGATCCTTTTAATGTGTTGTTGGGTTCTGTTTGCTAGTATTTTGTTGAGGATTTTTGCATCTATATTCATCAGTGATATTGGTCTGTAATTTTCTTTTTTTGTAGTATCTTTGTCTGGTTTTGGTTTCAGGGTGATGGTGGCCTCATAAAATGAGTTTGGGAGTGTTCCTTCCTCTGCAATTTTTTGGAAGAGTTTGAGAAGGATGGGTGTTAGCTCTTCTCTAAATGTTTGATAGAATTCACCTGCGAAGCCATCTGGTCCTGGGCTTTTGTTTGTTGCAAGATTTTTAATCACAGTTTCAATTTCATTACTTGTTCATATTTTCTGTTTCTTCCTGGTTCAGTCTTGGAAGGTTATACCTTTTTAAGAATTTGTCCAACTCTTCCAGGTTGTCCATTTTATTGGCATAGAATTGCTTGTGGTAGTCTCTTAGGATGCTTTCTATTTCTGCAGTGACTTTTCTAACTTCTCCTTCTTCATTTCTAATTTTTATGATTTGAGTCCTCTCCCTCTATTTCTTGATGAATCTGGCTAATGGATATTTTTTTTCTTCTCATTGTATTGAGCTATAGTTGACATACTGCACTGTATTGAGGTATAGTTGACATACAGCATGATGATATGACTTAACATGCATCATGAAATGATTACCACAGTAAGTTTAGTGAATATACATCATCTCATATAGATACACAAAAACAGAAGAAAACATTTTCTTGTCCTTATAATAAGAACTCTTGTGATTTATTTTTTTTTATTTTTTAAACATCTTTATTGGAGTATAATTGCTTTACAATGGTGTGTTAGTTTCTGCTTTATAACAAAGTGAACCTGTTATACATATACCTATAACCCCATATCTCTTCCCTCTTGCATCTCCCTCCCTCCCACCCTCCCTATCCCACCCCTCTAGGTGGTCACAAAGCACCGAGCTTATCTCCCTGTACTATGCGGCTGCTTCCCACTAGCTATCTGTTTTACACTTGATAGTGTATATATGTCCATGCCACTCTCTCACTTTGTCCCTGCTTACCCTTCCCTCTCCCCGTGTTCTCAAGTCCATTCTCTAGTAGTGGCTAATGGTTTATCAATTTTGTTTATCTTCTCAAAGAACCACCTTTTAATTTTATTGATCCTTGCTATTGTTTTCTTTGTTTCTATTTCATTTATTTCTCCTCTGATCTTTATGAGTTCTTTCCTTCAGCTACCTTTTGGTTTTATAGGTTTTTCTTTCTCTAGTTCCTTTAGGTGTAAGGTTAGATTGTTTATTTGAGATCTTTTTTTGTTTCTTAAGGTAAGCTTGTATAGCTATAAACTTTCCTGTTAGAACTGCTTTTGCCACATCCTATAGGTTTTGGATCATCGTGTTTTCATTGTCATTTGCCTCTAGGTATTTTTTGATTTCCTCTTTGATTTTTTCAGTGATCTCTTGATTATTTAGTAACATATTGTTTAGCCTCCATGTGTTTGTGTTTTTTACATTTTTTTCCCTGTAATTGATTTCTAATCTCATAGAGTTATGTTCAGAAAATATGCTTGATATGATTTCATTTTTCTTAAATTTACTGAGGCTTGATTTGTGACCCAAGATATGATCTATTCTTGAGAATGTTCCGTGCACACCTGAGAAGTGTAATCTCTTGTTTTTGGATGGAATGTTCAATAAATATCAATTAAATCTATCTGGTCTGTTGTGTCATTTAAATCTGGTGTTTCCTTATTAATTTTCTGTTTGGGTGATCTGTCCATTGGTGTAAGTGAGGTGTTAAAGGGCCCCACTATTATTGTGTTACTGTCAATTTCCTCTTTATAGCTGTTAGCAGTTGCCTTATGTATTTAGGTACTCCTATGTTGGGTGCATATATATTTATAATTGTTACATCTTCTTGGACTGATCCCTTGATCATTATGTAGTGTCCTTTCTTGTCTGTTGTAACATTCTTTATTTTAAAGTTTATTTAATCTGATATGAGTATTGCTACTCCAGCTTTCTTTTGATTTCCATTTGCATGGAACATATTCTTACATCCCCTCACTTTCAGTGTGTATGTGTCCCTAGGTCTGTAGTTGGTCTTTTGTAGACAGCATATATATGAGTCTTGTTTTTGTATCCATGCAACAAGCCTGTGTCTTTTGGCTGGAGCATTTAATCCTTTCACGTTTAAGGTAATTATCGATATTCATGTTCCTATTGCCAGTTTCTTTATTGTTTTGGGTTTGTTTTTGTAGGACCTTTTCTTCTCTTGTGTTTCCTGCCTGGAGAAGTTCGTTTAGCATTTGTTGTAGAGCTGGTTTGGTGGTGCTGTATTCTCTTAGCTTTTGCTTATCTGTAAAACTTTTGATTTCTCCATCGAATCTGAATGAGATCCTTGCTGGGTAGAGTAATCTTAGTTGTAGGTTCTTCCCTTTTATCACTTTAAGTATACCATGCCACTCCCTTCTGGCTTGTAGAGTTTCTGCTGAGAAATCAGCTGTTAACCTTATGGAAGTTCTCTTGTATGTTATTTGTCATTTTTCCCTTGCTGCTTTCAACAATTTTTCTTTTCTTTATTAATGTTTGCCAATTTGATTACTATGTGTCTTGGCATGTTTCTCCTTCGGTTTATCCTGCCTGGGACTCTCTGTCCTTCCTGGACTTGGGTGGCTATTTCCTTTCCCAGGTTAGGGAAGTTTTCGGCTATAATCTCTTCAAATATTTTATTGGGCCCTTTCTCTCTCTCTTCTCCTCTGGAACCCCTATAATGCAAATGTTGTTGCGTTTAATGTTGTCCCAGAGTTCTCTAAGGCTGTCTTCATTTCTTTTCATTCTTTTTTCTTTATTCTGTTCTGCAGCAGTGAATTCCACCATTTTGTCTTCCAGGTCACTTATCCCTTCTTCTGCCTCAGTTATTCTGCTATAGATTCCTTCTAGAGTATTTTTCATATCAGTTATTGTATTGTTCATCTCTGTTTGTTTGTTCTTTAATTCTTCTAGGTCTTTGTTAAATATTTCTTTCATCTTCTCAATCTTTGCCTCCATTCTTTTTCCGAGGCCCTCGATCATCTTCACTATCATTATTCTGCATTCTTTTTCTGGAAGGTTGCCTATCTCCACTTCGTTTAGTTGTTTTTCTGGGGATTTATCTTGTTCCTTCATCTGGTACATAGCTCTCTGCCTTTTCATCTTGTCTGTCTTTTTGTGAATGTGGTTTTTGTTCCAGAGGCTGCAGGATTGTAGTTCTTCTTGGTCCTGCTGTCTTCCCTGTGGTGGATGAGGCTTGTGGAAGTTTTCTGATGGGAGGGACTGGTGGTGGGTAGAGCTGGCTGACTTCCCAATAGTATCCTATATGTTCAGTGGACATTTGACTCTCTATTTTTATGTGAAGCTTAGATTGAGATAGAAACTCAGCTCTATTATATGCATGTGTGGAGACACTTCTTATATTTAATCTAAAAATTATATATACTGGATACTTTAATTACTCCATTAAGAATGATTTAGCACCTAATATGTAGCAACTGCTGTGTTAAGGACCACAACTTCTAATATGATTCCTATTTGGCGTTGCTATCTTGGAGCTCTCAGCTGGTAGGGGAAACAAACTTACAAGGTGGTATTTTATTTACTATCATAAAGGTGTTATATATATTATGTTTGGGGAACTCAGAGGGTAGAACCAAATCTAAGCACTGAGTGAAAAATTAATTAATTTTATCTTTCCTGACTGATTCCCAAATTATAAAGAAAATTAATCATAGGCACGCTGAATCATTTACAATTTCAATATATTTGAAATGTCCTAGAAAGGTTTCTTATTTAGTCAAACCTCATTAAGCCTTTTCTTCAAATAAAATATTTTTATAAAGCAGATGTTCTTCATTTTTTGAAGCTGTGAATATGAATGTACTTCACATAACAGGTTATGACTGGAGGCCTGTTATTTCTTCACCACTTGCTTTTACCTTCCATCTTCCTCCTTATTGGAGATTCAGAACAGTGAGAACAATGTTGAGAATCCTGACCCAGAAGGTTGTTTCTGGGATTCCCTTCATACAGAGTAATATAACAGAGTTAAACACAAATAACATAGCAGACCAATTCCAGTTTATTATTCTTTTAAAATTTGTTGTGTTTAACATAAAAGTCCAAGATAAGAGTATATATGACATATATATATATATATAAACATTTCTATGCCTTACATTTGAGCAAAAGGGACTATCTAAATTATTGATGAATAATCTATAACCTCTGATTTTCTTGAAGCTCAGGGCTTTGACAATGCATTTCAAGATCTGTTTTTAGGTTTTTCTTATTTTAAAGAGATAATTTCATTCTGAGAAGATCAAACTCAACCTGTCTTCCAAAGTGTCCCATGGAATTCATCAGTGATCCCCTATCCCTGTCAAAGAGGCCATAATAGCTACTTGGGTTTACCTGCATGTGGGTATAGTAACCATAGACTGCTTGAAATGGGAAGTGGAAAGGAGTGGTGAGAGAACTCAGAAACTGATCCCTGAGCCCATAAAAACAAATATTGTAATGTAAGTTTGCCTGACATTCATGATTATTCATGCTTCAGTGTTGTGCATGATGGTGAGTGCAGCCATATAGAAGAGGGTGATGGGAGAGAATTCCCTGCGTTTGGGTTGGGGAGCAGGGACTGATGAGGGCTATTTCAGAAATATGCTCTATATTTCTGCCTCAAATGTCACCAAGAGAAAAATGATAGATCGAATTTAGCATATTTATTTAGGTGTTAAAAAAAAACTTCAAAGCATCTGAACATCAACATTTATATAAAAGGGGAACATTGTTATCCTATTATGTAATCTATTTTAATAAAGCATCATTTATTTTTAACAAAATATATTTTTCAGTAATGGGGGTAAAATAATTATGATTACAATATTTAAAGAGAGCTGCAGATCTCACATTTGCAGATTTCTAAAATGCACCTTTTTTATTAGTTAGGACATTTATTTAATTGCTTTATTAGAGAGCAAACAGAAGTGTCTTAGCAGGGTAAAATTCATTTTCTCAAGCACACAAAAGTCTAAGCTGATAGGTGGCTTATGGGGCAGGACACCTCAGCTACAGGAGGTCATACAGGTACACAGGCTCTTTCTACCCTCTTGCTTCATCATCTCCATCTGCATAGCCAGTTCCGGCTCACCCTTTGTCCATATCAGCCTGTAGGATGGAGGAAAGAGGAAAAAGGAAAAGAGTTTCCCATGAAGGATATGATTAAGAAATTGTACATGTAATTTTCCCTCACATCCCGCTGAACAGGATTGAATTCTACATTAAGTCCTTGATGCAAGAGGGGCTGTAAAATGTTCTTGCTAGCTAGGTAGCACTAAGCATAACAAAACTCAGATTTCCCTTACTAGGGGGAGAATGGAAATTGAGGGAATCAACTGAATGAATAGTTTATTCTCTTTACCTAGTGTGATAATTGACAGTGAGGAAATATTCAAATGGAGAAGATTTTCAACAGTTATTTAGTTACATTGCCAGTGTCATATGGATAAACTCAAAGTCAGGGAAATCAAGGCAATTGATAATACTCAAAATTCAAGTTTTAATAAGAAATAGTTTAAGAATTCTAATATGTTTTCAGAAAGACTTTTAAGTTAAATTCTCAGTTACTTTTTTACTTATTTAATGTTGATTCCTCTAGTATTATCAGCCACATTTCAAATCATTATATGAAGAGAAATGTTAAAAGTAGAATTAGTTTTGATAATATGTAAACATTCTGACTATCATCATGGATTTCAATAAATTTGATCTGTTAATTACTTCTTTCAGGTTATATTTCATTATTTTTATTTAAATTTCTAGTTTTGTAAAACACAGTAAATTTCTATGACATAAGCAAATCTTTAAAGAGAGAAATGGGAAATAAGTAATATGCCTTATCTCAATAGAAGGTTGGAAATTGCGAATTACTTTTTTTTAAATTTTACTGAATTTCTGAATTTCAATCAGCTTTGATGTAACAACTGTTGGTTGACCTGATTAAAGTGAACCTCTGATCCAGTTGATTTAAGGCTACTTTGCTGCTACCAAAGAATGTAAAATATGTTCTATTCTAGAGAACCATCTGGCCCCTAAATTCAAAACTTTACTTGACTACAGTTCTAGGAAACAGACTTTTTGTTTCTAATTAAATTATGTTTTACTCTGTTGTATATAAAACTTCTTACGGTTTGACAAATACTTTTTTTTCGACTTACATAAATAATTTCCCTTCATCATGAATTTTACCTGAATAAATCACGTGGAACTGTTAGTAGAACGTCAATCATCGTGAATAACAGATTCTGAAGTTTTCAGAGAACTGTGACAAGAAAGAGAGAAAGAGAGAAAAAGGAAGAGAGGAAGGGGGAGAGAGAAAAGAGGAGAGAGGGAAAAGAAAGAAAAAATAAGAAAGGAAGGAAAGAAAAACAATATTCCAGATGAAAATAATTTATGTAACCATGTTTTTCAGACAGGATCACATTCTATACTGATAATCTTATAGATAAAGTATACTCCAAGATTTCTACAGATTACTGATATTTCTACCCCATCTTTTTGAGCATCCAGTGAAGTTTCCTTCAATTATTTTTGTGGCAATATTGATACTTTTTGTGTTTACCTTGATGACATGGACAGTTCATATTAGTATTGAAGAGATTATTGTAGTAATCCTGTTGTAGAGATATTATTGCTCTACATTATTGTACCATTTTAGGCTCTAAGTGGTGGTCTCCAGTGGTGGTTTGTATTGATGATTTCCAGTACAATCCCTGAAAGTTGCTTTTGAAAGTTTTACATGTTCTGAAAGTATTTATAGAGTTCATATTGTGGTGTTCCCTGTGTCAGGAGCTGGAGATAACGAGTTAAATCATATTGATATGGTATTTGTTCTCAAGTAAGAGTCTACGAAATGGGTTTCTACTATATATGTGTTTCTGCAATGTATTGTTTTTCACTTGGCAATATAGACACACCTCATTTTATTGTGCGTCACTTTATTGTGCTTCATTTTATTACACTTTTGCAGATACTGTTTTTTTACAAATTGAATGTGGCAACTGTGCATCAAGCAAGCCTATCAGCTCCATTTGTTCAACAGCATTTGCCCACTTTGTGTCTCTGTGTGACATTTTGGTAATTCTCACAATATTTCAAACATTTGCATTATGATTATATTTGTTTTGGTGATCTGTGATCAGTGATCTTTGATGTTACTATTATACTATGACTTGCTGAAGGATCGGATAATGGTTAGCATTTTTTAGCAATAAAGTATTTTTAATTAAAATATATGCATTTTTTTAGACATAATACTATTGCACACTTAATAGGTTACAGTATAGTATAAACATAACCTTTATATGCACTGGGAATCCAAAAACTTTGTGTGACCTGCTTTACTGTTGTATTTGCTTTAACACAGTGGTTTGGAACTGAACTCATAATATCTTGGAGGTATGTCTGAATATTCTTAACTCCTATGTCAATTCCTAGAAATCTACAAAAGCATTTTAATGCTTGCATAGCATTCAAAGGTAGGGTTATATCATATTTTACATCATATTTAATTTGTCCCTGTTATATATTTAGTTCATGTTGTCTACAATTTTTGCTGTCATATATTATGTGACAACAAACTCATATATGTATGTACACACACACGCATACATTTACATGTTGTGTTTTCTGTCTAGTTTTCTCTTTTTTTTTTAAACAAATATTATAATCATTTACTCTGTGGGAATTCACTGGTTGAATTTCCTGAGATCTCTGCTTCGAGGGAACTAACCTCCTAGAGGAGGAGACAGATAATAAATAAATGAATACATGAATTTGATTATCACAGACTGTGATAATATATGCTGAATGATCAAGATTTTACTGAGAATATAACATTTGAATAACTAAAGATTGACTTCTGGTTTCCAGTCTGGCATGACATATAAGAAACTTCGAATTCATCTCTTCTGTACATGTAAGGCAAATCTGAAGAAACTGAAAATCAACACCTCTTTTTAGATCCATCAGAGGACTAATGTCTTAAGGCAAACCACTTTCCCCCAAATTGAGGAGACACACAGGTAGATAGAGAGTCACGACTTACCACAGCAGAAAACACTGAACCAGTACCTGGACAGGAAAACCTAAACTATAATTAACAAATTGATGGAGACTCATCGTGGACAAGTTTGAGAGTTAAAAATTCTGGGGAGGAGAGTGATTATTTAGTATGACTCCACATTTTTTTTGAGTTTTACCTCCAGGAACTCTATCAGTTTCTCACAGTGAATTTAGAGGAAAAAAAATCTCTCATGCTTCTGGCAATATGGACACAGTTGAACTGAACAGCACCAACAATCAACTGGATCTAACTGACATCTGTTATAGACCAAATGTTTATGTCCCCCCCCAAATTAATATGTTGAAATTCTAAACCTCAATATGATGGTATTGAGAGGTGGGGCCTTTGTGAGGGGGGTGATTATGTGGAACCCTCATGAATAGGATTACTGCCCTTATGAAAGAGTCCCAGAGAATTTTCTTGCTCTCCTTCTGACATGTGAGTACAAAATGAGAAGATGGCCATCAATGTATTATGAAGAGGGACCTCACCTCTTTATAAGAACCCAATTGTCATCAGAACCTGACCATGCTGGCACCTTGCTATCAGACTTTCAGCCTCCAGAATTGTAAGAAATAAAATTCTGTTGTTTATAAACCACCTGGTCTAGGTATTCTATTATAGCAGCCTGAACACACTGATACAATATCTTTAGACTATGTCATGCAACAACAGTGGAATACACATTCTTTTCAAACTCACAGGGAACACTAAACAAGAGAGACCACATTTGGGGACATAAAGCATACCTTAGCAAAATGAAAAGAATTGAAATCATATAAAATATCTTCTCTTACCTCAATGGAATTAAACTAGAAACATAAAGATAGCTAGAAAATTCCAAAATACTTGGAGATTAAACAGCACACTTCTAAATAACACAGAGGTCAAAGAAATCTCAAGAGAAATTAAAAATATTTTGAACTAAATAAAAATGACAATATAACTTAAAATTTGTGGGATGCAGCAAAAGCAGTGATTAAAGGGGAAGTTCGAGCATTGAATGTTTATATTTTAAAAATAAGAAAGATCTACAATCATAATCCAAGCTTTAACCTTAGGAAACAAGAAAAAAGAAGAGCAAATTAAGCACAAAGTAAGCTGTAGAATAAAAATAAAAATTAGAGCAGGAATCAATGAAACCAAAAAGAAGAAACCAATAAAAAAAAATCAACAAACCCAGAAGATGGTTCTCTAAAAATATCAATATAATAGAGAAAACTCCCATCGTGCTAAATACTGTAAAAGTATTCTAATCAGTGTGTACCAGAGCTAAGCCAATAATAGAAAAAAGTTTAGTAATTTTGAGGAAATGCAAAGAAGTTAGTATGACTGGAGCTCTAGATCATGAGGGAGTAAATCAGAAGTTAATTCATGTACCGCTTTGTAGAGAATAGTAAGGGGTTTGCATTCCTTCTAAGAAAAACAGAAAGTCCTTTGAAAATTTAAGGAGATGACTTGTACATATTTTAGCAATCATTTTGACAATGTTGAGAAAGATTGAAGAAGAGCATGTTTATAAACAAGAAAACCAGTAATTTAGCTTTTGCAGAAGTTTAGTTTATAATGATGATGATTTGATTGTAAAGCAATTATACTCCAATAAAGATGTTAAAATAAATAAATAAAATGCTGGTGATTTGGATGTTGGAGTGGTAGCCAAAGTAAAGAGAAACTATTGTATTCAAGATATAATGTTATCAAGAATATATTTCTAGAAACACACTGCTCAAAGAATTTGTAAATTCTTAATTTGGAGAGGAACTATGAAGTTATATTCCAAAAATCCAGTATTTAATTACATTCCAGCCAACAAGGTATGAGTAATGAATGGTCAGTAATATTCTTTACCATTTATTTTTGGTCTGTCACTTTTCCCTCAAAAATTTCATGACTCTACTTCCCACAGTCAGCAGTTAAAGCTGAATGTCTCTAATTTGAGCGCAATCCCCACTTTAGCTATCATGCTGTGCTTTTCATTTGAGGAATTTGTTCAGAGACCTATAATTATCTTAGTCAACTTGTGTAATAATGTACTGTCACATTTTGTATGCTTTCTAACCAGGGATATATTGTTTCGCTTTTATTCACTATGAATTTTAGTTCCAGAAAAATTCTTCCTTTGTGCAGTGTCAAAACTCAGAGATACAGGAAAATTGAAAGACTTGTGTCACCGTGAGTAGTTTTCTGAGCATGTGTAATAATATCCGTTTGTCATCTGACACAGAAATTTCAGGGTGTTGGACTGATTCAGATAGAAGATTAAAAATACCAACTTACAAATTTGATCCTCTGTTCCTCCTACATGATATTGTCTTCAGAGCCAATCCTAATCAAAAATGCCAGTTAAATTTGAATTTCATAATTATGTTAGAAAAAGAACAGAAAGATTCTCATTATTTCATAATTTATAAAATTAATTCCTATAAAAACTTGACATAAAATTTACTAAAATATCAGTGTTCCTTATTTTGCCATGATAAATCTAAGTTGTGTTTTCAAAAGGGACTAATGAGCCTGCAAATTGAATAATCTATTTTCTTTTCTTGATAGAACAGAACTCTGCTGATTTGGGGAAAAAAAACACATTTTATTTAAATTAATGCCCTAATGCCTAGGTCAGGCTTGGGTAGTAAGAGGAATTCAGTAAATATTTATTGAACAAATGGATAAAAGATGATTATTTAGAAAATTTAGCATAGTAAAATGGATCTTTAAATAACAGCTTTATTGAGATATAATTCATCAACCATAAACTCACCCATTTAAAGCATAACTATTTTTTAGTTTATTCACAGAGTTGCACAATACTGATAACACAATCAAGTTTAGAATATTTCATCTTCCCCCACCAAAAAAAGAAACAGCCATTAAGACCCACTCACGCACTCATCGCTCTCCAACCCCACCATGGCCCCCGTAGGAAATGATTAATCTGCTTTCTGCCTCTATAGATTTACCTCTATAGATTTATACACACACACAAACACATACCCATATGATATGTGTATTTCGTGACTAACTTCTTTTACTTAATATTTACAAGGTTCATCAAGGCTGTAACCTGTATCAGTACTTCATTACTTTTATAGTCAAATACTATTCAATTTTATGAATATGCCACATTTTATTTATCCATTCTTCAGTTGATAAATATTCAGGTTGAGTCCACATTTTTGGCTACTATGAATAATGCTGCTATGAACATTTGTGTACATGTTTTGTGTGGATTTTTGTTTTCTGTTCTCTTGGGCAATATACCTAGGAGTGGAATTTCTGGGTCATAAAATAACACTCTGTTTAAGCTTAGGGAAACTGCCAGGCTGTTTTCCAAAGCAGATGCACAGTTTTACATTTCTGCCAGCAGTATTTGAGGGATTTGGGTTCTTCATTTTCTCACTAAAACTTGTTATTATCTGAATTTTTAATTCTAGTGGATGTGAAGGGGGATCTGATTGTGGTTTTTATTTGAATTTCTCTGGTGGCTAATCGCTTACCATCAGATTTTCATTTTTTAAAGTTCTGTTAACTTTTTAACTTAACTCAGAGTCAGCTTCCTCAAGCTCTGTTCTAACTAAAATCAGTTTCCTCAGGAAGAGCTTCATAGCTCTGATAACATGAATGACTCAGGTAGAACAATTACTCTATGTCTGTGGCTGGGTGGAGGAAGAGAGTCCCAGATATCTTAGCTTTAGCTGTTGATGCCTAGAATAGAGCTTCTGCAACACAGAACTAGAATAGAGGATAAATGCTAGTTGCCTACCCCTCTGAAAAGACAGTACTCTCTCTCCCCATGTTCCAAGTAAAGGGAAGTTCCAAGTCCTTTACTTGGAACATGGGGAGAGAGAGTACTGTCTTCCTGGCCATATTCATCTGTTTGGACCTTCTGCCATGCTGAGTTGGTGTGCTTGGGCATGGAGGGTGTGGTGGGGTGGAGCTGGATATGGCTCAAGTGTCATCACTGTCCTTATGGAGAATTTAGACATAAATAAAAATTATATGTAAAAATGTAGCTGTCCAGTTTTCCCAGCACCACTTACTGAAGAGACTGTCTTTTCTCCATTGTGTATTCTTGCCTCCTTTGTCATATATTAATTGACCATAAGTGTGTGGGTTTATTTTGGGGCTTTCTATCCTGTTCCATTAATCTATATGTCAGTTTTTGTGCCAGTACCATAGTGTTTTGATTATAGTAGCTTTGTAGTATAGTCTGAAGTCAGGGAGTGTGATTCCTCCAGCTCTGTTCTTTTTTGGCCACGCCATGCAGCTTGAGGGATCTCAGTTCCCTGACCAGGGATTGAACACAAGCCATAGTAGTGAAAGCACTGAATCCTAACCAGTAGACCACCAGGGAACTCTCTCTAGCTCCGTTCTTCTTTCTCAAGCTCTGTTCTTCTTTTGTCTATTTGGGTCTTTTGTGTTTCGATACAAATTTTTAAATTTTTTGTTCTAGTTCTGTAAAAAAAAATGCCATTGTTAATTTGATAGGGATTGCATTGAATCTGTAGATTGCCTTGGGTAGTATGGTCATTTTAACAATATTGATTCTTCCAATACAGAGTATATTTTTCCATCTGTGTTGTCTTCAATTTCTTTCATCAGCATTTTATATTTTTTCAGAGCACAGGTCTTTTGCCTCCTTATCTATGTTTATTCCCAGGTATTTTATTCTTTTTGATGATATAGTAAATGGGATTGTTTCCTTAATTTCCCTTTCTGACATTTTGCAGTTAGTGTTTAGTGATTCAACAGAATTCTGTGTATTAATTTTGTATCCTGCTACTTTACTGAATTCATTGGTGAGTTCTAGTAGTTTTCTGGTAGCATCTTTAGGATTTTCTATGTATAGTATCATGTCATCTGCAAATAGTGACAGTTTTACTTCTTCCTTTCCAATTTGGATACCCTTTATTTTTTTCTTCTCTGATTTCCATGGCTAGGACTTCCAAAACTATGTTGAATAAAAGTGGTGAGAGTGGGCATTCTTGTCTTGTCCCTGATCTAAGTGGGTATGCTTTCAGACTTTCACCATTGATTATGATGTTAGTGGTGAGCTTGTCATATATGGCCTTTATTATGTTGAGGTATGTTCTCTCTATGCCCCATTTTCTGGAGAGTTTTTGTCATAATGAATGTTGAATTTTATCAGAAGTTTTCCTTCATCTATTGAAATGATTATCTGCTTTTGATTCTTCAATTTGTTAATGTGGTGTATCACACTGATTCATTTGTGGATATTGAAAAATCCTTAAACCCTGGGAAAACCCAGGGTTGAAAACCCTGGGATAAATCCCACTTGATCATGGTGTATGATCCTTTGAATATATTGTTGGAGTCAGTTTGCTAGTATTTTGTTGAAGAGTTTTGCATCTGTATTCTTCAGTGTTATTGTCTTGTAATTTTGTTTCTTGTGGTATCATTGTCTGGTTTTGGTATCAGGGTGGTGCTGGCCTCATAGAATTTGTTTGGAAGTATTCCTTTCTCTGCAAGCTTCTGGAATAGTTTCAGAAGGATAGGTGGTTACTCTTCTCTAAATGTTTGGTGGAATTCACCTGTGAAGCCATCTGGTCATGGACTTTTGTTTGTTGGGAGTATTTTAATCACAGATTCAATTTCATTACTTGTAATTTGTCTGTTCATATTTTCTATTACTTCCTGATTCAGTCTTGGGAGATTGTACCTTTCTAAGATTTGTCCATTTCTTCTAGGTTGTCTATTTTATCACTGTATAGTTGCTTGTAGTAGTTTCTTATAATTCTTTTTATTTCTGTGACTAAATAAATACAAATAAAAAAACATCTCCCATGCAGAAAAATTCTAAATCATTTATGTAAAACTACCCTCAAGGATGTGGAGCAAACCTCTTTTCTTCTTAACTGTGGCTATGCAGAGTGACTTCTGGCCAAAGAGTATAGAATGGGAAAAAGCATAACTTTTCAGTGAAAAACTTGATGAATACTATCTCAACCAGGTGATCAATGTCAATATCAATGGTAATTAGGCATGTTGATAGTATGTGCCCTTGATATGATTTGATGAGAATGGCACTTCACCTCTCTGGTCTTCTTCCTGAAAACCCATAATCCCAATCTAATGAGAACAACATTAGATACGTCCCCATGAGGGAATTTCTACAAAATACCTGACTGCTACTCCTTAAAACTGGCAAAGTCATTTAAATTTTTTTTTAAAAAGTCTAGTAGACTGTCACTGCCAAGAGAAGCCTAAGGAAATATGAGTACTAAATGTAATGGGGGATCCTAGGTGGGATCCTGGAACAGAAAAAGTACACTAGGTAAAAACTAAAAAATCTGAATAAATTATAGACCTCAGTTAATAATAATGGTTATGTGTCAATACTGTCTTATTGTGACAAATTTATCATGTAAAATGGTAATAGGGAAAATTAGATTTTTAGATACATGAACACACTATACTATCTTTGAAAATTTACTCTAAAATTATTTATAATAAAGACATTTTTGAAAATCAAACTAGTTCTTGTGGATCCAGTGCAATGTTATTGCTACAAACAGGAACATCTTCTGTAAGGATCAACTTCTCTTTTTTACAACCAGTAGCTATGATTTGCTTTTTAATAGAGATCTGGTACTGAGCAAAGAATTAAAATATATTTATGTCACACATTAAGTTTAGGTTACCTTATAATTACTAGATGACTATTAAATATGGTAGAAATTATTGTCTGAATATTTTATAGAGGATATTTTCAAGTATAAAATTATCATATGAGAGATACACATTATGAACAGGTGTGCTTCAATAGAAACATTTTACTAATTTTGCCTTAAAATGCTTTTTCATAAAGACCATCCAGTATAATGTGAAGTATACATTTGGTCCTCATTGAACTTAATATATTTTCAGTGTCTTCTTTATTCCCTTTCGTTTTACAAATTTCAAGTTTACACTGATTTATAAAAATTATCTTTTATCTAGATTCTCTAACTTTTAAATTTTGCTTTAGCTCTCTTGCTCTGCTATATACATTTATTTGTTTGCTAGTTTGTTTTTCAGACACTGAGTGATTAAGTGGACATCATGACACTTCCCCCCTAAAATTCTGTGTATATCTATATATGCATATCATAAGAATAAGACCATTCTCCTACATAAACACAATATCATTATATGACATTAGAAAATTAGCAACAATTTCAGAAAATATCCAATATATAGTACATTTTCAAATATCCTCAACTGTCACAAAATGTCTTTTACTGATATTTATAAAGTAAGAATTCAGTCACAGCTCCTGAATTGCTTTGTTATGACTTTTTGTGTATTTAACCCAGAATTTCCCCTTACATTTTAGACCCTGAATAGCCAAAGCAATCTTGAGAAAGAAGAACAAAGCTGGAGGTATTGGATTTCCTAATTTCAAACGATATTATAAAACTATAGTAACAAAAACAATATGGCACTGGCATAAAAAGACGTAGGTCAATGGAACAGAATAGAGAGCCCAGAAATAACCCCACACATATATCGTTAATTGTTTAATGAAAAGGAACCATGAATATACAATGAGGAAAGGATACTCTCTTTAATAAACGATGTTGGGAAAACTGGATAACCACATATAAAACAATAAAACTGGACCCCTATCTTACACCATCCACAAAAATAAACTCAAATTATATTGAGGACCTGAAACCCTAAAACTTGAAGGAATCATTGGAAGTAAGCTCCTTGAATCAGACTTTGTGATGCTTTTTAATTTTTATTTTTTGCACTTGACACTAAAAGCAAAGACAAGAAAAGCAAAAATAAACAAGTGAGACTACATCAAACTAAAAAGCCTCTGCATAGCAAAGGAAACCATCAAACAAAATGAAAAGGCAAACTACAGAATGGGAGAAAATATTTGCAAATCATATCGGATAAAGGGTTAATATCCAAAATATATAAATAACTCATACAACTCAGTAGCAAATAAAACCCCAGACAATCCAATTAAAAAATGGGCAGAGGACCTGGATAGAATATTCCAAATAAGACATACAAAGGTCCAACATATATGTGAAAAGGTGCTCAACATCACTAATCATCAGGGAAATGCAAATCAAAACCACACTGAGATATCACCAAATACGTGTTAGAACGGCTGTTTTCAAAAACAAGAAACAGCAAGTGTTGGCAAAGATGTGCAGAAAAGGGAACATATGTGCTCTTGGTGGGAATGTAAATTAGTCCACCTATAGAAAACAGTAAAATAGAACTACTAAATGTTCCAGCTGTTGACATAAAACAAATATACTGCCAGTTATTTCTCCAGCAAAATGAGTTATTCAGGATCAACAAATATTTGCAATTTGGGGTCTTCAACCATGGTAAGTCACATGCAAATGCTGTACCGTAATTGTACATTTCCTAGTCCTGTTATGATTGCAGAATAAATATACTTTCATTTCAGTTTGGTATTTTAGAGATATGTCTTGTGAGTAAGAAAGGAAGTAATAATTTCTTGTCACAAGAAAGCTATAATTATGTGTATTTATATTTAACCTTTTTAGATGCTATTCACTAGCATCTAGTTGTGCCCGCATGGTTATATTTTGATACGCAACTTTTGTATAATGCCTGTAATGATTATGGTAATCTTTGACTTGGAACTTTTTTCTTTAAAAGTACTGCATTAGTGTCAGAGTGCAAACTTCAAAAAACAAGGTTCCAGTGGCAGCCACACATTTTTCTACTATTATAATAAATTCAATCATGTGAATACCACTTTTAGAAAACATCTGTTCTTTTGTTATAAAATTGAAAGATAACCCTGAAAGAACTGATCCTCAAGAGCAGATGCTGAAGAGGAAGAACATAGAACAGCGCTGACTCAAGGGAAATCAGACTGATAAAATAAAAGGAGGGGAGAGATCTAGCTACCATGAATTTTCACTTTTATAGTGACAAATAAAATTAAAATCCTTCTCATCAACTAGTTTTACTGTCTTGTAGAGGCAAGTAGAGCACATCATCAAGAAGAAATCTGCATTCTTTTTAAAGTATCTGTTTGATTCCTTTCATCATTTGTCATCACCTCATGTAGATTATGTATTATTATTATTTATTTTTTTATTTTTTTTGCGGTACGCAGGCCTCTCACTGTTGTGGCCTCTCCCATTGTGGAGCACAGGCTCCGGATGCGCAGGCTCAGCGGCCATGGCTCACGGGCCCAGCCGCTGTGCGGCATCTTCCTGGACCGGGGCACGAACCCGTGTTCCCTGCATTGGCAGGAGGACTCTTAACCACTGCGCTGCCAGGGAAGCCCTATGTATTATTAACAGTAACTTTGTACAGGTTTTTGAAAATTGAAATGAATTTTGCCACTCTGACATGTTTCTCAGTAGCTCACACACACTAAGGTTTTGGATTTAGGGAATCACAACTGCTTTTATCCCTTAAAATTTTTTTTTTTAGATTTTGTTCTCACTTTCAAATGTTTTTATTGGAATAAAAAATAAGTAGAAAGTGCTAAAATTAGAGGAAAATAATCAGGATTCATTTTTGGCCTATGAATGGATTATTGTGTAATATGCTAATGGCTGAGGACAAGTCATTTTTATCTTTCAGAGAGGGTAAAATAGGTGTTTTACCTCAAAACTTAAAATGTCATCTTTTTAGTTTCCAGATGTTCAAATACTATGAACATTCAAAAAAGAAATATAAAACAGAACATAAAATTTTCACATTTTATTTCACCCTACTACTAGATGTCATAACACTAATATTTATACTAAATATAACAATATATTCTGTTTGTACATATGTGTGTATGTACACTTAGTACCTATGTCATAGTCAATGATTGCCTATGTTATTTATAGTGATACTTCTCTTTTCTGGTACATATAATATGATTTTATTTTGCAAACACCTAGTTGAACATTATTATCTTATGTAACTCAAAGTGAATTCCCTGACTCTTGATGGATCAACAATTCCACTAGGATTCTGGTATTATAATCTGGCTGAAAAGGCCAACCTCAATTTACAGTGCTTCTTACTAGAGAAGGTTCTTAGGGAAGAATGGATTTTCCACCCTGTTTGGGACTAATCTGTCTCCTGCTAAGAGCAGATCTTTCTTTCATTATCTTGTGGTAGATAAGAAGCTGCTGGCCTAATATAGCACCCAATTTCTAAGTTTCTCAGGTACTCACTTACCTAACATAAATGTGGCCTTTTTATAAATCCTCCTTCTAATTTGTTTGTTCTTACTTCTTTGCTTCTTCAGCAGTTTTCATAACACAATCACTTGAAAAAATTCACTGTGAATACAGCACTAATATTTACCCATTAATGTTAGTTACTCACTAATACAATTCTTAGTTTGTTTCTCAAGATAGATTTGTTAAAAACATTAAATTGGTTATCCTTATTTTAAAATATTTAAAGGATTCAACACCCATTAAGCATAAGCCCTTAAGAAGTACAAAGGTATAAACAAATAAAACGTGCTTTATTGTGATTAGTAATTGAAGTCAATGATATAACAGATTTGCAATACTGAATGATATTGAGTTCAGTTTCTTTTCATAAGATTTTGAATATGATATTTATGTTCCAAATTATTTACTGAAACTGATTTTTTTACTGAAGTATAGTTGTTCTACAGTATTTTGCCAATCTCTGCTGTACAGCAAAGTGACTCAGTTATATACATATAGACATTCTTTCTTTATATACTTTTCCATTATGGTTTATCATAAGATATTGAATATATCAATAGTTCCCTGTGCTATATGGTAGGACCTTGTTGTTTATCCATCCTATATATAATAGTTTACATCTGCTAATCCCAGATTAACAAGGGAGGGATGTGGGTGGGGTGGGGTAGGAAAGGACTGGGAGTTTGAGATTAACAGATGAACTGATTTTGAATTAAATTTTGTGTTTCTCTATAAAGAATACTTCTCATATATTGCTTTTTGTCAATATCTCCCATTAGATATAAAGGACAACATAGAGTACTGTTAAAACAAAAGCAAACAGGAAAACACAGATCTAAAAAGTGTCTTGAAAGACCTGCAGCTGTGATTATTGTACATGAGACTGACACATATCAAATGTATAAGTAACCTGGCTGAGTGTCAAGAGATTTTGGGGAAAAAATAAACCATCCCTTCCCCCCCAGAAAAAAAATAGTAAGTAGAGTGACAGGACCAAACAACTCTGAGTATTTGAATCTAAAAATATTCTTAGTGGCCTTTTCCCTTCAAGATGTTGAAGGAGTAAGATGTGGAGATCACCTTCCTCCTCACAAATACATCAAAAATACATCTACATGTTGAACAACTCCTACAGAACACCTACTGAACGCTGGCAGAAGACCTCAGCCTTCCCAAAGGCAAGAAACTCCCTGCCTACCTGGGTAGGGCAAAAGAAAAAAGGAAAAACAGAAACAAAAGAATAGGGATGGGACCTTCACCTCTGGAAGGGAGCTGTGAAGGAGGAAAAGTTTCCACACACTATGAAGCCCCTTCACTGGTAGAGACAGGGGATGGCGAGGGGGAAGCTTTGGAACCATGGAAGAGAGCACAGCAACAGGGGTGCAGAAGGCAAAGCAGAGAGGCTCCTGCCAAGAGGATCAGTGCCAACGAGCACTCACTCACCAGCCTGAGAGGCTTGTCTGCTCACCTGCTGGGGCAGGTGGGGGCTGGGAGCTGAGGCTTGAGCTTCAGAGGTCAGATCCTAGGGAGAAGACTGTTGTTGGCTGCATGAACACAGCCTGAACAGGGCTAGTGCACCACAGCTGGCAGGGAGGGAGTCATGGAAAAACTCTGGACCTGCCTAAGAGGCAAGAGACCATTGTTTCAGGGTGCACAAGGAAAGGGGATTCAGAGCACCACCTAAACGAGCTCCAGAGGTGGGCACAAGCCGCAGCTCTCAGCGCGGACATGAGAGATGAGTATGAAATGCTAAGGCTGCTGTTGCAGCCAACAAGAATCCTATGGGCAAGCACAGGTCACTATCCACACCTCCCCTCCCAGGAGCCTGTGCAGCCCACCACTGCCAGGGTCCCATGACCCAGGGACAATTTCTCCAGAGAAACAAATGGCGCGCCTCAAGCTGTTGCAATGTCACGCTGGCCACTGCTGCTATAGGCTCACCCTGCATTCCATACCCATCCCTCCCCCCAAGCCTGAGTGTGGCAGAGCCTCCTAATGAACCACTCCTTTAACACCCTCCTTCTGGGGGAAAAACAGACTCCATAGAACAACTTACCTGCAGAGGCAGGGCCAAATCCAAACCTGAACCCCAGGAGCTGTGCAAACAAAGAAGAGAAAGGGAAATTTCTCTGTGCAGCCTCAGGAGCAGTGGAGTGGATTAAATCTGAAAAATCAATTTGATGTACTCTGCATCTGTGGAATACCTGAATAGACAACAAATCATCCCAAAATTGAGACAATATACTTTGGGAGCAACTCTAGACTTGGGGTTTGCTGTATGTGACTGACTAGTTTCTGATTTATATGTTTATCTTAGTTTAGTATTTAGCACTTGTTATCATTGGTGGATTTCTTTATTGGTTTGGTTGCTCTATTCATTTTTTTAATTACTTTTTTAATTTTAATAATATTAAAAAATATATTTTATTTTAATAATTATTTTATTTTATTTCATCTTCTTTCTTTCTTTTTTTTTTTCTCCCTTTTCTTCTGAGCCATGTGGCTGACAGGGTCTTGGTGCTGTGGCCAGATGTCAGACCTGAGCCTCAGAGGTGGTAGAGCTGAGTTCAGGACACTGGATCAACAGAGACTTCCCGAGCCCAGGTAATATCAATCATCGAGAGTTCTCACAGAGATCTCTGTCTCAACACTAAGACTGAGGTCCACTCAATGACCAGCAAGCTCCAGTGCTGGACAGCCCATGAAAAACAACTAGTAAAAGATGGACACAACACCACCCATTAGAAGAGAAGCTGCCTAAAATCATAATAAGGTCACAGACACTCCAAAACACACCACCGGACTTAGTGCTGCCCACCAGAAAGACAAGATCCAGTCTCATCCACCAGAACACAGGCACCAGTCCCCTCCAACAGGAAACCTGCATGACTCACTGAACCAACGTTACCCACTGGGGGCAGACACCAAAAACAATGGGAATGGTGAACCTGCAGCCTGTGAAAAGGAGACTCCAAAAACAGTAAGTTAAGCAAAATGAGAAGACAGAAACACACAGCAGATGAAGGAGCAAGGAGAAAACTCACCAGACCTAACAAATGAAGAGGAAATAGGTAGTCTACCTGAAAAAGAATTCAGAGTAATGACAGTAAAGATGATCCAAAATCTTGGAAACAGAATGGAGAAAATACAGCAAACGTTTAACAAGGACTTAGAAGAACTAAAGAGCAAACAAACAATAATTAACAACAAAATAAATGAAATTAAAATTCTCTGGAAGGAATCAATAACAGAGTACCTGAGGCAGAAGAACGGATAAGTGACCTGGAAGATAAAACAGTGGAAATAACTACTGCAGAGCAAAATGAAGAAAAAAGAATTAAAAGAATTGAGGACAGTCTCAGAGACCTCTGGGACAACATTAAATGCAAGACATTCGAATTATAGGGGTCCCAAAAAGCAAAGAGAAAAAGAAAAGGTCTGAGAAAATGTTTGAAGAGATTATAGTTGAGAACTTCCTTAATATGGGAAAGGAAATAGTCAATCAAGTCAAAGAAGTGCAGAGAGTCTCATACAGGATAAATCCAAGAGAAACAAGCCAAGACACATATTAATCAAGCTATCACAAATTAAATACAAAGAAAAAATATTAAAAACAGCAAGGGAAAAGCAACAAATAGCATACAAGGGACTATCCATAAGGTTAATAGCTGATCTTTCAGTAGAAACTCTGCAAGTCAGAAGGGATTGGCAGGGCATATTTAAAGTGCTGAATGAGCACTACAACCAAGATTACTCTACCCATCAAGGATCTCATTCAGATTTGACAGAGAAATTAAATCCTTTACAGACAAGCAAAAGCTAAGAGAATTCATCATCACCAAACCAGCCTTACAACAAATGCTAAGGGAACTCCTCTAAGCAGGATACACAAGAGAAGGAAAACCTACAATAACAAACCCAAAACAATTAAAAAATGGTAATAGGAACATACATATTGATAATTACCTTAAATGTAAATGGATTAAATGCTGCAACCAAAAGACATAGACTGGCTGAATGGTTACAAACACAAGACCCGTATATACGCTGTCTACAAGAGACCAACTTCAGACCGAGGAACACATACACACTGAAAGTGAGGGGATGGAAAATGATATTACTTGCAAATGGAAATCAAAAGAAAGCTGGAGTAGCAATTCTCATATCAGACAAAATAGATTTTAAAATAAAGATTATTACAAGAGATAAAGAAGGACACTATATAATGATAAATGGATCAATCAAAGAAAAAGATATAACAATTGTAAATATTTATGCATCCAACATAAGAGCACCTAAACTAATAAGGTAAATGCTAACAAGCATGAAAGGGGAAGTCAACAGTAACACAATAATAGTATGAGACTTTAACACTCCACTTTCACTAACGGACAGATCAACCAAAATGAAAACAAATAAGAAAACACAGGCTTTAAATGACACATTAAACAAATGGACTTAATTGATATTTATAGGACATTCTATCCAAAAACTACAGAATACACTTTCTTCTCAAGTACTCCTAGATAATTCTCCAGTATAGGTCATATCTTGGGTCACAAATCAAGCCTTGGTAAATTTAAGAAAATTGAAATCATATCAAGTATCATTTCCGACCACAACATTGTGAGACTGGATATCAATTACAGGAAAAACACTGTAAAAATTCAAACACATAGAGGCTAAAAAATATGCTACTAAATGACCAAGGGATCACTGAAGAAATCAAAGAGAAAATCAAAAAATACCTAGAAACAAATGATAATGAAACCACGACGACCTAAAACCTATGGGATGCAGCAAAAGCAGTTGTAAGAGGGAAGTTTATAGCAATTACAATCCTACCTCAAGAAACAAGAAACATCTCAAATAAACAACCTAATGTTACACCTAAAGCAATTAGAGAAAGAAGAAGAACAACAACAAAAAAAAACCCCAAAGTTAGCAGAAGGAAAGAAATCATAATGATCAGATCAGAAATCAATGAAAAACAAATTAAGGAAATGATAGCAAAGCTCAATAAAACTAAAAGCTGGTTCTTTTGAGAAGTTAAACAAAATTGATAAACCATTAGCCAGACTCATCAGGAAAAAAGGGAGAAGACTCAAATCAACAGAATTAGAAATGAAAAAGGAGAAGTAACAACTGACACTTCAGAAATACAAAGGATCATGAGAGATTACTAAACGTAACTATATGCCAATAAAATGGACAACCGGGAAGAGTTGGACAAATTCTTAGAAATGCACAACCTTCCAAGACTGAACCAGGCAGAAATAGAAAATATGAACAGACCAATCACAAGCACTGAAATTGAAACTGTGATTAAAAATCTTCCAACAAACAAAAGCCCAGGACCAGATGGCTTCACAGTCAAATTCTATCAAACATTTAGAGAAGAGCTAACACCTACCATTCTCAGATTCTTCCAAAATATAGCAGAGGGAGGAACACTCCCAAACTCATACTATGAGGCCACCATCACCCTAATACCAAAACCAGACAAAGATGTCATAAAGAAAGTAAGCTACAGGCCAATATCACTGAGGAACATAGATGCAAAAATCTGCAAGGATTCTTCAACATATGTAAATCAATCAATGTAATACACTGTATTAACAAACTGAAGGATAAAAACCATATGGTCATCTCAATACATGCAGAAAAAGTTTTCAGCAAAATTTAGTGCCCATTATGATAAAAATCCTCCAGAAAGGAGGCATAGAGGGAACTTTCCTCAACATAATAAAGGCCATATATGACAAACCCACAGCTAACATCGTCCTCAATGGTGAAAAACTGAAACCATTTCCACTAAAATCAGGAACAAGACAAGGTTTTCCACTCTCACCACTATTATTCAATTTAGTTTTGGAAGTTTTAGCTACAGCAATCAAAGGAGAAAAAGAAATAAAAGGAATCCAAATCAGAAAAGAAGAAGTAAAACCGTCACTGTTTACAGATGACATGATACTATACATACAGAATCCTAAAGATGCTAGCAGAAAACTACTAGAGCTAATCAATGCATTTGCTAAAGTAGCAGAATACAAAATTAATACACAGAAATCTCTTGCATTCCTATATGCTAATGATGAAAAATCTGAAAGAGAAATTAAGGAAACACTCCCATTTACCATTGCAACAAAAAGAATAAAATACCTAGGAAAAAACCAACTTAAAGGACAAAAGACCTGTATGCAGAAAACTATTAGACACTCTTGAAAGAAATTAAAGATGATACAAACAGATGGAGAGATATACCATGTTCTTAGATTGAAAGAATCAACATTGTGAAAATGACTGTACTACCCAAAGCAATCTACAGATTCAATGCAATCCCTACTAAACAACCAATGGCAGTTTTCACAGAACTAGAACAAAAAATTTCAGAATTTTTATGCAAACACAAAAGACCCCAAAAACTAAAGCAATCTGGAGAATGAAAAATGGAACTGGAGGAATCAGGCTCCCTGACTTCAGACTATACTACAAAACCACAGTAATCAGGACAGTATGGTACTGGCACAAGAACAGAAACATAGATCAATGGAACAGGATAGAAAGCCCAGAGATAAACCCACACACATGTGGTCACCTTATCTTTGAGAAAGGAGGCAAGAATATACAATGGAGAAAAGACAGCCTCTTCAATAAATGGTGCTGGGAAAACTGGACAGCTCCATGTAAAAGAATGAAATTAGAACACTCCCTAACACCATACACAAAAATAAGCCCAAAATGGATTAAAGATCTATATGTGAGGCCAGAAACTATCAAACTCTTAGAGGAAAACATAGGTAGCACACTCTATGACATAAATCACAGCAAGATCCTTTTTGATCCACCTCCTAGAGAAATGGAAATAAAAACAAAAATAACAAATGGGACCTAATGAAACTTCAAAGCTTTTGCACAGCAAAGGAAACCATAAACAAGATGAAAAGACAACTGTCAGAATGGGAGAAAATATTTTCAAATGAAGAAACTGATAAAAGATTAATCTCCAAAATATACAAGCAGCTCATGCACCTCAATATCAAAAAAAAAAAAACTCAATCCGAAAATGGACAGAAGATCTAAATAGACATTTCTCCAAAGAAGATATACAGATTGCCAACAAACACATGGAAGGATGCTCAACATCACTAATCATTAGAGAAATGCAAATCAAAACTACAATGAGGTATTACTTCACACCAGTCAATATGGCCATCATCAAAATGTGTACAAACAATAAATGCTGGAGAGGGTGTGGAGAAAAGGGTGCTCTCTTGCACTGTTGGTGGGAATGTAAATTTATACAGCCACTATGGAGAACAGTATGGAGGTTCCTTACAAACTAAAAATAGAACTACCGTACAACTTAGCAATCCCACTACTGGGTATATACCGTGAGAAAACCATAATTCAAAAAGAGTCATTTACCACAATTTTCATTGCACTACTATTTACAATAGCCAGGACATGGAAGCCACCTAAGTGTCCATCGACAGATGAATGGATAGAGAAGATATGGCACATATATACAATGGAATATTACTCAGCCTTAAAAAGAAATGAAGTTAAGTTATTTGTAGTGAGGCGGATGAACCTAGAGTCTGTCCTACAGAGTGAAGTAAGTCAGAAATAGAAAAACAAATACTATATGCTAACATATACATGGAATCTAAAAAAAAAATGGTTCTAAAGAACCTAGGGACTGGGCAGGAATAAAGATGCAGATGTAGAGAATGGACATGAGGACATGGGGATGGGGGAGGGTAAGCTGGGAAGAATTGAGAGAGTGGCATTGACATATATAGACTACTAAATGTAAAATAAATCGCTAGTGGGAAGCAGCCGCATAGCACAGGGAGATCAGCTCAGTACTTTGTGACCACCTAGAGGGGTTGGATTGGGAGGATTGGAGGGAGACAGTAGAGGGAGGGGATATGCTGATATATGTATATGTATAGCTGATTCACTTTGTTATACAGCAGAAACTAACACAATAATGTAAAGCAATTATACTCCAATAAAGATGTTAAAAATAAATATTCTTAGCACTTTCATGGTAGAGAGTAGTCCATTAAAAATCTGCAGACTCCCAGCAACACATTCCCCAATACTGCTATTTGCTGTCACTACAAGGGATAATGGGAGGGAGAACTTCCCAGTGATAAAGATTCCCCCAAAACAATGGGCAATTATACTCCCTCGAAGTGCAGCATCTGACAGCTATAGGAAGTATTCTGTACCCTCAAAGAGAAACTTCACACCAAACTACTTTCAGAACATAGCGTAAGAAGAAATATCCTCAACTTATTATATGAGATCAGCATAATCCTAATATCAAAAACTTACTAAGACATTGTAAGGGGATAAAATTGCAGACTAAGATTCTTTATGAACAAAAGCATACACCTTTAACTAAAATAGTGGCAAAAATAAATCAATCAATTAAAAAAAAAAGATTAAACATCAACACCAGGTAGGGTTTATGTGAGGAATGAAAAGTTGATTAACATTTAGGAATCAATCAGTAAGTGTAGCTGACCATATTAACAGAAAAGAAGAAGCAAACTTTTCTACTGAGAGAAGGGCTTTTAACAATATTCAACATTCATTTATAGTAAAATTCTCAGCAAACTGGGAACATAAAGAGATTTTCTCAGCCTGATATCAGGCATCTATGTGATTTTGGTTCACAAAGATTTCATAGGGAGAACACAAAAATAATTAACTGTAAAAGGAAAAGCATATATAAATTTACAGTATCTTTTAATGTGCATAAGGCTTTAAAAAGAAAAGTGTAACTTATTTTATTTTTTAATTTCTGCTCTTTATTTCTATAACACACATACTATTTTTGGAAAATTTATTTGTAAATATCTCTGAACATTTTATACTTGATACCATTATAAATGTAATTTTAAATTTAACTTAGAATGATTCATTGCTAGTATTTAAAAGTATTATCAAATCTTTTATGTTAACCTTGCATTCTGCGACTTTGCCAAATTGCCTTATTCTATTAGTTACTTTGTACATTCCTTATGGTTTACTATATTAACAATCATGCCATCTATAATTAAGGACATATCACTTCATTTTTTTTGTTTTGTTTGTTTGTTTGGGGTTTTTTGTACTGCACCACGGGGCATGTGGGATCTTAGTTCCCCGAGCAATGATTGAACCTGCACCCCCTGCCTTGCAAGCACAGAATCTTAACCATTGGACCACCAGCGAAGTCCGTCACTTCTTTCTTTTTCAGTTTTATTGTTTTTACTCCTTTTTTCCCCCTCTATTACAATGGTTAATATCTCAGGTTCAGCATTGATTATAAATAGTAAGTGTGACACTCTTCATCTTGTTTGCAGTCCTATGGTGAAAAAGTTCAATATTTCAACATTAAGTGGAATGGTAGCTCTGGCCTTTATTTAGTGTCAGAGAGAAAGAGAGGGAGAGAAATTTTTACTCTGATTGAGTAAATCAGAGTAAAAATGATTTTACTTTTTATGATTTCCTGAAATCATCCAGGAAAAATTATTTCCTGGATGGTGAAATTTAAATAAATTGAAAATTATTTTGTAACAAAATAACCAAAATTTGAGTAAAATAATTATTATCCTTTTCAAAGAAAAGTTCTGTCTGTATGAAACATAATGCATAACACAATAGTTTGAAATGTCCACTGTTTCACAGAGTTTCAATTTTGTAACATAGAATATTAGCACTGTATGGAAAACTAGGATTTTGTCCTGATTGGGTTTGCTAGTCGTACTATCACAAAGGGATCATGTAGATATGAATAAGTTTTACATAATTGGGTAGTTTTTCTAGGTAAAATTTGTAAATTTAAAATAAAATCTAAATATTTCATATATACATTGTGAAATCTTAGAAAATAAATCAGGATTAATGGGTTAAATATGTCTTTAAAAGTTAGGGTTTCATAAATTTGCAGAAAAAATACAGAATTTATTTTGCAGTATTAAAACTTAAACCTCACATAATCATTTAGATTAGGGAAACAATATAGTTATAATTTGTGAAGAACTAGAAACTTTAGGGTGGAAGATCATACATTTAATGTTCTAGTTTATTCAAAATTATAATTTAGAGCATCTGTACCTCAGACATTTTATCCATTTGCAATAACTCTTTTGCTAATATGTTTGAAATAAGGGGCAAACAGGAGATACATGAGCATGATAAAATGATGATGTTGCTGCTGTGATTTAGTTCTGGTCACATTTCTTTAAAACTTTCATTAAAATGGTTGTGTTACCTACAGCTTGTTGTACAGATCTCTCCTCCATGATCAGAAGTGATTATAATCACTCAGCCTCTGTATTTGATATGGCATGTCACTTTGATCAGATAATAACTTTTTTTCAATGTTGTTTAGGAATATTATTAACTATACAAATGTCTAATAGCATAGGCATCTTTGCATTGTTCCTCATTATAACATTGCTTGAATGTGATTACTAACTTCGCCCTATACCAGTCCTGGAAATCTTAAACCTTTAGATTTGCTATAATAGCAATAAGTAAGTACAAATAAAACAAAATGAAGGCAGTCTCCAGATTTCCAGGTTTTAGGGTTCAGTAGTTATGATCCAGGTTTAGTGCATTAGAGGCAAGTGATCATAATCTGGTACCCCATTTGGGACATGATCTCCTACCCTGTTTAGCACAGGTACAAGAATCATAACTCAAAACACCTAAACCAGGCTTCCCTGGTGGCGCAGTGTTTGAGGGTCCGCCTGCCAATGCAGGGGACACGGGTTTGTGCCCCGGTCCGGGAAGATCCCACATGCCGTGGAGCGGCTCGGCCCTTGAGCCATGACCGCTGAGCCTGCGCGTCTGGAGCCTGTGCTCCGCAACGGGAGAGGCCACAACAGTGAGAGGCCCGCATACCGCAAAAAAAAAGAACAAAAAACGAAAAAAAACACTTAAACCCCCTTATTCAACTTATAAGAGCAAAAATACTAAAGTTCAATCTAAAAGAGATTCTTTAATTCTCTAAATGTTCTATGGTCTGATACATTGTTATTTTTACATATGTGTTTCTTTTGTGTTCTTGAGCCTCTACATTTTTTCAACTTGTAATTCTTTCATTCAGAATGAATGAATACAGCCATACTTGATATTAGGTTTTGCTATTAGTTTGCTGTTGATTTGTTGGCAAGGGTTTTAAACATTATAAAATCATGTAAAACATTATAAACTTTACAGAAACATAAACATAATTTTAACACTTAAAGAGATAGCAAAAAATACATTTTTTGTTTATTTCTGTAAGAGATTATAGATAGGATATGCAGCATTAATGTTTGGCTCTGCAAGTCAAGCAGTTATTTAATGTATGGCTGATCAGAAATATTTTACCATTTTTATTTCATTTCATATTTTAACTAAGGTTTCTTTCATATGTTTCTTCTTCAGAATAGTGAAATAAATGCCACCTGGGAATTAAGAATTTTGAGTTCTTCACAGGAATAACAACATAATTCTAGTTGTCAAATGTGCTTTGATTAATGTACTAGAGAAAATCAGTTAGACTTCACACTCTGGATTTTAGACTTCTTTGAGCTGGTGTACAGAAAATCATAACTCTTATTCTTATAATTCTAAACCCTGAGTTGAAGTTTTATATATCTCTTAGTGATTCTGTGCAGAGCCAAGTGACAAGTCAGTTGCAACACATATTCTTGCTTCATTCTCCATCTTAAATTTAAAAAAATAACAAAAAATATGATGTTAGAATTACCTATACTCACAAGATAGCAACTCACAAAAACTACTTAAGTGTAGCTAGGGGTTGTCTATGACCAATGGTTATCAATTGAAAAATATTATCTATAAAAATTAATAGTAGGGCTTCCCTGGTGGTGCAGTGGTTGAGAGTCCACCTACCGATGCAGGGGACGCGGGTTCGTGCCTCGGTCCGGGATGATCCCACATGCCACGGAGTGGCTGGGCCCGTGAGCCATGGCCACTGGACCTGTGTGTCTGGAGCCTGTGCTCCACAGCAGGAGAGGCCACAATGGTGAGAGGCCCGCGTACCGCAAAAAAAAAAAAAAAAAAAAATTAATGTTAACAGAAAATCCTTAAAATGATTTCATATTGTGGAAACATCATCTTGATAAAAAAAAATTATTGAAAAGAAGAATATTAATTAAGCTTTGGTATTCAGTGCTAGAGATCACAATCAGTCCTGTCTTTTGTTTATGGTATCACTGCTTTTTTATATATTTAATTTTTTATTGAAATATAGTTGTTTTTCAGTTATACAGCAAAGTGATTCAGTTATATATATACATATATGTGTGTGTATATATATATATATATATATACTTTTTTAGATTCTTTTCCATTTTATGTTATTATGAGCTATTGAATATAGTTCCCTGTGCTATACAATAGGTCCTTGTTGTTTATTTATATATAGTAGTGTGTATCTGTTAATCCCAAACTCCTAATTTATTCCTCCTTGATTTCCCACTTTGGTAACCATATGTTTGTTTTCTGTTTGTGAGTCTCTTTCTATTTTGTAAATAAGTTCAGTTGTATCATTTTTTTAAGATTCCACATATAAACGATATCATATGATATTGTCTTTCTCTGTCCAACTTCACTTAGTATGATAATCTCTAGTTCTATCCATGTTGCTGCAAATGGCATTATTCCATTCTTTTTTATGGCTGAGTAATATTCCACTGTACATATATATACCACATCCTCTTTATCCTTTCATCTGTCCATGGACATTTAGGCTGCATCCATGTCTTGGCTATTGTAAATAGTACTGCTATTAACATTGGGTTGCATGTATCTTTTCAATTTAGAGTTTTCATGTTTCCCAGATATATGCCCAGGAGTGGGATTGCTGTATCATATGGCAACTCTATTTTTAGTTTTTTATGGAACCTCCATACTGTACTCCATAGTGGTTGCACCAATTTACATTCCTGCCAACAGTGTAGGAGGGTTTCCCTTTCTCCACACCCTCTCCAGCATTTATCATTTGTAGACATTTTGATGATGGCCATTCTGACTGGTGTAAGGTTATACTTCACTGAAGTTTTGATTTGTATTTCTCTAATAATTAGCAGTGTTGAGCATCTTTTCATATGCCTGTCGACCATCTGTTTGTCTTCTCTGGAGAAATGTCTGTTTAGGTCTTCTGCCCATTTTTCAATTGGGTTGTTATTTTGATATTGAGCCATACAAGCTGTTTGTTTCTTTTGGAAATGTATCACTTGTTGGTAGCATTGTTTGAAAATATTTTCTCTCATTCCATAGGTTGTCTTTTCATTTTGTTTATGGTTTCCTTTGCTATGCAAAGGCTTCTAAGTTTAATTCAGCCCCATTTGTTTATTTTTGCTTTTGTTTCCAGTACTCTAGGTGACAGATCAAAAATATATATATATTGCTGTGATTTAATTAAAGAGTGTTCTGCTTATGTTTTCCTCTAGAGACTTTATAGTATCCATTCTTACATTTAAGTCTTTAATCCATTTTGAGGTTTTTTTTGTATATGGTGTTAGAGAATGTTCTAATTTCATTTTTTTTCATGTAGCTGTCCAGTTTTCCCAGAAACACTTATTGAAGAGACTGTCTTTTCTCAATAGCATATTCTTTCCTCCTTTGTCATAGGAGGAAATTGTGTGTAAGTTTATTTCTGGGATTTCTATCCTTTTCTATTGATCTAAGTGTCAGGTTTTGTGCCAGTACCACAAGTGTTTTGATTTCTGTAGCTTTGTATTATAGTCTGAAGTCAGGGAATGTGATTGCTACAGCTCCATTTTTCTTTCTCAAGATTGTTTTGGCTACTCAGTGTCTTTTGTGTTTCCATACAATTTTTTAATTTTTTGTTCCAGTTCTGTGAAAAACGCCATTGTTAATTTGATAAGGATTATATTGAATCTGTAGATTACCTTGGGTAGTATGGTCATTTTAACAATATTGATTCTTCCAATCCAAGAACAGGGTATATTTTTCCATCTGTTTGTGTTGTCTTCAGTTTCTTTTATCAGCATCTTATATTTTTCAGAGTACAGGTCTTTTGCCTCCTTTTGTATATTTATTCCCAGGTATTTTATTCTTTTTGATGATATAGTAAATGGGATTGCTTCCTTAATTTCCCTTTCTGACATTTTGTTGTTAGTGTATAGCAATACAACAGATTTCTGTGTATTAATTTTGTATCCTGCAACTTTACTGAATTCATTGATGAGTTCTAGTAGTTTTCTGGTAGCATCTTTAGGATTTTCTATGTATAGTATCATGTTATCTGTAAACAGTGACATTTTTACTTCTTCCTTTCCAATTTGGATTCCCTTTATTTCTTTTTCTTCTCTGATTTCCATGGCTAGGACTTCCAAAACTATGTTGAATAAAAGTGGCGAGTGTGGGCATTCTTGTCTTATTCCTGATCTAAGTGGGAATGCTTTCAGCTTTTCACCATTGAGTATGATGTTAATGGTGATTTTGTTATATATGGCCTTTATTATGTTGAGGTATGTTCCCTCTGTGCCCATTTCTGAAGAGTTTTTGTCATAAATGAATGTTGAATTTTATCAAAAGTTTTTTCTGCATCTATTGAGTTGATTTTTAATTCTTCAATTTGTTTTATTCTTCACTTTGTTAATGTGGTATATCATATTGATTCATTTGCAGATATTGAAGAGTACTTATATCCCTGGGATAAATGCCACTTGATCGTGGTGTATAATCCTTTTGATGTATTGTTGCAGTTAATTTGCTAGTATTTTGTTGAGAAATTTTTGCATCTATGTTCGTCAGTGATATTGGCATGTAGTTTTCTTTTCCTGTGATATCTTTGTCTGGTTTTAGTATCAGGATGGTGCTGGCCTCATTGAATGAGTTCACTAGTCTTCTTTCCTCTGCAAATTTTTGGAATAATTTCAGAATTAGGTGTTAACTCTTCTTTAAATGTTTCATGGAATTTGTCTGTGATGCCATCTGGTCATGGACATTTGTTTGTTGGGAGTTTTTTATTTACTGATTCAATTTCAGCACTTGCAATTGGTCTGTTTATATTTTCTATTACTTCCTGGTTCAGTAATGGGAGATTGCACCTTTCTAAGATTTTGTCCATTTCTTCTAGGGTGTCCTTTTTAATCAGTATATATTTGCATGTTGTAGTCACTTACGAACCTTTGCATATCTGTGGTGTCAGTTGTAACTTTTTTTAAATTTCTGGTTTTATTGATTTGGGCCCTCTCCCTTTTTTGTGATGAGTCTGGCTAAAGGTTTATCAGTTGTTTTTTTATCGTTCCAAAGAACCAGCTTTCAGCTTCACTGATCTTTTCTATTGTTTTCTTCATCTCTATTTCATTTATTTCTGCCCTGATCTCTATGATTTTTTTCCATCTCCTAACTTTGGGTTTTGTTTGTTATTCTTTCTCTAGTTGATTTAGGTGGAAGGTTAGATTGTTTATTTGAGATTTTTCTTATTTTCTGAGGTAAGCTTGTATCACTATAAACTACCCTCTTAAAACTGCTTTTTGCTGCATTGCATAGGTTTTGGATCATCGTGTTTTCATTTTCATTTCTCTCTAGTAATTTTTTTATTTCCTCTTTGATTTATTCAGTGATCCATTGGTTGTTTAGTAGTATATTGTTTAGTCTCCACATGTTTGCGTTTTATGCAGTGTTTTTCTTGTAGTTGATATCTGCTATCACTGCTTTTTAACACACTAGTGATGTAACAGTTGTGTCAGTGATATGGTCTTGAAATCACTTTGGGAAATGATCTGACAGTACTCACTTTCTGTTAAGTGTTGATAACAAAGGAGGAAAACAAAAATATCTGCACACAGTGATTATTTTTGAAATACACTGTCTTGAGGGTATGTTAAAAGTTGTTGAGGTTTCCTATAAGGAGAAACAGGGAACTATAAAAGGGGTTATAGTTACTTGTATACTGACTCAGCAAATCATTGTTCTTCACAGAAACTAATGAGAATGTTCACAGCCTTAAACTATACTTTAATATTTATCTTGAAAAACTAGAGTTACAAGATTTTCATTTGCTTCTTTCTAGGTCAATAATGGTAGGCATCTTAGGAGAATATGTAAACATTAAAAAAGCATGGTAAAAGTTTTCATTAAGGATTTCCTTATGTAATAATAATAATAAACACATAAATAATGCTGTACCACTACATCTTTCTCTGATATTGATATCATCATATCAACTATATGCTTATAATAGTTTTAAATATAACATATAATATGATTCATTTTAACATGAAGTGTAGATAATATAAATTTAAAAATTGTAGATAATGAACTGAAATATTCAGAAAAAGAAAATGAAGCCAAGATAGTTATCATTAGGGGATAAAAGTCCTCCTTTAGGAGACACCATAAGCAAAGGTAAATTGAGGATACTCACCTGTTTGGAGCAGAATTCCTTCTATTGAATACTGTGTGATAGGATGGAGTAGAGTGGCAAAGGGCGAATTGTGGATCATAAGAGCCAAACTAAAGGGAATGGATTTTATTCTTAAAAAACCTGGGTAGATGCTGAAGTGACAAAAGTTCTCTCTCTTATAAAGATATTGGATAACATGATGAAATTAACCTTTTAATACATTGTTGGAATTGAAGCTGGGAAAAGGACATGACTAGATGGCAGATGCAAAGAGAGAACACAAAATTATAAGGTGAGCATAAACTAAATTCAGAACTGAGGGAGCTTGAAAGAAGGGGGCTATATAATAAGGGATCAGATTTAGTCTGTCTGATAATACAAATTGAGACTACAGTCTTGCTCATAATGGTGAGTGAGAAAAGAGCTCCCTGATTAAATTCAGTCAGTCACTTTTGTAAAATGGAGGCTAGATCAACTCCGACTATCAATTTGAGGTTCAGTGAAGAAATTGCCTTTAAAAAAAAGGAGGAAAAAGAGTCTCATATAAAAGAACACCATGTATAGGGCAATCATGGACTGAGACTTCTGATTTTCACTATCCATATTGTCCAGTAACCCAAACCAAAAAGTTAAATAAAGCATTCATAGTAACAGAGTTTGGAAAAAGAGAAATGCCAAAATTCCCACATATGAATGTCAGCCATCAAGGTTATGCATATGCTACACACACACACATAGTCATGCACAGATTCTTTGAGGATGAGACACAAAAATAATCATGGAATGGAATCAACAAATTAAATGCATGGACATATTATACTTTCAAAGCAGAAAATAGTAGAATAAACAAAATTTATTTCTACATAAGCATATTTAAAACATTCAGTATGAATGGGAGAGTATCCATAGTGTAGTAAAAGAGTACTAAATGTGCTATAAACAAGAAAATAGAAAATCTAGAATTAAAAAATAATATGAAATTTTTGAATTTATATAGTAGAAGCAACTAAAAATAATTAATATATTAAAAGATTATTGCAAATTACCTAGTATACAGGACATAAAATAAAGATACAGGAAACATGAAAGAGAATTTAAGAGACAGATTATAGAGTGGAAAATTTCCTCAAGATCTAGTAGGAGTTCCTGAGTGAGAAATAGTGGAAGAGGTAACTTAGAAGAGGCAATAGTCAAGGAAACAGGGAGATAAGAAATTCTCCCAAATGCTTTGTCACCCAGACCAGCAGTGTTTGTACCAAACACTCTAGGGAGAGGCAAGTGATCTAACATTTAATGAACTGTAACTGGATAACGATATTCAAAATACAATAAAAATCTCACCTATAAATTCTATAGATTTTAGTTCTCCATTTTCTCCAAGTATTTCATTTATACATGTTATACTCTCTGCTTAGCACCCTATCTGACAGAGTCATTAAAGCAGTGTGTCCTTTATACCCCATAATGTCAGCCAGTGGTTCTCTGGGAAGAGCTTGTTCTGTTTTATAAATATACAATCAGCTCAGTGTTGTTCTATCCTTTGTGTGGGGAAATAGCAATAGAGATCTGGTAGGCCATTACAAGTTAATTATGAAATAAAGAAACTACAAAGCACAGTAGTTAAATTCGCCTGAATTCTGGAATTAGGATACCCAGGTTTTTAGCTCCATTAACGTCAGGTTGTCTTTATATTCAGCATATTTCATTTTAACTGAATCCATGAAGTACAGATGTATAAAGAAGTAAAAATATAAACATTTCAAAAATCATTTCCTTGAAGTGTAATTTTCAATACTATTCCATTAAGAAGCCTCCATGTCCACTTTATCCATAATAGGTACAGATCTCATAATTACAGTCACTTTCAAGTGGAACATCAGGGAAATGGAGGGGCTGGAACTAGAAAAAAATCTTATTTGGGAAACTGGCTTTGGTCTTGGCTCAGAAGATATGGATGGCTGGATCACTGTGTGATCTTTGATCCCATTATTAAATGGTTATATATTTATAGCTTTGTTCCAGTTCTTACACCACCCCCCACACACAAATATATGCATGTGCACACACACGTATGTAGCAAGGGATAATTGAAATTAAACAGATAAAATTAATTTTGTTTAGTGATAAGTGCTATAAATAAAACAAGAAAGTAAATGATGCAGTAAATTGTGGCTATATTAAGTGAACTGTTCATAAAAGGCATTTTTAAGGAGGCGATAACTGAAAAGAGAGTAGAAAATAAAGAAAGTGATGTGCCATAGACTTAGACTTTATGCATCCCTTGTAGGCAGAGAGGTCATATGACTAAGTTTTTCCCCATAGAATGTGGGTAGTAATGATGTACATCTTCTCCAGGTTTAGCCCTTGAAAACTTCTGAAAATTATAAACATTTCATGTGTTACTTCTCCATCTTCTAGCTGAACAGAGAAATTCTGATTACCTACAGCCAGCTGGAATCATAAGATGGGAGAATCATGGGTTTCTGAATGTGCAGAATTTTTTCATCTACATGAATAGAACCACAGTTATGTAAGGAATAAACTTTTTTGTTACTTTTGGCCACGGATATTTTGATATACCATTTTGCCTACTCAGATCAATACAGATATCAATATTTGTATGTGAACTTGGACAAGTTAACTATGTTTTATTTCCCCCATTTTGAAAATGGGTTTATAATAGTATATTCCTATGAGATTGTTGTGAGGATTAAACGAGTTAATGCATTTGAACATTTAGAATAGTGTCTGGTACTTAATAAAGTGTTAAGTTTGACCATTTTTATTGTTATCTTGGAGAACAGTGTTCATGGATGAGAATGCACCAAAGATAGTCTAAGGTTCTCACAAGCTTGTTGTAAAAGGAGAGGTGTAATGGGAATAAAGTGAGTGCTAAGGGATGAGTTCAATGATTAATATTGAGGCCAGGTCTAGTAGAGTCTTAAAGACTCAATTCAAAGATACTGGGAGATTTTGAGTATGGGAATTTATAGCTTAAAAATGTCGGTCTTACTTTGGGGTGAAGAATAGATTCTTTGGAGGTAATGTTGGTAGCAATAAAGTCAGGTGCTAGATTATTGCAAAAAAACAGGTGAGAGATAATGATGCTTGGACCAGAATGGAAGCAGTAGAGATGATGTAGTGATCAATACAATGCAGTGACTAATAGCACTACATATTCTTCTACATGCCCTACAATCTTTATCAGTCAACAGCGTTTAAATGACTGCAACATGCCAGGCACTGCACTGTATATAAAGATTTAGCAATGCATTTATAACAAAAAGAAGTAATATGTAGGATCTATGTGCATCAGTTGCTTTACCTGAGTCTAAAAGAAATAATAGGATTCTTGTTCTCAAGGTATGTTCAGCGTAGAGTCTGACAAAAAGTGACAATTTGGTAATCACAAAGCCAAACAGTAAATAATATGCTAGCAGTTGGACTGAGGTTCAGAAGAAAAATATAGGAGGGCACCAACATAGCCTGGAAAGTCCCAAGAAGATTTCCCAGAGATGTTTATACATAAGGTTAAATAGAAGGACAGACTCTGCACTATAATTATCCTTCTTAAAATGAATGATCAAGGTTTGATTGAATGATGTTTAGAGACTTAAGCATATTAAGAAATTCACATTACTATTTTTAAGTTATTTGAGGAAAGGGCACATTGCATACTTCTTTTTTTTCCTCATACAGTGGTGGTAACTAGCAGAGTGATTGCTTTTTTATATGATGATTGATGCACTTGACTCTGAATGCAGTCCATATTCATGGGCATAACATGTTTTCCTTTTTCCCCTCTGAAAGAGCCTTATCAAATTTATTCTGGCATGCATTTTACTGTATATTGGATAAAGGATACTGACAGATAAAGAGAACAATTTTTGTCCCAAACTCAACACAAGCCCTAATGGGAATAATATTTATTAACAAGGGAATAAATTGTGGGGTTTCCCTTTTATAGGAGGGAAAGATGGTTATTTGTTTACTTGCAGATCTACAAAGGATTCTGGGTATTTTCACCTAAGCTTCTTTGCTGCAAACATTATCACAACATAATTATTTGACCTTAGAGCCATTTTGCCAAGAAAGATAAAATAACAGGTTGACAGTTTTGTTTGACAGTTTTGTTTTATTTGTTCATTGACACAGAACTCCCATTTTTGTATTATATAAATCTTGGCCCTCATAATGGTCTTTACAGTGAAAATCTTAAAAAATAGTGGATGATAACAACTATGTATATTGACTTGATAGAAAATATAGTAATAAAACTTACCAGAAGTGTGAAATAAGAGAGTGTGAAGCCAGATTGCATACTATACTAGAAAATGCTAGCATGTAAGTTTGCAAATCCTTTGGTGAGTTGAAGGCTCACAGTTGAATCCACATTTCCCATAGATCTTTGGAACATCTATCAATGGACTTGTAACAAAATGCCAAGAACAAAGAACAGTGTAGAAGCTTTCACAATGCAATGCAAAGCTTAGTTACAAATATGCTTCTTAGTATTTGGAAACTGATAACCTCTCTTAATGAAGAAAGAAATTTTAGCTAAGAAGAAAAAGTGTGATGCCAAACAAAGAGACAAATCAAGAAAGACAAAAAAAAGGTGCATAAAGTCCTGTGAACAAAAGACTTAGAAGGCAAGTACTTACATACAATTCACAAAACAAAATCAATGATTTGCAGAGTACTGCCATGAATCTACACACATTTTACATGCTTTCAAATATTTTGCATTTCACAATAAAGTCTTTTTCATTTTGTTATTCATTTTTCCTGTTTCTTTATGTACTTTTCAATGTCCCTCTTTTACTTTTTGCTATTTTATCTTTTATGGCAAATTGCCTCATGGCCAATTAGTTACACAGTGGAAATACTTGAGGCAAAGAGGTCTGTCTATGGCAAAGATGTTTATGGTAAAAATACTGGACACTCTACAAACAGAATCAGGTTGAATAATTAAAAGGAATTTTTGTAGTGGTGTGATAGATTCATTTTCTTAGGTAAATAAAATTCATAATGTTAAACAAAAAGGAAAATACAATATAGAGGATAAGTTGAGAAGTGTTCATGAATTTTCAGAATCCTCATTATTTTGAATTGCTGGAACTGTCATAGGAGAATGGCTTCCTAGAGAATGTGGAGATGTTCCACAAAGCTTAGCATACAAGTAAGTGGAAAGACTTTGGTATATTAAGCAATTTAGGTACATAATCAATTTTCAAATAGTAATAAACTTAGCTAAAAATATTTGAAAGAAAATGAAATGTTTTACAAACTAGAAATGTTCAAAAGCTTAATTTTTGATGAATATTGTATTCTGTTTAAAACAGTTTTTCTCTGAAATAATCGGAAAGGTTCTTTGCCAGTAAAAAGCCAAATATGTTTCCATAAAAATACTGACCTCATAAGGTGATTTACTTCCCATTTTTACATATCTACTCTAAACTTTGACTTCTAGTATTTAAGAACACTGCAGGGGTTCCTATGCTCTTTGTGATCTTGAGGAAATTACAAAAACTTCTTGATAAAATGGAAATAATAATAGTACCAATCTCATCAGGTTCTTATGAGAATTTTAAAAGACATACAGATAAAAGCATTTATGACTTTGCCTGACTTATAATAAATCTATTGATTAGTAATAAAACTATTCACTTACTGTTAGAGAAAACAGTAAGTTGAGTATTTAGGATAAATTAGACCAGTATTTTTAAATTAAGGAAGTGCATTTGATACAGATGGAGACTTTTATTTTAATGCAGACCCACCTCTGACCCACTGTTTCATAGTTACTGGAGGTAGTAGGGACCCAAAATTAACGACTGCTATTCTAGATAATATTTAACCCGTATGCTTATTGTTAGGCCCCATGATGATGAGAACAGAAACAGAGACAATATTTTAGTTGAAAACATGTATTTCTTGAATCTTCTTTATACTTCCTTCTTAGCAATAACTTTCTGAAGTAGTATTTTTATATGGAGATTGAAAAATTACATATACACATGTACTTCCATGCATTTAGAGTTAGTGTGGTGAGGTGGAAACAAGATAGATTGTAAATAAACCTGGATCTAATAATCCCAGCTTGACCACAAAGTAGCAATCAATACCTATTCTATTTTCTTGGACTTTAGTATTCTCAAGAGCAAAATTTTAAAACACACATATTTTAAAGAATTAGATTGCATACATAAATTAGATTAGATTAGATTACATAGAACAGTCTTGTTATAACAATAATTTAAAACTATTGCTGGTCTTTGCCTTTCTCCCTTCTCTTTTGAATCCAAGCCTTATCACTCTTCAGCTATATATCATTGGCAAATCTTTTTAGTTTGTATGTATAATTAGAAAGACCTCACAAATTTATTGTAAGAAATTGAGCAAAGTTTAAATGTGATTTTTTTAAAGCAGTAAACCACCATAAACTGAAAAATCACCATTTTAATCTTTCTGGCTGGCAATGAATGAGATTACAAGCAACATTCTTGGACATGACTTCTCTAGCCTTGGTCCCCATTGTGCTGTTATTTGGCTTGCATTTAATTCCATTTGAATCTTAACATATTATTCCCCAACCAAGATACTCATCTTATCAGCTCTGCCTTCTATGATGGATTAAACTTTCTATATTGTCCTTTTCCTTATTGATTGTGTCTACTAAGGTATGTCATTCACCATCCAGCTCTACAAGTATTGAGACATTAGCTACTGCCATCGCTGACCTTCAACACACCCTGAAAGGAGTTCAATGCAGAGATCAGGAATGAGACACTCTTTGCTCTGGGAAAACTGGCAGAATAGGCATTCAGATAAATATTTTTAGGAAAAAAAATTATGAACCCAGTTTCTTGTGTATTCAGATTTAGAAAAGCACTAAAATCATTAACTAAGATATCTGTGCTTCATGACTAGCAGTATCCTTCTACCTAGAAGCGTGTTTGATTGCACATAACCCTTCTCCAAAGTCACATGTATGCTGACCTCCCCACTTACCTCTTCAGAACAGATTCTCAGAGCTGTCTGAGAGGCTATTCCCAGACTATAGTCCTCAGTAAGTCTCCAAATAAAATGGAAACTCACTGCTCTCAACTTCTGAGTCTTTATTTCAGTCAACATTTGCTATCTACAGGAAATAGATCTGAACCTTCCAGTTCAACCCCCTTATGGCCTTACTTCCAGTGCTAACAGCTTGTCTGGCATATCTTACCTGGTGAATGCAAAATTATTTAAGTGGAAGCATTTAGTGTTATTAATCTTGAGGACACGTGGGGGAAGGGGAAGCTGGGACCAAGTGAGAGAGTAGCATTGACATATATACACTACCAAATGTAAAATGGATGGCTAGTGGGAAGCAGCTGCATAGCACAGGGAGATCAGCTTGATGCTTTGTGACCATCTAGAGGGATGTGATAAGAAGGGTGGGAGGGAGGCTCAAGAGGGAGGGTATGTTGGATATATGTATACTTATAGCTTATTCACTTTGTTGTACAGCAGAAACTAGCACAACATTTTAAAGCAGTTATACTCCAATAAAGTTATTTAAAAAGTGTTATTAATCATAGTATTATTTAGTATAAATTATTTCTGTACTTTTCCAACTAAAACAAGCTAAGCGTGTAACTGTACCCATAGCTGGCATTTTTTCCAAGGTGGGAGGTTTAAAAATAACAATCTTTGGTGAACAAATATTCATACTCAAGCTGACTTTTTTTTGTTTCTTGCCTACCCCTAGCCCTGCTGCTGTGATGATCACACAGTGTTCTAAGAAATGACTGATATATATATAGCCTAATATAGATGATTATTATTTTCTGCAATTTTCCCAGGATTGTTTCTGCCTCAGTTTATAGCATCCTGCTTGTCTTTCAGCTCTGTTTATTACATACATTTCTTTTTATTATCCTGAAGAATTTTTTTAATTAATTAATTTATTTATTTTTTTGTGGTACGTGGGCCTCTCACTGTTGTGGCCTCTCCCGTTGCGGCGCACAGGCTCTGGATGTGCAGGCTCAGCAGCCATGGCTCGCAGGCCCAGCCGCTCCACAGCATGTGGGATCTCCCGGACTGGGGCACGAACCCGTGTCCCCTGCATCGGCAGGTGGACTCTCAACCACTGCACCACCAGGGAAGCCCCATCCTGAAGAATTTTTAAAACACTTAAAAGAAAATAAAATGCATCTCTTTATGAGTTACTTTTCATTTCTACTGTTTTTGTGTTATCTTTAGCATCTTTTTTCCATCCTTTTATTTATTCACTTAATAATTGTTCATTTAATTCTTACAAACTGTATGAAGTACAACTAATTCTTTCCCCATTTTGCTTCCATTATAGATACAGAAATCTTTCTTATCTTTACAGACCCTTTTAATTTGTTTTGTGTGTGAGAAGCCCTCAGAGCAATAGTGTTTTTCTTTTCTTTTGGTTTTCTATTGTTACTTAGTTAATGTTTCCACTCTAACTAAGCTTGTTTATTATATGTTAAAATGGCATTAGATAAATGCATGATTAAACATCCCCAGAATATGTCTAGGAGGGCACAAAAGGAAGCATTTAATTTGAATTCCAGTATAGCTATAATGGTTAAAGAGGAGGTATCTCTATTGTGAAGAGCATTTATCTGAATGTTGGGCAAGAGCAGAGATGGGGGAAGTTTATTCCAGGTGTTGATGAGTTTCATGAATAAACAGCTAGATAGTGAGAACTCAGTATTTATACTCAGTTCCCAGAATTTCTGATTGTTATATACTCTAGTAATATTTGTATGCCTTTGTCTGCAAGCAAGTTAATAAAAATGTATTAAAAGTATACAGCAGAACCCTAAGAAACTAAGGAACACTTGAATGATCAGGTTTCTAAGAGAATAGAAATTAAGAAAGTTCTGAAGCATAGGTAATAGTAATTAATACACTGTCTCTTTATAAAACCTAGCAGGACCCTGCAGGACCCTCCCAGATACAAATGCCCCCTCCCCCGCTGTGTTCCTTGTTTGTAGAAAAATAATTTAGTTTCCTACGCCATCCCTGAGTTCTAAAAAGCAGATCCAAACCATTACTAAATAGGGAATTGAGGGAAGGCAGAAACAAGGAAAACTCAAGAAACAGTAGTTCAGCAATAAAACAATCCTAGTTCCTCCTCAAGGGATCTACAGAACAATCTGATGCATATCTTTGAGTTGTTCTGCAAGAACTAAAGCCCCTACCAAGGTGGAAAATGGTGAATGCACATTGAGCACAAGCATGTAGACCCTGGACTAGTTGGAGCCACAAGGTCAATGATTAAGATTTCTGAAACACCGACATGTTAGCTCACCTCCAGTTAGAAGAAAGTCATGCATCCTGCAGTCCTCACCCAAATGTTGCCTTTAAAAACCCTTTTCTAAAAGCAATTGGGGAATTCAACTCTTTTGAACATGAAATGCCCATTCTTCTTGCTTCACCCCTCAATAAGCTTTTCTCTGCTCCAAACTCAATGTTTAAGATTGTTTGGCCTCACTGTGTGTTGGGCACAGCAACTTGGGTTCAACAAAAAATTTGACTTTTGGATTACTTACCTACATCTTTTCTATTTCTGTGTCACTTCACAGAAGATTTGAATTTTGAGAGAAAAAACCTTGACTGAATTTGTTCTGGGTGGTTTGCTGTTTGCATTCTTAGTCATATTTTTAATATACGATTTAAAATCATTTTTAAAATGATTAAATATTAAAATCATATTTTAAAATCATTTAAAATATGATTATTTGTAAATGAAAGCCATAAATAAAAAGTTCAAAAAATCTCAGATATAGTTTTAGGTATATCTATGAGGAATTAAATCATGATGATATATATTTGAGTGGATAGTAATATCACTACTACAAAAAGTAAATATGAAAAATATAAATAATAGTAACCACCAAAAATTAATCCAGTAAGTTAGGAAAAAATGCTTAATAAATTGTTTAAATGTTGAATTATTATTCACTCATATTTATTATCATAAATCTCCAAATCATATTTCAACACAATATATCATAAATGCTGGGGTAGAAGTGGACAAAATATGTATTATCCATTGCAAATATTGCTACTGATTTCTCTAGCATAACACAAGATTAATCATTGAGACTAACAAATTAGAGTTTTTAAAGATTGACTAACAAATTCAAGAATAATCAGATCAGATTTAGAAATGGCAGAATACAATGTTATGAAAGATTTAGAATGACTCATTTAAAATATAGTTCATTGTGTACAGAAGGTGTCTCAAAACAATACTTTTACTCTTCTGATGGTTGAATTTTAAATAAATGTAGAAAATCAACGGATGATTCACAAAAATGTCAAAACAATTACCCTATCTCAGACACGATAATATTTAATTTTATCTTTGATTTATTTATAAATAAATTTAAATGATTCATAAATAAATTTAAATGATTTTACTATGATCAAAATAAATTTATAAATAAATTTAAATGATTTTATTATGATCAAAATCTTACACTATTAGACCACATTTTGTGAAATCAATGAACAATTTTCTTTATTTATTAGACACCTTTGCACTTTGGGAAAATTTTGACTTTATAATTTTGATTCACTAAATTCTCTTGTTTAATACAGTCCAAATTTCCAAAGTTTTTATAGTTTTAAAAGGTGTAATATACAAAGTGTAAATATTAATAAAAGTATTCATTTGAAAGTGAGTGGAAGAGATGAATAGGGTGGCAGCTTTATATATGGAAAAAATAAAACTTACTTGGAATTTGGAAATCATGGGTTTACATTCCTCTACAGATACTATAGATTTTATGATCTCAAGTCACTTTTAATGAGAACCATAGTCTGTAATATAGGAATATTAATGATTGACTTACTTTCATTTTTTCAGTTACTCTATATCAATAATTTATGAGACATTGCTGTTACAATAGTGATGATATGTACCAGCTACCTACAGTTATGAAGGTAGTTTATGTTGTTATTAGACTCTTGTCAAATATCAGTGAAGAGGGAACACTTGATTCTACCTGTAATTTTTTTCTCACCAAAATGGGTCTGTCAATTGCATGAATAAAAACAGCATTTAGGTTCAAGGAGCCATTGTCTCTCTTTTGCAAAATATTGCTACTCCACCAGAGCCACAAGCTAAATGAGAAATATAAGGTTAACCCGGATTGTTTTCAGGGAAGTGTTTTTTAAGGCAACATATGGGTGTATGGGCAGCAGGATGCATGACTTTCTTCTGATTGATTGGTGGTGAGGTAACAGGGTGATGTTTCAGAAATCGTAATCATCAACCTTCTGATTCCAACCAGTCTGGGGTATTTGTGCTTATGTTCTGCATGTGGTTACTGTCGACCATCCTCCACCTGATGGCAGTGGGGGGGAGGGGGGAGTAAGGGGGAAGAAGGGAGGGTGGTCTTTGTTCCTGCTAAACAACTCAAATATATGTATCAGATTGTTATGTATATCCCTTGAGGAGGAATTAGGACTATTTTATTACTGAACTATTGTCATTACTTTTCTTCTTTAACTGCTTTTCCTTAGCTTCTGCATTCCCTCACTTTCCTAGTTAGTATCTGCTTGAGTCTGCTCTTTGGAACTCCTGGAAGGCGTAGGAGACTAAAACCTTTTTCTATGAACAAGAAACAGGGGCTACGGAGCAGTTTTTGTACCCAGGCAGGCCCTACAGGGTTCTACATGGTTTAAATTCTCCCTTTTCTTAGCTATTCCTCAGTCTTGAGGGAAACTGGTACAGGACAAGAGAATAAAGTTTTGGATAGAGAGGTTAATCATTAACTTGGCAGAGGAACTCAGTTTTAAGGGGACTCAGTTTCACCTCCCTTTTTGAGAAGCAAACATGTAAATGATATTTATTTCTTCCTGTTAACACATGGCCCATGTTAATTACCCATGCTTTACAAATGCTCCTTGTTCATAGATGAGTTCATTAGATTAGTTAAAAAGTAACTAGAGAGAGAAAATAATGAAAAGGTGAACTGAAGTCAAATACAGAGTTTTCACTTTAAGAAATCACTTCCACTAAAATGCCTTATTCATTGCAACAGGTTTAACTCAGAATCCCATTAACTCTGACTCTTTTTGCAAAGATTGTAGCTTGTCTTTGTCTGTCTTTTAATATGAGAAAGAAAAAAAAAACAGAATAATGTTTTTACTGGTAATAAATAATTTTTTTCAAATTTTTACCCTCCTCTTTTGACTATATTTTACTTGTATTTTCACAAAGTATTAGAATTAACTTTTAATTTCACTTTGGTAATGAGTAGAAACTGTTTAATGTTGGAATAGCAATTAAAAGTTTCATATCATATACTAAGGGATTATCAAATTTTGGGTCTCTGCCTTCAGAGTATATTTTCTAAATGGAGCTCTAATTAGAATTTGTATATTGTAAAGACAAATTATAGGGAAAAAACTAAATCTGTAGCTAAAAGTAGGAATATTTAATAATACAGAGAAAAAATTGAGTTGTTTACATAGACTCTGTATGTGTCTATAAATATGCATGCATGTGTAATAAATTGGAAGTTATTATGTTTTCAAAAATATCTTTTCCTCTTTATCAAAAGTAGAGGTTTATTTTAGAAAATATATGTATTTAATACAGGTAAAAGAAAAAAGGAAAAATTCCTACACATATAGAGCATGTTCAATTCTTAGTTTATTGTTGATTCTATAACTAAGATATTACATTCTATTTTATATCAAGCTTTTCTCCTTCGGTAATACCTGGTGGCCATCTATAAATGGTATCCAGTCGAGATATTATTATTATTAAATATTATCTTTAAATTTTTGAGACACAAACATTCTTGCTATTCTTTATTGATTAGTAGTCACTTTGATTCTAGTTTGTGGTAATGATGAAATGTATTTCAAAAATATGCTTATAATTTATCCTTGTATAATGTTATTTGATTTCTAGGGGACAGTTCTTAGGAAAGAATTGCTGAAATGAAAAATGTATGAAAATTTAATTTTCATAGAAATTGCTCCTCTATTTTTTTGGAAGTTATGTATTTTCAACTTTTTTTTTTCAACTTTTTAATTTCAGTTTGTTAGATTGTTTATATCTGGTTACATTTTTGGTTCAATTATTACAGTTCTCTCCTTCAAAGCTATCAATAATATGCATACAGATGTCCCTTACCCAGTTTATCATTTTCTTTCTAATCATGTTTAATACTTTGTTCATTTCAACTTAATTATATGGCTCTGTTCTTGGCTCTGTTCTTCAAGCACTTCATATATTTTCATCAATGGTTATTCTTTTCCTTATGCTTCCAATTTGGCCTTCATATATGTGATGGCTTAATTTTGTTCCTCAATATTTTCTTGAATTATTTCTTTTTGTTATTTTGTTATTGCTTCCTTAGGCTTTTTCTGTGTGTCTCACTCATTCATTTTTATAGAGATAATTGTTTCAGTATTATTTTTTAAAATTCACAATGATATGCAGTCATTCCTCTTTTGTGGCAATGTCTTTGAGGTAGTGTTCTTTCTTTGACATTTATGGTTTATTCATCCTTTTCTTACCTATTTTATATATATTTAAATGACTATGATTATATATAGTTTAATTTCCTTTTAGCTGTCAGTCTTCCTTGTACAAGTTTCTCTTTTCCTGGAATATTCAGAAAGTTCATATGAGGAGCAGCAAAGTATATATTCTTAGCAAGTATCGATTCTCCTCATGACATAGATCTTTGTGTGTTACAGTCTATTTAGTGTTTTTCTTCTGAAAAAAAAAAAAAAGATGTCACTGCAGGAAATCTCACAAGACAATATGCCCTTTCTCGTATGTTTTTCTTTTTTTAAAAAAAACAAGCCTAAAACAAGTCTTTTTTTTTTTTTAAACACACCTTAAAAGTCATCTTTGTCATTGCAGTGGCTATCCTTCCTGGATTTTTCATAATTTTTCAACTAGTCACCAATAAAATGATTGTTTCCAACATTTTTCTCATGATAAAATACATGATAATTGATGATAGGTTAATAATTTTCAACATAATACTATGCATCCAATTAAAAATTTATATATTTCATTCATTTATGCACATATGTAATTGTGTGTATGGTATATACAGCATGTATGTATATGTATAAATGTGTGTGTATGTGTATGGTTTATAGTGTGTGTGTACAGATTCATACATATACACACACACTGTATTCTCGGGTACATAATTAATATTAGTGAATATAGTTTTTAGGGGAATTTTTAAAAAATCTAGTATGTGGATACATTCTGTTATTTATTTACCCATGTAAATGCTCATTTGTATTACTGTTAAAAGTTGAGTTGGATTTTACCATTTTCTTTTCACTGGCATTAGCTCTGTGCTTGTCTAGCCCAAATATGTTTATCTAACCATTTAATCTCAGGTTTTGTGATTATTCAATGTACCTTAATAACGATTATATATACTTTTGTGGGGGAAAAGAAGAAGAAATTCTACCACAAATGTATAAAAATGCTTTTCAGTTTCTGTGTAAGAAAGTCTATGGAAATATGTTATTTTTATCAATTGAAAGAGTTACTAGATATATAAGCATTTAGTGAATATATGTTCAGTATCACAAAGAAGAAGCTGATGAGGAAAGCATACCTACTATTGAAATGACCTAGAAATAAGTCAATATTGAATGATAATGAGTTCAAAGTAAAGTTTGATTTTTAGGTCAAGAAAAATAAGCAACAAAAAAAGATTTTTGCATGAAGAGTAGAGGAGAAAGTGTTTAAATCTAGTTTTAGAGCAGTGTTCATGAAAATAGTCGACTAACACAAATTCCTATAAGGAAAAGATAATAAATTAAATGGACTGATAGAAGGAAGAAGTGTATATATATATCTCTAAATATCAGAGAAAAAATAGGATTGCATTTGAAGAAAAGATACTTATCTGCTATCTTTTTCTTTAAAATAAATTTATTTCTTTTATTTTTGGCTGCATTGGGTCTTTGTTGCTGCGTGTGGGCTTTCTCTGGTTGTGGCAAGTGGCAGCTACTCGGGCTCTTCATTGCAGTGTCTTCTCTTGTTGCGGACCACAGACTCTAAGCACACTGGTTTCAGTCGTTGTGGATCGTGGGCTCTAGAGCGCAGGCTCAGTAGTTGTGGCGCACGGGCTTAGTTGGTCCTCTGCATGTGGGATCTTCCTGGACCAGGGCTCGAATCCACATCCCCTGCATTGGCAGGCAGATTCTTAACCACTGCGCCACCAGGGAAGCCCTTATTTGCTATTCTTTTCCCATGCTGACTGCTTTCAAAATATATTAAAACAAAGCTGGTCATTTGAATAAAATAAATATTCACCTGAGTTTCCTTACTCAAGCTACTTACTACGTAATCATATCTATTACCTTTAAAATTCCTTCACTGAAACACATCTCACATATATAGAAGAGCGGTTACCACCTTCTTTAGCCGGTATTGGTGCCTAGTTTTTCTGATTCTAACCAAAACCTGAATAGGTCAATGTTTTTATGCAGGCCCATTCCAGCATCACCATGGAAACATCACTCCATCAGTGAGATAATGAGCTGATAATGAAGATAGCAGTTGAATAATGGACATAACAAAGGCAAAGAGAGATACACCCAAGGGGTGATTTGAGGGAGAAAACAATAACAGCAACCAAAATACCATATCATTTATGTGCAGTGATGGAACAAATTATACACAATTCTAACATTAAGATATTATGTTTGAGTGTTTCTGATCTTGGTACTTGTTTGTGATGTTACTTGCATGATATAAAATAGAGTTTTATTGCTCCTCTGGTTTTCTGTCTTGAACTTTCAGGTTTTAGGAGTCAAATAAAACAAAGGAATTACATTATATGAAATAATGCATCAGGTAGTTTCCCAAGTCACTTCTATTTCCATCTGTGGAATTTATAAACTTTAAATGGCTGAACTATGTCCAGAACAGCAAAAACTTGATAAGATCAATAATATATCATGGTAATTCTTTAGTGTGTATCAGAATAGGCAATATTTGATTATAGTAACATAATCTTCGAGTTAACCTAGCTAAAACACTAATGGAATATATTGGCTAGTTTAGTGAAAAAATATGAGGTAATGTAGGCATGGGGACTGTTTAGTTTCAGCAGTTAAAGTATCTCATCATTATTTGTTCTCATCTCTCTCTTTTACTATATGCCATTTTATCTGAAGACTGACTTCCCATTATGCTTACAAGATTTCTGCTGAGAATTCTCAGATCATCATTACTGTATAATTAACTAAAAGGTAAGATTGCCAGATGAAATACACAGTTAAATTTGCATTTTTGACAAAGAGCAACATTTTTTAGTATAGGTATTTCCTATACAAAATTATTTATTTGTCTAAAATTCAAATTTAACTGATGATTCTGTATTTTATTTACTAAATCTGGCAATCTTACTAAATGAAACAATATAATTTTGTTTTTGGAAACTCTTAAAAAATGAGAAAGCTTCTTTTCAGAAGTTCCCACAAAATATCTTCTCATAGCTCATTTTCTCAATTTTGTCATGTATCCATACCTGAACAAACAATGATGGTCAAGGGATGAGATTTTGCTGGTTCTATTTAGCTTGAGCTGCATGCTGCACTAAGTTTCTGGAGAAGCATAACTGGAATACTACAAAAATTGATTAGTCATGAATAGAAGGGTACTAACTATTGAGGAAGAAATGATAAGAGTTATATCCCAAAACATAACGGCAGAAGCTACATAGCATAGTCTTAAATATTGTGGAGTTTGAAGCCACACTGTGTGGATCTTCACCATATTGGTGATATAACCCTGGGCAAGTTGCTTGACCTCTTTGTGCATCAGTTACCTCATTTCTGAAATTGACATTATAATAGTATCTACTTTTAATAGTTTTTATTTAATGCATATAAAGTACTTAAAAATTGTTCGCATTTAGAAAACCCTTATCTTATAAATAGCATGAGGAAAACACACTTCAAAATGATATATTGGAAAACCTACACGAGTTATCATTAATTTATAAACGTTCATAATTTACAACTTGGAGAATATTCTTCTAACTTATTTTATATAAGTCTGTTTCTGGAGCATTTTATTGGGGGTAGGGAAATTATTTAGATAATTATTGCAATTTAGCTAGTGCTCAACTATGTAATTTTTTTATTGTAGCAAGCACACTTAACTTGAGCTATATTCACTTAAATTTTTGAATGTACAATGCAATATTGTTAACTATAGGCACTACGTTAAAGAGCAGATTTCTAGAAATTCTTTTTGCATAAACTTTATACCTCTTGAACAGTAGCACCATATCATAGAGTTATTAGTTGTCTAGTGGGGTCTAGAAATTTATTCTAGACTGAGATGTCATCTTATTCAATTCAGACTGTTATAACAAAATACCATATATTGGGTGGCTTATAAGCAACAGAAATTTATTCTTCACAGTCTGGAGGCTGGGAAGTCCAAGATGAGTAAGCTGGCGATTCAGTGTTTGGTGAGAGCCTGCTTCCTAAGGTGGCTGTCTTCTTGCTGTATTCTCATTGGCTGGAAGGGGGCGCTGGAGATCTCTGGTGTCTCTTTTATAAGGGCACTAAACCCATTCTTAATTACTTCCCAAAGACCCCACATCCAAATACCCTCACATTGGGGCTTGAGTTTCATCATATGAATTTGGGGGAAGCATAAACATCAAGTCTATAGCAGATATTAACAGAAAGTTGAGTGTTTTCATTTCTTTCTAGCTGATCTGTTATTCCCTCTGAGGTCTCTACTCTTAACTGGTTTTCAGTAGCAAGGCATAGGATGGGATTTTTGGGGGGAACATTGGAAGAGTAAAACAAAAATCCACTAGATTTATTTTAATGTTTTATATACAATCTCTGCTCATAAAATACAAGCTAATTTTCAAAGTTTTCAAAATCTCTTTCCCCAACCTGGTCCTGTGTTCATAAGTGAAATAGTTGAAAAAGACAGGAAACATGGCAATGAGGAAAGTACAGAATCTTCAAATCCATAAGATGTCCTCTAAGGACTGGTGTGCTCTGAAATGTGCTTCGTTCAGTCCCATCACTGAACATTCAGCTAGTCGATGTGTCTGATTTTTCTGGCTTAATTGTCTTGGATCTCATTTCTCTTTCACATTAGTCCAGGCTGGTAGTTCTTATAAGTAATTCTTTCTTCATTATCCTTTGACCCTTATCTCTGAATGTCTGCTACATTCTGCACTTGGATTCTTAACTGAGTTGTCTTCAGCCTCTACTTCACAGTGACTTTTACCTTTCTAGCTATAGTACATTTACAGAGTTCTTCTTGGCTCTCAGTTTGGTTACTTCTATTGACTCTAAAAAGCACGTGGAAATTTCTGGGTCTCAGCATGGTAAACGGAGATTGAAAGATATTCAAGAGTGACAATGCTGATTTTCTCTCTTTTCTTTACTAAAGCTTACTGACGTTTGAGAATAGCACTGTGCGGAGTGTCTCCTTCCTAAATCTCAAATATAAACTTCCGAAAGATATGTAAAATGCCTTTACTCCCAGGTCTGAAATCTGTGCAAGTCAGATTAAGACATCTGCATAGATTCTTGCTTTTATTATCTGTGGCTTTCTCCCATACAAACCCCTGGGACTAGAGCAGGTGTTGTTTCCTTCTTTCCTTTTACTATCTGGTTAGGAATTCCCTTGGGTTAAACTTTATAATCAGGTCATCAAGACCTGGCTCTTGATATGATAAATGCAAAAAATAAGGAATATAGAAAATATTGTATTTTTCACAAAGTTTTATATTTAAAAGCTAAATAACTTTCTATTTTTTGCCATCCTGCAAAAAATGCTAAGTATTCACATAATTAGTGAATTCTTTAGGGTATTTAAGAATACAAAAGATGAGTTCAGTATTAATATATTTGTATATTTCAAGATATTTCCTCTGGTACATAAACATATAGACAGAGCAGAATTCTCTGCTGCTACACTTTTTTTTTAAAGAACATAATAATCACATTTACAGGAAAACTTGTCAAAATGTTAAAAAGGGAAAAATATTCTAGAAGCTTCTATTGGCAAGTAAATGGAGGTAATCCTTAAGATCACATTTCCCTTATGCAGTATCCCTAATGATCACTTTGATGGGTTTTAGAAGAGTGATTTTTTTTAAAGAGAAAATTTCCACAGACTTTATTAGAATCTCAAAGTAGCTGAAAAAAGGAGCTTTTATAAACTCTGCTCTAAACAGCTTACTCTCATAAGTTCTATTCCAAGGGATAAATTAGAATTCCAAGGGAAATAACTTAGAATATCCATATTTTGTATCCTTTGTATCCTTCAATCTTTTGCTTCTAAAAATGAATGGGAAAATTAAAATTGTAAGAAAAAAAACCTTAGCCACAAACTCTATGTCAAATATTATATATATTTCATATTTTAAATTTTATTAGAGTTTTAATTTTGATTTTGTGTGAGAAGATCTCTTTTCAAGAACTATTTTTGCCAGTTATTATCAGAGACAAGTCACATACTCTTTCTAAGTTTCAATACTTGCATATGTAAAATGGCCCAGGTAGACAGTATATAAAATATACGGAAAATATTTTATTTTTGGAATAAAATATGTGTTTTATGTATTAATATTAAGGATACAGTCATCTGGACAAGCACTGTGTAGAGACAAAAAATGTTAGATGTTTTTGTTAATTGCTAAATAAACAAGCTAGCAAGTTCTATTTTATAAAATAAAATATCCAATATAAATGATAAAAGTTTTATCGAGTTTAAAAATATGATTATTTGACAGAGTATGCTAAGCATCAGCTCATTTTCCTTACAATGGAATTGGATTTTAATAGACATGGGTATATTGGATATATATGATGTGGAGTATCTTAAAGATGATGGCATCTTAAATGGTTTTCCAAATGTTAAAATAGTTTTTAAAAGAAAAAAATAAAGGTATGACTTAATTTTATGTACTAGATCAACCACTGCATATTATCATACAGCTTTTTCTTCAAAATGACTTGAGTATGCTTGTTATATTTCATTTTTTTGTCACTAGATGGCATACTATGTGTAAAAATAATTTATGAAGATGAGATTAAATTAATGCAAATAAACACAAACGTGTAAATTGTCAGAGAATACCATCAAGTTCAAGTAAAAATAACCACAAGAAAAGTTAAAATTCTTTATGTAAGACTTTATTTCAAGGTTATTCTTCTTATGACAATTTAATTATAGCAAGGTGAAAAACAAAGTTTCAATTTTATATGGATATAATGTACAAATATTATTACATTCTATTATAGCGTAGGTTTAGAAGACTGTCACATTGAAATAAATATCAAATGAATGAAAATAATTTGATTTTTTTAAAAATTCCCAATTTAAGAAAGAGGGGAAAATATATTTGCAGCACTTAGTGAATACCCACATTATTTCACTCACTCATATGTGTTATTTATTTTTTAAAATGCTACTAGAAAAAAATTTCTAATCTACTCTAACATACATGGCTTGCTGTCACTGTCATAAAAGGGAAAGAAGGAGAGCCAGCTTTTAATTATTTACTGCTGCACACAAACTACCCAAATTGTAAGATTTAAAGCAATAATTTGTTTGCTCTTAATTTTTTTCTTTTTTTAATTTGAGCACTGCTCAGTGGGAACTGCACAGCTCTGTTCTTTGTGGAACAACTTGATGGGGCTAGAAAATATAAATGCAGTGCGGCTGCTTGTTGGCTGGAAGCTCAACTGGAACTATAATCTGGGGCCTAAATTCTCTTCCACATGGTTGCCTGGGCTTTTTTCCACAGCATGGCAGGCTAGATTTTGAGAAGACAGAGAACTTAACTGTTTCCTGAAAACTGGCACAGAGTAACTTCCACTGTATTCTTTTGAACAGTCATAGATCCAGTTACACAGTTCAGATTCCACAGGGTAGAGAAACAGACTGCACATTTCCGTGAGGGGAGTGACAAAGAATTTATAATTTTCTTTAATCTGCAACATTCTACCCTCTAGCCACATTTTCTTTCTTTTTTTTTTGTCCACGTCGTGCGGCATGCAGTTATCTTAGTTCCCCCACCAAGGATTGAATCCGTGAACCCATACCCCCTGCATTGGGAGTGTGGAGTCTTAACCACTGGACTGCCAGGGAAGTCCTACCCTCTAGCCAAAATTATTTACATAAATCTCATATGCAAAATACCTTTCCTCCCTATAAGACACAAAGGTTTATCTCAATAGTCATCATACTCAAATCCAGAACATTTTCATGTGTATCAGGAGACGCAGGTGTGGAGGTTGATTTTCAGGTGAGGTTTCTATTGATTTAAAAGTATATGTGACAAGATTCAAAGTGTTGTGCCCTCCACACACTAAAATAAAATGACAGGTGTAGGGAAAGTGCAATGGGTACTTTCTTTTAGAAAAGGAGGAAAGTGGGAGCTCATAGCAGTCATTAGTTTATAGTGATTCTGAAATTTCTGGGTTCATACTGCTAATTGCTTGATTAGTGCTCAGACCTGCTCCCTGCAAAAGATTTTCTGTGGCTCTTGGTTTTCATTCTCTGAGCTCTTGGCTTTGCCCTTTGCTATTATAAATATTCCAAAATTGCAGGTGTGTAGCTTTCTCAGTCTGGACTGTGTTCATGGAAGGTTAAGAGTGTAGAGGCCTCTCTTCCTTTTAAACTTACCCTGTCTCTTTCGGTCCAAGTGAATTAATCTTTTGAAAACTTTGTGAGTTCTGTTTATGCAATTTATATTCAAATAAATGAGACAAAATGTGAGACAAGCACACATTTCTTTCCAAGGAAGGCTCTTCTCCACCTTAGGTCACATTTGAGGCTGCTGTTGGACAACACTCTTATGATGCTCTTGTTTTAAGACACTAAGTTTTGGGGTGGTTTGTTATTCAACAATATGTAGCTACAAAAAAATTTGGTTCCAGAAATGGTGTATTGCTGAAACAGAAACCTAAAACTTATGGAATTAGCTTTGAAACAAAATGTTAGGAATACTGGTGAAGGCTGGAAAGACAGTGATATTGTTAGTGAATATAAGAGGAAAGTGAAATAACACTTGCCAGTTCTGTTACTTGAGATGTTCTGGAAAATAGAAATGGTATCTAATTAACTCATGGATGTGGCCAAGAGGTTTCCAGGAAGAATGCTGCAGGTAGTAAATGACTTCTCTGAGCTGGTTATGATAAAGTACAAAACTGTGAGATGAGCTAAAATTAACTCTTCTGTTCTTACGTAGGCTATAAAGGAAAAATAAAGGAGCAGACCTGCGTTTGAAAATAAAACTTTCTCAATCCAAGCCTTAAGTTATCAAAGTAATAAATTGCTACATGTAAAAGGTTAAATCCAGTGTGACTTTAAATCCAGTAAAGTGGCCTCTGAATCAAAAATATCAGTGGAGGATTTGTAAAACCCTTTTCTAAGACCTCAGAAAGACTTAAGGGCGTGCCTCACAGACCCATACAGCTAGACAACTTTAAACTTTGCAACTCACCACTTTGCACTTTATCATAAGGTCAAAGAAGCCAAAGTATTTGGATCCCTCTCCACTGGAGATCTGTCTATTCTCTCCCACTGGGGAGTGAGAGAAATGATGAGACTATATTTAATAATATTATATTGTATAGTTGAACTCTGCTAAGAGAACAGATCCTAAGTGTTCTCAACACAGAAAAAATAAGTGGTAACTATGTGAGGTAATCGATGTCTTATTTGGCTTGATTGTGGTAATCATTTCACAGTGTATACATATATCAAATCATTTGTGTTATATACCTTAAATATATACAATTTTTATTTTCTAATTGTGGCTCAGTAAAGCTAGAAGAAATATCAGTCCTCTCTTCCTCTTGTCCTGTATAAGTCACATATAATATTCTTGTATTTAGGTATAACCTAGTTTAAAAAGGAATCTCAAAAGTAGTATAAACTTAAAATGTTATTTGTATTTCTTGTCCAGCTGTTCTGCATCATATCCTCATTCTTCATTACCTAAGTAATAAACTGGACACATTCTATAATTTTCTGGTCACTTTTGTTTATGAGAAGTCAAGTCTGGTTTAAAATTTCAATCTTAAACTAATTTAAATTTTGTATCTTTCCCATCTTCTAATGCAGACTTAAACCATACCCTTAGTTTAATAGTGATAGAAGTTAGGGAGATAAAAGGTAAAACCTGACTTTGTGACACTGATTCCATCCTCTTTAAGGCCAGTCTCCTTTAGTGCTGGAGATAAGGAGAGGGAGGGAACAAGAAGATCTTATGAAAATCTTAGAAAGATGACCCAGTTCTGGCTCAGGTCAAATGTCCATCTGATTCTGTTAGCTGCTGGTGCTCTATACTGAGTTGGGGAACGTGACCCCTTCACTAGAGCCACAGACACTAAGTGAACTATTTTACAGTCTTCAATTAAATTTCAGTGGAATGGGCCCTATGCTTTTCTTCTTGTTTGTATAACTCTAGTTACATTTTTCATCTTTATACCAGAATTAGACACCAGTCTCTATGTTCATGGTTATTTCCAAACATTAGGAGACACTTTCCACAGTCTCCCAAGAATAATCCCACCAAATTCCCTTTTCTTGGAAGATCTAGCATAGAACTTCAGATGCAGTATCTCATAAAGCAAGAAACTAGCTTTGCTGAAAGGTGATTCATTTGTTGTTGGACTGGGCACTCCCCTTCCTTGCTTAACAAGGAGAAGTAAAAGAATCTCTCTGGACATTTCACAACACTATACACCTCTCCTTCTTTCTTTTTAGGTATTGATTTGGGGTAAAGGGTAATCCCTGGTTATTTCTATAGTTCTATGGCCTTTAAATAACTCCCACTATCACCTGCTGCCCTAATTTTCAGTAGTTCTTTTTACAATGTTGAGATTTTTGAACAGTATGTTATTACTCAGAATATCAAGATTAGGGGGAAAAAAGAACATAATTTACATTCTAGGGCTTCTATTCAGTAGGCGTACCAAAGATAATGATAACTAATATCAATTAAGGTTAGTAATTTATGTAAATGAGATGAAAGAGAGAGGTTTGTAATCTGTGAAGATGAGCCATGTTTACCATCATTCTCATCCATTCCAAAGATGAGAATGTCAGAATGTTTTTCTCTGGGACTGGAAGAGAGGCAATGGGAGGAAGGACACTTTTTACAAATTTTTTTATTGTTTGTTTTCCCCACACACACTACTGCTACTTTAAAAAAATACAGGTGATATAAATGTGCAGTATACCTGAATGTTTATGTGGGCTAGGGACAATTTCCATTTGAATGCCTTTGGAAGGCCTTAGGGTGTGGAACCCTGGAATAAAACAAGTAAGAATTAGTGAAGAAAAGAAATAGGTGGACATATTAAGAAGAGTGTGCAGTGTGTGACAAGATCTTGAACAAAGAAAGTGTAGAACATTAGAAACATAGCTAATAAATCTACAGTACTTCCTTCAAATTTATCTTTCTGCTTGAACCTCACCCTGGGAAGGAGTCATAATATGAGGTATGAGAAATGTTATCAACAAAGAGAATTCTTTATCTTACGAATGTACTTTGAAGAAGAATGTAAGAATACCTAGATCTTTATAAAGATTAAGCAAGAAAATTGTGTTTGTTTTGTATGTTTGTTTATTAGTTTGATTTTGGCCTCAGAGAAAGAGATGTTGGCAGGATGATGACGGGAAGAATGAGAGGAATAAAAATATATAAGGAGAAAGAAGATTCAAGAAACTACCCCGCACCCCTGGGTTAAGGAAAAACTGAATAGCAATTGAAGAGAATGGTAGTAGCAATAGTAGTAGCAGTAATAACAAATAACAAACAGAAATGACTTTTGAGAACTTACTATGTGTTTCAGAAATTTTTGATAGAGGATCTCAATCTAAAAAATTCTATCAAACACTGCCTCACTCTATTGAACACTGCCATCTCTATCAATATGCTGAGATGGGTATATACATTTTACTATAAATTTAGGTTTGGATAAGTTACTATCTTTTTTAATGTTACATGCCTAATGAATGGTGGAAATGGGAGAAGGACCAAGGAAATAAATGGTTTAAACCATCTTCACTGCAATCTGGTCCTTGATTGATTACTATTAAGATTTTTTTTTATTGGTCTGCTTTATTTTTCTGGTGATGGACTTGAGGTCTCCAATTTCCCTGCCCTCATACTCTCTTAATTCCATTCCAGTCAGGCTCTTGACCTCTCATCACAACACTGAATCTGATTTTATCAATGCTGCCAATGATACACAATTTCCTAAAGTTAGTGGTCTATTTGCATCCTGGTTTTATTTGATTTACCAGAAGTATTTGACACAGTTATTTTCTCCTTGATATCTTTTTTCAGTTGACTTTCAGGACTGAATACTTTCTTGGATTTTTCCCCATATGCTGGAGTTGCACTTTGGTCTCTATTTCTGCATCCTTCTCTTCTCTTTGACTTTTAAAATTGAAGGGACTCTGGGCCTAGTTCATGATGAACTGAGGCCTCATGGCTTAAATACCACCTATGTACTGACAACTCTCAAATTTGTATTTCTAACCCATAATTCTTTTGTAACAAATTCTCATTCTTAAAACCTACATTCATCACTAGCTGATTATCTTTTAGATAACTTAAATTTAACATATCCATGTATAAACTTGGGATCATATTACAAAAATCTTATCTACGTGCAAACTCACTATTTCAGTTGATGGACAATTCTTTACAGTTTCTCAGGCTAAAAATATCTTTATTTCACCCTAGAATCCATTATTTTTAAAAACACTATATTCAAATATTCACAATATAATGCCAGCTCTCTTTACAGTATATTAAATTCCAAGCACTTCTTTCTTTCTCTACTTCTACCTCTCTAGCTGAGCCATCACCTCTCACCTGGATTTCCATAATAGCTTTCTAATGAGTTCTTCCTACTAATACCCACAAGCTTAGACCTCAAATACACAGCTGCCAACTTGAATCTTCAAGAAAATAAATCAGATTACATCACTCTTCTGCTAAAAACTCTGAATGGCTGCTCTTTATGTTCATTGTAAAAGCCAAGGTAAGATATCTACAAAGCCTGTAAGTAGGATGACCATATAATTTATGATTCAAATCAAATCAGAGAGTGAAAGAAGGAGTTAGAGTAATTATGCCAGAATAGTAGACATAAAAATAAGTTGCCCTGAGCAAGTGGAATGTTTCATCACCCTACTGCTAAGTTGCCTCACAATTTGACCCCATTACCTTTCTGATCTCTTCTGCCATCATCTCCTCCACTGTATTAATTCTGTTCTCATTTCATAGGCTTCCTTTTCTTCCTCAAACACATCATGCAGGCAGGCACAATAATACTTCAGAGCCTGTGCTGTCACCATGTTCTCTCTGCCTTGAATATTTTTATCTTGAGGATTCACTAGGATTATTGCCTCATCTCCTTATATTCTTTACCCAGATTTTGCTTCTTCCATGGGTCTACCCTGACCACCCTTTTAATCCTGAAATCTATCCCTCATTAACATTTCTGTAATGCTGTGAATCATGTACTGGATAAATTATGCACCTAACAAAATGCTGAGTATATAGTAAACAATAAATTCTAGTTATCATCATTAGTAGCATCATTATCACTAGATATTCCTTTAGATACAGATAAACATATATATACATATAAATATAGATATTGGAAAATAGAAATAGATTTATTATTAGGGATTGGCTCATGTGATTATGGAGGCTGAGAAGTTTCATGATCTGCCGCCTGCAAATTGGAGGCCTAGGAAAGCCAATGATGTAGTTCTAGTCCAAAATGAAGACCTGAGAACCAGGGAAGCCAATGGTTTAAGTCCCAATCTGAGTCCAGAGACCCAAGGACCAGGAGTGTCAAAGTCTGAGAGCAGGAGAAGATGAATGTTCCAGTTCAACAGAGAACAAATTCACCCTTCCTCCAGCTTTTTGTTCTATTCAGGCTCTCATTGTATTGGATCATGCCCACAGCACTAGTGAGGATGATACCTTCCAAAACTACCTTCACAGATACACCCAGAAATAATGTTTTACCAGCATTCTGGGCATCCCTTAGTCAAGTTAAACTGTCACATAAAATTAACCATCACACTGACCAGTAATCTCTTGCCAATGAGTTATTTGTTTAGCAAATATTTGCACAAAACCTATAATATCAAAGCAAAGTACATATATATTCCAAATTAAAAATATTAATTTATTACCTTGGTATGCTACATTTACAACATAATTTAAACTAGCTTGTTACCTTCTACTCACCAAAATCTAATAATACAATGCAATATTTTTTCTACATAAGGGGAGGTTCATATTCAAATGTTTTACTGCATGATTTAATCTATTTGTTGTAAGATTCTATGTTGTTTAATCTGTACTATTCTTGGGAACTATCCTCTAAACTCATAACTGTTCCAAGAAACTAAGACATAGATTCCTAACTAGGAAGAATTTTTCAAGGACAGATATAACATGAGCTTCTCTTTTCTCTTGTCTGAATACTACACATTATCACAAATGCATGAAAAATGTTCAATAAGTAAATATCTAAAATATGAGAGTAATAAAGAAATGTATATTTCAATTTCCTTGCTATTCCTTTTAATACTAAAATCTTCTCTGTCCCAATTCTTTAGTAAGAGTTCTTAGAAATTGTCAGACTACTAGGGTGATTTTTTTTTCTCCTTTGAAGTGAGGTTACATGGTATAAAAGAAAGTATAAATCAGAATTAGGAAATAAGGTTTTGAATTTTGCCTTTAACATTCACTTACTCTGTACAGTCAGACAAGTTAACTCAGTTTCAAAATGAAAATGCAAGGATGATGATTTTTCTTTGGATTTTTTTGTGAAAAATTAATAAGATATTTAACCTTCAGATTACAGGAAAAATCATGATCAAGGTTTACTTTCTGGGCAGCATGAAACCTTTTAATTTTATTTAATTTTATGTCCATTTTACAAGTAATTTACAGGTGTAAGAATAAAGACATACTGAAAGCAACGTTATTATATAATAATATATTTTAAACACAGTAAAGCTATTTTAATCAGTAAAACATCAGTAGAGATGAAAAGATACTGTCACAAATCCTTTTAACAACATGGGATCATACAGATTCTTACTCAAAACTATTGTGTGAAGTAATTTCCTTTAAATGAGTAACTGGAGGAGAAGACTATATTTGCATTTTGTTCTTGGAAATATATTGTTTAGTGATCAATTCTTAAATTTAAGAAAATTTATTTAAGATATCATCATCTGAAGATACATAGTCTGAGATTTCATTAATATGAAAAATTTCACCATACCACTGGAGTTTGAGTGCTGCTTTCTTTTTCTTTACATTCATCTTCTCATTGAATTTATCTTATAACTGTGGAATGTCACATTTCTTCTCTTTGCCATCATGGTTGGAGAATAAAAACATTTTATTCTCAGTTGTGTTCAATGAATGTGAAAGCAGACTACAAATATACTGTCTTATTCTTTTTAAATTCCTTCTTAAAAGATGATGCAATAGTTTGGACAACACAATATGAAAATGGAAGAATGACAATTTATTCCACTCTTGCCTCACCCTTCTAAGTGATTTCATCATTCATTTTCTCATTACTTATTCTTTTCTCAGCATAGTTGGGGAATAATCAGTGTAATCTTAAGTAATGATAAAACAATTCTTAGAATGATGAAATAGAGAATTATTTTATAATACAGAGAAAATAAATTCACTGTGATTCCATAATTCATTTTAGATTTATAACAGAATTCAATGGACCCAAATACTAAATGCAAGATAAAATGAATTATATTCTATTAAAAATAGGTAAGTTTCCTTTTTTGGAAGGACTCTAAGAAAGAATAAATTCATGAAACACAAATCCTTGAAAACAGAACTGCTGTAAAAAGAAACTCAAAACCAAAAATTGGTCCAGCGATCCTGATGTTATACCAAGGGTTAATTAACTTGGCACATTATACATGTTCAGTAAAAATTAGCTGGGCTTCCCTGATGGCGCAGTGGTTGAGAGTCCGCCTGCCGATGCAGGGTACACGGGTTCGTGCCCCGGTCCGGGAAGATCCCACATGCCGCGGAGCGTCTGGGCCCGTGCGCCATGGCCGCTGAGCCTGCGCGTCTGGAGCCTGTGCTCCGCAACAGGAGAGGCCACAACAGTGAGAGGCCCGCGTACCGAAAAAAAAAAAAATTAGCTTTATTTTCTCTTTCAACTAAGCAACTCGTTGATGTATTAAACACTGAAGAAGGTAGGGTTGGGGTGTAGGAAAATAGTAATAAGAAAGCAAAAGAGGCAATAATACTTATATCTATGTATTTAAAATATGTAAACAGTGAAATAGTAAATAGTAATAGTAATATTTACATATGCATACATGCACGTACATATTGATACATTACTATTTATGAATTTATGCATATATACACACACACAAATGCACACATGTATGTACTATTTTTGCTCTTTAAATTAATGCTACAAAATGTACATTTTCACAAATGCCCCTTTAAGATATTAGGTTGGTTGGCTGTATCTGCCACTTCACCAGAATTATCTGAGATTGTCAGAAATTAAAACAAACAAAAAATTCAAGAGTACGATATGTTATTTGGGAGAAAGATAATACATTCGAATGGGACATACTAGTTTTGAAATGCATTAATCCTGAAAATTGAAGCAATTTACTAAACTGCATTCATTGATATGTAGTAGATTAGTGAAAAAGGAAATCACTGCCTGTACCCTAGGTAAAATCTGAAAATACCGCTTAGGTAGATACATTTTTCGGTAGACATTTTATGTAGACATTACTGGTCCTAGCTGTCTATGACTTTTAATATGGCTATAAGCTATTATCTAAAAATCAATTTCTAGGACTTCCTGTTGGTGCAGTGGTTGAGAATCCGCCTGCCAATGTAGAGGACACGGGTTCAAACCCTGGTCCGGGAATATCGCACGTGCCGCAGAGCACCTAAGCCCGTGTGCCACAACTACTGAGCCTGTGCTCTAGAGCCTGCAAACCACAACTACTGAAGCCCACGAGCCACAACTACTGAAGCCCATGCACCTAGAGCCTGTGCTCTGCAACAAGAGAAGCCACTGCAATGGGAGGCCTGCTCACCACAACGAAGAGTAGCCCCCACTCACCACAGCTGGAGAAAGCCTGCATGCATCAACAAAGACCCAACACAGCCAAAAATAAATAAATAAAATAAATAAATTTATTTTAAAAATAATAAAATAAAAATCAATTTCTAATGAATTAATGTTCAGCCACATTAACAATGGAAGAAGAAATAGAAACACTTGTTTTTCTTCTAGGAGTGCAGAAGATGGTCTTTTCACATTTATTTTGAACTATAAGCTATATATATATATATAGTTTTCATTTAAACATTTCACTTTATATTGGCATTTTCATTTCTGTTTTGTTACTGCAAATGAGTTGTTGAAAGGACAAGATTTTTTTCAAGGTCATTTCAGGCATGATTCAAATGTTTACTTCATTTCCCTGAACAAGACATGTAGGTGATCATATGACATAGCATTTTCTATGATTCTCAATAGTGCTTTTTAAGGTAACATTTAAATTAGTCAGTGGTAAAAATTGGTATAAGGATGAAAATAAAATCAACAAATATAACAAGTGTAAAAAAATGTAATATTTAAAAAAATTGCTTGAGGTTTTAATGTCACTTTTGATTTATTCCTTTCACAAGAAATCAAGAATCCCAAAGATTTTTAGCACAAGCAACGTCTGTGTTAATTTATACATAGCCTACAATAAATAGGATATTTTATTTAATAAATAAATTAGACCTGTTAACTTATTTCCAACATACATATGTTAAAAATGAGACTGAGTATGTTTTTATTTGTGAGAGCAAGTATGTGTGTATATTTGTGTGGATGTGTGGGTGAACTGATAAATTTAGAAGCAACCTCACATCTTAATATTGAATAGGTACAAAAACTTTTAATTTGGTTGTTTGCAACTGCACATATATTCCCTTAGACTCTGTATTATACCTGATATTTGTGAGCTAGTTGACCCAGTGATGATTTAGAAACCTTGAGTTTGAAAAGTATAACTGCCAAAATGTTCATGGAAATACACACACACACACACACACACACACACACATATATAAAGAGAGAGAGAGAGAGAGAGAGAGAGAGAAAGGTTTTGAGTTGAAAGATATATGAAAGTTATAAAATTCCTCCCTGCACTCCTGCACTGTATTTGACCATCTTGGACACTCCCTGTATGAGTGCACTAGACACTTTCTGGAAGAGACACTGAGTCAGGGTTTCAGCTATAAGACACTTATTAGTGGTCAACACCTGTGAAAGAAGTGGGGAGAAGGATTAAACAGAAAAAGAACATCGACTGAGATGCAGTTCTGAAAATTCCTTTTCATGCAGTACCCTTCATTATTTTCCCACATCAGGTTAAAATAACTGGGCTTTATTTCCTTTCTTTCTTTAGCTGTGTCTTTAGTAGATTAATCTAATAGTCTATCATGCAGGCAGCTTCTGGATGATATCCTATATGATATGGCCAGTGGATTCTATATTACTGGTCCATTTCTGCAATGCCTTTGCTGTTTAGTGGTTGCCCTTGTTTGCCATAATTTTTTTGAGATCTAGTGCTGTCAGATGCTTGCTGAATCTCTGTGGGCAGAAAGACAAATCTATAGCCATAAGTTTGTATTCTACTGAGAATAAACTGTTGGCTCTAACAGACAGAAATAATACCACTGTGTAAATTTGCCAATCAAGTGGACAGTTCATGTCCTGGAAAAGTGGTGCAATATGAGGAACCTCATATTGGTCTCTGTTGTTGACAGGCTGGACATTCATCAGTGGCAGAAGCTAGATCACTCTGATAAATGGAGGTCGTGTTTGAGTCATATATAGTCACCATCTCTGAGCCCATTGTTGTCATTCTTACTTTAACACCCAATATGATAATTGTGACCCCTAGTTTCTAGGCTAAATCTCACTGCCTGGTTTCAATAGTTGCAGGGTTGTATCATCCTCAGAGAGCCAAGATTTATGTCAGCTTCTCCTATCATCAGTCCTGGTCTACAAAGAAAAACCTCTAGTGATCCAGTGATGCTGGTGTGTCACACTTAACAGAATTTTCCTTAAAACCTTGATAAATGGTATGTTCTTCAACTTTCTCATTGAACATAATTGGCTGATGAGTCTTCTGGTTGTAGTGTATATCCATTCCAATATGCCCAGTTTTCTGAGCCTTTTGTTTCTTTTCCATTACCACCTTCCAAAGTAGTTTTGATATTTTAATTGCTGATCATGTGCCTAAGAATTTTTCCTACCTTTAATTTTTGAATTTCAGCCTCTCTGATCTAATGTCTTCATACTTTGTCACATGAATACTTCCCCAGCTCCTGTCAGTACATGCTGGTTAGATCTTGCAGCTGTTTTGAGGTATATAGTCCCCTTATTCTATAATTAGCTCCAGGTTGTCCTAAGTTGAGATAAACTACAATTCATTCCCAATTATAGTTCTAGTGACCATGAAGGGAAGTGGTAGAAAATTCTGAGAAGGACATCTGTTTCATTGCTCTCTGAGGGAGTAGAGGACTGTTTGTTGCCTTCTAGAACAGATAAAGTGCCAACTGTTAGTAGGGGAGAAGCCTTTTTGGCTCAGAATTTTAAAATGTGTCAGAGATTTAGAATATTTGGGAGTGCTCACTCAGATGCCTCCAATTCATGTGTCATAATCCCAGGTTTTCAAAATCAGGACCAGATCCTGTTATCACCACCTGCCTTAGTTGAGCATTTAACTATTTCAAATTTAGCAAATTTGACTCTTAAGTACTGAGTTTGCCTTCATTTTCTCCACTCTCCCTTTGTAGGAGATGAGAGCTTCTTTATATGCAACCAAGAAGTTCATCTCACTTTTCACATCTGGGTTTCAATTCAGTGGATCAGCCCTCAGTTCTTCATTATTTCCTGTTGTTTATCAAAAACACTTAGTAATAGATATCTGAAGCCATTAGCCTTATAGCTACTTTTTGTTTCGTGCATCCCAATGATTTGTACACCCCCTTACAGTCCCTTCCATCTATACACAATCCTAATTTATTGATTGGTGAAAGTTTTAACAATTGGATTGCCAGCTTGGGTCAGAGGTTTGCTGTATCTATCAAAAGTGATAGAATCTTTATCGATAACCAAGCAATCACAGAGAGTAATTTAGTTCTGAAATTCTATCTTATTGACTACATTCTTGGACCATTTTTTTTCCAAATGTCACAGATAGAACTTAAAAAAAAATAAAAACAGATTCTGAGACAGAGTGGGGAGTGTGTATTCACTTGCTAGGGATGCCATAAGAAAGTACCATAGACTGGGTGGTTTAAATAATACAAATCTATTTCCTCAAATTTCTGGAGGCTAGAAGTCCAAGAATAAGGTATCAGTGGGATTGATTTCTTCTGAAGGCCTCTCTTTTTTACCTGTATATGGCTGTCTTCTTTCTGTGTCTTCATATAATCTTCCCTCTCTGCATGTCTGTGTCCTAATCTTTCCTTTTTATAAGGACACCAGTCTTATTGGATTAGGGTCCAGCTTAATGACCTCATTTATTCTTAATTACCACTTTAGAGACCCTGTCTCCAAATACAGTCACATCTGAGGAATGGGGTTTGAGGACTTCAAAATATGAATTTTGCCAGGAGACATGTATGCCCATAACAGGGTACAAGATATTTATTAAGAATCACCACTTGTGTAAAGAAAGGCTTGAGCAAAGTGAAAAGTGAAACTTGGTTGTAGGTTCAGGAAAGCCTCAGCTGACTCAGTAAGAAGCTCTGGAGCCAGTAATGCCTATCCCCAGCTGTCTCAGGCAAAAGGTATAGGCAAATCAGGAAGAGTATGACTTCAGGATAGGTACTTCTCTACTGCTGAGGCTGACTCACAAGGAGCTAACCACATTCCCTCTCTGTGGGAATCATTTTCCTCCTTGAAACTGGATCTCAGTTGCACATCTCTGTGTCTACCCCACTCCACTTTGAAAGTGTGAAATATATTTAAGTAAATAAATATGCCCCCAAAAGTACTGCTCTGAGCCTTGTAGGGGAATACAAAGATGATTTTGCCATTGTCCTTGACTTGGATTTTTCCCCCCACATCTCTAAGAAATTGAGATACGTACAAATAATACTAACACAAGATGAAATGTGTTAAGTAGCATTCAGGCATAAGAAACTAGCAATCAAATTGTCTTTCTTTTAAGCTATGGAGGTTCATTTCTCTCAAATTTACCTTGTGAGACAGAAATAATATTTAGAAGAACAACAATCAGGGACACTCAGGTTTAACTCTTTACTCATTTTAAGTGATAAGCAGCTCTAATAATACTTGGAAGCTAATTAAAAGAAGCTATTTTCCTCTTAAGCTTGTTTTTATTTTGTTTCTGTTTTATGAAAAGTTTTAAATAAGCCTACACACTCTCCTGAATGAATTTCCAGACTCCACAGCCTCAGTTAAAATACTAAGTTTCCTTTTTGGAAAAAAAAAGAAAGAAAAGAAAAGAAAAGCATATTTGTCTTGCATCTACTTCCACAAAAGAATCTATACAATTTATTATCTTGATATAGGAGATGTGACTAATAAAAAAGCAGTTTCAGGGCTTCCCTGGTGGCGCAGTGGTTGAGAGTCCTCCTGCCGATGCAGGGGACTTGGGTTCGTGCCCCGGTCCGGGAAGATCCCACATGCCGTGGAGCGGCTGGGCCCGTGAGCCATGGCTGCTGAGCTTGCGCGTCTGGAGCCATTGCTCCGCAAGGGGAGAGGCCACAACAATGAGGGCCCGCGTAAAGCAAAAAAAAAAAAAAAAGCAGTTTCATTATGCAGTTTCCACTATGGACAACAATCCCATCATAGGCAAAGAGATGTCTTACAATAGTATTACTGTAAACTTTTAGAGAGAGATTAAAGAGCATTGATGAATAACAACTGCTCTTCTGAATATATCAACTGTGTTCCATCTGAGATTTATAAACTGGTCAATAGTAATTCTCCCACAAAATATGTTCTATAGTAAAGATTAAATATTATATCCTCCAGGCTCACTGACATGCTGTGATACAAAACCTCAAGAGAGTTTTTTAGTATAAAATGAACACATGGCTTTACGTAGAAGCTTTAGATTGCATGAAAACAGAACCAAACACAATGGTGCTGACAGCAGGACTCACCAGAGTGGTAGCTCCTGTTCAAGTTTGGACGAGATAGCTGATCTTCAACTATATGGGTAAAAGTACTCCATTATTCTCACAGGTGTCCTGAATGTACTTATAATAAAAAACAATGAGAAAAATAGGACATTTACATTTAAAAGATTTAAAAAATAGCTATGGTTTACAGAAATTATAAACACTATTTAAGGATTGCTTAGTACCAAGTACAGCCTAAGCTTCACATGTGTTTTAGTTATTTTTTAATTGTCCCAGTGGTATGAACTGACATTGCTATATGCTTTGAAAACTTCAGTTTTAAACAGAAACATTTATTAAGAAACTCTTGTTGGATCACAGAAAGATAAAGACAGATAAGTTGTTTTCATAAACAGTATTCATATGTAAAATTACACATTTTATTTAGTTTGAAACAGTCTTTAAACAAAGGAGTCACACTAAATTATTTTCTTATGTCTTAGACTGCTAAATGCACAATTTTAATTTAGTTACTCACCATGAGAAGAAACAAATACGTGAGGTTGTCTGACTCATTTCAAATTTAACTAGGTTTTAGATGCATATCATATAGCTTATCCTTATTACACTAATACTAATATTATGTATTACTCTTCTCCCTCTGCCAAATAACCAAAAAACCATTTCACTGGGTGATATTTTGTTAGCTATAAGATACTTTGCAGTAATATGGTCAATCGAGAAAATTGTCAGAAGGTTTTGTTTAATATATTAAATCGCCTCATTTTTTAAAAAACAAGAGTTTATGTTAATAACAAATAGGAGAATGTATAAGCTTTAGAAAGTCAGTTATAGATAAAAGAAATGCTGTAATTTCTAATAAGCCCCAATGTTACTTTTTTAAAACATCTTTATTGGAGTATAATTGCTTTACAATGTTGTGTTAGTTTCTGCTGTACAACAAAGTGATTCAGCTATATGTATGCATATATCCCCATATCCCCTCCCTCTTGAGCTTCCCACCCACCCTCCCTATACCACCCCTCTAGGTCATCACAAAGAATCAACCTGATATCCCTGCACTATGCAACAGCTTCCCATGAACCATCCATTTTACATTTGGTATTGTATATATGTCAATGCTACCCTTCTCACTTTGTCCCACCTTCCCCTTCCCCACTGTGTCCTCAATTCCGTTCTCTACATCTACGTCTTTATTAATGCCCTGCCACTAGGTTCATCAATACCGTTTTTTTTTTTAGGTTCCATATATGTGTGTTAGCATATGGTATTTGTTTTTCTGATTTACTTCACTTTGTATGACAGACTCTAGGTCCATCCACCTGACTAGAAATAACTCAACTTCTTTACTTTTATTGGCTGAGTAATATTCCATTGTATATATGTAACATATCTTTGTCCATACATCTGTTGATGGACACTTAGGTTGCTTCCATGTCCCGGCTATTGTAAATAGAGCTGCAGTGAACATTGTGGTACATGTCTCTTTTTGAATTATGGTTTTCTCAGGGTATATGCCCAGTAGTGGGAGTGCTGAGTCATATGGTAGTTTTATTTCTAATATTTTAAGGAACCTCCGTACTGTTCTCCATAGTGCCTGTTATCAATTTACATTCCCCCCAACAATAAAGGAGGGTTCCCTTTGCTCCACACCCTCTCCAGCATTTATTGTTTGTATATTTTTTTGATGATGGCCATTCTGACTGGTTTGAGGTGATCCCTCATTGTAGTTTTGATTTGCATTTCTCTAAAGATTACTGATGTTGGGCATCTTTTAATGTGTTTGTTAGCAATTGGTGTGTCTTCTTTGGAGAAATGTTTATTTAGGTCTTCTGCCCATTTTTGGTTTGAGTTGTTTGTTTCTTTGATATTGAGTTGCATGAGCTGCTTGTATATTTTGGAGATTAATCCTTTGTCTGTTGCTTCACTTGCAAATATTTTCTCCCATTCTGAGGGTTGTCTTTTCATCTTGTTTATGGTTTCCTTTGCTGTGCAAAGGCTTTTAAATTTCATTAGGTCCCATTTGTTTACTTTTTATTTTATTTCCATTACTCTAGGAGGTGGGTCACAAAAGATCTTGCTGTGATTTATGTCATAGAGAGTTCTGCCTATATTTTCCTCTAAGAGTTTTATAGTGTCTGGCCTAACATTTAGGTCTTTAATCCATTTTGAGTTTATTTTTGTGTATGGTGTTAGGAAGTGTTCTAATTTCATTCTTTTACATTTAGCGGTCCAGTTTTCCCAGCACCAGTTACTGAAGGGGCTGTCTTTTCTCCATTGTAAATTCTTGCCTCCTTTGTCAGAGATAAGGTGACCATATATGTGTGAGTTTATCTCTGGGTTTTCTACCCTGTTCCATTGATTTATATTTCTGTTTTTGTGCCAGGACCATACTGTCTTGATTATTGTAGCTTTGTAGTATAGTATGAAGTCAGGGAGACTGATTCCTCCAGCTCCTTTTTTCTTTCTCAAGGTTGCTTTTGCCATTCGGACGCTTTTTTGTTTCCATACAAGTTGTGAAATTTTTTGTTCTCGTTCTGTGAAAAATGGCATTGGTCGTTTGATAGGGATTGCATTGAATCTGGAGATTGCTTTGGGTAGTATAGCCGTTTTCACAATGTTGATTCTTCCAATCCAAGAGCATGGTATATCTCTTGGTCTGTTTGTACCATCTTTACTTTCATCAGTGTCTTATAGTTTTCTTCATACAGGTCTTCTGTCTCCTTAGGTAGGTTTATTCCTAGGTGTTTTATTCTTTTTGTTGCAGTGGTAAATGGCAGTGTTTCCTTAATTTCTCTTTCAGATTTTTCATCATTAGTGTATAGGAATGCAAGAGATTTCTGTGCATTAATTTTGTATCCTGCTACTTTACCAAATTCATTGATTAACTCTAGTAGTTTTCTGGTAGCATCTTTAGGATTCTCTATGAATAGTAACATGTCATCTGCAAACAGTGACAGCTTTACTTCTTTTCATATTTGGATCCCTTTTATTTCTTTTTCTTCTCTGACTGCTGTGGATAAAACTTCCAAAACTATGTTACATATTAGTGGTGAGAGTGGACAACCTTGTCTTGCTCCTGATCTTAGTGGAAATGGTTTCAGTTTTTCACCATTGAGGACAATGTTTGCTGTGTTTTTTTCATATATGGCCTTTATTCTGTTGAGGAATGTTCCCTGTATGCCTCCTTTCTGGAGGGTTTTTATCATAAATGGGTGTTGAATTTTGTTGAAAGATTTTTCTGCACCTACTGAGGTGATCAGATGGTTTTTCTCATCAGTATATTAATATGGTGTATCACATTGATTGATTTGCATATATTGAAGAATCCTTGCATTCCTGGGATAAATCCCACTTGATCATGTTGTATAATCCTTTTAATGTGTTATTGAATTCTGTTTGCTAGTATTTTGTTGAGGATTTCTGCATCTATGTTCATCAGTGATATTGGAATGTAGTTTTCTCTTTCTGTGAAGTCTTTATCTGGTTTTGGTATCAGGGTGATGGTGGCATCATAGCATGAGTTTGGGAGTGGTCCTCCCACTGCTATATTTTAGAAGAGTTTGAGAGGGATAGGTGTTAGCTCTTCTCTAAATGTTTGATAGAATTCGCCTGTTAATCCATCTGGTCCTGGACTTTTGTTTGTTGGAATATTTTTAATCACAGTTTCAATTTCAGTGCTTGTGATTGGTCTCTTTATATTTTCTGTTGTTTCCTGGTTCAGTCTTAGAAGGTTGTACCTTTCTAAGAATTTATCCATTTCTTCCAGGTTGTCCATTTTATTGGAATATAGTTGCTTGTAGTAATCTCCCATGATCCTTTGTATTTCTGCAGTGTCAGTTGTTACTTCTCCTTTTTCATTTCTAATTCTGTTGATTTGAGTCTTCTCCCTTTTTTTCCTGATGAGTCTGGCTAATGGTTTATCAATTTTGTTCATTTTCTTAAAGAACCAGCTTTTAGTTTTATTTATCTTTGCTAATGTTTCCTTTATTTCTTTTTCATTTATTTCTGATATGATCTTTATGATTTCTTTCCTTTGTTAACTTTAGGTATTTTTGTTCTTCTTCTCTAATTGCTTTTGGTTAAGCTTAGGTGTTTATTTGAGATTTTTCTTGCTTCTTGTGGTAGGATTATATTGCTATAAACTTCCCTCTTAAAACTGCTTTTGCTGCATCCCATAGGTTTTGGGTCATCGTGGTTTCGTTGTAATTTGTCTTTAGGTATTTTTTTATTTCCTCTTTGATTTCTTCAGTGATCTCTTGGTGTTTTATAGTGTATTGTTTAGCCTCCATGTGTTTGTATTTTTTACAGTTTTTTTTCCTATAATTGATGTCTTGTCTCATAGCATTGTTGTCGGAAAAGATGCTTGATATCATTTGAATTTTCTTAAATTTACTGAGGCTTGATTTGTGACCCAAGGTATCATCTGTCCTGGAGAATGTTCCATGTGCACTTCAGGAAAAAGTGTATTTTGTTGTTTTTGATTGGAATGTCCTATAAATATCAATTAAGTCTATATGGTCTAATGTATCATTTAAAGCTTGTGTTTCCTTATTTTTTTTCTGTTTGGATGTTCAGTCCATTGGTGTAAGTGGGGTGTTAAAGTCGCCTACTATTATTGTGTTACTGTTGATTTCCCCTTTTATGGTGGTTAGCATTTGCCTTATGTATTGAGGTGCTCCTATGTTACATGCATAGGTATTTACAATTATATTTTCTTCTTGCATTGATCCCTTGATCATTATATAGATTCTCCCTAGTTTCTTGTCATAGTCTTAATTTTGAAGCTCACTTTGTCTGATATGAGTATTGCTACTCCAGGTTTCTTTTGATTTCCATTTGCATGGAATATCTTTTTAAGTCCCCTCCCTTTCAGTCTGTATGTGTCTCTCGGTGTGAAGTGGGTTTCTTGTAGACAGCATATATACAGGTCTTGTTTTTGTATCCATTCAGCCACTCTGTGTCTTTTGGTTGGGTATTGAATCCATTTACATTTAAGGTAATTATTGATATGTATGTTCCTATTACCATTTTGAAAATTGTTTTGGGTTTGTTTTTGTAAGTATTTTCCTTCTCTTTGTATCCTGCTTAGAGAAGTTCCTTTAGCATTTGTTGTAGAACTGGTTTGGTGGTGCTGAATTTTCTTATCATTTTCTTGTCTGTAAACCTTTTGATTTTTCTTCTTTGAATCTGGAAGACATCCTTAGAGCAATCTTGGTTGTAGGTTTTTCCCTTTCATCACTTTAAATATGTCATGCTGCTCCCTCCTGGCCTTCAAAGTTTCTGCTGAAAGAGATGCTGTTAACCTTATGGTGATACACTTGTATGCTATTTGTTGCTTTTCCCTTGCTGCTTTTAACATTTTTTCTTTGTGTTTAATTTTTGTTAGTTTGATTAACATATGTTTTAGCATATTTCTCCTTGGTTTACCCTGTATGGGACTCTCTATACTACCTGGACTTGATTGACTATTTCCTTTCCCATTATGGGGAAGTTTTCAACTATAATGTCTTCAAATATTTTCTCAGACCCTTTCTTTTTTTCTTCTTTTTCTGGGATACCTATAATTTGAACGTTGGTGTGCTTAATATCCCAGAGGTCTCTGAGACTGTCCTTCATTCCTTTCATTCTTTTTTCTTTATCCTGCTCTGCAGCAGTTATTTCAACCATTCTGTCTTCCAGCTCACTTATCCATTCTTTTGCCTCAGTTATTCTCTTATTGATTCCTTCTAGAGTGTTTTTAATTTCAATTATTGTGTTGTTCATTACTGTTTATTTGTTCTTTAGTTCTTCTGGGTCCCTGTTAAGCATTTTTTGTATTTTCTCTATTCTATTTTCAAGATTTTGGATCATATTTACTATCATTACTCTGAATATTTTTTCAGGTATTTTGCCTATTTCCTCTTCATTTATTTGGTCTTGTGGGTTTTTATCATTCTACTTTGCCTGTAAGATGTTTGTCTGTCTTCTCATTTTGTTTAATTTACAGTATTTGAGGTCTCCTTTCCCTTGGCTGCATGGTTGTAATTCCTCTTGCTTCAGTTCTCTGACCCTTGTGGTGGCATTGATCCAGTGTCTTATGTAGGCTTCCTGATCGGGGGGAGTTGTGCCTATGTTCTGGTATGTGGATCTGAGTCTTTTCCCTCTGATGATCCAGGCCATGTTAGGTGGTGTCTTTTTGGAGTGTCTGTGAGCTTAGTATGACTTAAGGTAGTCTGTGGGCTGATGGGTTGGTTTGTGTTCCTTTCTTGTTTGCTGTTTGGTGTGAGTCGTCCAGCACTGGGAGCTGCTGGAAGTTGGGTGGAGCCAGGTCTTGGATTCAGCTAGAGGCCTCCTTGAGAGCTCTCAGCAGTTAATCTTCCTTCAGGCTGGGAATTCTCTAGTAGTCCAGCATCCTGGACTCAGTGTTTCTACCCCAGAGCCTCAGGCCCTACTTCTATTTGAGGGACCAAGACACCACAAGTCACTTGTCCTGGCAGTAAAGGTGATATAAAAAAAAAAAAAGGCTACCAAAACCCCAGACAAATGGTAAAATGTAAAAACAAACAGAAACAAGGGAACATGCACACACAGAAAAGAAACAAAAACAGAACCAGGGCTTCCCTGGTGGCACAGTGGTTGGGAGTCCACCTGCTGATGCAGGGGACGTGGGTTTGTGCCTCGGTCCAGGAGGATCCCACGTGCCGCAGAGCGGCTGGGCCTGTGAGCCATGGCTGCTGAGCCTGCACGTCCAGAGCCTGTGCTCCGCAGCGGGAGAGGCCACAGCAGTGAGAGGCCCATGTACCACTAAAAAAAAAAAAAAGAAAAATCAGAACCAAATAAATCAAAAAGCCAGAGAACAACAAGACAAACATAAGAGCCCAAGAACAAAATCAAACAATTAAGAAGAAAGCTGCCAAAAGCACAAAACCAAAAAACAAAACCAAAGCAGAGTTCCAACTGAAGAATCAAGCAATGGAACAAAACAAACTGATAAAGTGATTTAAAAAAAAGAAAAAGAGAAAGAGGAAAGAAGACAGAACAATGGAAAGGCAACACAGAAACAGAAATATATTTTAAAAAATTAAAGAAAAAATAAAAGACAAAAAAACCCCCAGAGAAATGGTAAAAACAAAATAAAAAAAAAAAAAAGACCAAGGACACATGCATACATAAAATAAACAAAAACAGGGCCAAATAAAACAAAAAGCAGAACAACCAGACAAATAGAACTCAAAAATGAAATCAAACAATTAAGATTAAAACTAACAGAAACATATAACCTAAAAACAAAACCAAAGCAATGTGCCAACTGAAGAGCAAAGCAAGGAAATAGAACAAACTGATAAAAATGCTTAAAAAGATAATAAAATAAAATGGGAAAAAAACACAGGACAACAGAAAAGCAAATTAGAAATGGAAATAGTAAAGACAAAGAAAGAAAACTATATTAAAGAAGAAGAAAAAAATAAGGGAAAGAACACAGAACTACAGAAAAGCAAAGTAAATATAGAAACGTATATAGAAATAAAAAATATAAAACACAAAGATCCTGAGACCAAAAATAAAAAAAAAACTAAAATAACAACACCAAACAAACAAAAAAAGAAACCAAAAAAAAAAAAAAAAAAACTAGAACCAACAACAGAATCAATCAAAACATAATAAAATTAATAGTAACAATTATGTTTCCCTGGGGTGTCCACTGTAAGTGTCCTTGCACACACCATGAGCCACAGCTCTCCTTCGCCTTCCCAACAGGCTCTCCTCTGCCTCTGGGCTGGTCTTTGGACCTGCTGTGGGCACTGTGGGGACCACTCAGACTCTGATCTGGCCCAATTCCTGTGTGTGTTTGTCCCCAAAGTCCACAGCTGCCTGAGCTAGACCGTTTTCATTTGTGGGAACACTCATTGTCTACTCAGATATTCCATAGATGCAGGGTCTACCTTGCTGATTGCCGGGATTTAATCTGAAGCTTGTACAGCTGATTGAAAGATTTTTGATCTTCTTCCTTAGTCACCCCATCCCTGGGTTTCAGCTTTGGTTTTATCCCCACCTCTGTGTGTGGTCAAACCACAGGAGTCTGGTCCTGAGGCTGCCTTGGAGCTCTTGGGTCTGCCCCTGTGATGACTGGGCACATAAGTGGTATGATTGCTTGGATCATGGGAGCCCCAGGGGTGCTAAATGCACAGGGAAGCTGGGGGTGCAAAATATATAGCCCTAGTGAGGGCCTTTTCTGGCGCCCAGCATAAAGCACGTGAAGACTAACCCTAGCTTGGCTTTTTCTGGCACCCAGGAGCAGGCGTGTGAGGGCCACCCCTGCAGGGACATTTTTTTATTGCTTGGCTGCTGTTGAGCAATAGCCAGCCCTAAGTGGGCTTCTGTTATTGTCGTTGGCAGGCGCCAGTGTGTGGGGAGAGAGAGGCTACAATAGTGGCTTCTCCCCCTGCGTGTGACTCAGCAGTAGCGCTCTGCTTCCTTGCCAGTCAGGTCTTCCTCCATAGGCATTCCCTGGGGCAGATTTCCTCCCTTCCATCTCCTCAGTTCGTTCCCCACAGCCAACAGCAGTTCTTACTCTGGGCCTGTTCTCCAATCCCCATGCACCAGCTCCCAGCTCCCTTGCACACCTGTGAACACACATCCCAGTCTGGGGCACATAGGCTGTGGTACAGACTGTCTGTGTATTTATCACTCTGTCGCATCTACCACAGATCAGCCCCTTCAGCCTCTTCTGACAGTTTCAAATGCTTCCTTTCTGTCCCAATCAATCTCCCCATCAGAGAGGGGTTTTTCCTGAATTCAGGAAACTCTCCTCTGCTTCCTCTCCCCTGCCCCAGTGTGCAGGTCCCGTCCCTCTTCCTCTTCTCCTCCCTTCCTTTTTCCATTCTACGCAGTTATGCAGGGATGTTTATAGTCCTTTCCAGTGTCCAAGGTATTCTGCTAGTTTTCAGCAGGTGTTCTGTGAGGATTTTTGCATCTATAGATGTATTCCTGATGCATCCGTGGAGAGAGATGAACTCCACATCCACCTACTCCTCCACCATCTTGAGTCTTCTCCTAATGTTATTTTTTTTTAATTCTTTTTTTCATGTATTCAGTTACTGAATGCACTTCCATTGAGTGCCTATTATGTGTAAGATAGTCTGCTAAGGGTTGAAGATATCCTGCCATTTTGGTCTTTTCATTTAGCCATCTTGGGGTTTGCCATTTTAGTATCTATAAACAAAAGTCAGTTTTGAATTAAATGCAGTTTATGTATTCTTGGATTTTAATCTCTGATGTAAATGGTAAGCCCATCATATTTGCGTACACTTTTGCTTATATGCTTTGAGCCAATAAGAACACAACTATAGTGAGCTCTTACTTAATGCAATATCTTCATGTATATTAATGCAGAAACTTACAAATTCATTCATAGATATCCCCATTGCATTTACTCAGATGTGGACTTAACAGTTATGTTAATGGATTTACTAGCAGTTTAGTGTTAAAACACAATGAAGTGTAAAGAATCATAATGAAAAAAAACAGAATCCTAAGTAAGAATGTGTTAATTTTATCATGCTTGATTGAAGGCAACAATCACTGAGCTCAACTTGTGTGACTTTAAGTAAAGTTCATATATGTTGAGAAGATTGATTTATTTATTTTGAAAAGTGTGCAGACCTTTCTTGAAACTGTTCTGCTTCAAGACACAATCAATGACACTGGACATGACAGAATTAAATGATAAATGGCTCTCTAAACATCTGTGATCACAGTGCACAAACATGCAATTTTTTGTGAATTCACTTGAAGAATGATAGCTAAATCACAAAGGAACAGCAATGCATGGAATCTTTGGAGGAAAAAAAACTCATGTACTGGTAATAGTCAATAATTAGAGCTATGCTTAATTTGAAATTATAGAGTAATTGAAAAGTTATGTTTCATTGTGGTGGAAAAAATGGAAGAAAAAAGTGATAAAACTCATATTCCAGAACATATATTCTCAATAGTTAGACACACAACTTTTATATAAATTTATTCTGAGTCTTAGTGAGCATATATGTACAGAAGATGCATAGTTTTATATGATAAAGTTAAATTTGCATTATTTTGTCCAGAATAAAATATCAAAGACATTTGGTATTTGAATAAGACACTGACTTACACTATTAACATAATACCTGGTTTAAAGAATAAGCATATGAAAGGACAACGAAGGGGAATTCGTTGTCTTAAAGAAATGCTCCAGAATGTTTTTGAGCTCCTGACTCACATATCCAAATACCTACTCAACTTTTCCACGTTAATATCAAATTTAAAATGTTCAAATTTGAACCCCAGACTTTTCCCTAATATAGTTGATAGTATATTCATACCTCTAATTGCTTAGGCAAAGAAATTTGGGGTCATTCTTGACTTTTCTCTCTCTCTCACACCTCATATCTAATAAAAAAAATCTATTATCTAACTTAAAACTGTATACATAATATGACATCATCTCATGACCTCCACTGTTACATGTCTGATGCAAATCACTATTATCACTCACCTAGATGCCTGAAACAGCCTCTTAACAGCTCTCACTACTTCTACCCTTGTCCCTACACAATCTACTCTCCACAGAGTAGAGCTCTTTTTTTACAATAGTAAGTTAAATTATGGTGCTCGTCTTCTCAAAACCCTGCAAAACTTTCCTATTTCATTCAGAATAAAAACCAAAGTCATTAAATAGACTTTGATATCCTACATGATCTCATCTCTATTTATCTAAGTAATATTAATTCCTAATAATTTTACCCATAGATTCTCTACTTCAACCACAGTGATCTCAAGCTGTTCTTCTAACATACCAGGCACTCGTATGCCTGTGCTCTGGCTATTCCTTTACATATGATATCTTCTACACCTGTAACAACTATCTCAGTTCTCTTCAGACTTCCTCAATGAGATTATTCATACCACCTTATGAAGAGGCGACAAATTGTATACTGACACACAACAATCACTTCTATTCTACTTTTTTTTCCCATAACAATGATAACTTCTAACATAATACAAAGTTTTCTTACTTACTATATTTATTTATTTCCTGTTTTCTCCTATTGGACTATTAGCCTCACATGGGGAAGTGTGATTTGTCCATTGTGATCACTGATGTACCCACTTGGCCTTGAACACTGTCCTGCACATAAGTTATCAATAAATATTTATGGAATAAATCTAGCCAATCAGAGACACTGTGCCCCACAAAGAGGTAGAAACCTGACGGGCAGTTTGAGATTTTTTTTACATGAAAGCTTTACAGATAAGTTAATTTTACCATGCAAAGATTGCATCCTCTCATCTCCTTGAATCCTTGGTAATTTAGTTATCTGCTTCTTGTTTACCATCTTAAATTGACAATATTTTGGACTTTGATAGGTTCTTTCAGCTCTAGAAGAACATGAACCCTAGCATATAGGTACTCATTGCATCTTGCTGGACATATGATTCACTTATCTGGCAAACCATAACAATCTCCTCAATCTTTTTGTTGGGAGAAGGAGATCAGACATGGAATAATCCTAGGCTCCTGTTTTTCCAAGGTCACTTCTATGACATTAAAAAGGACAAATTGGAGGAGTGCAAGATATGAAGTAAGATTTGAAGATGATAGCAGTGAAAATAAAGAATGTTTGGGAAATGTAGAGAAAGGAAACCTCAAAAGGTAACTGAAAGATTAACTCAACAATTATTAGAAGCCTATTTGATGGAGGAGGGAAGGAGATTAGGATTTCAAAATTAATTTTAATTCAAAATATTTAATAATTATCTTTTAATATAGGTAATAGAGTATCTGTAAGGATAGTCTAGGTTGTGATGCCTTAACAAACATTCCCAAATATCAGTGGCTTAGCAGAACTAACATTTATTAATACAAAGTCCTCTTCCTGTTGCTATTGTCCATAAGGTGGGTTAACATTCCTTAAGTCTCTCTTTCAAAGTTAGAATCCACATTTGTCATGATAGAGAAGTAGTGCATGGAAAATTACACAAGAGAAATCAAAATTTTCAGCCTGGAAGTGATGCTTATCATTTCCATTTGTCTTTAATTGGCCAAGGAATGTAACGGTAACACTTAATATCACACTTCATTACCTGGAAAGAAATAAAAAAGTTGAAATATTGGAACTCTAAATTAGAAGTCTAATGAAATATCATTTACTGCCTCTGTGCTAGGAACCAGAATACAAAGTTAAAACACTTTAAATAGATTTATATATATAGTTGTATGATTCACTTACATGGAGAATATAAGAGGGGAAAATGTTTGAGGTCAAAGATGAAGAATTCATTATAAGCCATGTTGAGATGGAGATACCTGTGTGATATGAAGATAGAATTACCCCAATAGGTGATTGAAAATACCTTGAGATCTATTATAAACTCAAGGCTATGATCTTGCATTTTAATTCACTATTGTATTAGAGGAAGTTAAGGTCATGATTTTGAATCATTTTATCCAATTATAATATACAAATTGAGACAAGAATAAATGAAAAGAAACAGTGGGAACTATATCATCCATCATTATCAATGTCATATTAATAGCCTTATTTCTGGAAAGATAAAATTTAAGATAATAATTAGAATATTCTGCTTATTCCCTTAATCCTTTAATTTTACTTATTTATTACCATGTGGAGTTCACTAGAGAAATAGTTTCTCCACCAAGAGTTCTTGGAATTTAGAAGTAATAATTGAGTTTCATCTTAATGAAAATATCCCCCACAGTGAATAGTATATATCTAAATTTATTTGTTCATTGACAATTACTCTCAAATTTCTGAAATATATCCTTTGTATGAAAGTATGAGAAACAGATTTTATGTTGTAGAATTTTTCTATTTTCCAGACATGAAACATAATGATAGAAATTACTATTCTATAAATAAATGTTTTCCATTAATCTCTTATCATTTGATTTTAGATATTGAATTATTGATTAGCATCTGCTCCTTAGAACCAGATTTTATCTTCAGTAAGGTTTCTGTTTTTGTGTTGTTTTCTCTGTGGGAAATAAATTGTTTCTCTGTAAGAAGTGTTAGATGTATAATAATAAGTTGTTTTTTCAGTAGGCTTGGACTTTTGAATGTTAAAATTTAAATTGTTCTTTCTGTTATTATACTAAACCCATTTCAATACTGTACAATTTCTTAGATTTTGAAGACTTTTTAGTAAAGATTTATTATATATAATTTCAGGCAACACTTAAAGATCCTTTTAATTTATTTTTGCAGAAGGTATCATAAACGTACAACTTTTTATTCCAGCAGTATTTTTTCCTATATGTTTGTTTTTCATATGTACCTAAGTAACAATAAATATATTTCAACTGTTTTTTTTTCCTCAATTCTAGCAGCTAGTAATATTGCTTTTTAAATTTTGACATATATGTGTTACACAAGTTAATAGGGTTATTAGATATAAAAAAATTAAGTTAAAAATTGTAAGCTTGTTGCTTAGAAGTTTAAGCATTATTTTTATACTAAATCATTCTTTGAATACACTGATACCAAAAACCGCATGACTGATATAAAATATATGTAAGAGTATTAAACATAATTTTATTTGCAATCTTCATATTTTTTTCCTAAATCTCTAAAGTTGAAAACAAGTCATAAATTCTAATGAGAGTAAAATTGAGATTTCTGATTACTCTTTCAGTTTTTTATAAAAATATAACGCATAACTTTTAAACCATATCACAAAACAATTACACCAATCACTCCATGTAAAAAGGAGACTAGATATTTTAGGAAAGTTTATTTAGGTAAGAACATTTTGTGAAGTCAGACTGAATAGTAAATATAGATGGATAATGCCAAGTTCATATGGTTTTCCATGAGAAACAGTTGGAGTGATTGAACATTCCTGCAGGAAAGGAAGCCTCCCTGAATGGATGTTTGCTCAGTACAGAAATATAAAGTGATACATGATAAAAAAAAAAAAAAGAAAAGAAAAAAAGAAAAGAAATTTTCCCTGGAGTTTGAGAAATAAGTGGTATTTTCTTTTCCCTGAAAAATTTAGAGGGTAGGATGTTGGCTTGAATAACCTATAATGCCACGAAAAGTAGAGAGTGTTGAAGCAGAGGCAGGGTGCACTTCTGTTACTGGTATATCCAAGGGTATGTGCATCTTCTCTGAGTCAAGCAGAGCCTCATAAATGTCAGGCATAAGACCAAATCTGAGCCAAATTAAGGTTCAGTTTGGGGTGAGAGGAGCTTTGAAAAACATCCAGAGTCAAGGTTTTACATTAGACTAGAACTTGACAGGTTTTTTTTTCTCAATAATTAAAGCTAAGCATGCATTAAAAATGTAAAAATGATTCTTATACTTGAATCCCAGAAGCTATGGAATCTGATAAAAGTTTTTCAGGAACAAGTTTAGGAAGAGTCAATAAACATCAGGGAAGACAAAAATGGGGGGTGGGAAATAAAGCTATATCCTATGTATATTGTAAAGATATGAAACTAAATTAAACTGTTTATTCATGGGGAGACTTCTTTTATGAGACATAGTGGATGGTTGTTAACTTAGCTCTCTGAATATGGCTCTCATTTAAAACTGTGCTAACCATTAGCACAGAGTTGGAGTACCTGCAGCTACAACATCTGGGTGAGGAAAATGAAAAAGAAAATAATAATGTTTTTTGAATACTCACCCAGTATCAGCTGCTTTCTATATGATATATGTTAGTTTCATTATATTTGATACTATGCCACATACGGAAGGTTTTTTTAAGAAAGTGATCAACAAGTAACAACTATCTTTCCTAAAATAATGACTAATGTATGACAGGGTGATGATCACAAAATTCATATTGTGGTCATGTAGTTTCCAAGATGACCTATATGAATTTGTACTTTCACAGAATATATACCTTTCAATATTAGTAGGAGAAATTAACTAGAAGCTGGTATATGTATTGAGTGAAGTAATTGAAACAAATGTAACTGCTGCCAAATGGAAAAATGTTCGCCTCTTATATTTGGAACACATAGCTTATGTGTGAATAAGTGATAATATAAGGTGAATGATGTGAATTACCTCACAGAGGTTAAGGTTAGCTGAGTACATTAAAATCAGTCAATAAGTACAAAACAACTATAATATCCACTAATGGGATAATAGAGGGAAGGGAGTGTTAATAAAAAAAGAAAAAACAAATAAATGGAAAGGACATAGAATTAAGCTAAAAAACCCCCAAAAAACTGTAAAATAGAGGCATGATTTAAATATTAGTCCAGGAAACAGGCTGAGAGATTCAAGCTGAAAGAAATAAAGATTTAGGACAAATCAGTCTGGAAAGTAGAAAAGCATTACAAAGTGTCCCTGACAGCGGTAGCACTAAATACTTGTAGGCTGTATGAAAGTTGACTGCTTCACAAACTTGGTCAAAGTGGCCATAAGAACCCATGGCAAAATAATAATGAATGTGGCAATGAAGGAGTTCAGATACTCACAGATTTGACTGGAGCTATAAATCACAGTCAGTATAAAAATGTGGAAGGGAGAAAGTACACAAAACTGAAGTGAAGATGGGAGGTGCTAGGCATAGAAATAATGCCACTGAGATAATGCTGAAAATAGTATCTCTGGTTTTCAGAAAAATAAAGGCATAGTAGATACATTGAAATAGAAACAATCTACTGAATTGAAACTAGACCATGTGGTATAAAATCATAAATTTGCTAGTAGATACCTACTTTATTAAAAACAAGGAACTGCAGGTTTTCTGAAATATTGGAAGCATTATATAAACATATTTAAAATACTAATGGAGATATCCAGAGAAATTAATAATTTGGAGTCATTTAAAAAAGTAATCAATTGAATTAAGACCCACAACTAAGAATATTTTTATATTGCAAAAATAAGATGAGTCCTAACGCTAATGTTTTCAATAAATGGCATAGTGGCAAAACATGGTAATGAGTTGACTTTTGTAATAAAATGAACATAGGAAAGAAACATTAAGCCAACAATATATGGTATATGAATCTGGAATAATCAATATTTAATTTTGAAAAAGCCTAGAATCTGCCCTGAGAAAAATGTTGGTTAACAATATGTAGAAATGTTCAATTGGAAATAGTTTAACTGTTATGTTTAAATATTGTAATAAAGATCTACATTTAAAGAAGATTCCTTGTTACAGACCTGTCTGGAGCTACTATGCCCAGAGAATGTAGAAGTAGCTATGGGGATAGTCAATCTCTATACTAAGCCTAGCTCAGACACCAATTCCCACTGACCTTCTACAAGTTACTTAACTCTTCTTAAGCTTTCTCATCTCAAGCAATAAAGACCTTATCTAGAGGTGAGTTGTGGGTATTGATTAGCTAATGTTCTGAAAGTTCTGTGCAGATGGATGAAACAGGACGTAAAGGATAAATGTAAGTCCTACAGACAAGGAGACTTCAGTTAAGGCTTCCTATGATCATATATACATTCTCTTTGCTTTAAAAAATAAATAAATTAGAAAAGGTGACATTTATAAATGCATGGAGATATAATTTTTAAAGATCATAATTATTAAAAGATAATAAGTGTCTATTGATTTACATTACTTTTAATTAAAATTACTCAAAATAAATAACTGACATGTATATACAATCAAAAGTATCATGGGATGGGATTAAATATAATTTTCTATATTAGAATATTTTTAAAAGTCAAAATTTCTTAAAATGTATTTTAAAATCATGGCTTAGTATTGTTTAAGATAAATTTCCAACTCATAACAAAATTGAATATTACTTGTATCATGATAACAGAGCACATTTTAAGGCAGTTAGGATACAGCCTAACTACTTTATCAATATCTAATTTGAAATAGATAAAATTAAAATTGCTAGATCTACAAAATAAGTATTTGTTATAAAGTCACATGGAATAATTTCAGGCATATTATTTCAACTGTCTAGTTTGTCAGGTGCAACAACCATTTTTACCAGCTTTATAAAATCATCACAAATGTATAAATCAAAATATAACTTGTAAATTAACATAGAAATCTTTATACAGCAAACTAAAAATAGAGTGATGCCCATAACATGAATAGGAGCTGAAACAAAACTAATTATTTTCTTAGAATTAAAAAGAAATCTCAGATCCATGAATAAGTCATTCTTTTCTTTCTCCATATTTTCTGGAATATCTTTTTGAGTTGGAGGAACTTTAGAAAATGTCTTTGAGACTTTTCAAAGTATATTTTATTTCATATTTTTCTGGGTTTCTAATAAATATAAAGCTATGATATTGTTTCTGACCTTATTAATTTTCAAAATGGACAAAACAAATGAAAAGATAGCAAAGAACAGTCCCCAAAACATCTAAGGAATTAAACATAAAGTTAAAGTATACATTTTTGACATGCTTATGATAAAATAGACTCTATCTAAAATAACTGGGCATCCACATATGATTAAAATATCTGCTTAATTTTTTATTAATATATTTAGAGAACTGAATCTTTTCACAAGGTCTTGTTGAAACAAAAAATATTGAAGATACAATGTTTAAACTTCCTTGGCATAAAATAATTTGAGCTCAACAGTCAGTTATCAAAGAAAGTCCATGTCATTTTTTTTACCACTTAACTAGTTAACATTTTTAACATTAAAACAGATCAGTGATAACTAAGCTATTATATTCTTCATCACAGAGTCTATTTTTTCTGCTTTCTGGAACTAGTGTAACCTAGTGATTTAGATGCCCAGCTTCAGAATTAGTCCTGGATGTCTCAGTTTATTTGACCTTAAGCAAAAGATTTAACCTCTTTAGTTTTTTTGCTTATGTGAGAAAATAAATGGAGATAACAGTAATAGGTATGCTATAAAATGGTTATGAGAATAATGAAGGGAAACCAAATATGAAGGAAAAATCACTATGTCCAACACATAGTAAGTGCCCTTTAAATGGTATCTGTGGTTATAGCTATTATGTTCTCTGTATTATTGCAGATTTATGAACATGAATTTGTTTTCATTCAGTCTTTCCATTTATTTATGTGATTTTTAAAACTTTGATGAATTCTTGAATGATGTAAGAGCAAAAATATGTCCATATTGTTTGCCAGTAGAATTTATCTCAAATTTTATAAGATAATTAGTGGAAAAATTTTATCGACTCAACAGACATCTATTTCAATTAGGTACTTTGCTATATCCCCATCAATCCATGGTAGACTTACATAACATGTCTATTCTTCCTGAGACAACCTGAAACCTCTCTTGGATAATTAGAGACATCATTGTTAATGTGATTTTATAAACATTCTTCCAAGTATAGCACTATCTGAACCTCCACACTGGTGCTAAATGTTACATTTAATTTAATTTCACTGTGATATAAAAGACCTTAAGGAATTGTTAAGGAGCACTTACACAATTTTTATTTCTAATAAATCCTACCTAGACTATTGGGATTTCCAATTTTCTATACATATAAATTTGTAACTCTTATTGCAAACACTTTTGAATATTTATTATTAATCATTAAAACCTTTCTTTCTGAATGAGTCAAAACTATGTAACCCTATGTAGTAGCCTTTTCTATATAAAATTATGTGATATAAATATAATTTTATCTTAGATATGTGTTTAATTTTATATGCTATTCTAAACACCACATGGCCATTTCTCTCTGTTTGAATTATGATTCCTGGGACCAACAGAACTACCATATGACCCAGCAATCCCAATCCTGGGCATATACGCTGAGAAAACCATAATTCAAAAAGAGATATGTACCACAATGTTCATTGCAGCACTGTTTACAATAGCCAGGACATGGAAGCAACCTAAGTGTCCATCGACAGATGAATGGATAAAGATGTGGCACATATATACAATGGAATATTACTCAGCCATAAAAAGAAACAAAATTGAGTTATTTGTAGTGAGGTGGATGGACCTAGAGTCTGTCTTACAGAGTGAAGTAAGTCAGAAAGAGAAAAACAAATACTGTATGTTAACATATATATATGGAATCTACAAAAAAAAAAAATAATAAAGGTTCTGAAGAACCTAGGAGCAGGACAGGAATAAAGACGCAGACGTAGAGAATGGACTTGAGGACACAGGGAGGGGGGAAAGGTAAGCTGGGACGAAGTGAGAGACTGGCATTTACATATATGCACTACTAAATGTAAAATAGATAGCTAGTGGGAAGCAGCCGCAGAGCACAGGGAGATCAGCTCGGTGCTTTGTGACCACCTAGAGGGGTGGGATAGGGAGGGTGTGAAGGAGACGCAAGAGGGAGGGGATATGGGGATATATGTATATGTATAGCTGATTCACTTTGTTATACAGCAGAAACTAACACAACATTGTAAAGCAGTGATACTCCAATAAAGATGTTTAAAAAAAAAAGAATCCACTGGCAAATGAACAGAAGCTGAATAAAAAATAAGACATTTGATAATTTAAAAAAGTAATCTTTAAAAATATAATTTAAAAAATATATATTTATTGTAAAGATAATAAAATACTCTATAAAGAAGGGCAGGGGAACACCCATTTTTCATATAGGATGCAGTTATACCCTATTGTTTCTAAAATAAAATTGAGAGGTAGTGTGAGAGACAGAAAGAATTTACTGGATTCTAGTCTTTGCCAGACATAATTATTCATATGAAAACAATGATAATGGTTCATTGCTATTTCTTTCTTTATTTATTTATAAGATTTCCTAACAAGGCTGTGAATTCTAAAACAGGGACCAGGTCTAATTTAGCCCTGCATTTCAGTCACCTGAAACAAAGGAGTGATTCAATAAATGCCTACTGACTAAATTAAGTGAATGAGTGGATTGATGTCATGTGCAGGCAATATTTTGCTCTACAAATGTCCTATATTTACCACAGGAAGAATTAAAAGTTTAAAGAAAAGAAAAAAGACTAGAATAATTGGAAATTCTACACCCTGTATAATTACATCATGCCTGTTCCCTTTTCTTTTAGATAATGAAAAAGAATTTATTACAATGGGACACAAGGGTAAAGGTTTCTTTTAAAACCTAAATTTAGAGTATCTGGAATATAAGATATTCAGAGGTAGCTTGTCCAGCGTTTACTTGATCAGGCACGTATATTTTGCTTTACCCCTTAATCACTTGGCCCGAATGGCCATGCTCCAAGAGCAGATCTAGACTCTGAAGTTGGGTCACTTTTCTCAGTGCTGAGCTGCCCTCACACAGAGTCCTCATGCCAACATGACATAATCTTTCATTTCTATGTGCATTGTGTTGAAGTGATTGAACCATCTTCTTTAAGCCAAGTTCTATTTTATATTGCAGTCTATAAACATGCTTGTAAATTCTTCTTTCTACTCTTTCAGTCTTCCCTCTCATTTCCAATTCTGTTGTTTTTACTGTTTTTCTAATACCAGCCTTGGTGAGTATGTTTTTAAAAAAATTACATCATGCTTAAAAAGGAGTCAAATATTTTACAAGTTTTCTTTCCCCAATTATTTATTAGTACACTTGAAGAAAACGTTCTATGTCCTTAACTTTCATCCCAATTTTCACTTGTCACCAACATCAGTCATGTAACTCTTATGAATTTCTTTTTTTCCCCCCTTCTTCAAACATGTCAATTTCTCTCTTGTATAAGACCAATATTATGTGGTCTTTCCTAGGGGACAGGGAAGAAAAAGAGACAGAGACAGAGAATCTGTCTTGCAACTGGCCTTGTGAAACCCAATGAGATATCCTAGTATGTCTCAATTCAAAGACAGGTCAACTAACTTGTCTAAGGCCTAGTGCTAGCTCATTTGCTAATAAGTGGGCAAAATTTAGATTCCTCCTATCACATCGTCTCGCAGAAAAGAAAATAGTGTAAGAAAAGGAAAAAATAGACTTTCTAATTCCTAGGTTTTCTTAAATTCCACTTGACCTAAATGTATGCAGTGAATGCAACGTGAATCTTTATTTACCTGCATCTAGTTCCTCACTAGCCACCTAAAGAACTACTCAGGGGCATTGAGAGATGGTTATCCTAACCATATACTTTAGGAACTTTTATAAATGTAAATTCAGTATTATATCTGTAACTATATGAATTCTGAAAAGCAATTATTCCTGAAATTGAAAAATAAAGATTAAGAAATCAAAGTGTTGTTTAGAAACTTATGAATGAAAATATTCATTTGATAATCTTCATACATAACACTTTCAACTGGACAGAAAAGCAGATGGCAAATTCTCAAATTATGGTGCAAAAAAGTGACTAAGAAAAATAATTCAAACTATTGCATAAGAATAACATAAATAGTAAAAAAGAAACCAATCAGATTTAAATAATTTAAATAGTCAATAAACTACAGGAACCTGTGGTACTTTATCTCAGTGATATTCCTTTTAAAAATGCATTATCCCAGTTTAATCATGAGAAAAATATCATATAAATTCCAATTGAAAACATTCTACAAAATATCTGAACAGTATCCTCAAACAATGTCAAAGTCATTAAAATAAGACAAGTTTTATAAATGTCATAAACAAGAGAAGTTTAAGGAGATAAGGTCACTAAAAGTAATGTGATATCTTGTAAGAGATCCTAGAACAAATAGAAGTAAATAAAAAAAAAAGAGGAAAATTGATGGGAATTTACTTAATAATAATTTATCAGTATTGGCTTATAATTGTGACAAATGTACTACACTAATATAAGATGTTAATAACAGTGAAAATTGGGTGAGGAGTAGATGTGAACTCTCTGTACTGTTGTTTCAACTATTATATGAACTGGAAAGTAACATTGAGGAAATTATACACAGGTAAAAAATTTTATTTTATGAAAGAGGTTGATAGATATGAAAGATAGAATAAAACAGTTTTAAAATACTTTATAATGAATTCCAGAATAATAAAGCTTGTGGCAGTGCAGTATTCACAAAGTTAAGGGTGAAATATTGAGTACTAATGACAGATACATCATCTAAGATTGAGAATTAAAATTAATCCAAGCAGCTTCAGACTCTGATACAGTAAAATCTGCTCCTTGGCCACTTGATATAGATATTTCTATAAAATCACATTAGTTATATGGGTAGGGCTAATCAATTCTATAGGAGGTAGTTTGTGAAAAAAGGTAGGTGAGATCTTTTAAACCACAAAGCACTCTGTAGACATCAGGTTTTTTACTACCTACTGCTAGATAGAATGTGAGAATTGCATCAGTCTTCTGAAGAAGACTTTCTCTTTTTTCTTATGATTTACATATTTTTAGATAAGATGAATATAGACTTATATTTTAATAACAAAATGTCACAGCTAGAGACTGTTAGTGATATTTATTTTAATCCAAGATACATTGGTTGGATTGAAGAGAGGATCAAATTGTTTAAATTCCAAATGGAATTAAATTTAAAGAGAATCCTAAGTTTTACTTACACTTAAATATAATCTTTTGTTTTTATACTGACTAAAGATAATTGTGTTGCTTGAAGTGGAATTGACTAGTTGCCAGAATTTTTTTCTCAGAAAAATATCTGAAGAATTCTTATACTAGTAGTAGTTAATAATTCAATATTTTGTTTTTCCACTCTATTGTGTGGCCTCTTTCAAAATTTCTCATTTTCTATATTGTTATATTTTATCATTAAAATCAAATTTAAAATGAAAAATCTCTTTAAGAGAAAACAAGAAAGAAAATGAAAGATGAAAATTAAAATGAAAAAAGATGGAAAAGTAGACAAGACATATGGAAAAGAAGAATTTCAACAAAGTTTTGGAATGTAAAAAAATTATGAAATTGAGCCTACTAAAACTAAAAAAATGCAATCTATGTAATTAAGAACTACCACCAGAAATTGTAGAGCAGATTGGACATGGCAGAGGAGAAGACTGGGGAGCTGAAACACAGGTCAACAGAAAATAACCAGACTGAAGCAAAAAGAGGAATAAATGGGGGTAAAGAGCTTCTGACACATGTGGGACAGACACTCAAACATTCTAATAGTTATTTAATTGTAGTCCCAGAGGAAACAGTGGAGAGAATCAGTTACAAGCAAAACTGAAAGAAAGTTAATAACCATGAATTTTCCCAAACTGATGAAAGATAATCAACTTTTATCCAAAAAGTTCCATGAAACATCATAGTAACAAAGAAGAGGAAACCACAACTAGGCTTATTGTAATAAAACTCTATAACTTAGAGTTAAAAAAAGAAAATGTCAAAAAAAAGCTGCCAGAGTAAAAACTACGTTACCTTCAAAAAAGCAACTAAAAACTTTCATACAGAGAAAAAAACAGGAGGCCAAATGAAACCAGAATGACATCTTTATAGTATAGGAAAATTTATTGCCAACATATCATTCTCTAATCAAAAAATTATGCTACAAAAATGGTGTTTTCAGACATACCTAAAACTTATAAAAATGTATGGCTGGGACTTCCCTGGTGGCGCAATTGTTAAGTATCCGCCTGCCAATGCAGGGGACATGGGTTTGAGCCCTGGTCTGGGAAGATCCCACATGCTGCAGAGCAGCTAGGCCCATGTGCCACAGCTACTGAGCCTGTGCTCTAGAACCCGTGAGACAACTAGTGAGCCCACGTGCCATAACTACTGAAGCCTGCGCGCCTAGAGCTGGTGCTCCGCAACAAGAGAAGCCACCACAATGAGAAGCCCGTGCACCGCAACGATGAGTAGCCACTGCTCACTGCAACTAGAGAAAGCCCGCACACAGCAACGAAGACCCAACACAGCCAAAAATAAACAAACAAATAAATAAATAAATTTATATTAAAAAAAATGTATGGTGAGTCAGGCTGTTCCAAAATAAATACTAAGGGGAAAACTTATTTCAGAAGAAATAAGGAACATTCCTGATAGGAATATGGAAATGAAAAATGGGATGGAGAATACTGGAAAGGGTAAATATGTGTGCTAATATAAGTGATTATTGGTAGTATAAAAATAAATGTAATGCCTTGTAAAATTTCAAATGTATGGAAAATAAAAATCCATAGCAGAAATAATTTAAAACCAGAATTGATATACCTATTGAAGTGTTCAATTGGTTCTAGCAGGGTCAGGAACACTGTAAAAGTAGTAATAATCTTTAGACTATAAGGAAAAATAGTATATCTAAAGTAACCAAGAAAGTAATATATAACTAATAATTTAATACAGAAACATGTATTAAGTATTTGTTTAACCCCTCAATAGAAAGAAATATGGATAATAGAACATTAAACAATAGTGTCAAATGTTATACAAATACATTTTATATGTTATTACATTTTATATAAATGAATTTGTATTCAAGTTACAAAAGGAACATTGTCAGATTGGATTATGACAAAATAAAACCCAGAGATTTATAAAAAAGAATCGAAGAATAGTATATGCCACAAGCAATAATAAAAACAAAAACTGGCAGGTCTACAGGTATCAGACAAATTCGACTTAAAGGTAGGGGCCATACTACAGAAGAGGAGAAATATTTTATAATGATAGTAGGGTTTATCCCCCCAAAAAGTTATAAAATTTCTAAGTTGAATTGCACTTAGTAACATAGTCTGAACAATATACACCAAAAATTCATAGAACTAAATCAAAACATAAGCATAAAATGACAGTAGCAGATTTTCACTCACTTCTGTAATCATAAAAACAAGCCATTCAGTGTGGATCATGTACAAACTAAGAGAAGGAAGGTCACTGAGGTACTCTTAGAAGGCACAAAATGTTTGCATCCAATACATGAGGAATTAAACACACTATTCTCAGTAAGGTACAGAATGATTTGATGAAAAAAGCAGTAATGAAAAAATAAATCAAATATTTTTGTTATTTTTTCTGATGGCTATCTTTATAAAAGTAAAATATTAAGATTTTAGGTAAATCAGTGCTTTAATTCTTGTAATATTTCATATGTCTGAAAACACCATCATGATAGTTCCTCTCAGTAGTTTTCAACCTCTGTGGAAGGTATTATCAGTTCTGATATATTTATCAGTTCTGATATATCAGTCATAGTTTCTCTAGTCCTTCATAAGCAATTTGTCTATTCACTTGAATAACATCTTTTATTTTTACATCATTGACAAGGAAGCATTTAAAAGGATATATAACAAAAAGACACAATTTTGGAAAACTATTTTCTGAGTACGCCCTTTAGAAGCAACCATGTTAGTTGTGTCAGAAAACCTCTGCCCTCTTTAGAAATCAGTTCATATACATTGGGCTGAGCTGGGGGCCTTTTCAGCATTTTATTTTCCTTTAGACAACATCATGGAATGGATATAGTTCTTGTGTACTTCCAAACTATTTCTAATGGGCCATGGCACAAATAGTCCATTTTATATATTATATTTGAATTATTATGAAGGATTTTTAACTTGTGGCCTGAGCTGTGATATTAGATATGGTATTTCAGACTTCCTGAGAAGGCAAGCTTTCTCTGGTTTATATAAGAAACTACTTCTACTTCTAGCCTAGAAATGAGTTTCGAATGACATGTATCCACCATTAAGGTATACAGAGTAGTTTAGTTGCCCTAAAAACCCTCTTTATTCCACTAATTTATCCTTTATCCTCCCCCACCAAACCCTTGGCAACCACTAATCTTTTAACTGTCTCCATGGTTTTGCCATATATATATCTATCCATCTATCTATATATCTATATCTATCTATCTATCTACCTATCTATCTATCTATCTATCTATATATGCAGCTTTTCCATATTGACTTCACAATGAGTGATATGTATTTAAGTTTCCTCTATGTCTTTACATGATTTGATAGCTCATCTCTTTTTAAGTTTGAATTCATTGCATGGATGTACCGTAGTTCTTTTTGTTGTTTTTTAAACTATTGACTTACTGAAGAACATCTTGGTTGCTTCCAAGTTTTGGCAACAATGGGCAAAGCTGCTCTAAACATCTGTGGCACATTTTGGTGTGGACATACGTTTTCAACTCCTTTGGGTAAATATGAAGAAATGTAACTTGTGGATCATATGATAAGAGTATGTATAGTTTGTTTAAAGCTGCCAAACTGTCTTCCAAAATGGCTGTAGAATTTTGTATTACCGCCATCAATGAATGAGATTTCCTGTTGCTCCACATTCTCGCCAGAATTTGGTCTTGTCAGTATTCTGTATTTTGGCCATTCTAATGGGTATATAGTGGTATCTCATTGTTATTTTAGTTTTCATTTCCCAGATGACATATGATGTTGAGTATATTTTCATATGCTTATTTGCCATCTGTGTATCTTCTTTGTGAGGAATCTTTTAAGTTCTTTTGGCAGTTTTTAAATTGGTTTGTGTATTTTCTTCATGTTGAGTTTTAAGAGTTCTTTGTAAATTTTGGATAACTGTCCTTTATCAGATATGTATTTTGCCCAGGCTCTTTTTATTTGCTTGACAGTGTCTTTTGCAGGTATATTTTTTTATTTTGATGAATGCCAGCTTATCATTTTGTTTTTTCATGTATCATGCCTTTGTTGTTTATAAAAAGTTATCATCAAACCTAAGGTCATCTAGATTTTCTTTTTCTATTATGGCCTAGGAGTTTTATAGTTTTGCATTTTACTTTTAGGTTTGTGATTCATTTTGAGTTAATTTTTGTGAGGGATGGAAGCTCTGTGTCTGGATTCTTTTTTTCATGGGGATGTCCTGTTGTTCCAGCACCATTTGTTGGAAAAACTTTCTTTTCTCCATTGCATTGTCTTTGCTCCTTTGTCAAAGATCAGTTGACAGTGTTTGTGAGGGTCTCCTTTTTGGCTTTCCATTCTGTTCCATTGATCTATTTGTCTGTTCTTTCGCCAAGAACACTGTCCTGATTACTGTAGTTTTGTAGTAAGTTTTGACATTGAGTATTATCAGTCTTTAAACTTTGTTCTTCTTTAATATTGTGTTGGCTATTCTGAGTTTTTTGCCTCTCCAAATGAACTTTAGAATCAGTCTGTCGATATACAAAATAACTTTCTGGGATTTTGGTTGGGAATTCATTGAATTTATAATTAATTTATTTTTATAATAAGTTAATGTTCTCATGTATAATATTTCCATCATAAATTTTTCCATTAACCTTTACTATTACAAAAATAAACCTCACTGTACTAAATGTTTTAATATTACTCCTATATAGATTTTCTTATTTTCCTGTTATATTACATTATGATATAGTTGATACCGTTCAAAGGTTAAGAACATACATGCCCTGACCCATAGGATATATTCAGGTGTGTCACATGGTATAATAATTATAAGGAGCATTATTTGTGGAACAATAAGACAAAACTAAATATATGATCCATTATATGTATTTTCTTTTATTTCAGTAGGTATGTTATACAACAGAAAATAACATTGGATGCTTGGGTAATAGTAATAAAGGTAAAAATCAATAACTGTGGTATAACACACTACATTATAGTTTTGTGACTAAGTATATAGTTAATATACATGCCATTTTGCTAACTGAAAAACATAATTAACAATATGATTGTTCTAATAATTGACTAAATTGATATTTAGTATTTTCTTATGATTTTAAATGTAGCTTGAGTAATCATTCTTGAACATTTAATAAAAGCTTTAACTGGAATTATTTCTTCTGGCTACCTTTAACTATAGAGTCCATTAAAAATTAAAATATATTAGCAGTATAAGGGGTATTCAAAGAGATTCAATCTGAACTTCTGTTCATTTATAATTTATAATACTAGTATATTTGAAATTATACAAATTTATAAAAATTATAACTTTATCTAAGTACCTCTTCTAATACATACATGGAATGTGATTGAAATGCTAACAAATTTATTTACAAGTACCTTAAATTATGAAGTACAGTGTTTGACCTCTTTTACCTGATTTCAGAATTTGTTAGCTTATTTTTTTCTCAGTTTCAATTTTCACTTTCATGATATGAATAATATCGATTTCAGTTCTTATCACAAAACTCTGAGAATATGGCAGTTTTGTAAGTGTTCCTAAGCCATTGTAATGATGGGCAAAGTCAGAAAGAGCTTTAAAGAGTAAGCATGTCATCCAAAACATGTCTATTAAAAACAAAAATTGTATGCTCAGTACCAAATGAAAATAACCTGCTTTCTTTTTTTCTATCCACCATTTTATTTTCTTATGCTTTGTCACCTTCCAAAAACAGCAGAGTAAACGTTAAATCATCATATAATTGTCAATTTTTTCCCATATGTCATGGAAATAACTTTGGTATTATTCTATTCGATTGTATACCCCATTGTGTATTTTAACTAGGTTACAAAAGTTAAAATTAGCATATTAGAGCATTCCTTTAAAAAATTTGTATGGGAATGCTGTCGATGGGTTTTTAAGATTTTTTAAAATTAAATATAGAATGAACACAGACATGAGAAAATAAAATAGAGGTGCACAGTGTTCATAATATTAAAAACTGTTTAAAACTAATAATGCGCCAACCTCCTCAGGCTGTCTCGAAATATTTTTTTTTTCCCAATGAGGATCTTCATATTTTTTATTTTTTTGTGAGGAAAAATTATGTTTAGTTGATATAATTGATATATGTTTATATCTGTCTAGCTTAGAATAATCCTCCCACTTTATTCCCCTGCAATACATTAGAAACATATATTACAGGGTAATAAAGTGGAAGGATTATTCTAAGTTAGACAGTTATAAACATGAAGCCTACACAACCCACTGAACCAACCTTAGCCACTGGGGACAGACACCAAAAACAACAGGAACTACGAACCTACAGCCTGCAAAGAGGAGATCCCAATAAGGATCTTTATAGACAGCATATTCTGTGTTGTAATAGAGGATTAAACTATATATTTTAATTCAAATAACAAATTTTCTTTGGCCATTTTCTCAAAATATGACTTTAATAACACTCCCCACTATCTTGTACAATAATAAGTTAGCATTTTAGTGAATATATTTTTATTATATTTAATTATACTTTACCACGATTTGGTATGGTAAAACAGTGTTCAAGTTGGTAAATTTGATAGTCTAATTTTAGCCAAATACTAATAATATTTACAAAACTAAAGGTATGTACGAAATATATGTATACATGCAAAAGTATTCCTTTAAATAGTTTCATTCAAAGATTATCTGCTGGTGAAATGTTAAAGTGCTTTTACCCAGTATAGTAAATTTAGAAAGGCTTTCTATGCTTTAATCAGAATCAAATGAGAGAGTTGAGTTCAATTCCTTTATGAAAATATGAAGCAGTCTTACCAAAACAAATGATCCTGAATGAATTGTCACCTCAAGTTTAATGAAAAGTGATCTGACGTCATACCTATGTCATGCACGAACATCTGCCTCGTAAAGTAGTTCCTAATCCATTTCGATACATGGGAAATTTGAAAATCATAGCAACGCTGATTGTTGCTATTGATTGTATCCACACTAGTTTTATCCTTGAAGTATTTGAAGCAAACGTTCAACGTCCCCTGAAGAAATTGGAAAACTATCTCAATAAAAATTTATAAGCACGTGTTTGTGCACCTGCGCACACATGCACACGTATCTCTGGTTATCAGTAGGTTGGAGGTTGCAAATTTACAATATCTCTGCTCTGTTTTGTGAATTCTAGTGGATAATTTTATCATAAGAAAGAGAATTTCATAGTGCTGAGCACCAGCAATTCATAAATTTAGATCAATCATAACCCAAAAGATTTAAGATCAACTATCTATAATGGTTTCAGAGAAGTTGATCATAACGCACCCTTTCTGGTAATAATCCAGTAGCAAGATCATCTAATAAGGCATAGTGCTGTCTGTAATCATTTACATGCATTAAAATAGGTGATTTTCTATTAGTGGTAGTAGAAGAGCATGAATTCTAACATGGAGAAAAAAGACACTAATTATTTAAAATGCAAGATAAAAAAGATGAGTTTTCAAGGTAACACATGATTAATCTGTCACACAACTCTTCCTACAAATTCTGACCTTCAAAACTATCAACCTCTAAAGTCTATGAGGATATTTTGATTATTAATGTTAAGGTCACTCCATTCATATCATTAAGAATTAATCTATATTGCTCATTAGCCCCCCTTCCCCCGACACACACATGATGAAACAGAGAATAGCAGTGAGCATTTACACCTGGTCCTGCCTAAACTCTTGTGTTTTTTTTTTTTTTTGGTTTCCTTTTTCTTTTTATAAGTTTATTTATTTATTTATTTACTTATTTATTTATCTGGCTGCGTTGGGTCTTTGTTGCTGCACGCGGGCTTTCTCTAGTTGTGGCCAGCGGGGGCTACTCTTCCATACGGTATGCAGGCTTCTCATTGCAGTGGCTTTTCTTATTGTGGAGCACGGACTCTAGGCACGCTTTAGTAGTTGTGGCACACGGGCTTAGTTACTCCGCGGCATGTGGGATCTTCCCAGACCAGGGCTCGAACCCATGTCCCCTGCATTGGCAAGCGGATTCTTAACCATTGTGCCACCAGGGAAGCCTTAAACTCTTGTTTTTTATACAGTATACAATATTGGTATTTATAAGAGAGAAAGTATCATATAACTGGGAGAAACAGCTAATAATCTGGGCTGGATTAAAATCTTCAGAACACACATTATTTTCTTTAAGATTTTCATTGCTTGTTGCTATGAAAAACTCTGAGAACTCTGATATTTTTTGCACAAAAATTCCCTTTATTTCTCTCAAGTTTTCTAAGTGCTTTAAAGATTCTTTTGTTTATTTTAAGCCATTAGCTAATATGGTTCACTTTTTTTCTGGAATACATTGTCATTTTAATAACTAAATGCTAGTATGTTTTAAAATGTAATCTCTATATTTATATCGTTGCTAAGTTATGTCATTTCATTATTTTTGGTTTATTTCTTTGACATAGTTATTTTTTTCCTGAAATAGCTAGTGCTCACGTGGAGTAGCAACTAGCAGACCACTGTGCTGCTCAACATTCATATTACAGTCTGTGTAAATGGCAGCCCCTGTGGTTATGAAGTGTTTCGCCATCTACAGAAACCCCTGCAGCTAGGGCTGTGTTGAAGACTAGCTAAATTAATTTTGCACTTCATTGGTTAGTGTGAATTTAACCATTCTTCTTCCACAGGTAACTATGAATTTTTGTTCTACTTTAATACTTAGGGAAAATGTTTTAATACTTAGGAAAATACCTACATATATATATTGAAGAATCCACCACAAAATGTTCATCCATAAACCCATGCAAGCAATACTGTAGCATCTTTCTCATCCTATACTGCTGCCTCCCTTCTAGAGGGAGCCATTGTTCTGATTCCCTTGGTATTTTTATTACCTTTTTTGTTGTTGTTATTGTTGTTAAAGTCACATAGGTATGTATTCCTAACACTATATTATTTAATACTACTTTAGAACATTATGTATAAATATATATACCTTATATAAGAAACATAATACTGTACATTTTCTTGATTTGCATTTTCAATCAGTATAATGTTTCTATATTTTAACAGCTTTAATGAGGCATAACTGATATGCAAAGAATTCTATGTATTTATTGTGTACAATTTATTCAGTCTGGACGTAGGCAAATACCACAATCAACATAATAGACATATCCAACACCTGCCAGAATTTCCTTGTGCCCCATGATGGTTTTTGTTTTTGCTTTGTTTTGTGTGTGTGACTGGTTTTCTTTTTCTTTTCTTTTTTTTTTTTTGGTGTTAAGAACCCTTAACTTGAGATCTACCCTCTTAACAAATTTTGAAGTACACTACAGCGTATTGTTAACTAGAGTCACTATGTTGTACTGCAAAACTCTAGAATGCATTTACCTAACATAACTGAAACCTTATAGCCATTGAATAACAACTCCCCATTTCCCCCCAAGAGCCTCTGGCAATCTCTTTGTATTCTCTGTTTCTATGAATTGAACTATTTTAGATATTTCACATGAGTAGACTCATGCAATATTTGTCCTCTGACTGGTTCCAGGTTCATCCATATTGCAAATTGAAGGATTTTCTTCTTTTTCAGGGATGAATAATATTTTATCATATGTATAAATCATATTTTGTTTCTCTCTTCATATGGCAATGGACACGTGTTATTTCTATATCTTGGCTATTTTGTATAGAGCTGCAATGAACAAGAGAACACAGCTATGTCTCTGAGATACTGATTTCATTTCCTTTCAATATATACCAGAGGAGGGACTGCTGGATCATATGGTAGTTCTATTTTGAGCAATCTCCATACTGTTTCCTACAGCTACTGCACCATTTTACTTTTCTGCCAACAGTGTATAAAGGTTCCTATATCTCCACAACCTTGCGAACTCTTATTATCTTTTTTTTTTTTATAATAGCCATCACAACAGGTATGAGGTGATATCACATTTTAGATTTGATTTGCATTTCCCTTATAATTAGTGATATTGAGCATCTTTTCATATGCCTGTTAGTCATTTGTAGTCTTTGGAGAAATGTCTATTCAAGTTATGTGTCTATTTTTTAGTTGGTGTTTGGTTTTGTTTTTGCTACTGAGTTTTAGAAGTTCCTTGTATATTTTAGAAATAAACCTCTTATCAGATACATGGTTTGTAAATTTTTTCTCTTATTCTATACGTTGCTTTTTCATTTTGTTGGTTGTTTCCTTTGCTGCGCAGAATCTTTTTAGTTTGATGTAGTCCCATTTGTCTATTTTTCTTTTGTCTTTGTTTTTGGTATCATATCCAAGAAATCATTCCCAAGACCAATGTCAAGAAAATTTACCCTATTTCTTCTAGTTTTACAGTTTGAGGGTTTATGTTTAAGCTTTTAATCCATTTTGAGTTGATGTTTATGTATGATGTAAGGTAGAGAAAGTCCTAGCCAGAGTATTTAGGCAATAAAAAGAAATAAAAGGAATCCAAGTTGAACAGAAAGAAAAATTTATATTTGTTTGAAGATGATATGATCTTATATGTTGAAAACCCTAAGGACTACACAAAAATATTTTTAGAATAAATGCATTCATTGAAGTTGCAAGATACAAAATCAACATACAAACATCATTCATTTTTCTACACACTAAAACAATGAACCATCTGAAAAAGATAGTTTAAAAATTCCACTTAATATGACATCAAAAATAAAATACTTAAGAATACATTTAACCAAGGAGGTGAAAGATCTGTACACTTAAGTCAATGATGAAAGACATTGAAGAACACACAAATCAATGGAAAGACATCCCATGTTAATGGATTGGAAAGACTAATATTATTAAAATGTTCATAATACCCAAAGCAATCTACAGATTCAGTGTTATCACCATCAAAATTCCAATGGCATTTTTTAATAAAATGGCATTTTTTGTAAAAATAGAAAAAGTAATTCTAAAATCTGTATGGAACTAGAAAATACCCAGAATAGCTAAAACAATAGAGAAAGAAATACAAATCTAGAGGCATCACACCTCCTGATTTCAAAATATTACAAAGCTAAGGTAATTAAAACTATATGGTACTCGCATAAAGAGACTTATAGACCAGTGGAACTATTTAGAGAGCCTAGAAATAAACCCATGCATATTAGACCAACTGATCTTTGACAAGGGTACCAAGAACACACAATGGGGCAAGGATAGTCTCTTCAACAAATGGTGCTGGGAAACTAGATATCCACATGCAAAATTTTATGGTTCTAGAGTTATTTAGTATTATATAATATGCATAAACCAAGATTTTCATATCCATTCTTCTAACAGTAATCAGTGGTGTTTTTTCTAACAATATGCTATGAATATTCATCTTAGTCTCTTGGTACTCATGACTCAGATTATCTTGAGTAATTCCATAACAGAATTGCTGTGTTGAAAGATATGCATATGTTTAACTTTACAAAATAATACCAGACTATTTTCTTGAAGTTAAATTCCCCCCCCACCGACAGCAGTGCATAAAATTTATGTTAGCCATATCCTTGATAAGACTTGTTATTTTCAAAAATTTTTTAAAAATTCTATGCAGTAGGTGAAAATGATATTCCATTTCTTCTCAGATTGATAAATTTTTATTCGTTTATAGAAGTTATGTATAATTAATGGATAAAAATTATTTTTTGCCTTTCTCTTATTTACTTTTTAATTGCTTTGTAACCTTAATCATGATCTACTTGGTTTAGATTCTTGAAATATTTGAGATATTTTTTTGTGAGCTACTTATGGTAAACTTTGGTTAAAGCTTCTGTTTATTGAGGATAATACTCTCTGTACTCTGTTTAATTCAGGGCATTACATATGCCTAAAACTTCAAGCTTATTGCTTTTGTTTTTCAAGTGATATCTTTTTCTGTGTAAAGTACTTATTCAAGCTTGCCTGACCTATTAATAAACCATGTTGGTATTTGCAATCTGCTTTGTGATTGTAGAATGTCAATTACTCCTTTATTTTTTTTATCTCTGTATTTCATTCATGTGTTAGGTACAGAGTAATTTATAGTCATTTATATTCCTGATGTACTGGATCATTTAATAGTAATTTTTTTGTTTAGAATTTATTTTGTTGGATGTTTATATGGCTATCTATGTCAGAATGTTTGTGTTCTGCCATTTAAATGTTTTGTCATGTGGGCTAGAGAACACATTATCAGCCTTTGTGCTATCATGCAATTAAGTTCACAAGTGAGATGTGAGTGGTGTATGTGCAAATTTCAGGTCATCTTCTAGAGCACCTATTACCATATTTCAACTCCAACTTTTTTTCCACTGATGAGATAGGAAGATAATAAGTCAATCTTGCAATATCCTATTAGAACGGAGCATTGACAGACTGCCAGCTATTCTGGCTTACTTTATGAAGTCCATATAACCTGGGATATTATACGATGGAAAATAAACTTCTAACTTATTTAAAGCAATGTTTGTGTTTTCTTTGTTATGGCAGCTTAACATGTACTGTAACAAATACACTAGATCATTTTATTTACATTAATATTTGGTGGACTAACTTCTGGCACCTCTTTAATTTCAGCCTTTGTTTCTTAGATTTTAAGCATGTCCATATAAGTGGGGTCCTGTGTTCTACTCATTTTTCAGGATTAGTGAAAAAGTTCCAGCTTCCTTCCCATGTCCCTTTAAACATAAATCCTTGCAACTGGCTCAAGGCCCAGCTTTTAACCCCAGTGCAAACATTTGCACCTGCTCCCGGTAGAGCTCCATCCTCACTGAGCACTTAGTGAGAATCACCACTAATGGAGATTAGAACTTTTAAATTACTTTTCTGGATACCTATAATTACTCCAAATTTATTTCAGCCCAGCCATACAAGAAAAATTACATTTTATGCAGCACTTAGTATTTTTGCAGAAGAACCACCCTCTTCCCCACACAGAATTTCAGATCTTTGGTTGGCTCCTTGTTGATCCTCACTTTGCTTCTCTATATGAATACACCCTAGGAGTCTTCTCACTTATGTAGAGGTTTGAATATTCACTGTCTCCTAATTTTTCAGATTGATGTTTATGTTTCTTGTTCTCCTTATTTCTTTTTCATGATTTTCAGGAAGGGAGGGGATAGTGTCAGCTTCATATTGTGATAATAAAAGTTAAAACCATGACTATGTTCTTTTTTTTTTCCAACAAATGTGCTGATTTCTAGGAAATGAGCATATGCTTTGAAAAAGTGGCAAATCCTATGGGAAAAAACAAACTTTTAGGAATTAAATAGACATCATCATTTTCCAAAAACTGACATCTATTTAATGTAGTCTGGGACTCATGAATTAATCTGAGGCCATAAATGAATAATATTTATATTTCATTTACTCTAAATAGAATCTAGCTATAAAATACACTATCTTAATATAAATTAGGTTGAAAGGTTATTAGGGTTAAATATGAATGCTCTTGGAACACTGAGATTAATTGAGGAAACTTCAGTAAAATTCTGCAGTTTTAATGATTAGTAGGTATCATCTATTTTAAAAAGATTTTCATTCTGCTGAAAGAATCTCAGATCCACATTGACCCTCAAAATTTTTTCAACCTCTAATTTTAGCCATGTATTGGATTTAGTGGAAGAATAAAAATTATTGAAAAGACTCTCAGGTAAAAACATTTTTCTGAAGATGAAAATTCATGAAAAGAATGGGTAGAAAAAATAAATGTAATGATAAACATATTTCATTTTATAATATATAATTTGATGTATATTATATTTTATAAGCATGACATGTTCCTCTGTTAAATTTTTAATTTTAACCATTTACATAATTACATACTTTTGCCTTCATCTAGACATATTTTAGCACATTGGTATAATATAATCTGAAAATGAAGCATTCTGTATTTTCCCATGAAAATCTACCAAATCCACACTTTGCCAGAGATACATTTTTAAACTTATGTTAAACATTTTGGAAGGAAGCATAGTAGAATTTATTCCTGTGTTATATTCTGTAATCATCATCTGAAGCAAAACTAATTTATTAGAAATTAAGAAACTCATGAGTATTTGTTTATGATTTTATAAAGTAAATCATGGATAAATGTATAATGTATACAATGATGCATAATACATGAAATAGATAACATACAAAATATACCTATCATATTGTATGTCATATTCTTGAATATGACAGTGTTAAACATATATTAGTCAATGTGCTGGGTATATACTAATAAATTTAAAGGAAATCTCAAAAGGTATAAATATATGTTCATGTTATATATAGCTTTATTTTATGTATTGTCAAACAAATACATGGAATATGGCAAATAATGTTTTCAACATGGATTGACATTAAGTACAGAATAGTTTCCTATAATTTTTTTATGAATATGATCTTATATGAAATCTTCCCTATAATTTCACAATCAGTGCTTTATAATATTTATGCGAAGCTGTATCTTTCTTACTTCTGAACCGTTCCTAGTTCTTGAAATTTACACGATAATATTCACTGAGTATAAAATGTGAGTGTTGCTAATAATTCTTATAGTAGGCAGTTTATAGGAGATGGAAATAAGAGTTGTCATCAGCTGTATTGTTTTTGCAATGTTCCTATCTTTTCAGTGGCATACAATATTTGCTCTTATGAATCATGGCATACAATATTTGCTCTTATGAATCATGGCAAATTCCACTCCTTGGATGTTTGCAGTTGTATTTTTCATATGAGTTACTGAGAAGCTGTTAGAGCCTGCACAGAATTAAATGTCAGATGAAATCAGCACAAGTGTTTAATAGCATGAAATAAACCTAACCAGGGCTGAGGGAAATCTTTATATAGTAAACCAGTTTCAATGAGTAATCTAGGGTAAAATTTAAATGTATACTTCTACTCCCTAAGAAAACCCTGGGTTTAATAAAAATCAGGTTAAAGAATACTTCCTTATAATTTATTGAGTATTTGTATTTCAAAGTAGTTATATGTCTTCAGGGCTTATTAGAACAATTTAACTTATTTTTAGAGATTCTTCATTTAGTTTAGAGGATTAAATTGTGTAATTTAGATTATTTTTTGTATTTTAAGCATTTCACGTTTCTAAATCAATTTTCATTATTTTATTATAATTTGATTCAGAACTAAAAAGTAGTTCATGGATAGCATATACAAAAATTTTCTTTATTAAAATATTAAAATTAAAATAATTCTCAATCTATGTATAATTATTTAAATGTAATGAATTCACTTATATGATTTCTCTTTTGAAAAACATGCTTGTTCAATGAAAAAGATATTAGTTTGTTTATTCATCTACTTAATTTTGAAGATTGCTCTGTAGACAGACTGACAGATTTGTACTGTTGGAAACAACTAATACAGGAAAATATATTTTTGACACGTTTGAAGGAAAATAATCATGTAGTATATTGTATTAACAACTGTGTAACAAATCACCCCAAAATTTAAAGAATTAGTAAAACAAACATTTATTTTCATTCCATTTCTATGGGTCATAAATTTCAGTGTGATTAAGCTGATGCCTCCATCTCTGGGTCTCTCACCAGGCTGTAGGCAAAATGTCTGCTGGGTTTCAGCTGGGGGACCATTCACTTCCAGGTTCACTCATTTGGTTGTTGGAAAGATTAAGTTCTTCATGGGTTCTTGGACTGAAGAGCTCTTGAACAGAGAACCTCAGTTCCTCACTGGCTGTTGGCTTGAAGCTGCCCTTAGTTGCTTGCTACTTGTGCCTCTCCCTGGGGCAACTCATCACATGACAGCTGGCTTTATCAGAATGAGAAAGTGAGAACAAAAAGTGATATCATCAAGATGGAAGTCACAATCCTGTAAAACCTAGTCTCATCTCATTACTTTTGGCCTTATTCCGTTTGTTAGAAGTAAATCATTAGACCGAAACAACACACGAGAGAGAGTATCACACAAGGGCATGAATGCCTATCTGAAATTTTAAAAGTTCTTTAAAAGAGATTATGGAAAATGCACTTTAATTTTTATTTCCCATAAATAAAAACTATATGTCCAAATAAATTTGAAATAAGTAAGCAGAACCAATAGCAGAATTGGAAATATGCTACATAAATTCATCAAACCTAGGTTAAAATAATCAGAGAAAACACAGTTCTCATAACAAAAGAAAGTATGTGGAAACAGAATGGTAGCAATGAACAAAACAAAGACTATTCAGCATTTTAACTACATAAAATATAAGTAATAATTTAAATAATGTAAACTTACTTTTTGAAAAAAAGGCAATCAGATTGAGTTAAGCCACAAAATACACTTACTCAGTATTTTTTCAAAATAGCACAGAAAATTTAAAGGAAAATTAATTTATAAAGCCACTCTAGGTCTTCGTGCCAAAGGAAAAAAAAAAAAAAAGCTACTCTAGGAAATGCAAGGGGGAAGATTGGTATCAAAGTACAACCGTCTAAGAAAAACTTTATGTGGGTAAATGGAGGTCACTTTTTATAAATATATTTTAATTGAATTTGAAGCTATTGTTAACTTAATGGATCAAATATATATATACCACATAAAATAATTGCCTTTATAAATAAACAGACATAAACTGTCCACTGTAATTTATCACTTACGCAGTAGACATTTTTAGGAAATATTTATTGTTATATGTAAATTGGAGATATTATAATTAATTAATAAGATAACATATTTAAGTGCTTACCCGAGTGTCTAATACAAAATTGAAAGTCACTGATAATTAAAATAATAAAATTAATTAATTTCACTATACAAAACAGTGAGTGCTATGTAAAAGAAAAAAATGTTTAGAAATAAGAGAGGAAATTAAGAAATACATTTATTGGGAAACTTTTAAAGAAGGGCAAACTTTTGAAGAAGAGCAAAAAGAAATGATTAGAAAAATATAAGGGCTATTTAATAGATAATATTTTTTCACCAATGTGATCAAATTAGATTATACAGTTGGAGATAAAGAATACAAAACCATCATCCTGTAGTGAACACTCTCAAGTTGACTGCCCATTTCCTGGTGTTCCTGCCCTGTATAATCCCTGCGCCTTGAATGTGAACAGGACCTGTGACTTTCTTCTTGCCAATGGACTATGGGAAAGATGATGGAGTTTTGAAGATGTTATTAAAATCACGAATCAGTTGTTTTATGTTAAATGATCCTGATTGAGCTGACTTAATCAATTGAAAATGCTAAGAGGAAGTTGATCCTCCTGGAGAAGAGAGAGATTCTCCCTGTTGGCTTTGAAGAATTAAAGTACCATGTTCTCCGAAGGCCTATGGGTAGGGCCATATGGCATGGAACTACTGGTGACTGCTAGGAGCTAACAGCAGCAGTCAGTGATAGCCAGCAAGAAAACTCTTTTCACAGTTCTATAGCAGCGAAGAGACCAATTCAGCCAACAACTTGAGGGAATTTAGAAGCAGATATTTCCCCTTCGAGCCTCTGATGATACTGCAGCTCAGCCCATATCTGATTGCATCCTGTGAAGACCATGATTGAGGACCTCAGATTCCTGATCAAAAGAAATTGTGAGATAGTAAACATGGATTGTTTTTATCTGCTAAACTTATGGTAATTTGTTACATAGAAATAGAAAATGAATATGATTAATACGCTTTTGAAAGTTAGGTGATGAGCCACTGCATTCTCTAACTATGGCATATTAAACCTAGAAGAAATTTTTGAAAGTTATAAATTTTAAATAAAGGAAGCAAAATATAAGAAAGTTTAAAATATTCTAAAATTATCTCATTAAAAAATCAGAAGCAAACAAAATTTACCTTCATTTGAATAAAAGATAAAATTTCAAAGATATTAAGAACTTTTTCTGTTTGGTTTACTTGCTTACACCCACATGCTAGCATAATTTCTGCCACATATAGAATAGTACTCCTCTACCACCTTTCAACAAAATTGGTCAAATTGTGAGACTTCCTCGGGTCAATAAAATGAGACCGTATGTGTTGCTTGTCTCTAAGAAACTTCGAGAGCCAAATTGCCTTTTCCTTCTTTGAAGATTATGGGCACATGTGTCAAGGTGGAAGCTCTCCTGCTAACTAATCAACTAAGAACAGAGCCTCCATGGCAAGGGAGTATGACTAAGAATGAAATATTTGCTGTATTATGCCATGAAGGTTTAGGCTTATTTATTACTACGGCAAAATATTAAAAGAAATGATGCCTGAAGTATGCACTACTGTGGCAAAAGCAAAACACACAAAAAACATAGCAATGTTTTAAGAGTCAATTTGTTTAAGTGTTAGAAGAAGTTAATACTAGAGTCTAAGAAGAATTATAATATTATATAGTGACAACATTTTGTAAAACAGTCACTGTGATAAAGTGGAATGTAGTAATGTACTACTGAACTTGTATTTATAGGGGAAGATTTTAGAAAATATAACCTTAGTATGGGTGTATGGGTTATCAATTGTTTCAACAGATAAAGTACTATTTAAAAAAAGAAAAGATGGTGCAGGATAAAATATGTAGCAAATTTGAAGGAGAATAAAAAAGAAAAGAGAGGCTAGAAATGGCGAGGACTTGCAGAGTTGGAAAAGAGAGATTCTGTTCAACCCTCAAAGAGGAAAAAATAAGCTGACCAAAGGCCAGTGAAAACTTAGAATTAGGTGAAATTTTAAATCAAAAGGAATTTGTTATTAAATTGTATGAATGAATTAAAGTGGTGACATTAAATCCTATCAGTTAGACAAAACTAGCTCATGGAAAACAGGCCAAGGGCATATAACTCTCCTACCAAAGTCTAATAAATTCATATTACCCACATTAATAAAAGAGAGGGAAAGAAAAAGGGCAGAGTCTGGGAACAAAAAACAATGAAACACAGTAGATATGAGAATTGTGTTGAGAAAGGAACTGTGTGTTAGTATTATAGCTATTTAACACATGGAATTGACTTCATTCAAATGGATAAGAAGCTGATTGTTAAATCAATATTTGTACCATCATAAGCAGCACAATCCTTTACTAAATGACACTAAAAGACTCTAGTGCCCATACACATTAACGTGCAGAAAATGGGCTAAGAAAACTGCTCAGCCCCAGGCCATATTTCTAGTTACCAACTTCCACTGGGGGCAAGGATCAGAATAGAAAGAAAAGTTCACCCAGAAGTGAAGCCATTGGTCATGGAGGAAAATGGAAATTTGCTTAAAAGAGCTGTGTCACCCCCTGGTTAGATGGCCTATCAATAAATGCCAAAGGGAATTTGAGAATCACTACAAAAGTGACATATATGTACTATTTTTCACCTTTACAAATAGGGATGGTTTCTACAGTTAAGAGTATCTCTGTCGCACCATCTTATACGGAACAGAATACTTTTCCTTTAAGTTCACAGGCTTCTGGATCAAGAGAAGCCATCTCTGCACCTGATTTGGAGAACACCATGCATCACTGCCAATGAAGAGAGTGTTGTTCAGAGCTGCTGAATTTTGAGCTTGATAGAATATTCGGATGGACTTTTTGAGTTACATTGTTCAGGGAGAGTTGAGTGAAATTTGTCTTCAGAATGGAGAATGAGACATCTTTTTGATGACCAAAAAGATGGAGTGTGTTAGTCATTAGTGTTGTTTATGAATTATTTCTGGCTTTTTACCTTCAGGGCACATTAAATTTTTGTGCCCTCTTTGGAATTAGCTGTGGCATGGAAATTGTTTCTAGAGAATAAAATGTGAAGGGAGTTGGTTTATTACTTCAGGGTAGATTCTTTGAGGGACAGTGCATTATTATCATTTTCCCCTTTCTGACTCAACAGCAGAAATTATGTTAAGATAACAGTTTCGAATCTTGAATAACTAAGAACAGAGAAGCCACATAATGGAATCATGTAGTTAATATAGCATAAGCAAGACTTAAATCATCTTTTCATAAGAACATTTAAATTTGAGTCTGTTTATTTGGTCATTTTGTTTATCATTTATTCATTGTGCTACTTACTACTTTTTATCAACTCCTATGAAATTCATCTCTTGATTTTTTTAAAGAAGAGTGAAAGAGTTTTTAATTATGATTTTGGCTTTGTCAAAATCCCTAGATTTCCACATTAAAATTTATTTAATGCAGTATTATATAGATCAGTTATTGTTTTATCTTCTTGTTAGAGTGCACTTTTCTCAAGACTTTTTTATCTTCTAAAGATAATAAGTTTTTTCTTGAAGTAATCTTTGAAAAATATTAATATTTCCCTTTCTGCTTTTTGTTGACTTGCATTTGTTTTGTATATCCTGGACCATTCAATTATTTTCAGTTGTTTGTGGCATTTAATATTAACTCATTTCTCATGTTTAGTTTAAGTCTGTATTTGATTTGCTTATACAATTTGTCAATTTTGTCATTTAACCTGTGGATTTAACTCACTCATGATAAATGTATTTATAAATGTTTAGCTTTCTTCTTGCAATCTTTACTTTTTATAGTTTGTAGTTTTTCTTGTAATAGACATTTTTTTACTGATCAAATGTTTTTGTTTATTGTTTTTATTGCTTTGAACATTTTATCTAATTATATTTTCTCATATCACTTAGAAGTGTTTATCAATCGTATTTGGTCATAATTTTAAAATAATCATTAATTAAATAATTGCATAGCAAAAATCATATAGAATCTTTATTCATATTTATTCTCAGTATAAAACTCTGCTTTGAGATGTATCGATTATATCCCATTTAAAAATTTTACTTGAATTTTTTACATTAAATTTTTAAAATTATGTTATCACCTAGAGCCTAACATATAATTTTTCAGCTTCTCTTTTTCTGTTTCTTCCTGCATACTATGTATTCCACTTCCTGATTTGTATTTTATTATTTACTTTTTGTTTTATTAAATTTATTTTTAAATATATTTTTGGACATATCAAAGATATTTCAATTGCAAAGGGTGGAGAATTCACCATGAAGTAAGAGATAGACGAAAAAGAAATTTAATAGTTATTATCCACAATATCATAGATGAAGCTTTTCACAGAAATTATTTAGTCTATCCATCATCTATCATCTGCCTATCAATAATGTGTTCCTTTGTTTTCTACTTCTCTTTATATGTTGCATTTTTTCTTTCAAATTAAGGTTTACCACAAAGTTAGAACCATGATTTCTGTGTCGGCACTATTACATTATGGACAAAAATTAAAAGACAACCTTCCTATCAAATCCAATGAGAAAGATACTGGAGAGGGGATCTAATTAGCTCAGCTTGACCCCATGTTCATCCCTGTAACAGTTTATCTGCCCAGATAAATTGGGTGGTGTAATTATATCTGCTTGGCTTACCAGATAAACTTTTTGGACAGGTAATGACACAATATTCCCCAACAGAGCAATGGCTGAAGTAGAATTGAGCAACTTCCCTTTTTCCAAAATTCTACCAGAATGGGCTTCCCTGGTGGCGCAGTGGTTGAGAGTCCGCCTGCCGATGCAGGGGACATGGGTTCGTGTCCTGGTCTGGGAGGATCCCACATGCCACGGAGCGGCTGGGCCTGTGTGCCACGGCCACTGGGCCTGCGCGTCCGGAGCCTGTGCTCCGCAACGGGAGAGGCCACAGCAGTGAGAGGTCCACGTACCGCAAAAAAAAAAAAAAAAATCTACCAAAATAACTAGTTATAAAGCAGAACAAAGGAAAAACTGTACTTATAGATCATTTATATTTCAGTCTTTGCGTATCAGATCTTTTCTACACCCTGTTCCACTTACTCCATTATGGAATCCAAAAGTCACAATGTTTTTCCATTAAAGACCTTAATGATTTTTCTTTTACGTGGTCTTCCAGAACTTAATGTTCTGGAGGATCTTTCTAATGCTAAGCCAATTCTATTTCCTGTGTGACCATCTCCCCAAAATGGGAAGCTTACAGCCTTCCTTTTTATCCATAGAATATGTAACTTTCACCGAGTAAGGTTTTGTTTTCTTTTCAAAATTGTTGTCCACTGTTCAGTGGCCTTTTTGGTATTAAAAAGTTGACTATTTTATTAAATTTCAGTTTTCACCATTCATTTGATTATTCTATACCTCCCTGTCTACTCAATTTTGTACTCCTGGAACTATTTTTATGTGGATTTGGATGTTCTGGGTCCCACGTGTCATGACTTTGCTCTCAATACTTAAATGTCTTCTTTGTGTGTTATTTCTAAATTCCAGTGGAAAATCTAAAGTTGATCTTCCAAATCACAGTCAGTATTCAATATTATCCATTCAGTGTCTCTGAATTTTCCCCATTATTCTGACCACCATGCATTTTATTCCTTAAATACCATATTTCTCCAAGATTCTTTATTAATCCCTTCCTTAGAAAAGAGCTGGGAGTCGTTTTTATCACTAAGTTATATCTTGTTTTCTATGTTCAGGTTTTTTTTGAATATATAATATAATTTTTAATTGCAAAGGTAATAACAAGCCCAAGTGAGAATACAGACAAAAAGAAGAAAATGGAAATAATTTCCTTTTTTTTTAGGTCTTTTATTTGTTATCTATTTTATACATATTAGTGCCTATACGTCAATCCCAATCTCCCAATTCATCCACCACCACAACCCCTCCCCCTGCTTCCCCCCTTAGTGTCCATACATTTGTTCTCTACATCTGTGTCTCTATTACGGTCTTGCAGTACCATTTTTCTAGATTTCACATATATGCGTTAATATACGATATTTGTTTTTCTCTTTCTGACTCACTTCACTCTGTTTGGCAGTCTCTAGGTCCATCCATGTCTCTACAGTGACCCAGTTTCGTTCCTTTTTATGGCTGAGTAATATTCCATTGTATATATGTGCCACATCTTCTTTATCCATTCATCTGTTGATGGACACTTAGGTTGCTTCCATGTCCTGGCTATTGTAAATAGAGCTGCAATGAATATTGTGGTACACGACTCTCATTGAATTATGGTTTTCTCAGGGTATATGCCCAGTAGTGGGATTGCTGGGTCATATGGTAGTTCTATTTTTAGTTTTTTAAGGAACCTCCATACTGTTCTCCATAGTGGCTCTATCAATTTACATTCCCACCAACAGTGCAAGAGGGTTCCCTTTTCTCCACACCCTCTCCAGCATTTGTTGTTTGTAGATTTTCTGATGATGCTTCTTCTAACCGGTGCATATTCAGGTTTTTTATCTATAGCTAATTGCCCTAATTAATCCACTTCATATCACAACTCTTGAAAATTTTGTTTTTCCTTATATGTCTGATTATTATTTTTTTAAATCTATCCACTTTAGGAAAAAAAAAGCCTAGACTAATATGTACTGATGGATTGTTTAGCGTCCTTCAAGAATCATGTCAGTGTTCAGTATTCTGAGGGACAGGAATACATTTTCTATCTCAATTGGTTCATGTAGAAGCTGAAAAAAAATTAATGAAGAAATCTTCTCCCCATATTCTTCAGAGGAAAGTAAATAGAGCATGCTTAACATAAGGCAATTAATATCTATGATTAAACCTAATAATTACTGGTGACAAAGTGAGCAAAGCTATTGTAGTAAACATCTAGCGGGCTGGTGTCCCATCCTTGTCCCTAAGGCAGGATACTCTCATTGTCCTGACATTTTTATTGGGATGATTGAGGCTATCAACAGTTAGAAGGTTAATTGAACATCCTGGACCATATATGCTGACGTTATTTTGTGTGTCTGTCAAATGTGTTTGTTCCCAGAAAGCAAAAATGACACACTAATTCTAAAGGACATCATCAAAATGAGCAGAGTGTTCAATAAGCCAATCCCAACTTTACTGGTCATTGTGCTGATATTTTTCTTCTGAAACAAGTGTTTTCTTCTCAGCCGCTTCATCAATCTTAGTGTCTATTCAGTTATGCAGACCTAAATTACTGTTTGGCTGCCTTATATGACTTACTGTAAAAACATTAATAAATATTACTGGGGTTATGTGCAAAGTTTTTATGTAATCTTTTTAAAAAAATCATGTTAGTAACTTTAAAAAACTAAAATATAAACTAGATGTTTTACCTATTTCATCATCCTCCAAAGTGAGTCTATGAAAAAGATCACTTTCCTATCCATTGTTTATCCAATCCCAACAATTGAATTGTCAAGGGTTTTGTCCAATGGGACTTTTACGTGTGTGTTGGTTTATTTTATGGATGTTTGACATGAGAGTTGGTCTGTTTGGAAGCCTTCCAGCAGAAAGTGAACTTCTTCAATCAGGTTGTTGGCTATGGAGTTCTTTAAATAGCATGATTCCTTTTAAGTTGCTTTTCACACCGAGTGAAGCCTGAGTGTATGCATAGCTTATGGTTGGCTGTTCAGTGTATTGGTTACTGGAGGAGATCCCAAATGTCCTGTATTTGAACTCCCTAACTATTTTCCAAGCTGCCAAATATTCCATACTTTGTGAAGTGTTAGGGTTGTTTATGTCCAGTTAGTCTTAATTCCAGTGTCCAATAGGAAAGAAAATACCAGATGATTCAGGATATTTTCCAAATATGCTAAATAACTTTTTTCTTCCAAGTTTTTGTAATGACACCCAAATGTTTGCAGTGATAAATCTCTTCCTCTTTGTCTCTGTTGCCCACACTGACAGGTTTCAATTCTATATCTCTCAGTTCATTTCTAAACACTCCCTGGCAGCCGGGATTGTACTAGGCACCTTGTGTGGGAATAGCTAGCTCAGAATCTAAATACCTCCAGTTTCTGCCTTATTACCCAGCTTGCCTTGTTTCCAGTCCCTTCTGTTCTGAGCTTTGATTGTTTTCAGGGCTCAGTTTAGAAAATCTGAGGTTTAGAAAACCTCCAGGTTTTCCACTTTTGCCTGCTTTGAATCAAAGTCTATTCTACACTGATCAGATTTGTTCTCCATCTGTTCCTATCTGTTTCATGTCTTCCAGAAATTCCACAAAATTCTGATTTATTGAAGACACCCCCTCTTATGTTCCAGTGATGTTAAGATTTTTAAAAATTATTTCCAAATTTATTTTGAGAGGAGGAGGAAATTATGTGTGATAAATAATTTTTAAAAAGATAATTGAATTTATCTATCACATCCATGCATCTGTCTCTATTTTGATTTATTTTCTCTTCTATTTTGTATCCATATCTGCTCCATAGTGTTTAACATAAGGAGACAGTGATGAGAAATCTCAAATACTCATATTCGTAATTTTTCCTGATGAAAACTTCTCCATTCCTAAATTCAGAGATATTCCATTGAAAATCATGGGTTTTTAAATTTAACATTGGTCTTTCTCTGTACTTTTAATTTTATTCTACATAGAAGTAATATAGCCTTTTCTTTATCAATATTTTCATTTACCAATTATGCTTTATGAGGTAGATTTTTCATCAGATTCAAATCTCACAATAATCTGCACTTTTTAACAATATAAGGGAGTGAACTCAGAAGCCAATACAGAGTGTTTTTCATGATGATTATTTGCATATAGTTAGGTTATTTAAAACATTTATGGGCTTTCTATCAAGACAGTTTAGAAGCCTGTCTATTTAGTGTAAATATAAGTGTGTGTTTGCATGTGGATGTATGTATATGTGTGAGTGTGTGTGATTCACCATAGAAGTTCTATTTATCAGAGAAGCAGAGGTTGCAGTAGTGTATTCAATGATGAGATATCCTTTCTAGTCTACTCAATTCTTATTGTAGTGCATAACTAATCTAAACTTTAACGCATCAAGAAACTGTGAACTGTGAAGTTGATATTTCAAAGACTCTGTCCTCAGTGTAACTCCTTTACCGCTATTAACAATATCTTTGGTAATTATTGGTTACTTCTTTGTCATTCTATTTCTGTTATTGCTACTCCTTCATTCTCCAATAAACTTTAATTTTATGGAGATGACAAAAATTAAATATTGTCAAATTTATTTTGTATTACTTATACATATAATTTCAAAGTAGCTCTAAGTGCTTGCAATAAAATTCGCCAACTTTTTTCTTTTTTTCTTTCCCTCCTTTTTTAAACTTTTGGTTGGACTTAATACACCTCCTATGTTGAAACATACGGAGATAACTTGTCCAAAATTATTGTTTTTTGTTTGTCTATTTAATTAATAGAAAGTTATTCTACTATGGGCTCTGATGTTGAGTAATGTTACAATTGACTTCACGTAGCACAATTTCTGTTAAGGTGACAGTATATTGTACTTCACGCTAAATACTTAGAAAGATTTTTATTTTCTAGTCCCAAAGCAAATTTTGTTCTAATTTTACAATGAGTTCTAATTTTCAAAGTAGAAAATTATAAACATCAAGTTTTTCATCCAGATTTGACTTTTAGTTGAATTGTTCTTAATTTGTTATCTCAGGTTAGTAGATATCACTGAATTCATCAAGGCTTTGTCAACTTTGAGTATTTTAATGAGTACTGAGAAAGAATTGTTGGAGGGCAAATTGAAACACCATGCAATCAATCTAGAACCTCATTTACTATGTATTAAATTATTTATTTTACTAAATTATTACTTTCAGAAAATTTTTATATCTTCTCACATAGTAGTTGCAACATAATAGATTAGATGTTGGAAATTGAAAAATATTTTATTATATACTGATGATAGATTATCACACTTTTAGCAGTACCCATGCCATGTTACAGGTGAGAAACTTTCCCTTTTCCAAAATAAATTCCTTTGCTATTCCACTCAAATACGTTATTTGAAATGTTTTTTAGTGAAATCCCCATATATTTATCTATTTATCCATCAATGGCTAAGAGCAAGTGCTGTATTTTCAGAATATGTATCCTGTAATTTCATTTTGTAATCTGTGGACCAGGGGAATTACATAATTGTTCTGATTTTTTAGTAGTTTCTTATAAAATAAGAATCATAAATTTACCTTTCAAGATCTGAGATAAACATTTATGACATAATTTAAGTAAAACTTCTAGAATGATACTGGTATTATCATATGTGCTAAATAAGTTACTTTCTTTTGTTCCATTTGCCTGTGTTAACTATCCTTCTAGCTTCTTATCTAGCTAGCTACATTTTCTTTTTTATTTTTTATGTCATGTGGTGGTGTCAACAAGTCAGTTGCTTAAAATAAACAAAAATTTATTTTTTATTTACAAAATGTTCACTGTGGTTAGGGCAAACCTCTATAGCAGTTGACCCCTATGTTGGTTTATTATTTCAGGCTGCTTTTATCTGGGGCAACACCATATGAATGCTTACTTGAAGATCACAGTGGCATGGCAAGAATCATCTTAACTGCTTTCACCTAGAAATGGCATTTGTACTTAAGTCACAGTTCATTAGTCAATGAAGTCATCTGGCTATGTCTAACTTCAAGATGACTAGACACTTCAGTCCTCTGGTGTGCCCAGATAGGAAAAACAACTAGAGATATTAAAAAGCAGTAATAGTATGTAAAAGTTTATCTACTGATTTTCTACCCTTCTACTTTAAAATTGGAAGTGCGAAAGATACTGACCTTTGACACATTTTGAAAAAAGAAAGTTAAAATCTGGAAAGAGAAAATTATTTATTTAGAGTAATACAATGTACAAGTGACAGAGCTAATGCTCATAAACAGGACTTTTTACTCTTAGTTTTCAATATTTTTTCCACTACTAAAAACAAAAATAATTTCAATTGAATCTTATTTAAAAAAACTAAGAATCCAGTAGGTAATAAATACTTACTTGGAGGCCACAGATATAGTAGAGTTTTAAGATGAACAAAACTATACAAAAGTTTTGGTAGTAGGTACAAAGAAGAAGAGACTACAAGGAAAACTGAAAATCTTGGTTAAAATATCTAACTAAGGAAATCGAAGTTGTAGTATTCAGTATGAAAAATAGAGTTTCCCCAATCTGTGACTGGTAAGGGTTTACTTGTCCACGGTTTACTCCTTGCAATTTGGCCTCCTAAAACTCTCCATGATAATGATTACAGGTAATGCTTAGAACTATTGGTTCAGTAGACTGCTCAGGCATCCATTCAGGCCACAGGTCCTGTCAGGATGAACAGGTCAATATGGTGGCTGGATTCCGACCTCCTGGTTATGCCAGAGAGGGAGTGAGACTTCCTCAAACATAAAGGCCAAGGTGGCTGGATATGTCAAGAGCCAAGTCTCTGCCACATCATACAGATGACGGATATCAGCCTCTTATATCACATGGAAGGACGTGCGGGTACTTCCTTCAATATGCAATTTAAACTCCCATAACCCAAGTGTTGTTTCCCTACTAGATTTCATTGTATTGACCTTAAAATAAAAAATAACTGGGGGAACATACACATCCATTATTGATCCTCAGTATATTAATCTTCCTCAGTAATTATGGACCTTGGGCCCTAGTGTGAGTTTAGTCAGGTTATTTCCCTGTATTTGTTCAACATTATCACAAAGCAGAATTAAGTGTTATGGTGGGAGAAAATTTCCATATACATAAATCCGAAATTGGAGATGAAAAGTTAAAATTCATATTTAACCTGAAAATAAAGATTTGGTATTTATATAATAATGTCAATTATAGATTTGCTGCTTCCCAGCTCTAAATTTACCCCATTTGTCTTGTTTTGTAAAAATGAATCTTGATCCTTTAAACATTTTTCCTTTCCTGGCTGGCATTGAAGCTTTGCCAATAGAGAGTGCTGGAGAGACATTGCAGGAGGAAAGAGTTTGCTTCCTGATTTGGGCATTCTCACTTGTGGGCTCCTGCAGCATGTAGTTTTCTCCAGCACCAGACTCCTGAAGTTCTATCAGCTTCTCTATTGTTTGGCTTTGACAGGGTGCAGTAGCCAGCAACACTCAGGTCAGCAGCTTTCCTGTAGCACCCGCCACAGGCAGTTTCTCAGAGGAGTACCTGCAGCTAGTACAAAGCTCACAGCTTCTCTAGATGCAGGCTTCTGCAGCACTGATAACTACTCCAGTGCCTGGGTCCTGCAGTGCATGGACCACAGCAGTGCCCAGTAGGCAGTAGCTTTTGTCTTCATCCCCCTTAGACAGTTTTGTAGCACAGTGTCTCTGGTGATAGACTATTCGTTAAATGTCTTTCTTAAGCACCATGGAGAACAGATTTAAAGTAAATTCCAGCTGTGCTTTTCAGCAGGATCTACTAACATAGCACCATAGTGACTTCTCTGCCATTCAGTGAGCCACAGATTCCCTCTCCAATAAGGGCTGGCTCTTAGTCCAGGGTGTCTCTTCCATGAGTGCTCTATCATAACTGTAGGGGTAGTGATTGCTCTTTTTGTCTGCTATTTCTATGACTTTAGAGTTCTCTTTTGCTTCTTACTGGCCAATTCTTTATCATTTTAATCTCTTACTATGATTCTTTATATTAAGCTTTCCCTATTCAAATTACTGTGTGGTTTTTCTCTTGTGGTTAAACTCTGACTGATATACATCAAAACCTAAATTAAATACACAGCTCTGCTTAGGCCAAATGCTTTCAAATTTCTGAAGGTGTTTACTCTTCTGTTTAACTTCTACCAGAATAATAAAACCTCATGTGAGAATTAAGGTAATATTATATACATTAAGGTTTAGAGTAAGCGCTCAACAAATGTTACATGAATCTGAATGATGAATTAAATCTAAATCTGAATTAAATAATATGTATCTAGAAAGGTACTGAACCTGAATTTAAGAAATTAAGGAAACCAGCTTCAAAAGATCTGTAAACTAAAGAAAAGGAAAGTTTGAGATATACAATTGTCATCTAGATTAAATGATTCTATCTTTTTATTTTGCTGTATTATAGTTGAGAACAGTAAATAGTAGATTGCAGAAAGGAAGAATCCAATTAAAAAAGAGACTCTCAAGATTCCACAAGCAAAAGTATAAGTGTGAAAGTGAGTGTCTAAGCAAAATTCAAAGTTTATTATTCTGATAAAATTAGAGGCATTATATATTAACAATTTGCTATTAATGGCCTAATAGAATTCCAAGCACTAATAATAAAAGCTAATGTTATATGTACACATTCTATCATAATTTTTGCAGTAATAATTTTTTAAATAATAACTTTAAAGTGTATGACACAGAGATAGAAAGGAAATTGCTAGACATCTTCCTAATTTTCAGGTAGCATTCTACAGTATTAAATACTATCTATAAACTAGGCTTCTGTTATGAACACATGTGTGAGTCAGTGTTTGGCTCAACATTGCTGTATATTTTGCTCTAAATTTGCACAATTGCTGAGAGAGGAACAAGTGCATGAAAAGTCTGCAACTTTAGGCCTTTTGCACTTTATTTCACAGCAAAAAAACTCCTATAGGAATGTGGAGAAACTTATAATTATTTTGCAGTTGATTTAACTCAAAAATGGCTGAAGAAATTTAGCTCACATTTTTCAACAGAAAAATTAACCTTTTTGTGGTACCAATTCTATATTCATGTCTCCAGAATGGTATTTTTATGTCATTGATAAGTACCACCCTGAGTTACTTATTTGGTAATTTCTTCATAAATAAAGAAAAAGGTAGTTAATGGCAATTAATAACCAACTTACCTCTGAAAATAGTATTAAAAATAGGATATTTGTAAACTAATTGATAAGTTATTTTTATGCTTATTTTTATGGTAAAATTATTTCGCTTAATTTACACTAGTGATACTAATATCTTGCTCCACACTTATAGTTCCTTCTTAGCAAGACTGTCACCCTAAGTACCCCATCACTCTATTGCTTTTTCCCCTGTAGACTTCTTTCTCAGCCACTCTGAGCTAGTTAGATTTCACTCCCCCAAATGTGAATTTTCTTTGCAGATGCACATGCTTAAAAGTTTATATAGACTCGCAGGCCAACATTCCCGTATTGGGCTATCATACGAATATTTTCATATAGTGAAAGATGCCTAGAATTCAGTTGTTTGGAATGGTAGGCAAAATAAGTGTGTAGGAAGATCCAGAGAAGAGAAATGGAAAAACATTTGCTCTGCTGCACTCATCTTGTGGTTACGTATTTTGTAGATTTTTTTCCTGAGGCTTTTTTAAAATGAGTTGTAATTCTTTGGAACCAAATAATCACAAAATAATATAATAAGACGTGTTTTTAAAAAGAAATTAGAGAAGCTCAACAAATTGTTTTTTTCTTAAAGAAATCTGTTAGAAAAAAATAAAGATCTTAGTACATATATTATTTACCTATTTGTAATATATGCATTCTAACAATGAATGCTGCAGTGTTCAAGCACTCTTCATTTTTATTCATAATCGGTGATTAGTCTTCATGTTTGTTCTACCCTAGAAATTTCTCTTAAAACATAGGACAGAATACATAAGAATAAATCCTCCTGTAGAAATATTTTATAGGAACTGAAGACCCCAAAAGACAAAGAAAAATTTCTTAAAACATCTTATTGCTTTCTTAAAAGTTTCTTCACAAGCTGGTCTAGCCACCATCTTCTCTATCACAGTTAATCACAAAACCATCCTCTGGATTCAAAGGGGAAAATAAAAAACAGAACAAAAGAAAAAAATAAAATAAAACGACAAAAATCAAAAACTATACTTGTCTCATCTCCTTAACTTCTTACTTTAACCTCACAGATCCTATCAATCAGATCAATCAATAAGATAATCTCCATATTCAATTTGATTATTTCTCACCATTTCCACAATAACATTCTATTTTAATCTTACTATCTCTCCCTAAAAACTGCAATAAACTCCTAATTGGTCAATCTTCTCCCTCCTTTTTTTCACCTTAGTCTTTTCTAAATATAATAACAGATTGGCTCCACTGAAACATATCAGATGATACCACTGCTCAGAACAAAACTGTCTAATGGTTTCCCATCTTATTTTGATTTAAAACTAAACATATTTTTAATAGCTTACAAGGTCCAACATAATCTAGCCTTGATCATTTATAATCATAGATGTGAGACAAGAAGGAATAAATTTCGTGTGGCTTTAGTTATAACTAAATTTTCATATTTAAAATATATACTTCAACGTTTTAAATTTCTTTACTCTGATTAAGCTTCATGAGAACACGATATATTAATTTCTATCAAATTCTGTACTTTGCTATGTATTAAAAATAACTCAAAATTATTAATAAATTTTAAAAAATAAATGCCACCTCTAAATTTTGTGGAAAAATCAATCAGCTATGTATTTTAAAACCAAGTAAACATTTTATTAAAAGCAAATTAAGTATTCAAATGGACAGGGCAAGTGAATTTAAGTAAGATTAAAAGCATTTAATTTAAGCATTTAATTTAATTTAATTTAATTTAAATAAAATTAAAAGCTAGGAGGGTGAAAACTGAGGAAGATATTATAGGAAAGCATTAAAAATTATGACTATATTATAATAAAATTAGTTGGTGATCACTGTTGGTAATAATACAAAGTAAAGGAACATTCCTTTACAAACATTCTGTTTGAAACTTAAATCTGCCTATTCATTCTGTATTTGTTTTTATGGGATGTCTAGACTCATTGAACTTATGTTGCCTCATCTATAAAATAGACACTGACCCAATGATCAGGTTGTTGTGGCTTCTAGTTTGTATACCTAAGGTGCCAGACACATGCTAGGAATTCAATAAATGGTATAAATCAATGGATACGTACCTTTTCTTTTTGTTTTCCTTCCTCAATAATACTTTTACTTAAATGTTAAAAAATATTTCCTTTATGGTCCAAATAATAAACAAATACCATTCTTTTAGTAGAGGGGAAGAAAATAATTAGTGTAAAATAAGAATAAATGTGCTGTTGGCTTTTAAGGTGTACTATTGCAGTTACTAGCTGAGAATTACTGATAGATACTAAAGGAACTGATCAGTTCTTTCCTTGGGTTATGCCCTTCTATCCAAATATTCCCACATGTATTAGCACTTCCTACTTATCTGTGTAACATAGCAAGTGTGCAGAGCTCAGTAGCAATTGTATGTTGACATGAGCTTTCTGTGTGACCTTTGGTAAACTATTTGAAATTTTATATATCAAACCTTATAACACATGAATAAGAATTATAATATTTATCTCATGGATTGTTGTGAGGGTTTAAAGAGATAATGAAGTGAACCCATTTCCCTAAAATAAAGTAGCTTTATTTTTTCCTTTTAAAATTTATTTCAGTGTGAGGTAATCATCTTCAATTAGCCACTTTCCTCCCTGAGGTGTTCTTTTCTCAGTGATGTTTTTCATTCGGAGTCTCGATAAATGATGCTACTTGATCTATCTTACTTTTCAAAATTAACTTTCAGGTTATGTCTACCTAATTAGGACACAGAAATTAGATGTCACTATAGAAATTCAACATGTTCCTATACAAGATTGTTTTATCATCTTACAATTACTAGCTTCCTTGCATTGCCTTGAAGAAATATTAGACAGCTTCAGTAAATTAATCTCTTTATTTCCAGAAATGTGATCTTTTGTGTTCCCATATTAGAAACAGATCATACACTGCCAATGCATATCTTCAGATTTTATGACATTATTTTACATCTCATATTTGAAATCACTCTTTTTTTTTCACAAATTGACTTTGTAACTATGAATTCTTCTACTCAAACACTCTTTTTTTTTTTTAACATCTTTATTGGGGTATAATTGTTTTACAATGGTGTGTTAGTTTCTGCTTTATAACGAAGTGAATCAGTTATACATATACATATACGTATGTTCCCATATCTCTTCCCTCTTGCGTCTCCCTCCCTCCCACCCTCCCTATCCCACCCCTCTAGGTGGTCACAAAGCACCGAGCTGATCTCCCTGTGCTATGCGGCTGCTTCCCACTAGCTATCTACCTTACGTTTGTTAATGTATTCAAACACTCTTAAAGAAGAATTTTGTGAATTTCAGTTTACGATTTCTGTTGGTTTTAAGTACTCTCATTAAATTGATGTCAAAGACCTCCCAGGGCATGCTTTCTAAAAATAATTAAATTTTTAGTGAATTCATTTGTAAACATACCCTCCAAATGTTGACTATTCAGATCTTCTTATACACTATGGAAAGGGATATAAAATTTTATTTATCTTTTAGTGAAATTTTAAAAATAACATTTATTAAAATTATAATCAACATTTATTGAGTAATTACTCTTTGTCAGACCATGTTTTACATATATTTACCTGAGTAATCCTCACAATGCTATGAAGTAGATACTAATATTTTAATTTTACAGATGAGGAATCTGAGACCTAGAAAGGTTAAAAAATGTGCTCAATGTTATGAGGTGTTGACCTGAAACACATAGACTGCCAGATATTTCTCCAGAGAAGATGGGTTTATTTGGGATCAGCACAGAATTGCAATTCAGTGTCTGCAACCATGACAAGCCATGTGCAGTGCCAGTCTTCACATGGCAAGGGAAGGAGAATACTTTTTACAGAGGGGGAAAGGAAGTTGGTATGGCTAAAACAAAGAGTCCATGGCTTTTCTTTGGTTGAGTCCTTGCCAAAAAGGAAGAAGAATCTTTCTTCTGCCTGTTGGGCTCTGTTATCATCAGAGGGTGTGAGAGCTCCCTTTTCTTTCTCCCAACTCTGTTTAATTAAGGCTTCTGTTTATTAATTTTTACAGATGTAATTAAGTGACAAATCCGGAATCTGAAACAAGATCATATGGTTCTAGAGTCAATACTCTAAATAATCAGACATTTTTGTTCTAAGAAAGGCAAAACACGTTATAATATTTTAAAATTTGCTTAGTTATTTTATGCTATAGTAATATTTAATGTAACTATAATGATCAGAGTTAACATTCAAATATTTTAAATTCAGTTCATCTGTGTAGCCAGAGAAAACTAATTGTAACACTTCTTTTAGTCACCCAGTCTTCCTCTTAATAATTATAATAAACCTTGCTGAGCATGTATTATTTGAAAGCCACTGGCCAAAGAACATTACATACGTTATCTCATTTGATATACATACTTGCCTTATATAATATATGCAAATTTTTTTCTTCTTGTATTATAAGTAAGATACTGAAAATTATCAAGATTAAAAATATGCTACCTGATGAATCTTATTGAATACCAAAAGTTTAATAGCATATCTGGATTATTTTACCTCAAACTCTTGCATTTGTATACTCTTCCCTTTGTATAAACTTTGGCAGCTCTGCATTTTCCTAACATTTTTAGCATTTGAAATACTGCAAACATTTTTTGTACCAAATAAATATATGCACAAGCATTGTCTTTTGCAAAGACCTTCTGATTAAGAAGAGGATGCAAGACATGACTATGGATAACTATCTCTAAGACTATTAATCATAAAAAGGTACATATCAATATATAACAAAACATAATGCTCAATCATCATGCGTAAAAGAGTAAACCTCTGCTAAGAAACAGTGTTTGACTTCCTTCACTACTGGATTCAAATTTCTGATTCCATACCACCCTCTTTGTCTACAGATCATTCAATCAATTGCCAATTTATCCAGAATCCCTCTCCATGGCTACTAGTTTTCCAAGATAGTTTGTGCCTCCAGTGTGTCCACCCACCCACCATCTGCCATGTCAAGTTTTCTCTATTCGTTACTTAAGAAAAACAGCTTGTACAATTAAAAACAAAGTGTTCTGTTTAAATTAGGATATTTTGACACATGGTGTTTGGTTGAATTTATGAATATGAGATCATACATTACCCATATTTTAGAATTTGAATAAAAATTAAAATTCAAAGTAAATTATCTTAAAACCACATAAATCAAATATACAAAAATAATTAAGAGAAACAGTGAAGAGAAAATATAACAAATCCATACAAATAAAGCATGAGCAAGTGGAAATATGAAATATTCTTGAAAAATAAAGATGATGCACAAGGTTTTTTTAATCCATAGACACACTTCTTCATCATTTTTACAAAAATGACACAGATATTTACACAGAAATTAATATAAAGTTTTATTTTAGATGCCTTACATAAATGGTCAGAGATGTTTAAAAAAATAAACCGTTTAGAAACAAAAGTATAAAAATAATATATTGAGCTGTCATAATTGAGGTGTCACATGAAGTATTTTAATTTTAGAACATGTGTCAAAATAGCAATGGCTCTATAGATAGAAAATCTTAAGTATTGTTGAATTGTGCTCAATTAACTGTACATTTTAAAGTATTTGACTAATCAAAATACTTGATATCGAAAGGCCACAGTTTCTTGGTTTCTCAGAGTAAGAATAAGATTTTTCCTATCATTTAAATACCCAAATCTAAGACTTTTTGGTTCAAGACAGAACCTAAGAATAGTTGGCTACTGAATACAAAGGCACATAAAATATCATTCTTGAATGTTAACTCTCAAAGCTGACATGAGACTGATATAATTCCATATGTCAGGTTCTTGCTGGGCCCTATTTTGAGCAAGATTCTTGCTTGGCAGTGAGACCCAAAAATATATGTAAGACAGATCCCTGGCCTCTAGTGTGTCAAACATAAATGACTCTAACCTTAAATAAACAGAGCCACATTACTTGGTGGAGAAACAAAATATGATAAAATAGAGTTTCAAGATACTGATTCTAGTTGAGAATATGGTTATCTTTAATTGATGATGTGTTGTTTTAATTGGGATCTTATGTATAAATGAATTTGTAATAGACCAAGGTGGAGAGAAAAGGAGACGGAGCATGTGCCCCCAAAAAAGAACAATGAAATTACAGAGACAGAGTAAGATGTCAGAATACATAAAACAGCAATGACATTTTTTTACAGAACTGGAACAAAAAACCCTAAAATTTATATGCAAACACAAAAGACCCAGAATTGCCAAAGCAATCTTGAGAAAAAAGAACAAAGTTAGAGGTATCACACTCCAAACTTCAAACTATACCACAAAGCTATAGTAATCAAAACAGCATGGTACTGTCATAAAAACAGACACATAGACTAATGGAACAGAATCGAGAGCCCAGAAATAAACCCATGCACCTATGGTCAATTCATCTATGACAAAATAGGCAAGAATATACAATGGAGAAAAGACAGTCTCTTCAATAAGAGGTGCTGGGAAAACTGGACAACTACATGTAAAAGAATTAAATTAGAACATTCTCTAGCACCGTATACAAAAATAAACTCAAAATGGACTAAAGACCTAAATGTAAGACCTGAAACCATAAAGCTCCTAGAACAGAACATAAGCAGAATACTTTTTGACATAAATTGTAGCAATATATTTTTGGATCTGTCTCCTCAGTCAAAGAAAATGAAAACAAAAACAAACGGGACCTAACTAAACTTAAAAGCTTTTGCACAGCAAAGGAAACCATCCACAAAATGAAAAGACAACCTAATAAATGAGAGAAAATATTTGCAAATGATATGACTAACAAAAGATTAATATCCAAGATATATAAACAGTTCATACAACTCAATATAAAAAAAGAATTTTAATGGGCAGAAGACCTGAATAAACACTTTTCCAAAGAAGACATACAGATGGCTAACAGGCATATGAAAACATGCTCAACATCACTAATAATTTTAAAAATGCAAATCAAAACCACAATGAAGTATTACCTCACACCTGTCAGAATGGCTGTCTTCAAAAAGAGCACAAATAACAAATGTTGGTGAGGAGGTGGAGAAAAGGGGATCCTTGTACACTGTTGGTGGGAATGTAAATTGCTGAAGCACTGTGGAAAACAGTATAGAGGTTTCTCAAAATACTAAAACTAGAACTACCATATGATCCAGGAATTCCACTCCTAGGGATATATCCAAAAAATGAAATCATTCATTCAAAAAGATACATGCACCCCAAGGTTCACAGTAGCATTATTTACAATAGCTAAGATATGGAAACAACCAAAGTGTCCATCAACAGAAGAATGGATAAAGAAGAAGTGGTATAAAAATACAGTGGAATATTAGTCATAAAAAAGAATGAAATTCTGCCATTTGCAATAATGTGAATGGACCAAGAGAGTATTATGTTTAGTGGAATAAGTCAGACAATGACAAACACTGTATGTTATCACTTATATGTGGAATCTAAAATATAAAAAAGCAAATGTATATAACAAAACAGAAACATACTCACAGATATAGAAAACAAACCAGTGGTTACCAGTGGGGAGAGGGAAGGAGAGAGGGTTGGCAAGATAGGTGCATTGTATTAAGAGATACAAACTACTATGTATAAAATAGATAAGCAACAATACATTTTACAGCACAAGGAAATGTAGCCATTATTTTGTACTATCTTTAAATAGTATATAATCTATAAAAATATTGAATCACTATGGTGTGGCCTGAAAATAATATAATATTGTAAATCAACTATACTTCAATAAAAAAATTAACATGTTTTTTAAAAAGAATAAAATACTAATTAAAAAAAAAAAGATTTCAGGATACATCTAAAGACTGGCCAGTTGGCAATGTGGGTCATAAGAGGGAAATTAGAGGAAACATAACTGGAAATGGATTTTGAAAGATATCACTAAAGGAGAAGATGGGGAAGATGTTTTATCATAGGTTGATTTTGACTTTGCTTATATCCTAAGGGAAAGAAGTCAGAGAAAAGAAAACATTGACATTGATAGAAAGAGTAGAAATGATTGATGGTACATCACTGAAAAAGTTGTAATAGCATTGAAAAGATATTCTGGCTGCAGAAAAATTATAGATACAGAGTCAGGATTTCATAATACCCCCAAAATTTGAAAATGAAATGCATTTATTGACCTAATTTAATGAATTATATGTTCAACACAATTATTAAATGATTCTAAATGGGGAAATATTTGGAGAGCTTCTTAAAAGTTTGATAAGTTATAATTAGAAAAGGTTTTGAAACTTAGCTTTATTCTTTTTTTTAATAAATTTATTTATTTTAAATTTTGGTTGTGTTGGGTCTTCGTTGCTGTGCACGGGCTTTCTCTAGTTGTGGCGAGCTGGAGCTGCTTTTCAACGTGGTGCTTGGGTTTCTCATTGCAGTGGCTTCTCTTGTTGCGGAGCACGGGCTCTAGGCACTCGGGCTTCAGTAGTTGTGGCACACAGGCTCAGTAGTTGTGGCTTGCGGGCTCTAGAGCACAGGCTCAGTAGTTGTGGTGCATGGGATTTGTTGCTCTGCAGCACGTGGGATCTTCCCAGACCAGGGATCAAACCCCTTTCCCCTGAATCGGCAGGCGGATTGTTGACCACTGTGCCACCAGGGAAGTCCCTAGCTTTATTCTTAATAAGACATGGATTTCCAGAGATCAAAGAGACTATTATGTTTGACAACTTATCTAGGGAAACTGTGTTTTCCCTCCAGAAATAGCAGTCTGATATTCTTCCTGGGGAATCTCTTATTACAGAACACAGTTCTCTTACTTATGGGAGCTATTTTGATAAAGGCATGCATTTAATGTCAGAATGCACATTATAAAGTACACAGTTGAAAATAATTTATAAAGGCTATATAAAGTAATTCTTTATATGCATGTTTTGATATTCAACTAAAATAATGTATAAGTAAATGATCTGTAAATTGCAACAGAGAATTTTTAGTGATATTGCTGCTTTTCTTCCACCATAATATTACATCTTTATCCAAGAGTACTTCCTCTTTTTTAGGCCAGTTGGATACATTTATCCTATAGAAAGACTACTCATGTTTTCCAGATAGTTTCTTTCTTCATGGTCTAAAAGGAGCCTTTCCCTCTTCCTGGCGATTGCTGCCATTCTGACTATGAGAATCTGTACACAAAAAATGCAATCTCACACTTCCATTCAGCCGTGACTACAACAGACATCACATCACTCTGAAGAAATCACATCTTTCTTCACCCTGTTCCCACACACTCCAGTTTGATTTTAAAATAGCTTATTCATTGGACATTTATTCATTCTATAATCCTGCCATCATTTTTGTTGAAAGTTTAGGTATATGAATTTCTCAAAGCCACCCTCTATTTTATTGAAAACAGTACCACATCTCCTGACTTTCCGTGAAATAATAAAGCATATAATTTTAACTCTTCACTAATTCCCTAAAATAGAAGCATAATCTCCCTGTTTTACCTTGTTTCAATGCAAAAATGCTATTAATCAAAATAATTATTTGATCATTTTAACGTCTCCTAGTAATGCTCAGGGTGGTAAAATTTCTAAGAAAACTGCTATATTTTGTAAATGTCTGAGTGATAAAATATGAAGCATTTTTTAAATTCATTTTTTCTTATATGTAATTCAGAACTTATAAAATTCCTATTCTATATTGCTTCCTATAGTAATAAGACAAGAGCTACCTTCTCCCAGATTGGAAAAAAAAAATTGTCTCTTTTAGATACTTGTTTATATAATTTTAAAAATTTAAACATGACCTTGAAAAATGTTAATGTTCTAACTGCTCTCTACCCTTCCGGTCTCATCTTTTACCATATTTTCTCCCCTCATCATACGAACTCAAGACATATTGACCTCCTTTCAGTGCTGGTATATGCTCCTTCTGGCACAGAGCTTTCCAAGTGTTGTATCCTCTGTTTGAAGAACTTTTCTTTCCCTTTTCTACTCATCTTACTTTTCTGAGATACATTTATATTTCCTTAGGGAGTCTTTCAGAAATTCCCTAAGTCATATTTTCTAAAAGATGGTTTCACAACACCATATACTTACATTTCAGGGCATTTATCCCAGTTGAGATTTCACATTTATCTGTGAGATTTTTTAAGTAATGGCTGTGTTCTCAAGTTTTGCTCATCTCTGAAGCTACCTGAATCTAAATAGTTGAGTTAATAAATGGTGAGCACTGTGTGTTTTTTCCTAGTGATTTCAAGATGTAGCAGGTGCCTTGTAATTAGAAATGTATATTGACATTGGGAAACAAAAATATGAACAATTATAAGCTTTGGTAAAGCACAACTCTTTTAAATCAAAAATAAAAAGATTGATTAGTATGTTTCCTAAAAGATATTCTAATATTCCAATAAAATGCTTGCAGCTCGCCAAATAGTGCTGAGCACACTTAAAGTGCAAAATATTGAGGCATTTTCAAAAGGCAAGGCAAGTTAATAAACAACTTTTTAATGATATTTCAAAGTACTTCTCATTACAACTTTGATATGGATTACAAAATTAAAAACACAAATTATACAAAGCATTTTAAACAGAACAATTTAATGCTACAAAGAAAATTTTAACAACTAAATTCCTGTGATGAAAATCAGGGATTACACAACAGTACATATCTATACTTACAGTTTTTATTTATTTGTTTATTTATTTATTTTTAATAGATATTTATTGCAGTATAATTGCTTCACAATACTGTGTTAGTTTCTGTTGTATAACAAAGTGAATCAGCCGTATTCATACATATATCCCCATACCCCCTCCCTCTGGAGCCTCCCTCCCACCCTCCCTATCTCACCTCTCTAGGTCATCACAAAGCACCGAGCTGATCTCCCTGTGCTATGCTGCTGCTTCCCACTAGCTAAGTATTTTACATTCGGTAGTATATATATGTCCATGCTACTCTCACTTCACCCCAGCTTCCCCGTCCCCTGCCCCCGTGTCCTCAGGTCCATTCACTATGTCTACGTCTTTATTTCTGCCCTGCCACTAGGTTCATCAGTACCTTTTTTTTTTTTTTTAAGATTCCATATATATGCGTTAGCATACGATATTTGTTTTTCTCTTTCTGACTTCACTCTGTATGACAGACTCTAGGTCCATCCACCTCACTGCAAATACCTGTTTCATTTCTTTTTATGGCTGAGTAATATTTCATTGTATATATGTGCCACATCTTCTTTATCCATTCATCTGTCGAAGCAACTTAGGTTGCTTCCATGTCCTGACTATTGTAAATAGTGCTGCAGTGAACATTGTGGTACATGTCTCTTTTTGAATTATGGTTTTCTCTGGGTATATGCCCAGTAGTAGGATTGCTGGGTCATATGGTAGTTCTATTTTTAGTTTTTAAGGAACTTCCATACTGCTCTCCATAGTGGTTGTATCAATTTACATTCCCACCAACAGTGCAGGAGGGTTCCCTCTTCTCCACACCCTTTCCAGCATTTATTGCTTCTAGGTTTTTTGATAATGGCCATTCTGACCAGTATGAGGTGATACCTCATTGTAGCTTTGATTTTACTTTCTCTAATAATTAGTGATGTTGAGCATCTTTTCATGTGCCTCTTGGTCATCTGCATGTTTTCTTTGGTGAAAAGTCTAGTTAGGTCTTCTGTCCATTTTTTAATTGAATTGTTTGGTTTTTTGGTATTGAGCTCCATGAGCTGTTCGTATATTTTGGAGATTAATCCTTTGTTGCTTCATTTGCAAATATTTTCTCCCATTCTGAAGTTGTCTCTTCCTCTTGTTTATGGTTTCCTTTGCTGTGCAAAAGCTTTCAAGTTCAATTAGGTCCCATTTGTTCATTTTTGTTTTTATTTCCAGCACTATAGGAGGTGGACCAAAAAGGATCTTGCTGTGGTTTATGTCAGAGTGTTGTTCCTGTTTTCCTCTAAGCGTTTTATAGTGTCTGGCCTTACATACAGGTCTTTAATCCATTTGGAGTTTATTTTTGTGTATGGTGTTTGGTAGTGTTCTAAATTCATTCTTTTACATGTAGCTGTCCAGTTTTCCCAGCACCACTTATTGAAGAGGCTGTCTTTTCTCCATTGTATATTCTTGCCTCCTTTGCCATAAATTAAGTGACCATATGTGCGTGGGTTTATCTCAGGGCTTTCTATCCTGTACCATTGATTTATATTTCTGTTTTTTGTGCCAGTACCATACTGTCTTGATTACTGTGGCTTTGTAGTATAGTTTGAAGTCAGGGAACCTGATTCCTCCAGCTCCGTTTTTCTTTCTCAAGCTTGCTTTGGCTATTCGGGGTCTTTTGTGTTTCCTATGAATTGTAAATTTTTTTTTTTTTTCTAATTCTGTGAAGAATGCCATTGGCAGTTTGATAGGTATTGCATTGAATCTGTAGATTGCTTTGGGTAGTATAGTCATTTTCACAATATTGATTCTTCCAATCCAAGAACATGGTATATTTCTCTGTTTATGTCATCTTTGATTTCTTTCAACAGTGTTTTATAGTTTTCTGAGTACAAGTCTTTTGCCTCCTTAGGCAGATTTATTCCTATGTATTTTATTCTTTTTGTTGCGATGGTAAATGGGAGTGTTTCCTTAATTTCTCTTTCTGATTTTTCCTTGTTAGTGTATAGGAATGCCAGAGGTTTCTGTACTTTAATTTTGTATCCTGAGACCTTACCAAATTCATTGATTAGTTCTTGTAGTTTTCTGGTGGCATCTTTAGGATTTTCTATGTATAGTATCATGTCATCTGCAGACAGTGACAGTTTTACTTCTTCTTTTCCAGTTTGTATTCCTTTGACTTATTTACTTCTCTGATTGCCATCACTAGGACTTCCAAAACTATGTTGAATAAGAGTGACAAGAGTATACATCCTTGTCTTGTTCCTGATCTTAGTGGAAATGCTTTCAGTTTTTCACCATTGAATATGATGTTTGCTGTGTTTTTGTCATATATGGCCTTTATTATGTTGAGGTAGGTTCCTTCTATGCCCAGTTTCTGCAGAATTTTTATCATAAATGGGTGTTGAATTTTGTCAAGAGCTTTTTCTGCATCTACTGAGATTACCGTATGGTTTTTATTCTTCAATTTGTTATTATGGTGTATCACATTGATTAATTTGCCTTCCTGGTATAAATCCCACTTGATCATGGTATATGATCCTTTTAATATGTTGTTGGATTCTGTTTGCTAGTATTTTGTTCAGGATTTTTGCATCTATTTTGCTCAGTGATCTTGGTCTATAATTTTCTTTTTTGTGATATCTTTTTCTGGTTTTGGTATCAGGGCATTGGTGGCTTCATCGAATGAATTTAGGAGGTTCCTCCCTCTGCAATTTTTTGGAAGAATTTGAGAAGTATCAGTGTTAGCTCTTCTCTAAATGTTTGATAGAATTCACCTGTGAAGCCATCTGGTCCTGAACTTTCCTTTGTTGGAAAATTTGTGATTACAGTTTCAATTTCATTACTTGTGATAGGTCTGTTTATATTTTCTAATTCTTCCTGCTTCATTCTTGGAAAATTGTACCTTTCCAAGAATTTGTTCATTTCCTTGTGGTTGTCTAATAATTAGCATTTTTTTTGTGGTAGTCTCTTATAATCCTTTGTATTTCTGTGGTGTCAGTTGTGATTTCTCCTGTTTTTCATTTCTAATTTTATTGATTTGTATCCTCTCCTTTTTCTTCTTGATGAGTCTGGCTAAGGGTTTATCAATTTTTGTTATCTTCTCAGAGAACCAGTTTTTAGTTTTATTGATCTTTGCTATTGTTTTCTTCATTTCTATTTCATTTATTTCTGCTCTGATCTTTATGATTTCTTTCCTTTTACCCACTTTGGGTTTTTGTTGTTCTTCTTTCTCTAGTTGCTTTAGGTGTGGGGTTAGATTATTTGCGATTTTCTTGTTTCTTGAGGTGAGATTGAATTGCTATACCCTCTTAGAACTGCTTTTTCTGCATCCCATAGGTTTTGGGTCACTGTGTTTTCATTGTCATTTGTTTCTATGTATTTTTTTTATTTCTTCTTTGATTTCTTCAGTGATCTCTTGTTTATTTAGTAGTGCACTGTTTAGCCTCCATGTATTTATGGTTTTTAAAATTTTTTTCCTATAATTGATTTTCAATCTCACAGTGTTGTTGTCAGAAAAGATGCTTGATATGATTACAATTTACTTAAGTTTTCTGAGGATTGATTTGTGACCCAAGGTGTGATCTATCCTGGAGAATGTTCTGTGTACAATTTAGAAGAAAGTGTATTCTGCCACTTTCAGGTAGAATGTTTAATAAATATCAATTAAATCTATCTGGTTTATTTTGTCAATTAAAGCTTGTGTTTCCTTATATATTTTCTGTTTGGATGATCTGTCCATTGGTGTAGGTGGGGTGTTAGTGTCCCCTACTATTATTGTGTTGCTGTTGATTTCCCCTTTCATGGTTGTTAGCATTTGCCTTATGTACTGAGCTGCTCCTATATCAGGTGCATAAATATTTATAATTGTTATATCATCTTCCTGGATTGATTTCTTATCATTATGTAGTGTCCTTCCTTATCCCTTGTAACAGTCTTATTTTAAAGTCTGTTTTATCTGATACAAATATTCCTACTCCAGCTTTCTTTTGATTTCCATTTTTATGGAATATCTTTTTCCATCCCTTCCCTTTCAGCCTGTAGGTGTCTCTAGGTCTGAAGTGGGTCTCTTGTAGACAGCATATATATGGGTCTTGGTTTTGTATCCATTCAGCCAGTCTGTGTCTTTTTGTTGGGGCATTTAATCCATTTACTTTCAAGGTTATTATCGGTATATATGTTCCTATTACCATTTTCTTAATTTTGGGGCGTTTGTTTTTGTGGTTCATTTTCTTCTCTTGTTTCTCCCACCTAGAGAAGTTTCTCTAACATTTGTTGTAAAGCTGGTTTGGTGGTACTAAATTCTTTTAGCTTTTGCTTTTCTTAAAAGCTTTTGATTTCTCTGTTGAATCTGAATGAGATCCTTGCTGGGTAGAGTAATCTTGGTTGTAGCTTTTTCTTTTTCATCACTTTAAATATATCACACCACTCCCTTCTGGCTTGCAGAGTTTCTATTGAGAAATCAGTTGATAACCTTATGGGGATTCCTTTGTTGTTATTTTTTGCTTTTCCCTTGCTGCTTTTAATATTTTTTCTCTGAATTTAATTTTTGTTAGTTTGATTAATATGTGTCTTGATGTGTTTCTCTTAGGGTTTATCCTGTATGGGACTCTCTGTGTTTCCTGGACTTGGGTGCCTATTTCCTTTCCCATGTTAGGGAAATTTCCACTATAATCCCTTCAAATATTTTCTCAGACCCTTTCTTTTTCTCTTCTTATTCTGGGTCCCCTCCAATTCAAATGTTGGTGCATTTAGTGTCATCCCAGAGTTCTCTGAGATTGTCTTCAATTCTTTTCATTCTTTTTTCTTTATTCTGCTCCTCAGCCGTTACTTCCAATATTCTGTCTTCCAGCTCACTTGTTCATTCTTCTGCCTCAGTTATTCTGTTATTGATTTCTTCTGTTGTATTTTTCATTTCAGTTGTTGTGTTGTTCATCTCTGTTTTTTCTTTAGTTCTTCTAGATCTCTGTTAAACATTTCTTGTGTTTTCTCAGTCTGTGCCTCCACTCTATTTCCAAGATTCTGGATCATCTTTTCTATCATTACTTTGAGTTCTTTTTCAGGTGGATTGCCTGTTTCTTCTTCATTTATTTGGCCTTGTAGGGTTTTACCTTGCTCCTTCATCTGTGACATATATTTTTGCCATCTCATTTTTTTTTTTTTTTTTTTATGAGTGGGATTGTGTTCCTGTCTTACTGGTTGTTTGGCCTGAGACTTCCAACACTGGGGTTTGTAGGCTGTTGGGACCTCTGGGAGAAAGGCCAGGATGCCTGGCCCTGATTGACCAGTTTAATCCTTAACATGAAGGCCTGGGCAATGCGTCTGGTTCAGTTCAGACCTTGCTGCAGTCATCTACTCTAGGAGCTAAGACTTAACATCCAAACATGATTAAAAACACTCAGGACAGTTCTCCTGCTGAGCAGATAATGGCAGTCCTGCCAGACCCTGACCAGAGACAGAGACACAAGCTGACTGGGTGTGAGTATGTGAGAGTTGGGTCTTGGTGCGGAGATGAGGACCTCTGGAAACCTCATTCTGATGAATCTTCCCTGGGATCTGACATTCTCTGTTAGTCCAGTGGTTCAGACTCTGAGCTCTCACCACAGGAGCTATGGCCCAACCCCCAGATTGTAAACCAAGATCCCGCAAGCTGTGCAGGGTGGGGAAAAAAAAAAAAAGGAGAACAATAACAATGTAAAAAATAAAATTAGACTAGGAAACTATCAGATATGTTAAAAAGAATATAAAAATATAGATGAAAAAACAACTGGAATGTAAAACAGAACCACAGTAGTAAAGAAGAGGAGGAGCAAAAAAAAAAAAAAAAGGTGGAAAAAGCCTTTGCTCTGGAGGGCAGAGCCTAAGCAGGGATGAGTTTTGTGTAGTGGGCGGGGCCTATGTTTAGGACCCACAGGGCTGCAAAAGGCCCTGGGTAGTGTGGGGGGTGGGACTTAGGCTCAACAGAACAGGAAGGGGCTAGGCATGCCTCCTACCTCTGGTCTCAGAGGGCAGGGCCCCCACCTGGGAGCCATCAGGCTTCCTGGGCTCAAGTGGGCAGGGCAAACACCCTCTGTTCTCCCCCCACCCCGGTTCTGGATGGCCCTTCCCACCTGCCTCTCCTGTTCTCTCCTGGCCTCCCTCCTACGCCCCCAGGACTAACCCAGCCGGAGGGACTTCTGAGGGCATAGGACTTGGCCTGAGAGCTGGGCAGACTTCCCCAGCTGATTGGGCAGGGAAAAAGCCTGGCGTGCTTCCCCCTGATCCGAGCTCCCAAGAGTCCCTCCAGGCATGGGCACTCCTCCCCCCTTTCAGCCACCCCTCAGGGGAACTGGTCCTGTCAGGCCTCCACTTCTCCTCCCCCTTCAGTCTCCCCATGTCCTACCAGTTTGGTTGGGGGTTCCTCCTGTCTCCTTGGGAATTGGGGTCCCCTACCAGCATCCGGCAGGCACCCTAGTTGTGGGGAGATGTGAACTCCACGTTTTCCCACACTGCCATCTTGACTCCATCCCCTTTATTTATTTTTATGCAGTGATTCTCAGCCAAATTTTAAATGCCTTAGCTGAATTATATAGTCTAAAATAAAATTCTAGACACAGCTGATTTAGTGTTTTACCATTTAAAAAGTCAGCCATTTTAAGATCAAATTTTCATTATAACTTAAAGAGTAGTTTAAATTCATTTGTTGAAACATGCATGTAGCATCTACATATGTAAATATAGTCTAAAGATTTGGTACATTTTCCTTCAAACACACTGTAGCTATAATCTGAGTGGTGACTGGAACAAACATGGGCTTTGACATCACATGCAATCTAGCTCTACCATTTTTAAGCTTTCTAAAATCAGCAAATGCTTGACACTTTAAAAATATCTCTTTCATCATCTACATTCTGAAGGGATTAGCATTAGAACCCAAACTGTGGTTTCCTTTATGTTCAGATGTGCTTAGAGCCTGATAAAAGAGGCCTGCAAATGTCCTTTCACATGAAGGAGTCAACATTCAAATTCAAGTTCTTTCTCTAGTTTTCTTCTTCTTCCAGGACAAACAGGTACTAGAGCCTGTTCTTCAGACCAATTTTAGAAATAATGTTTAGACTCCATACAACTTGCTACTATCAGATGGATTTCAGTGAATAGATGGAAGATGAGAGACAGGAAAAATGTTTTCTCTACTCTCCAATACCTACAAACATCAGTGCCTCTTTCTTTATTCCTTATCTGGAGAATGTCAGTTATGTCAAAATACAGAAAGTATTCACAATGCTGCATGCCCGATTTTTTGCTAAAGAGGGTGATTATTTAATTGTATAGGTATAATGGCTTTCTGTTTGGTTTTGGTACTCTCTTCTCCAAAACTACTCATTACTAAGGGACAGGAAAGACCTCCAAAATATATTGTCTGCTTTTCTACAACCATTTTTTAAGCAGAGATCCTAGATCCTGTTTTGTGTCTTGCTATAATCCCTACCACTTCGTTTTCCATACTGTTATATGAAATGATTTCCAAACATATTTCACTCATTTCAGATTCCTGATTACATTTCTTTGGTTCTTTATCCTTGTTTTTATTATAAAATCAATTTCTGGAGCCTGATATTTCTCCAGGTGCTTAAGATCTATCATAATTATTATCCTCTCTCTCTTATTTCATCCTAAGTATCCAATTAATCTTAAAGTTCTATCAATTGTTCCACCCAACTATCTCACTTTCATATTTGCATTCACATTGTATTTAATATAATTAAGGTAGCACTCTGAGAATTAAATAAGTATTAAAAAATCACTGTATAAATATACTTAAAATTATCTGCTTAACATCTTATCTTCATTAGAATTTAGGTATGCAGTTTTTACTGCTAGATCATAAAATACTAGTATATAGTAGGTGTTCATTAATAGTGGTTAAAGAATGCATAGATTAATTAGTCATTGTAATAATATGGATAAAAGGTCCACATAGGAACTAGAGATTTATGTACGGGAGAATAGCATAAGCTTTACAGATGAAATCTTTCTATTTTTATGGTTTTTTTTCTATCTATCCTTCATTATTATAGCAAGGTTTATTAGCTGTTATATAATGATTTAGCAGAGGAAGATAATGGCCTCTTAGATTTTACTAAGGTAGAAACTAATTCATTGTTAATGAATGTTATATAACATTATTTACTGCAGTATTTATATTTCATTTGATGACAGTTCCACCCTTCCAATTTTTCAGGAAAAAAATCTTTGGAGTTATTCTGTCTCCTTTTTTTCTCTCATGCCCCCTACATAGTCATTCAATTCTGTTGTCTCTACTATTAAGTTCATTGAAAGTCTATTTCTCATCACTTAACTGCTAACTCCCTGGATGAAGACATGACCTTCCATGCCTGTATTATTGCAATAATCTCTATCTCTAACTATCCCTGTCTCCCATTTTGGCTATTTTAAAGATATAATTCAGAGTGATTTTTGTAAAACGTAGTTCATATCATGTCATTCTATGGCTCAAAACTCCTCCATGGTTCTCAATTTCTCTAACAATAAGTGGACCTATAGGGCCCTGCATAAACAGCCCTTTTGTTACCTCCTGGTCTCATCTTCTAATACTCTCATCTTTCCTGACTCTACTCCAATAACACAGGTTCCACTGCAGTTACCTAAACATATAAAACATGCTCCATTCATGCCTTTTTCATTTTTTTAAAATTTGTCAGATAAACTTTACTGAGAATTATAAGACCAAAATCTTGTTTTTCACACTGTCTTTTTCAATAGATTATGTTCTTTTAATTACGAATACTGAATAAGATGTATTCTTCTGCAAAACCAATAAATAAAAGAACAAATACTAAACACAAATTAATTGTCTAAGATATTTGAAAAAAGGAAAATAGATGCCTGATATTCTTCAGTATTTTTAAACTCAGAATTTATTCACTAACTTTTCAAAAAACAAGTCTAAAGGTATGAATCAACTGAGAAAGAGAGAGAGAGAGTCAGCATCTTGTAGCTGCTTTAATATCTTTTGATAATTCTGATGTTTTTTCTGATGTTCACCTTTCTTTTATGGAATCATATCTACAGAAAATAGCTGAATTTACAATATTTCTAATGAATATTAATGGAGGAAGATATTTATTGAACATATATATGTTTTATTTTTATATATAAACTTTACCATAAACAATTATACATATCAAAAAAACAATAAGTTTTAAAAGATATCCCCGAATGTGAGGAAAAACATTCATTACAGAAAATAAAGTCAAACTTACTTAATTAAATACACAGAATTAATAAAATTTATTTAATACTTGGCCCCCTTTCCAGATTTCCATGCAGCCAGCTCCCTCAATTCCTTCAAGCTTTTATTTAAATGTTATCCACTCAGGGAAGTCTTTCCTACCTCTCTATTTAAAAGTTGCATCAGGTCCTCACCTGGGGTCCTATTATCCATTACCCTTCTCTATTTTTCACATTCTTTGTTTCATATATGACTTTTACTTATTTAGTATGTTTGTTGTTCACAATATGTTTTTTTTCCTCTCTAATTCAGTAGTCAGGGAATCTGAGTCTCACACCTTGATGGATGAGAGACATGGTCACAGTGCAGAAGAGCATGTCTTGGGAGATAACATGGTGACCACAGCCAGATAGACATGGGTATAATTAAGTGAAATGAAATGATTTGAGAACCAATATGAAAGAAAGCACATATTATAGGCAGACATACTCAACTCAGCGTTTGTTGGTCTAGTACTGGTGGTTTACAGAGAAAGTCAAGGTAGGGTGGAAGGTATTCCAAGATCACCAATCTCTATAACAATGCTGATATTGCAGGAAAAGTGTCTGAAAGATGATATGGCATTACTAGAAATTATAGCTATCAACATTAGATATAAGATGTAACCTTCTATGAAATCAGGCAGAAAATAAAAATAAATAAGGTAAAAGATCAACATCCCCTCTGGGTAGCACAGGATTCAGAGGACAATCTTACAGGTGTATAGATGTTTTATCAAAACTGAAACACAGAACCTTCAGACAATAGTATTCTCCCAGTAAAGAAAAGTCAGGAAATCAGTGGATGATTTTTGAAAACAGTGTATACTAAACATGCCTTCTCTTCTGCTCCTGGTATTTGACTCTGAGTGTGTAGGAATTTGTACATTATATTTAATACAAATTGTTCTGTATGAAAGTTAACTGTATTCCTTAATAAAGTTATAGAATATAGTGCAGGACTATGAGGAGTGGGGATTCAAAATCAGTAATTGTAAGAAAGAATAATTTCCTAAATTGTAAATTATCCTCTCAAAAATGATAAGTAAACAAAAATAATGTTTCTGTGAGTCACTTTGGTCTAAAAATAAAAAGTTTTATTATAAAAAAAGAAATGTATAATACTCAAATTTCATTTAAAGTTAAATGTAAAAAGCTTTCATTCAAGATGACTCTCTAAGACATTAAGAAATGCATATGGGTCATTTCCACTGACGTGTAGGTCAGTCATGTGAAAGAACAAGATTTTTCAAGTGAGAAGAAATATAAGAGAGTAGGCTCATAAATACACATTTAAGTGATAGTCAAGACAATGACTTATGGTTGAATCAAATCAAGGTGTGTTAATTATCTATGCGTGGGTGCATTTATAATGTTATATTAATATGTACATAGAGAAAACTTTGCATTGAAGGAATTTAAACTTTATTAGATGAAAAGCTGTTCTGGAGGCTGTAGTATAGTAGGTTATATATGATGAGGAGCATAGTAGTAGAAAATGAACCTGTTTTTTTAAAGAAAGAAAATTGCATTTATCACAGGACATAGTGTCACTTGACCTCGAAGTATAAAATCTGTTTTCATAAGTATAGAAAGTGTGGAAATACGTATTTCAAGAAAGAGTGTTATAAAAAAAAACCAAGAAGCTGAGACTAAGCTGAGGCCAGGAAACAATGCGCTTGGTGATTGGTGTGTAGTTCACACTATTTTGATCTAGATGGCTTTATAAGTAAGAACTAAAACTAGAGAAGTATAAGTCCGCCAAATATTTTCCTTTTATCGAATCATTTTGCATATTCTAGGACTTCTGAATTTCCAGATATATTTCAGATTCAATTTCTCGTATACTTAAAGAATCTTGCTAGAATTCCAATTACGCTTACATTTATTTTTTTATTTGTAAATTTATTTTTTAAAGAATGAGGCTTGGCCCCATCTCATGTCTTACACAATTTTTTAAAAAATTTACTTTATTTATTTATTTTTTTGGCTGCGTTGGGTCTTCGTTGCCATGTGGGCTTTCTGTATTTGCGGTGAGCAGGGGCTAATCTTCGCTGCAGTGTACGGGCGTGTAATTGCAGTGGCTTCTCTTGTTGCGGAGCATGGGCTCTAGGCGTGTGGGCTTCAGTATTTGTGGCATGTGGGCTCTGTAGTTGTGGCTCACAGACTCTAAAGCACAGGCTCAGTAGTTGTGGCTCACAGGCTTAGTTGCTCCATGGCATGTGAGATCTTCCCGGAACAGGGCTCCAACCTGTGTTCCCTGCATTGGCAGGCAGATCTTAACCACTGCACCACCAGGGAAGCCCCTTATGCTTACATTTAATCTACAGATGAATTGGGGAAGAATTTCCATCTTTACATAATTATTATTTAAATGGATAAATATTATTTATATCATTATTTACCCTCTCTTTAATTTCCCTAAGCCTTTTACTTTTAATTTCCAGTATACTCAGCTAATCAATCCCCAGTTAAAGTATTCTCGAAACTTTAATTCAATGCTTTGTATATGATGTTGTTTTAAATTTTATTTTCTAGTTACCCATTCATAGTATATAACAATAAAATTGACTTTTGTAAATTAGCTATGTGTTTTACTACCTAATAAAATTATTTATCAGTTCTAATATTTTTCTGTGAATTCCTTTGGATTGTCTATGTAGACAATCATGCCATCTCTACAAAAAGCTTTACTTTTTTCAAATTTTATGTGTTTTGTTTCTTCTTTCTCATATTTTTTTATACTGGCCTCTAGTACAAAATTGGAAAGAAATAAGGAGAATATATAGATATAGATATAGATATAGATATAGATAGATGTTCTATACACTCTGTGTTCAAGATTTTAAGTAGAAACCATTCTTCCAACATTGGACTTTTTCTTTTCTATTCCTAGTTTCCTGAGAGGTTTTTCATGAATTTTTTTTCAAACTGTGTTTTCATCTATTAAAATGATTATATGCTTTTTTTACTTATATTACTTTAATATGATGAAATGCATTAAGTTTTGTGTATTATGCTAATCTTGCAGTTTTGGAATAAACTCCAATTTTTTTCAAGCTTTAATTTTTTAAATTATGCTAAAATAAACTTTACCTACCTACTCTGTTACTGACTGATTTGAGTTGATAATGGGCAAAGAAGGCCAACATATTTTTTCCTTCCATACTGGTTTTTTCAGTTATCTTTTTAATTTTAAAATAAGAAGAGACAATACACAGAGTTCTTATATGCTCTCTCGCCAACTCACAGTTTCCCTTATTAATAACATTTTATTTTAGTCTGGTATATTTGTTACAAGTGATGAACCAATATTGACATATAATTATTAACTAAATTCCATAGTTTATATTAGGATTCATGCTTTGTGCTTTACAGTTATGTGGGTTTCTACAAATGAATAATACTATGTATCTGCTATTAGAGTAACATGCAGAATATTTTAATGCCCTAAAAATTCTGTTCCACATATTCATCCCTACCCCCTTCTTCCTTACCACCAAATCTGACTTCTTACCCTTAGAAATATATATTTAATTTCCTCCATGTCTTTTTGTGGCTTGATAGCTCATTTCTTTTTATCAATGGAAATACTCCATTGTATGGATGAACCATAGTTTGTTTATCCATTTATCTATTGTAGGACATCTTGGTTACTTTCAATTTTTTGCAACATTCATGTACAGATTTTTGCATAGATATATTTTTTCAACACATTGCATAAATTCCTAGGGGCACAATTGCTGGTTTATGTGATATGCCTGTGTTTGGCTTTGTAAGAGCCTGTCAAATGGTCTTCCAATGTAGCTCTACCAATTTGCATCCCCACTATCAATGAATGAGAGTTCCCGCTGCTCTGCATACTACTCAACATTTGATATTTCCAGTCTTTTGGATTTTAGACAATCTTGAATGTATAGTGGTATCTCACTATTGTTTTAATTTGTAATTCCTTAATAGCATATGATGATCAGCATATTTTCATATGCTTATTTGCCATCTATATCTCTTCTTTGGTGAGATGTCTATTCTAATAGACATATTAGAGCTGCTTATTTTCTTACTGCTGAGTTTTAAAATATCTTTGTATATTGGGATACCAGTATTTTGTCATATATGTGTTTTTCAAATATTATCTCCTAGTTTGTGGGGGTTTTATTATATATTCCCTTAACAATGTCATTAACAGAGAAGACATATTTAATTTTAGATTAGTCAAGCTAATTTTTTTCTTCATCAGTTGTGCTTTTGGTATTCGTGTTTAAAACGCATCATGAGACCCAAGGTCACCTAGATTTTCTCCTATGGTATCTTCTAGAAGTTTTATAAGTATTGCATTTTAAATTTAGATCTACAATCCATTTCAAGTTAATTTTAGTGAAATTTTGTGAAAAATGCAAGGTCTGTGTCTAGATTTATTCATGTTTATTTTTTATTTTTGTGTATGGATGCCCAAATCTTCTAGCTTAATTTATGGAAAAGACTACTTTTTTTTCCATTGAACTGTCTTTGCTCCTTTGTCAAAGATCAATACACACACACACACACACACACACACACACACACATACACATACACAGGGCTCTTTATTCTGTTCCACTGATATATCTGTGTGTTATTTAGCTAATACTACTCTGCTTTGATTATTGTACTTTTATAGTAAGTCATGAAATTGAGTATTGTCAGTCTTCTGACTTAGTTCTTCACCTTCAATATCATGTTAGCTCTTCTGGTTCTTTTGCCTTTCCAGATAAACTTTAGAATCAGTTTGTCGCTTTCCACAAAATAACTTGCAGGTATTTTTATTGGGATTGCTTTGAGTCAAGTTGGGAAAAACTGATGTCTTAACAATATTGAGCCTTCCCATCCTTGTACATGAAATATTTAGATCTTTAATTTTTTTCATCAGAATTTTGTAGTTTTTCTCATGTAGGTATTGTACACATTTTTCAGATTTATACCTAAGTATTTCATGAACTAAGAATAATATAAAGAATAAAAAATATTTTACTTTCAGTTTTTCCTCTCTAACACTCTTCCTTTTTATGTAGATCCACATTTCTGACCTATTTTATTTTCCTTTCTAACTAATTAATTTTAACACTTCTTGCAAGACAAGTATGTTATCTGAGTCTGTTTAAAAATTTTCTGAGTCTTTCTTCATATGTGAGACATTTTTTTGTGGAAAGTTGCTTATTTACCAAAATAAAACACAAAATCTTATTTAAGATTTTTCTTGAATATAGGGCTATTCAGATTTTCTATTTCTTTTTGGCCATTTGTTTATCTCAAATTATTTGCATATTTCATCTAAGTTGCTAAATCTTCTGACATAAAATTTTAATAGAATTGTTTCATTATTTGTTTAATATCTGTAATAATTGTAGAACTTCCCTCCTTTGTTGTTGATACTATTTACTTTGTGATCACTCTTATTTTTCTTTATTAGCCTAGCTAGAAGCTCATCATTTTTACTAATATTGTTAAATCATCAATTTTTGGTTTTATTAATTTTCTTCAGTTTTTCTGTTTCTATTCCATGCTTTCTGTTCTTTTCTTTATTTTTGCTTCTTTCTGCTTACTTTGTGTACAATTTGCTCTTCTTTTTACATGTTTTAACCAGAATCCTCAGCCCACTGATTTTTTTATAATTTGTCTTCTCTAACATAATAGTATACAGCTATAAGTTACCTTGTAAGCCCTAAAGTATCTGTGTTTCGTCCATTTTGAATGTTGTATTTTCATTATTATTCCTCTTGGAATACTTTATGATCCTTGTGGTTTATTGTTTGATTCACGAATTGTTTAGAAATGGGTTTCTAAATTTCCTAATTTTTGTCTCTGTTCACACATATTTTTGCAGTTAATTTATAATTTAATTTCATTTTAGTAAGAAAACATGCTATACTCTTCCACAAGTTTAATTAAGGTTTAGGTTTCAAACTTGATTCACTGGAGAGGTCATAGGCTGTTGTTTAGGATATAGACTCAGAAAGGCAATGAATTAAACTCTCTGAGGAGACTGTCTCTCTCAAGGACTCAAGCAAAGTGTACACTTCTGTTTGAAAGGAAGGTGTAGGCCCTGAGAACAAAATGATGTAGAGATGCCAGTTTTTGGAAGTAACTGAGAAGTTCAAACAAGTACCATTAGAAATGGACTATTTTGTATTTAGAGGCTCCATGATGACTGGAGACTGAATCCAGTGTTACTTGACCTTGGAAGATATGACAAATAACTGCATAACTGAGCTCTCAGCTTGGCATGGAGAGAATGGTTATCACCAGCAGAATAAGATCAGAGGAAATTTCTTAATCTTTCTGATTTTTTAATGAGAAGGGTCTTGATTATCATGTGGGAGGGAAAAGGAAAGGAACATTACTGTAACTAAACTTCTTCCTATTCTAGCCTGAGTCAATTTTAGCAAGATTTTGTCCATTTAGAACAGTAAACATTGTGATGTTGCCTGCTTATGAGTGTTGGGAAGCAATTTTCACTAGATTTTGTAAAACCAATAATGTTAAAAATAACTACTGAAAATCACTTAACAAAGGATTAATTTCAGTCTCTGCAGGTTAACTCAATTAATTTTTGACATATCATTTCTAACCCTTTGAGCAAACTAACATAAAGAGATGAGAAACCCCTAAAAGTCACTGTTGATTTGAGGCATGCTGCTAGTTTATTAAGAATTAAAATGATCTTGCAGAATGTTTTACAGTGCTGGGGCAGATAAAATGCAGGCAGATTTTGGCTCTTAAAAATAGAGCAATAAATGAAGCTTTATTAGAGGTTGCTGATAATATCAGTATTTTTCTCCAATACAAATGATAATCCTGAGAAAATGAAGTTCCAGGACAATGATATTAAAGCCCTCTAGGAGGTGCCTTCAAGATGGCAGAGGAGTAAGATGTGGAGAGCACCTTCCTCCCCACAAATACATCAAAACTACGTCAACATGTGGGATAACTCCTACAGAGCACCTACTGAACACTGGCAGAAGACCTCAGACTTCCCAAAAGGCAAGAAACTCCCCACGTACATAGGTAGGGTAAAAAAACAAGGAAAAAAAGAGACAAAAGAATAGGGAAGGGAACTGCACCACTGAGAGGGAGCTGTGAAGGAGGAAAAGTTTCTACACACTAGGAAGCCCCTTCACTGGCAGAGATGGGGGGTTGGCAGGGGGGAAAGCTTCAGAGCCATGGAGGGGAGCGCAGCAACAGGGATGCAGAGGGCTAAGCGGAGAGATTCCCACACAGAGGATCAGTGCTGACCAGCACTTAGCAGCCTCAGAGTCTTGTCTGCTCACCCGCCAGGGTGGGTGGGGGCTGGGAGCTGAGGCTCGGGCTTCAGAGGTCAGATCCCAGGGAGAGGACTGGGGTTGGCTGCGTGAACACAGCCTGAAGGGGACTAGTGAACCACAGCTAGCCGTGAGGGAGTCTGGGGAAAAATCTGAAACTGCCTATGAGGCAAGAGACTATTTTTTACCAGGTGCACCAGGAGAGGGGATTCACAGCACCGCCTAAACAAGCTCCAGAGATGGGTGCAAGCCACGGCTATCAACAAAGACACCAGAGACAGACATGAGACGCTAATGCAGCTGCTGTAGCCACCAAGAAGTCTGTGTGCAAGCACAGGTCACTGTCCAAAACTCCCCTCCCGGGAGCCTGTGCAGCCCGCCACTGCCAGGGTCCCGTGATCCAAGAACAACTTCCCTGGGAGAACACACAAGTGTGCCTCATCTGTTGCAACGTCACGCTGGCCTCTGCCACCACAGGCTCACCCTGTACTCTGTACCCCTCCCTGCCCCCGGCCTGAGTGAGCCAGAGCCCCCAAATCAGCTGCCACTTTAGCCCCATCCTGTCTGTGTGGGGAACAGACGCCCGCAGGCAACCTACATGCATAGGTGGGGTCAAATCCAAAGCTGAACCCAGGAGCTGTGCGAACAAAGAAGGGAAAGGGAAGTTTCTCCCAGCAGACTCAGGAGCAGCAGATTAAATCTCCGCAATCAACTTGATGTATCCTGCATCTCTGGAATACCTGAATAGACAATTAATCATCCCAAAATTGAGGCAGTGGACACATATATATATGTGTATGATTCTTTGTGTGATTTTGTCCATATAGCTTTGCTTTTGTGATTTGTCCTAGGGTTCTGATTGTCCGTTTTTTTGTTTGTTTTTGGTTTTCTTGAGTATACATTTTAGTGCTTGTTATCATTGGAGGATTTGCTTTTTGGTTTGTTTGCTCTCTTTCTTTCTTCTTTTTTTTATTACGTCCTATTTTTTTTATTTTTTTAGTTTAATAACATTTTTTATTTTTATTTTCTTTCTTTCTTTCTTTTTTTTCTCCCTTTTCTTCTGAGGTGTGTGACTGACAGGGTCTTGGTGCTCTAGACAGGTGTCAGGCCTGAGCCTCTGAGGTGGGAGAGCCGAGTTCAGGACATTGGTCCACCAGAGAACTCCCGGCCCCACATAATATCAAATGGCAAAAGCTCTCCTAGATACCTCCATCTCAAAGCTAAGACCCAGCTACACTCAACGACCAGCAATCTACAGTGCTGGGCACCCTATGCCGAAAAACCAGCAAGACAGGAACACAACACCACCCATTAGCAGACAGGCAGCCTAAAATCATAATAAGTTCACAGACACCCCAAAACACATGACCAGACATGGTCCTCCCACCGAAAGACAAGATCCAGCCTCATGCACCAGAACACAGGCATCAGTCCCCTCCACCAGGAAGCCTACACACCCCACTGAACCAACCTTACCCACTGGGAGAAGGCACAAAAACAATGGGAATTACGAACCTGCAGCCTGTAAAAAGGAGACCTTAAACAGAGTAACTTAAGCAAAATGAGAAGACAGAGAAATACACAGCAGATGAAGGAGCAAGGTAAAAATCCACTGGAGCAAACAAATGAAGAGGAAATAAGCAGTCTACCTGAAAAAGATTTCAGAGTAATGACAGTAAAGATGATCCAAAATCTTGGAAATAGAATGGAGAAAATACAAGAAATGTTTAACAAGGACCTAGAAGAACTAAAGAGCAAACAAACAATGATGAACAACACAATAAATGAAATTAAAATTCTCTAGAAGGAATCAATAGCAGAAAAACTGAGTCAGAAGAAAGGATAAGTGACCTGGAAGATAAAATAGTGGAAATAACTACCACAGACCAGAATAAAGAAAAAAGAATGAAAAGAATTGAGCACAGTTTCAGAGACCTCTGTGAAAACATTAAACACACCAATACTCGAATTATAGGGGTCCCAGAAGAAGAAGAGAAAAAGAAAGGGACTGAGAAAATATTTGAAGAGAATTATAGTTGGAAACTTCCCTAATATGGGAAAGGAAATCATCAGTCAAGTCCAGGAAGCACACAGAGTCGCATAGAGGATAAATCCAAGGAGAAACACACCAAGACACATACCAATCAAACTATCAAAAATTAAATATAAAGAACATATATTAAAAGCAGCAAGGGAAAAGCAACAAACAACATACAAGGGAATCCCCATAAGATTAACCAGAAATCTTTCAGCAGAAAATCTCCAAGCCAGGAGCGAGTAGCAGGACATATTTAAAGTTATGAAAGGGAAAAGCCTACAACCAAGATTACCCAGCAAGGATCTCATTCAGATTCGATGGAGAAATTAAAACCTTTACAGACAAGCAAAACTAACAGAATTCAACACCACCAAACCAGCTTTACAACAAATGCTAAAGGAACTTGTCTAGGCACGAAACACAAGAGAAGGAAAAAACCCACTAAAACAAACCCAAAACAATTAAGAAAATGATAATGGGAACATACATATTGAAAATTACCTTAAATGTAAATGGATTAAGTACTCCAACCAAAAGACATAGACTGGCTGAATGGATAAGAAAACAAGACCTGTACATATGCTATCTACAAGGGACCCACTTCAGACCTAGGGACACATAACGACTGAAAGTGAGGGGATGGAAAAAGATATTCCATACAAATAGAAGCCAAAAGAAAGCTGGAGTAGCAATTCTCATATCAGAAAAAATAGACTTTAAAATAAAGACTATTACAAGAGACAAAGAAGGACACTACATAATGATCAAGGGATCAAACCAAGAAAATGTAACAATTGTAAATATTTATGCACCCAACATAGGAGCACCTCAATACAGAAGGCAAATGCTAACAGCCGTAAAAGGGAAAATCGACAGGAACAAAATAATAGTAGGAGACTTTAATAGTCCACTTTCACCAATGGACAGATCATCCAAAATGAAAATAAATAAGGAAACACAAGCTTTAAATAATACATTAAACAAGATGAACTTAATTGATATTTATAGGACATTCCTTCCAAAAACAACAGAATACACTTTATTCTCAAGTGCTCGTGGAACATTCTCCAGGATAAATCATATCTTGGGTCACAAATCAAGCCTTGGTAAATTTAAGGAAATTGAAATCATATCAAGTATCTTTTCTGACCACAATGCTATGAGACTAGATATCAATTACAGGAAAAAAAGGTGTAAAAAGTACAAACAAATGAGGTTAACCATTCTTACATAGATGAAATGAGAAAATGACAGCTGAGGAACCACAGAAAAGGAAGTAGGCAGATTATATTTTACTAGAATACAGATTATACTGATTTTCACAAATTCCTTGTTAATTAGATATTAAAGTATAAGTCCTTATATATTCTCTATATTTAGGGATACCACATAATTTATCATGCAAACCAGGATTTGCTCATAATGAGAAGAAGCTCTATTCATATTTCTCTAAGAGAACAGATGAAAAGCAGGACTCTCCTAGGCAAAGCAGGATACATGATTATTTTATTTATAGGTGTTACATATTACTATAACCAGGATGTAGAAAGATGCCTTGAAGTTGGAGAGATCATGAGTTTAAATACTGGTTCAACCATTAGTTGTGTGATTTTAAGTAAACTACTTAGTTACTTTGAACTGAAAAAAGAAAAGAAGAGAATACCTAACTTAAATAGTTGTGAGGAGACTTCCCTGGCAGTACAGTGGTTAAGAGTTTGTGCTTCCAGTTTAGGGGGTGTGGGTTCGATCCCTGGTCGAGGAACTAAGATCCCACATGCCATGCAGCACAGCCAAAAGATTAAAAAAAGAAAAGAGTTGTGAGAATTAAAAATTATATATACCTCATGAATAACACAGTGCCTGGCATGTTGAAGCTGTTGACGCAGGAAATTTTCACATACTGAGATATGGGGAATCATTCTGGATATACGTGATTTGGCTTGAACTTTATGCTAACTAGAATAGTCTGTCTTTTGGCCTGTCAGGCACGCATTGTACATCTGCTTTAACCATTAAAGATTGCATTTTTTAAAAAATGGAGTAACTGTGGTTCAAGCATCCAAAATGGAGCTGGGTGGCCATTGAGGATGTGGTTTCAGACACATTCCTGCATCACCAAGAACTTGAATTTTCTGAACTGAATCAAACTCAAGGACACCACCAGCCATTCTCAACAATTTCTGCTAGCAGCTGCCAGATGCAACCTTATGGTCTCAAAATCTCCCCTTGTATCTATGCAATTATTTAGAACCCCAGCAAATCCTTGCTTAATAAACACCCTTCTTGCCAGCTCCAATGCTAATTGAACAACTTATGTAACTTTTATGGGGTTTGCCTATATAAGCCTCCCCCATTTTGTAGTCGGCTGGAACAGAATTCACGTGCTTCTTGAATCTGTGTCTCCAGGGCTATGGTCCTCAGTTTGGTTTAAATAAAACTCTTTTCTTTTCCTATTATAGATTTTTCATTGATTATTTCTGTCAACAATATTCAATAAGTGAATATGTTTAGAATCCTAGTTCTCACTGTGTAGCTTAATTTATTATCATCAATCTGTTTGTAATATTAACTTAGCTCTGAGTGATGGATCCCATGTTTTGAAACCTGAAAGGGGTAGAAACCCTCTGATTCTAACATACAAAACATCTGTGCTCAGATTGGTCAAAAGCAAATCATATTCCTTAAAAATTGTGTCTTCACACAATTAATTGTGTTTAAGTGTATTGACTTAAAGGACTAAAGTAATGATATTCTACTTTGACTAGTGAAAAGCAGTAGAATGCTCATAATAATATGATCAGAAGGAAACTTTAGAATTAAACTGCTTTAATAAAGTCCAATTAATTCACTAATCTGAAACAATAAATATACTTTTTTATATAAAATAAAATAATATTTTATTATTCATAGTTAAAAAACACAAAATAGTGAACTTCAGTTAATACATACTTGTGAGATCAGATTTTAGAAACATGAATGTAAGATGTGGAAACTGCAGAAAAGTAAAGCAGAATTTATTTCTAACTTTTAATAATATACATAGTTGACCTATCATAAGCCAAAGACATTGATTTTCTTTTTTTAATAGTTATGGACCTATATCCACATTTGGGCATGTACATGTCTACGTGGGGATTTTCTTGCATATACTATATTCTGTTTACCTCAGCATTATTATAATGCCAATTGTGTAATTTCAGTACTAAGAAATTGAACTGTCTGAACTCTTAATTAAAACATTATTGTTTTTAATCAACATAAGCTAAAGAATCAATGTTGTAAGAGAAAATATAAAAGAGTATGTATAATTTTCCTAATATACTACTGTTGTAACTTGTGTATTCTCACAGTAATAACACAGCATAGTAAAGTGCAAACAAGAGGTGATTTATTTTTCTCAAGAAAGTTTTAAATGTATGCAATTTAAGACCATAGTTTCCTCGTTTTTCACAGCTCAATCCATTTGTCAACCCTTTTAGCCTTTCCCTTTTCAGAACTCTGAACCACCAAGCCACATCTTACTGTGAACAAATTAGTTTTGACACCTTGAGAGATTTAATTATTTGCAACAGTGAGTCAGATGAAGGTGAAGTTGAGAGAAACTTTTCAAGCTCTAGGAAGATATATATGCTCAAAATGCCATTTTAGTATATTTTAACTCTGAAAAGCCAATTAATATGCATAATAGAAATGTATAAATGTTTGTACATTTTTAGGAAAAGAACATATTACAAAACAAATAGAAATGTAAGGTTTAGCAGTTAATCATATTTTTTTACATCCTACTATTCAGAACAGAAAATCTCAGAGAGGGAAGTAAATGTAGTGTTCATTTAGCACAGCCATTCATTTTACAGTTGAGGGAACTGAGGTTCAGAGAGGTTAAGTGATTTGCCAAAGTCACTTGCCAGTTGCTATTAAACTCAGAGAGAAACAAAACCTAGGTTTCTTATTTGCCCATTATTATTTTATTAATTTCATTTGCCAGTAACAATAGCAATTTAGGGATGGGACATCCAAAGTCTGTTGCTGTGGATAACATTTTTAATGAGAAAGTTCTGCTAATTAAATTCATATAATTATAAAAATGGTACAATTTTCCCAAGTTAGTCTATGGATATGCTGATTTATATGGCTGAAATTAGAAATTCCTGAGAATTTTTAATCTACTAATTATTTTATTCATTTATTAATTAATAATTTTTGACTTTTTATTAAATGTTCTATTTCATAAATATATGTATGTATGTGTGTGTGTTTGTGTGTGTGAAAGTTTGTTTTTTCTCACAGTTTTTAAAATCTTTTAAAAAATCATCTTCTGAAAGTGATAATTAGTTGAATTTGGTACATAAAATAAATATTTCAATTTATATTTATTCACATTCAAACATGTAAGGTCAATATTTTAAGATAGTCATCATTCAATGTAAAATATGTCATGAAAACACAATTATTTGGTATTTTAGCCAGTTTATATATTTAATATATAACATGAAATATAATTAATATAATTGATTAAACTTTTAAAATAAAGTGTATGGGAAATGTTTAGCACTTAATTTTTATCATTCTTATAAGTGTAAGTATATTCAGCTTGAAGTTGTCAAAAATAAGTGCATATGAATCTAGAAAGAAATGTAAATAGAAAAATATAATAAAAATAAATATTGAATACTATAAAATGATATAAGTCTAGGGAGAAATATGCTTTGCTCCTTATATATGCTATTTTTCTGTTCATAATTCACACATGAATATTCTGCATCAATTATATTTCTCAATTTTGAAATACTTGAAAGTTTTCTTTAAATGTGCCTAAATCCAAACTTACTAATTGTTTTAATGAGTGCATCCCCTTCTGTTTTCTAAATGAAGTGCATGATTGTTATTTTAGATATAGTTCAGACTTTGATTCCTATCTGATAAGATGCCTGGCTTAATTGTCATAGTCATTTTCATTTTTCCATTTCATTAAAGTATTATGATAAAGTCTCCAACTATAAAAAAAAAAAAGATGGACTGATATCTAACTCCTTTATATAGTACATACTATCATCTTTGTTTTGTAAAAGATTTTTTTAAATGCTCTCCTTTTATTTTGGCTATGCTGTGAGGCATGCAGGATCTTATTTCCCTGACCAGGGATTGAACCCGTGCCCCCTGTAGTGGAAACACCAAGTCTTAACCACTGGACCATCAGGGAAGTCCCTAAATGTCCCCCTTTTTATACTGAGTGATAGAACTGTAGGATAGATTCCATATCTAGGAAGCTTTGCATTATCTATATATCTCACTATGCATGTCTATTTATTGCATTATTCATATATTTTTACCAAAAAAATCCCTTAAAAAGGTTATAACTAAAATTACTTTGATTTTTGAAGAACAGATGCTTTTCTGATTAATGATATACAAAATTCTGCTCAAAGTTTCTTCAACATTTATTAAAATATTTTGATATTTTATAATTATTCTGATTATACAGAATCATGTGTAATTTGCTTTTCTATTTCATTATTTTAATTGATTTTTATTAATGCAATTTTCCATTTACTTGTTTGAAAAAAATCTATGTTCAGAATTAATTTGAACAAAATTTTATTTCTTTCTCTGGAAGGGAAAATATGGAAAATTGTCAACACATTATATAACTAGGGAGAGTAGTCAATACGTTAAATGAAGATGAGAATACTCATTTTTTCAGACAATAATTAGCAGCAAATACTTCAAAACAATAAATGACATTCATAAACTACTTTCCTTGAAACATCTAAAAGTAATTTGTAGAAATTACTTAATTAGCCTCTCAGCAGCTCCTGGTGGTAGGTATTTTATTATAATTTCAATGAACTTTGTATTAACAGTATTAATGGAGAATAGTAGTACAGATAATCTGTACAGAATTATACATATGCAAAGGAAGCTAGGATCCAGTTGTAGGTAACACTGCACAAATCTGAACAACACAGGGACTGACAGCTACATGCTGCCATGGCTTCTCAGTGCAAAACAACATTGCTGCTGAATTGAGCCCTTCTCTTCCAGGCAGCTGGTGGGTGGCTGTATAAGGTCTACCATCCAGTGACCTGCACAGGCTGCCATGGAACTTCAAGGAAGGATGAGTCTACTCATTAAGAGCTAAAAGACCTTCCAAAGAAAGCATGTGTTTTTCTCCCAACGTTAGAAGTTTCACTGCAAACCAGTTGCATTTTGCTTTCCACACCAAGTAACCAGAAGGTGAATCCTTCAACTTGTGAATTTGGAATTACTGTTTTATATTTCATGTGAGTGGAAACTACATGGGTTTGTGCAGGCCTAGAGAGAGGAAATGGAATGTGGAGGTTAGGGCCCTCAGTGCTTTCATTAAGAATTAGAATCATATACGTTATGTTTAGAATGTGTATTAGAATCATATACAAACTACATATTAGAAATATCTATGTGTATATATATATATATACAACATATTCAAATACATATTATAATTTCAAGTGTATATTGGAAATATATGCTAGAATATTTGTTAGAATAATATAATAATACATCCATATATAAAATAAATATAATTTATAAAGGGCATTTTATTACATATAGTTCCTTAGCTTTCTAAATTAAAGATCCCTACCTAAAAGTGTTATTGTTATAGTCATTCACGTTTGGGAGCATAAATTAAGTTTGAACAGTTTATCAAAATAAACATGGTATAATGATCATTTTATTAAAAGTAGTATCTATATAAGCTGTTTATAAAGGCTTCCAATTGATTCTCATGGTCTCAGCAAGCAAAAGTTGGATCTGCTATTACTATTTCAGTCTTAAAATATGTAAGACTATGAAAAAGACTTGTATTTTTTGGTTTTATTTAGTTGCTCAACCATCATTAATTTAGCACATACTCTGTTTTGCATTTTTGAATGGTCGCAGGGAACAGAGACTGTGGGAAGACAGAATTGAGAAGCTAACAGCCTAATAAATGAGCCAAGGCATTCAGAACTACCAAATAACAATACAATTGGACATATGAATGGCGCCAGACTCAAGAGCTGTATTAGAGTAGTAAAAGAGAAATTGGAGCAAGTTAAAACTTTTCCTTATCTACCTATATAACCTATGGCAGATATCTGAAGACTTTGAAATTCTGCCAAAAATAAGAAACAAGAAAACTTAGCATTTTCAGAGCAAATTCTCATTGAGAAAAAATCTAGAGTTCCTTCTCTCCCAAGTAATATTAGAATATTTCAAATAGCCTTAGCCAGGAGCTTTAATAAATAGACTTACATACATATCATATTTTCTGTAATGGATATATTCGTAAAGATTACATTAAGACAATGATATGGATATTAATGTTTTAAATTTAAAATGATCTTCTTGCAAATTAGTCTGTAAATAGAGAATCATTTTCGTTTTTTAAGTCATTTTGATTTTTTTGAGAATATAGACTTTGGGTTTTTTGGTGTTTCTTTTCCTTAATTTATTCAACAAAACTATGGATTGTCTTTCATGTGCAGGAGGGGTAAAAGGCAGAATGAAATGAAGGGATAAAATGAGGTATAATGAACATTGATTATATGCTGGAGGAAAGAATAACTATATCTCATATGGGTGGGATGTTTTGAAAATTAACTCACTGAGAATATACTCTGTATGTTGAGTTTTCATAGGCTGAGAAAGAAATAGACAGAGGACAGAGAAAGGGAGATGGTTAGAGGAAGAGTTTAAATTAAAGAAAAAGCATTGGCAAGTGAAATTAAATGTATAAACCATGAAAGTTTATAGAAAGTTCAGAAAAATGCTTGTTATATTTGATGAGTCCATAGCAGAAAACACATAGGAGGTGTCAAATTCAGTAACTGGACCGAATACTTTTCTCCTTTATGTATATATGCCCTTTGTCATGTAAACCTGCATTTTCTCACATTAGAGGCAGAGGTTATTTTTCTTCCCTTGGTCTTTGGGCTAGGCCATGTGGTATCCTCGGTTCAAATGATGCTGGCAGACTTTGCCAAACACAGGCTTAAAATGGGCTTGCACAGTTGAACTTTGTGCAGTTCTTACATTGCCACAAAAAGATGATGGTCTCTGCTAGTTTGCCAATACATAGATACATAGAAAATGGGAGACAGACGGACAGACTTGCAATCTCCAGCTTGGAACCAAGCTTATATGAGCCCACCCTAAATAAGCTTACCTACAAATGCATAGAAGAAAATGAATAATTTCCATCTAAAGATACATAATTTTGCTGATAGGATAATTATATATGATGACACTTCAGTTGAGTACAAAGCTTTCGCAATACACTTCACTGTATTTGCTCATTTATCAAAAGTATTCACTAAAACTGGGAAGCTAAACATGTATAAATGTGCATTCTCCATGGTTCAGAGTTGTCCCATCCCTCACCTACCAAGTACAGAAGAAGAGACTTGTAGTTTTCCCAACACATTTTACAAATCTTCACAAAATACTATTATAAATATTTTTATCAGCTATATTTTAACACTAAGCAAATGACCTATATAAAATTATATAAATAATTCCTCCTTCAAGACTTGATTTGGTGGTAAGTGGTTTTAAGTGTGTCTAGTGGAAATTAGAAAGGTCTTTCAGTTTAAATAATAATAACTGTGATCAGATGCTATTTGCCATAAATAAGGTTTTATTTATCATAATAAATTAACATAATTCGGCAAGACATGAAGTTCTGTATTGTGAAATATTTGACCTCTTCTAAATAGAGACACTATGATTTATGGTATGATTAATACATAAAATGTACCCCCATGTTTAACATAATAATTTCCTTCTTTTATCTGAATTCCTAGGGTCATAAGTAAGCCAGAAACTGATTCACAACATTAATTCTATAAGTTTAGCCATTTGTTTAGAAACTGACACTGGGATAAATTTCTCTCTCAATCTTTAAGAGTTTGGTGTGTTTATCTGCTGCAGGTATAAGGATACATGAAATTGAAATGTTGATTGCCAATGCTGGCATTGACATTTTCAATCAAAATCAGTAAAAAAAAAAAAGTCTTCTACTGATATTAACACATGATAAACTGATTACATGCCTTAAAATTATTAATTATATATTTTTCAAGAAAATTTTATCAACCTGCACTTGAAATGTAACAAGTATTAGAAAGTGCATGTCCAATTATCTCTGTCCATTGCCATGGCAGATGTCTGATTTGGTATTAAATTAATTACCAAATGCCTTTGCTTTTTGACTGTTCGATATTTTAGACTCCAAAGGCAATTAAATTTTGAAGCAATATAATAATAAGCTTAGAAGTGTGAAATACAACAGAGCTGAAAAGTGAAAAATCAACAGGCTCGGCTGTTAATATCTTCCAGAAGAGTTAATCAATCAGTGTGACAACAATAAAAAGTACAAATCATATGTGCTATAAATATAATTCACTTTAAATCAAATTTTTGTTTTGATATAACATTAATAAAATGAATTTTCAAGATGACACGTTATTTTACAAATTGATTTCCAGTTAAATTTATTATATTTCTAAATGCCATCCTAGAAGGTCATCATATTTCTATAATTTTTGGTTGTAATTAGCAGTAAACATGAAGACTGCATATTTCAGAAGTGTAATCACTATTCACTAGAGGCATTTCCCACTACACTATCACTGCTGCCAAAATTTCATTATTTTACTGTCAGTTCAAAATTAATAAACATTTTTGATCATTCATGCAATTGCATTAGATACAAAACAGACATAGCATAATGATTATAACTTATGTGAATTATTTTTATAAATATTAGAATGAATTAATCTGCATAGTATAGTCTAATGTTTCTGAATGAGGTATAATTTGAAGCTCATCTATAAGCTTACTTAGTGAGGTTGATTATTGATTGGCTTACCATGAAAATTAGACCAAAGACTAGGAAATGACTACTTCTGCATCTGTAAATATAGCCTATTTTAACATAAATAGGCTTAAACTACTCATTCCAAAAACATCTAAATGCTTGATCTTAGTTATTTTAAACATTTATCACAGAAACTTAGTTAACTAAAATAATTCATGTACATTCTATCAAATAATGTTTAAAGGAAACTTTTTAAGGAAAAATGAGAAAATATTTGCAATACTTTATTGTGATTAATATATTGATTACTCAGTGTTTATTTAAATGAGTACTTGAACATCAAAAATACCTAGTTTGCTAAATATAAATTATTTGTGGAAGATCTAGTATTAATTATTCTCTAATCTATGAAGCTACAGATTTTTAAAATATTTCATTTGTGTATTTAGTATGTCATTTAATATTTGCATTCATATTTTCCTCCTTCAAGTTTCTCTCTCTCTTTCCTATAACACCTAGCCCTTTTCCTTTGTAATGGTAAGAGAAACTCATTTCATGAAAACACATTGTGAAAGGAAGAAAATATTTAGCAAATAATCTGTAACATTTGTAGAAATATTAACTTACAAGCTAATTACTTTAGTTAAAACTAATGACTTTAGTTAAAAATGTAATAATATGTACATTTCAAATAGTTTATTTTTTTCAGGTGTAAAAATATACTATAGATATAAAATTTATGCAATTAAATAAGTAAGCAATTCTTGTAATGCTCCTAAGTTATTTTTGGATGCAAACACATAGCAGTGATCAATTTGGAGCTTTATATTTATTAAATAAATCAAATAATATTCAAGTAAATATGGAATGACTTTCACAGAATTTGTTGACTATCCTTCTGTAACAGCATAGAATCTTGATTTATCATTTAATTATTATTTACATTATATAGTTACTATAAATAAAATATATTGAGTAAAGCTAGTTAAGCCCAGATAGAATTATTTTATGAGATTGCCCTATACTATAATTACTAGTCATATTGTCACTATTTGTGAAAATAGGTGCAAGAGACATGTTGGAGAAAATGAAGTTCACATAAACTCTGAAAGTGTCCAAGGCCAAAAAGTTAATAAGCTTCAACACAGCATGATATTTTCATGCCATGTCATTGGAATTAAAATATGATTTCTCATTTGCAAGATAAAACAAGTCACAATCTATGATCTATATGACATGACCAAAGTAGTGAGTGCTTGTGAAACAAAAGGTAGTAATAAAATTCTGTGAAAAGTGGATAGAAAGCAACATCTGTGATTTAAACAAGTTATTTTGAAATTTGTAATCCTTTTATAAAGGTAAAATGTAAAGGACAACTACAGACTTCTAGAAGGCACAAACTATACATATATATATATACACACACACAGTATCACATATTTACTATATGATATAGCAATTCCACTACTAAGTATATAACCAAATACATTGAAAACAGATTCAAACACATCAGTGTATATCAGTGTTCATTGCAGCATGATTTACAATAACCAAAAAGTGTAAACAACACAAGTGTGCATAAAAAAATAAATCAGTTTTTTAAATGTGGTATAATATTAATGGAATACTATTCAGCTATAAAAAGGAACAAAGTTCTGATATATGCTACAGATGACCTGAAAATATTTTGCTAAGTGAAATAAACCAAACACAAAAGGACAAATACTGTGTGATGTCACTTATATAAGTTGTTAAAAATAGGCAAATTGGTACTTCCCTTGTGGCACAGTGGTTAAGAATCCACCTGCCAATGCAGGGACCACAGGTTCGAGCCTTGGTCCAGTAAGATCCCACATGCTGCGGAACCACTAAGCCCATGCACCACAACTACTGAGCCTGTGCTCTAGAGCCTGTGAGCCACAACTACTGAAGCCCGCATACCTAGAGCCCATGCTCTGCAACAAGAGAAGCCACCACAATGAGAAGTCCATGCACCACAATAAAGAGTAGCCCCCGCTCACCGCAACTAGAGAAAGCCCGCATGTAGCAACGAAGACCCAACACAGCCAAAAATAAATTCATAAATAAATTAATTAATAAAAAGAAAAAAAAGGAATAGGCAAATTAATAAAGACAGAAAGTAGAATAGAGATTACCAGAGGCTGAGGAGAGGAAAGAATCATTAGTTATTGTTTAATGGATTTAGAGCAATATCGTGAGTGTAATTAATGTTAAAATTGGTTCATCTTTTTAATTTCATGACATTGGCTTCTTGTGATCTCAGGATAATTGTCATACAATATGCTATTTCCTAACACTTCCTCCCTCAGCCAAGCTGTGCTAAAAACTAGAGTTTCAATAGGTAAGCCTGGGTAAGAAGACTAGCAGCTTTGTTGCAAGAAGGAGTAGATATATTTTTGAGAGGAGGTGGGGCATGAAAAACAAATGATTTTGTCAGATAAAAGTTAGTTGTGTTATGAAAAGACATGGGAAACTTGCAGCTTTGTGAGGTTGAAGCTGGTTAGCTTGGCATGAGCAGGGAACCAGCCAGAAACTTATCAGAGTTATCTTGGACAAGAGATACAGAAGGGCTAGATAAAGTCTCCCCAAATCCTTGCCTGCCTGGGACATTATATGCACACGTAGGAGAGGCTCACATGGTGGTAAGAAAAACCAAGGAAGTAATAAGAACCAACTTAACTTGGAATGTGCTTTCGACTGCCCACAAAGATTGATTGTCAGAGAGTGGAAGGAAGCCTTCTGAGGTGTTTTCTCAAATTATTGGCTGAACACAAAGCCATAAAGACATATTGGAAATCTACAGAAAGCCAGGCAGCTATAGCCTTATGAGATGCATTTCATAAAGAAAAAGACTTGAAATCAAAATTACTTCTAGATCCATGGGCTGAAGAATGGATATTGTGTTAGCAGGCATGAAAACATTAATCTCTTTGTACATCTTCATCAGAGCTATTGGGTGATCAAGGGCTTTGTCAATGAGCAGTTATATTTTGAAAGGAATCTTTTTTTTCTGAGTAGAAAGTCTCAACAGTGGGCTTAAAATATTCAGTAAACAATGTTGTAAACGGATGTGCTGTCATCCAGCCTTTGTTATTCAATTTATAGAGCACAGGCAGAGTAGATTTTGCATAATTCTTAAGGGCTTTAGGATTTTTGGAATGGTAAATTGACTTTGGCTCAATTTAAAGTCACCAGCTGCATTAACCCCTAACAGAAGAGTCAACCTATCCTTTGAATCTTTGAAGCCAGGCAGTGACTTCTCCTCTCAAGCAATGAAAGTCCTAGAAGTCATCTTCTTCCAATAGCAGGCTGTTTTGTCTACATTGAGTCGGTTGTTTACCGTAGACACCCTCATTAGTTATCTTAGCTAGATCTTCTGGATAACTTACTGCAGCTTCTACATCAGCACTTGCTGCTTCAACTAGTACTTTTATGTTGTGGAGATGGCTTCTTTCCTTAAACTTCATGAACCAAACTCTGCTAGTTTTCAACATTTTTTTTTCCAGCTTTTTCACTTCTCTCAGATGTCACAAAATTGAAAGGAGTTAGGACCTTGCTCTGGATTAGGCTTTGACTTAAGGGAATGTTGTGGCTAGTTTGATCTTCTCTCCAGACTACTAAAATTTTCTCCATATCAGCAATAAGGATGTTTTGCTTTCTTATCATTTGTGCATTTACTGGAGTGTCACTTTTAATTCTCGCCAAGAAGTTTTCCTTTGCATTCACACCTTGCCTAACTGTGTGGTGCAAGAGGCCTAGCTTTCTGCCTATTTTGGCTTTGGACATGCCTTCCTCACTAAGCTTAACCATTTCTAGTTTTCAATTTAAAGTGAGAGACATTTGACTCTTTCTTCCACTTAAACACTCAGGATCCATTGTAGGGTTATTAATTAGCCTCAGTTCAATATTGTTTTGTCCCAGGCAATAAAATGGCATGAGGAGAGTGAGATGGGGAAATAGCTGGTCTGTGGAGCAGTCAGAACACACACAACATAAAATTAAGTTCACAGTCTTATATGGGTGTGGTTCATGGTGCCCCAAAACAATTACAATAGTAACATCAAAAATCACTTATTGGGCTTCCCTGGTGACGCAGTGGTTGAGAGTCCGCCTGCCGAAGCAGGGGACACGGGTTCGTGCCCCAGTCCGGGAAGATCCCACATGCCGCGGAGCGGCTGGGCCCGTGAGCCATGGCCGCTGAGCCTGTGCGTCCGGAGCCTGTGCTCCGCAACGGGAGAGGCCACAACAGTGAGAGGCCCACGTACCGCAAAAAAAAAAAAACAAAAAAAACCCACTGATTACAGATCATCATAACAAATATAATAATTATGGGAGAATTCTCACAATATAATAACATAATAGTATTGTGAGAATTAACAAAATATGACACAGATACATGAAGTGAGCAAATGTTGTTACAAAAATGGTGCCCATAAACTTGCTTCATGCGGGGTTGCCACAGACCTGCAATTTGTAAAGAATACAGTATCTGTGAAGTCGCAATGAAGCAAAGTGCAATTAAACAAAGTCTGACTGCACCTTGAAGACCGAGAAGTGGAAATTAGTCAATATTTTGAAAAAAAGAAGAAATGAAGACAAATGAAAAGTAACAGAAAACTGTGAAACAAGTGCATCAATGTAAGGATAATGGGAGTTCAGAAAAGAAAAGAAGTAAAACGTATTCTAAGAAATATGGCAGAAAATTTGCCAAATTTAATGAAAACCATACCAACCATAATAAATACAGAGATCCACAGTTAGCCACACCAAACAACTAAAGAAACAACTAAATATAAAAGAGAAAGAAAACTTCTTGAAAAGGAAAGAATATCTCATCATTTTCAGGGAAATAGTATTGATAATATTACCAATGGCTGATGTCTCTTTAGAAACAAGAGAGTTCAGATGTCATTAAAATGAAATATTCAAGTACTCAGAGAAAAAACTCTCATCCAAGATAGTATATATATAAAAGTTATTATTAAAAAATGAAGACAAATTTAAAACATTCCCAGATAAATAAAAACTGGGGAAATGCATGGCTAGTATACCTACCTTAAAAAAATATTAAAGGAGTCCATCTGGGTTAAAGGGAAGAACAACAGATAGAAACTCAAATATGCATGAAAAATTGAAAAGCTCCAGAAATGATAAATATGTAGATAAATATAAAAGACTGTGTTATGGGCTAAATTCTTTCTCTCTAGAATTAGTGTATTGAGTTCTTAACTCCTAGTACCTCAGTGTATGATTGTATTTTGAGATAGGGCCTTTAGAAAAGCAAGAAAAGTTAAATGAGATCATATGAGTGAGGACTAATTCAATAAGACTTGTGTCCTTATAAGAAGAGAAGAAGATGACACAGACATTCATGGAGAGGACCATATGAGGACACAAAGAGAAGACATATCCAAGCCAAGGATAGAGACTTGAGAAGAAACCAACCCTGCTGACACCTTCATCTTGAACTTCCAGCCTCAAGGACTATTAGAAAATACATTTCTGTTAGTCCAGATAGTCTGTTGTAATTTGTTATGACAGATCTTTTTGTATACTTTAACTAACATAAAGTATACAAAAATATTTTTCACTTTTATTCTGTTAGTGTATTTGAAAAATAGTTGATTGTTTAAAGCAACATTTATAATATTGCATTGTTAAGTTTATAACATACAGAGATATATGAAAATAATATGACATATAGACTGTATTGGAGTAAAATTGCTATATTTTAGTAGAATCAAGTGAGCTTTAATATGAATTGGACTGGGAAAAGTTAAAGTTCTCTATTTAATCCCTAGAACAGCCACTAAGAAAATAACATTAGAATATAGTTTAAAATCAATAGAGAAATTAAAATGGTATAGTATAAAATATGTGTAATAAAAAGGCAATAAAAGAGGACTAGAAGAACAAAAATACATGAAATATATGAAAAACAAGGAACATAACAGAAGACGTAAATTCAAACATTTTAATGATTATGTTAAATATGAATGAACTGAACATTCCAATTAGAATTAATTTTCAGACTAGATAAAATAATCAAGTCTTAATTATATGTTCTCCACAGTGGTACACTTTAGATACAAAGACACAAATAACTTGAAAATAAAGTATGATAAAGATACAGTGTGCAAACACTAACCATAACAGGGCTTCAGGGGCTACATCAATATAAGACAAAAACACACATCAAAACAAGAAATATTGTAACAGACAGAAAGGTCATTTCATAATGATAATAGGTGCTGTGAATCATAAAGATCTAATTGAAAATGTACATGCACCTAAACAATGAGGACACTAAATACATGGAAAAAAATGAACCAATTGAAATGAAAAATAATTCAACAATTACAGTGTCAGGTTTCAATATCTCTGCCTTAGAAATAGACACAAAATCAGTAAGCATATAGAAGAGGTGAACCACACTATCAACCAACTTGTTCTCACTGACAGATATAGAACATTCCAATAGATAACAGCAGAACACACATTATTTTAAATGCAAATGAAACATCCACTAAAATAGAACCTATGTCAGGCAATAAAAAATCTCAATAACTTTAAAAGGATTGAAGGCACAATGTGTATGTCATCTGTTTGCAATAGGTGATTACAAATAGCACAAAGAATTTTAGGGAATTTCCAAATAATTGAAAATTGAAAAACATATTTTAAATAGTCTAAGGCTCAAGTAAAAAAAAAAAATCACAAAAGTAATTAAAAAGATCTTTACTAAATGAATTAATAACTTAACTTTTTCCTCAGGCAACTATATAAAGAACAAACTGAACCCAAAGCAAACAGAAATAAATAATAAAGATTAAAATGAAATTAAATGAAAGAGAAATCAGAATCAGTCATTTTGTGGATAGATACAAGCTGATTCTAAAATTTACAGAGAAAGGCAAAAGACCCAGAATACCCAATGCAATATTTAAGAAAAGGACAAAGTTAGAGAACTGACAGTCTTCAAGATTTACTACAAATCTACAGTAATCAAGAGTGTGGAACTGGCAAAAGTGTAGACAAATAGATGATCAGAACAGAATAGAGTGAAGAAATTGACTTATAGCAAGATGGTCTGTAATGAAGCAGCAAAGTTAGTGCAATAGGCAAAGGATAATCTTTTCAATAAATGTGCTGGAACAACTGGACATCCACATGCAAAAAAAAAAAATGAATCATGACAGAATTTTCACCCTTCATAAGAATTTACTCAAAATGGATCATATCCTAAATGTAAATTAACACAGAATTATAAAATCCCCAGAAGTTAACATACAAGAATATTAAGGTTATCTTAGCTTTGGTGATGGTTTTTCAGATACAACACAAGAAGCACAATATTTGAATAAAAAACTTGGAATTTTTGATTTCATTAAAATTAAAACCTTTTTCTCTACTATAGATACTGTTATGGGAATGAAAAGACAAGTCATAGACAATGGGAAAATATTTACAAAACACATATCTAGTAAGGATTGTTATCCAGGTTATATGAAGACCTCTCAAAACTTGACAAAGTTGTCAAGTTAATAGTTTAAGTAACGTTACTTATGGATGAAAGTAGAAAATATCATTCAAAATTTGTACTTTACTAACAAACCTCTGTCTCTCTCTCTCTCTCTATATATATATAAACACACACATGCACACACACATACACATAAATGTATGTATATGCATATATTGCAAATCATATTTCAAGACTTGAAATGCTCAAAATTATTTATGCCAAAAAGCATTTGCCCTTGTTTGTTCAAGATAGGAATTAGTAGTCTAGGATCTTAAGTCTACATATTTTTCATTTTGCAATGCTATAGAAAAATAAATAGTAATTACCATTGCCCTTGTAATAGAAATCATTTGCTATTAAAGCAGTATTTTATAGGAAACTATAATTATAAAACCACAAACCAAGTTACTGAAACACTCACATGAAATACATGACTGACAAAAGTGGATAAAAGGCATATATCTTATTTACATACAAATAACATATAACATGATATATTCTGAGGCCCCTCCAATTTCCTCACCTGTGATATAATAGCATTATATATCAAAACTCACATGATCAGCTTATTATTATTCAATATCTCTATGTATGTTTCTGCTTTATAAAACCAATGCTCCTACCCTTCTTTTTTGCTCTTAATTTGTAACAGTAATTATTTTCTAATTTCTTAATTATAAATCCTGTTAGAATTTAAAACCTTTAAAAATATAGCTAATTTATCATTGGAATTTATTACCCTATTAAGAAACATCCCAGTTATTTCTTAGTTAAAACTTATTACTTTGGGGGGTCTTTGTTTATAGGAGGGGGCATAATCTACAGGAGTTATTTATGGACTATTTAACTTATTTGGTGTTTAGAAGGCTGCTATTTTCAAACATTCCAGGGAATTTCTTAATACTGTTATCCAAATAATGTGACACTATTTTATTAAAGAATCAGTTGGTTGTTGGTCTTTGCTTGTTTGTTTTTACATAAAGCAAAAACCTCAGGAATTCTCTCTGCACTTAATAACTAAAAATGAGGACTGATGAGAAGGCTTTCTTGAGAGGGAGCTAGTCAAAATGCTCCAGGGCTTTTTCTCTCAGACCAAATCATTCTTCAAAACTCACTGGGAATGTAACCTTTCTTTCTGGGGCAGAAGGTGAAACTCCATAAATCCAGTTATGAGTATTCCATTCTGAGTTTAAAAGCATTCTACTGATCCAGAATATTCAATAGCAAGGGGACTTATTCAGTGGTAGAATGTTCCTTGAGGATTCTTATAGTTTAAGTGGAACTGACTGAGATTATCTTGGGCCATGCTTATATTTCAGCAACTAAAGATTTAAAAGTGTAAGAGTGCTTGAGTTGTGATTTTCATTCTTAGCTTTCGGCTGAAATGAAGTTACCTGGATTACAGTAGAGACTGAATTGTCAGTGTTGAGACACAAACTTGAGGAAAGGAGCCCAGCAATAAAAATGCGATTATCAGGGAAAGAAGCTGAGTAATTGTTCTAAGGAAGGATGAATGCAAAGTAACTAAATAACAGCAGAGACGTTTACTCTATACTCGATATCCAGGTCTTGATGGAACATGCCTGGAAAATTAAAATTGGAGTGAAATTCTCTATGTATCAGGATATGATACTGTAAGGGAAAAACAGCAACAAAACAGATACAATACCCACACCATAAAAAAGTACCAGTGGTTTTTAAAACACCAAATCTATATCTTCTTTGTGTTATGCAGGTCAGCAAGTGGGCTTATTCCAGCCCCTTTGGAACCTGAGGCATGGCTGACAAGAGGATTTCCCTCTAATAATACTTCCAGGCCAACACATGCCTCCAGCAATTTCTTCTGCAGGAGAAGAAAATATGAAAAATCACACAATGCTTTTTAATACTTCAACCCTAAAGTGATGTATACCTAATATCCATAAAAAAATATGAACCATAAACTTTTTAAAAATGTGTCTTAGAAAGACATTTTAATAAAACTAAAATTCAAAGAACATTCTGGGAAACTTTTTTCAATATGTTTCTGGCAAAGACATAATTTTAATTTTAAAAGAATTCTTGTAATTCTTATTCTTTTAATTTTAAAAGATTCTTATAAATCAATAAGAAAACAAATAAATTAATAATTGACAAATATTTGAAAAATGTATGTTAAATTTTATTATATAAAATATTAATAATTAATATCATATTTTATATAAAATATAATTTTTTGAAAAAATATAAAACCCAAAAGAAATATTTTTAAATCTGTTTAAATCTATTGGATTGGTAATAAGACATTAAATAATTTTATAAGTAAGACCTTAAAGAGGAAAACAGAATGACAAACACAGTTTATGCTTAATTTCCCTGTAAGAGTAAGTTATACGGAATAGTGGCACTCCAAAAATGTCCACCTCCTAATTCTGAAAACACACAAATATGTTACATGGCAAAAGGGACTTTTCAGAAGTAAAGGATCTTAAATGGGGGATATTATCCTGGATTATCTGGGTGTGTCAAATATAATCACAAACGTCATTACAAACAGTAAATGGAAGCAGGAGAGTTAGAAAAGGTGAGATGAGATGTAACCAGTGTCAGAGTGGAGAGAAATTTGAAGATGCTCTGTTGCTGGTTTTCAAATTTGAGGAGGGTCTATGAGCCAAGGACTTCAGGTGGGCTGGGGAAGGCAGAAAAAGAAAAACAATTGAATTATTCCCTAGAGTCCCCAGAAGGAAACAGCCCAGCTGGTACCTTGATTTTAGCCCAGTGAAACCCATTTTAGACTTCCAACTTCTAGAACACTTAGTACACATGTGTGTGTGTTTTAACCACTGAATCTGTGGTAATGTGTTACAGCAGCAATACAAAATTAATACAAGGGGTCTATTCCAATCCAGCACAGATATCTAAGAATCTAATCAAATCCAGTGATGAGCTTTTGGGTCTATCGATTAAACAAAATTGGAGTCCAGAATTTGGGGGAGATGAGGATTATAAACAACCCACTCTAGCAGTAAGGGTAAACACTAATTGAAGATTCTATTACCATGACTGAAAGCCCAACTTTTAATTATTTCAACCCCTAAAATAGGATTAGGTAAATCACCAAATTTGCTAATGGCCCTAGATCCCTAAAAGAAAGAGAGTCAGATCTCTTCAACAGACGATAATAACATCTTTAGCTTCATGTTTTTCTCTAATTTGTTATAAAGAATTCTCAGCACTCAATCAAATATAACTAGGTATCCAAGGTGAAAACATGACATAAAAGAAAACTGTGAGAGACATCAAACCATACACACAATGCACAAGGATAATGTTATAAGAGTAATAGGAGTTATAGGAGTAATATATATAGGAGTAATCAGGCACAGACATTAAAATAACTCTGTTTATCATGATAGATACATAAAATGCAGTATTAATAAATTCAGAAGAAATCTGAAAGCAGTTAAAAGGAGTCAAATATAAAATAGTAAATTAAAATATCCACTATTAAGAGCTGAATGGATGGATTTATCAGCAAGGTAGAGAGAACCAAAAATAGGATTAGAGAATTGGTAATATGTAAGAAATAAATATTCATAAAAGTCAAAAAGAAACAAAAATACAGAGAATACAGAAGAGGGTTGGAAACATAGGAAATAAAGTGAGAAAGTTTAAAATGTGTGTAACTGGAATCTCACATGAAAGTTGACTACAAGTAAGGAAAACACACTGTTTGAAATTAAAATTTCAAAGGAAATTTTATCAAAGGAACATAACAAAGGAACAACAACAAAAATAAACCATGGTTTCAAAAAGTCATAAGAACTCCAAGCATGTTCAAGAATAGCACTCTAACAAATGTTGGTGAAGTTGTGGAACAACTGGAACGCTCACATGTTGCTGAAAGAGGTTTGAGCGGGATGTTATGTAAATTGGTAAAACGACTTGGAAAAATATTTGTCATAAATGTTTCTAATATGCACACATTCGGTGACCAAGCCATTCCACTCCTAGGCAGATACCAAGAAGAAATATAAGTGTGTGCATATCTAAAGACTATACAAGAATATTCATAAAACACTATTTATAACAGCCAAAACAAGCAAACAAAAAGACCCATAAAACTGTATCATTACAGAATGTTTAAATAAATTATGGTGCCTCAATAATATAAATGCTATACAGAAATAAAAATTCACATTGATGAACCTCATAAACCTAATGTTGAATAAAAGAAGCTAGACACAGTAATATATTTTTGTATTATTCTATTTAAATAGAGATTAAAACAGACAAAAGGAAACTATACTCATAGCATCTGGAATAATGGTTACCTTTAAACAAGAGTAAGAGAGAAATGATCTCAGATGAAGGTATTGGTCGACTTTCTAACCTTGTTTGTGACTCACAGGTACTTGTTTCTTGATAATTGATTGAGTCACACAAAGATAAATTAATTAGCAAGATATTTTAGAAAAGAATTAGTAAATTAGTTTCCTGCAGCTTCTGTAACAACCTACCACAAATGGTGACTTAAAACAACTGAAATTTATTCTTTCACAGTTCTGGAAGGCAAATGTCCAAAATCATTTTCACTGTGTTGAAATCAAGGTGTCAGCAGGGCCATATTTGCCCAGGAGGCTCTAAGAGAAAATCCATTGCTTGCCTCTTCCATCATCTGGTAGCTGCCTGCATTCCTTGACTGTGACCACATCATTCATTCCAATCTGCCTCCATTATCACAATACCTTCCCCTGTTGCACAGAATGTGTTTTAACTCCCCCACTTGTGACTGCATTTAGGGTCCACCCAGAAAGTTCAGGGAATCTTTCCATCTCAGTGTCCTCATCTAATCATCTGTGCAGAGACACTTTTTCCTCATTAAATTATTTTCATGTTACAGGTATTTGGACCTAATACATTTGGAGGAGCAATTATTCTGCTTACCACAACTGGTAAAAATTTTAACAGAGGATTAGAAATTTAAAAAAATATTTTATATAGGAATAATGATAGCCTTCAGTCTTCTTCACAGATATTTCTTGCTTTCCTCCTTTTAGGCACTTAATACATTTGCCTTTCCATAGCGAGCTGTAGCAAGACATGTTTAAATGACTTTGATTAAAGGCATGTGTGTACTTTTGGGATTCATCACATTTCCTATCATCTGCCACATTGACCAGTGATTTTATTTTATTTTTTTTAAGTTTTATTGGAGTATAGTTGTTATAAAATGTTGTGTTAGTTTCTGTTGTACAGCAAAGTGAATTAGTTCTACATATACATATATCCACTCTTTCTTAGATTCTTTTCCCATATGGGCCATTACAGAGTATTGAGTAGGGTTCCCTGTGCTATACAGTAGGTCCTTATTAATTTTCTATTTTACATATAGTAGTGTGTACATGTCAATCCCAATCTCCCAATTTATCCCTCCCCCCTGCCCTTTCCCCCCAGTAACCGTAAGTTTGTTTTCTACATCTTCCTATTTCTGTTTTGTAAATAAGTTCATTTGTATCATTTTTTAGATTCCACATATAAGCGATATCATATATTTGTCTTTCTCTGTCTGACTTACTTTACTCTGTATAACAATCTCTGGGTCCATCCATGTTGCTTCAGATGACATTATTTTGTTCACTTTTATTATGGCTGAGTAATATTCCATTGTATATATGTACCACAACTTCTTTATCCATTCCTCTATCAATGTACATTTAGGTTGCTTCCATGTTGGAGCTATTGTAAATAGTGCTGCAATGAACATTGGGACGTATGTATCTCTTTGAATTATGGTTTTCTCCTGATATAGGCCCAGAAGTGGGATTGTAAGATCATATGGTAGCTCTATTTTTAGTTTTTTAAGGAACCTCCATAATGGTTGTATCAATTTACATTCCCACCAACAGTGCAGGAGGGTTCCCATTTCTCCACATCCTCTCCAGCATTTATTGTTTGTAGATTTTTTGATGATGGCCATTCTGCCTGGTGTGAGGTGATTCCTCATTATAATTTTCATTTGCATTTATCTAATAATTAGTGATGTTGCACATCTTTTCATGTGTTTTTTGGCACATGTGCTTTATATGCCTTATATCGTCTTTGGAGAAATGTCTATTTAGCTCTTTTGCCCATTTTTTGATTGGGTTGTTTGTTTTCTTGACATTGAGCTGCATGAGCTGTTTGTATAGTTTGGAGATTAATCCCTTGTTGGTTGCTTTGTTTGCAAATACTTTCTGCCATTCTGTAGGTTGTCTTTTTTTTTTTTTTTTGTGGTACGCGGGCCTCTCACCGTTATGGCCTCTCCCACTGTGGAGCACAGGCTCCGGACGCGCAGGCCCAGCGGCTATGGCCCACAGGCCCAGCCACTCTGCAGCATGTGGGATCCTCCCGGACCGGGACACGAACCCTTGTCCCCTGCATTGGCAGGCAGACTCTCAACCACTGCACCACCAGGGAAGCCCGGTCCCATTTGTTTTTATTTTCATTATCTCTAAGAGGTGGAAGAGACTCAGCTAGGCTGGGACCATCAGTGACAATGTCAGAACCCCACTTTACTGTTTAGAAATATAAATGTATCATAATTCAGGTTAACTCCTTCATTGGCTTTTAACCTATATCTCTGCATTGAATTAATGTGGTGGAGGATCATACATTTAATGTTCTAGTTTATTCAAAATTATAATTTAGAGCATCTGGCCTAATCCATTAAGTCAGCTTTTCTTGATTAAGTGACCAGAGGGTTATTTAAAACTCTCACTAGGAACTTCTGTTTTGAGTTCTCCTGAAGCCAAGATTGCTGACACAGATATTGGAGGCTTGAGTTGGAGTGAGAGCATTGTCATGTGTGAATAAGGTCCTCTGTGGAGCTTGTGCACGGAATGTCTCTGGAACTTCTGGCCCTTGCCTGCACTCTTCTTTTCATGCTGAACCATATCATTTGTCTTTAAATAAAATCTTTAGATGAGTTTGCTCTGTGGTGTCTATTGAACCTATTCAAATATCTAAACTGGGGAAATCTTTGTATGCTCAAACCTGGAAATTGGAAAGATGTAACAACTCTGGGCCAACATTTGATTAATGAGCAGCAAAAGCCATTAGGTACGTGTTCCCTTATTTGTGTCTCAGAGGAACAATTCTGAAAAGCATTATAAAAGCTTCCTCAGGCTATCCCCAGCCACATTGATCCCTGGTTTCTCACAGAAGAAACTAACTCATTATTCACCTTTAGGTTGGCTTTCCCTTCTTTCCTGTTTCATTCTTCCCAGGCTTTCCATTCTTGGTTTCTGGGATCAATTTCCCAAAGCCGGCAATCCCTAGATTTAGATTCTGATTTCAAGCTAAGACACTCTAATAAATTATATGCTGTTTTTCCTATTCTTTAAAAAAAATTTATGACATAGTATTCTTACTAGCAAATGCTAAATAGATGTGAAATTTTGAAATAAAACCTCTGCTATTACAGTCTGTAGGAATTATTAAGCTCCTGCATAAACTAAAATTGTGCCCATTTCTTTGCTGAGAATAATTCTGGATTAAATGAATTATCTTTTCATTTTTAGCCTTCACTCTTCATTTACTTTTAAAACAATTTATTGAAATAAAGTTGATTTACAGTGTTATGTTAGTTTCAAGTGTATAGAAAAATGACTCAGTTATGTATATATATATATGTATGTATAATTCTTTTTCAAATAATACATATATTCTTTTTAGATTCTTTTCCATTATAGGTTATTACAAGATATTGAGTATAGTTCCCTGTGCTATACAGTATGTCCTTGCTGGTTATCTATTTTATATATAGTCGTGGGTATATTTTAATCCCTGAATCCTAATTTGTCATCTCCCCTTTCCCCTTTGGTAAACATAAGTTTGTCTTCTATGTCTGGGAGTCTATTTCTGTTTTGTAAATAAGTTCATTTGTATAGATTTCACATATAAGTGATATCACATAATATGTGTCTTTTTCTGTCTTACTGCACTTAGTATGATAATTTTTATGTTCACCCATGTTGCTGCAAAAGGCGTTATGTCATTCTTTTATGTCTGAGTAATATTCCATTGTGTATATGTACCACATCTTCTTTATCCATTCATCTGTCTATGGACACTTAGGTTGTTCCCATGTCTCGACTATTGTAAATAGTTCTACAATGAATATTGCCTTCACTCTTCATTTAAATGCTAATCTATATAATGAAGGAAAATTGGTTTTTAAGTACTATCCAAGAATTTTCCTGAAATGTAATAAGGCCTGAATCCTCAGCATGAATGATACCACTGAGCAGAATTAAAGACTAACATTGATACACATTGCTTTAAAATTGAAGTTCTTTAAGGAAAAGTTTGGTAAAAGAAAAAGAAAGCTAAGGAAACAGAATTATAAACTGAGAGAAGACTAATTATTAACAACAATAGATGGCAAATGTCAGTGAGTAATAATCTCAAAATTCTAAGGGGAAGAAATTTGACCTTTATATCCAACAAATTAATCAACCTAAAAGAAATTAAATATAAAGTTATATGTAACTTTCAAAAACTTTTACTACTGTTAGATCCATTAAATGAAAAGTTTGAAGTCCAGGATATGACTTCCCCTGAAGTCCAGGGGAAAAATATAAACAATGTACTTCAAAGAGAAAACAAAGAATTCAAAATGTATAGTAAAATATAATGAAAAAGTAAATCAACATGACATTCTGGCCAATGCCCAAAATATGATTGTGATAAGATAGTAAATATATATATATATGTATGTATTTATAATTAAAATTCTAGACCAAATACTACCTCGGAATTTAGGAATAAGCTTTTCAGATGGAAGTGAAAATCTGAATAAGAATCTAATGAGAATAACTTGCCTTATTCAGGACTACACTAGAGATAGGAATGAATTCAGACTTGTTTAAAAATATACATGTTACCAATTAAAGGCTAATGACTAAAATAATATAACTATAGTTTGTAAATCATTTACATCAGAACAGGAATAAAAGATGGCTCTAGATTGAAAGGAAAATGATATTAACCCAACATTTAGCTAGGGCACAGAAAATGTATACTGTACATTCATTTCTAGTGGTAATGTAAATTGGAACAGTTACTTTAAAGAGTAATTTAAAATGATCTAATAGAAATTTAAATACCCATACCTTATGAGTCAGTAATTCCTGAATATACACTGGAGAAACACTTGTTCACATACACAAATGGATATATACAGGAAAGAGCCTAGCAGCAGTTTTGGTAATTTAATTTGATTTAAAAAATATAAAATTCCATCGAAAGGAAATAGATAAATAAATTGTTAACACACAGGTACACAAGCACAAACACACACATAATCAAATTTTATATAATACTTTAGTTGTCTCTTTCCTACTCTTTAATTTCTCTTTCTCACTCAGCCTATAGAAAAATAATAATGGGTATATATGTATAACCTATTATTATTAATTTTTTCCCCTTTATTCTTTTTCTTTTACTGGAGTAAAATTGCTTTACAATGTTGTGTTAATTTCTGCTATACAATGAAGTGAATCAGCTATATGTATACCTATATACACTCCCTCTTGGACCTCCCTCCCCCACATCCTCCCCTCATCTAGGTCATCACAGAGCACTGAGCTGAGCTCCCTGTGCTATACAGCAGGCTCCCACTACCTATCTATTTTACACATGGTAGTGTATTTGTGTCAAACCTAATCTCCAAATTTGTCCCACACTCCCCTTCACCCGCTGTGTCCACATGTCCGTTCTCTACATCTGCGTTTCTATTCCTGCCCTAAAAATAGGTTCATATGTACCATTTTTCTAGATTCCACATATATGTGTTAATATACGATATTTGTTTTTCTCTTTCTGGATTACTTCACTCTATATGAAAGACTTTAGGTCCATCCACATCTCTATACATGATCCAATATCGTTCCTTCTTATGTCTGAGTAATATTCCATTGTGTATATATACCACATCTTCTTTTTCCATTCATCTAGTTTTGGACATTTAGGTTCTTTTCATGTCCTGGCTGTTGTAAAGAGTGCTGCAATGAACACTGGGGTACATGTGTCCTTTTGAATTATGGTTTTCTCAGGGTATATGCCCAGTAGTGGGATTGCTGGGTCATATGGTAGTTCTATTTTTAGTTTTTTAAGGAAACTCCATACTGTTCTCCATAGTGGGTGTATCAATTTATATTCCTACCAACAGTGCAAGAGGGTTCCCTTTTCTCCACACCCTTTCCAGCATTTATTGTTTGTAGATTTTTTGATGGTGGCCATTCTGGCCAGTGTGAGATGACACCTCATTGTAGCTTTTGATTTGCATTTCTCAAATGACTAGTGATGTTGAGCATCCATTCATGTGTTTGTTGGCAATCTGTATATCTTCTTTGGAGAAATGTCTATTTAGGTCTTCTGCCCATTTTTGGATTGGGTTGTTTGCTTTTTATATTGAGTCCCATGAGCTGTTTGTATATTTTGGAGATTAATCCTTTGTCTGTTGCTGCATTGGCAAATATTTTCTCCCATTCTGAGTGTTGTCTTTTCATCTTATTTATGGTTTCCTTTGCTGTGCAAAAGCTTTTAGGTTTCATTAGGTCCCATTTGTTTATTATTGTTTTTATTTTCATTACTCTAGGAAGTGGATCAAAACGGATCTTGCTGTGATTTATGTCAAAGAGTGTTTTTCCTATGTTTTCCTCTATGAGTTTTATAATGTCTTGCCTTACATTTAGTTCTTTAATTCATTTAGAGACTATTTTTGTGTATGGTGTTAAATAGTGTTCTAATTTCATTCTTTTACATGTAGCTGTCCAGTTTTCCCAGCACCACTTACTGAAGAGGCAGTCTTTTTTCCACTGTATGTTCTTGACTCCTTTGTCATAGATTAGGTGACCATATGTGCGTGGGTTTATCTCTGGGCTTTCTATCCTGTACCATTGATTTATATTTCTGTTTTTGTGCCAATACCGTACTGTCTTGATTACCGTTGCTTTGTAGTATAGTTTGGGGTCAGGGAGCCTGATTCCAACAGCCCCGTTTTTCGTTCTCAGGATTGCTTTGGCTATTTGGGGTCTTCTGTGTTTCCAAATGAACTATAAAATTTTTTGTTCTAATTCTGTGAAGAATGCCATTGGCAGTTTGATAGGGATTGCAGTGAAACTGTAGATTGCTTTGGGTAGTATAGTCATTTTCACACTATTGATCTTCTACTCCAAGAACATGCTATATTTCTCCATCTGTTTATGTCATCTTTGATTTCTTTCATCAGTGTTTTATAGTTTTCTAAGTACAAGTATTTTGCCTCCTTAGTTAGGTTTATTCCTAAGTATTTTATTCTTTTGGTTGCAGTGGTGAATGGGATTGTTTCCTTAATTTCTCTTTCTGATCTTTCGTTGTTAGTGTATAGAAATGCAAGAGATTTCTGTGCATTAATTTTGTGTCCTGCAACTTTACCAAATTCACTGATTAGCTCTAGTAGTTTTCTGGTGGCATCTTAAGGATTATCTATGTATAGTATCATGTCATCTGCAAACAATGACAGTTTTATTTCTTCTTTTCCAATTTGTATTCTTTTTATTTCTTTTTCTTCTCTGATTGCCATGGCTAGGACTTCCAAAACTATGTTGAATAAGAGTGGTGAGAATGGACATCCTTGTCTTGTTCCTGATCTTAGTGGAAATGCTTTCAGTTTTTCACCATTGAGTATGATGCTTGCTGTGGGTTTGTCATATATGGCCTTTTTATGTTGAGGTAGTTTCCCTCTATGCCCATTTTCTGGAGAGTTTTAATCATAAATGAGTGTTGAATTTTGTCAAAAGCTTTTTCTGTATCTATTGAGATGATCATATGGTTTTTATTCCTTAATTTGTTAATATGGTGTATCACATTGATTGATTTGCATATATTGAAGAATCCTTGCATTCCTGGGATAAATCCAGTTGATCATGGTGTTTGATACTTTTAATGTGCTATTGGATTCTGTTTGCTAGTATTTTGTTGAAGATTTTTGCATATATGTTCATCAGTGAAATTGGTCTGTAATTTTCTTTTTTTGTGATATCTTTGTCTGATTTTGGTATCAAGGTGATGGTGGCTTTGTAGAATGAATTTGAGAGTATTTCTCCCTCTGCAATTTTTTGGAAGAATATGAGAAGAATGGGTGTTAGCTCTTCTCTAAATGTTTGATAGATTTGCCTGTGAAGCTATCTGGTCCTGGACTTTTGTTTGTTGGAAGATTTGTAATTACAGTTTCAGTGTCATTACTTGTGATAGATCTGTTTATATTTTCTCATTCTTCCTGGTTCAGTCTTGGAAAATTGTACCTTTCCAAGAATTTGTCCATTTCTTCATGGTTGTCCATTTATTGGCATATTATTTTTTGTAGTAGTCTCTTATAATCCTTTGTATTTCTGTGGTGTCAGTTGTGATTTCTTCTTTTTCATTTCTAAGTCTACTGATTTACATCCTCTCTCTTTTATTCTTGATGAATCTGGCTAAAGGTTTATCAATTTTGTTTATCTTCTCAAAGAACCAATATTTAGTTTTATTGATCTTTGCTATTATTTTCTTCATTTCTATTTCATTTATTTCTGCTCTGAACTTTATGATTTCTTTCCTTCTACTGACTTTGGATTTTCTTTGTGTTTCTCTCTCTAGTTGCTTTAGGTGCATTGTTAGATTGCTTATTTGAGATTTTTCTTGTTTCTTGAGGTGAGATTGAATTGCTATGAGCTTCTCTCTTAGAAATGCTTTTGATGTATCCCATAGGTTTTGGATCATTTTGTTTTCATTGCCATTTTTTTTCCATGTATTTTTATATTTCTTGTTTGAATTCTTCAGTGATCTCTTGAATATTTAGTAGTGCAGTATTTAGCTTCCATATATTTGTGTTTTTTGCAGTTTTCTTTCTGTAACTGATATCTAGTCTTATAGTGTTATGCTCAGAAAAGATGCTTGATATGATTCAATTTTCTTAAATTTTCCAGGGCTTGATTTGTGACCTACGATGTGATCTATCCTGGAGAATGTTCCATGTTCACTTGAGAAGAAAGTGTATTCTGCCACTTTGGGGTGGAATGTCCTATAAACATCAATTAAATCTATCTGGTCTACTGTGTCATTTAAATCTTGTGTTTCCATATTTATTTTCTGTTTGGATGACCTGTCCATTGGTGTAAGTAGGGTTTTAAAGTCCCCTACTATTATTGTGTTACTGTTGATTTCCCATTTTATGGTGGTTAGCGTTTGCCTTAGGTATTGTGGTGCTCCTATGTTGGGTGCATAAATATTTATATTTGTTATACCTTCTTCTTCTTGGATTGATCCCTTGATCATTATGTAGTGTCCTTCCTTATCTCTTGTAACAGTCTTTATTTTAAAGCCTATTTTATCTGATATGAATATTGCTACTCCAGCTTTCTTTTGATTTCCATTTGCATGGAATATCTTTTTCCATCCCTTCACTTTCAGCCTATATGTGTCCTTAGATCTGAAGTGGGTCTCTTGTAGACAGCATATATGTTGTCTTGTTTTTGTATCCATTCAGCAAGCCTGTGTCTTTTGGTTGGAGCATTTAATCTATTTACATTTAAGGTAATTATCGATATGTATGTTCCTATTACCATTTTCTCAATTATTTTGGGTTTGTTTTTGTGGGTCGTTTTCTTCTCTTTTGTTTCCCACCTAGAGAAGTTCCTTTAGCATTGGTTGTAAAGCTGGGTTGGTGGTGCTAAATTCTCTTAGTTTTTGCTTGTCTGAAGGTTTTCAATTTCTCCATCGAATCTGAATGAGATCCTTGCTGGTGAAAATAATCTTGGTTATAGGGGGTTTCTTTTCATCACTTTAAGTATATCCTTCCACCTGCTCTTGGTCTGCAGAGTTTCTGTTGAAAAATCAGCTGATAACCTTATGGGGATTCCTTTGTATGTTATTTTTTGCTTTTCCCTTGCTGCTTCTAATATTTTTTCTTTGAATTTAATTTTTGTTAGTTGATTAATATGTGTCTTGTTGTGTTTCTCCTAGGGTTTATCCTGTACGGGACTCTCTGTGCTTCCTGGACTTGGGTGCCTGTTTCCTTCCCCATGTTAGGGAAGTTTCCACTATAATCTCTTCAAATATTTTCTCAGGCCCTTTCTTTTTCTCTTCTTCTTCTGGAACCCCTATAATTCAAATGTTGGTGCATTTAGCGCTTTCCCAGAGGTCTCTGAGATTGGCTTCAATTCTTTTCATTCTTTTTTCTTTATTCTGCTCCTTGGTGGTTTTTTCCACCATTCTGTCTTCCAGCTCACTTATTCATTCTTCTGCCTCAAGTATTCTGTTATTGATTTCTTCTGTTGTATTTTTCGTATCAGTTATTGTGTTGTTCATCTCTGTTTGTTTGTTCTTTAGGTCTTCTAGATCTTTGTTAAACATTTCTTCTGTTTTCTCAATCATGCCTCCGTTCTATTTCCGAGATTCTGTATCATCTTTACTATCATTACTCTAAATTCTTTTTCAGGTAGATTGCCTATTTCCTCTTGATTTATTTGGTCTTATAGGTTTTTACCTTGCTCCTTCGTCTGTGACATATTTTTTTGTTGTCTCTCTCTTTTTTTTTTTTATTGGTGGGATTTTATTCCTGTTTTACTGGTTGTGTGGCCTGAGACTTCCAGTGCTGGAGTTTGTAAGCTGTTGGGTATAGCTGGGTCTTGGTGCTGAGATGAGGAGCTCCGGGAGACTTCACTCCAATAAATATTCCTTGGGGTCTGAGTTTCTCTGTTAATCCAGTGGTTCGGATTCAGAGCTCCCACCACAGGAGCTCTGACCCAACTTCTGGCTCATTAACCAAGATCCCATAAGCCATGTGGGGCAGAAAAAAAAAAAAAAAAAGAAAAAGAAAAAAGGAGCAAAGCAATAACAGAGAGTAAAAAATAAAATTAGATTAGAAAGCTAATAGATATGTTAGAAAGAATAAAAAAATAAAAATATAGATGAGACAACTGGAAGGTAAAACAGAACCACAATCGTAAAAAAGAGGTGAAAAGGCCCTTGCTGTGGGGGGCGGGGTTTCAGCAGAGGCGGGGTTTAGGTGGTGGGCGGGGCCTATGCTTAAGACCTGCATGACGGGAAAAGGCCCTGGGGAGGTCAGGGGTAGGGCTTAGGCTCAGTGCAGCAGTTGGGGCTGCAGCAGCAGGGGCCCAGGAGTGTCTTTAGCCTTGGAGGGCAGAGGACTAGGTCCAGGACCCCAGCAGGCTCACTGGGCCCAAAAGGATAGGGGAAATGCCAGATGCATTCACCCCTGATCCTCCAATCCCAGACAGCCCCTCCCAGTTGTCCTCTCTTCTTCTTCCCCCCTCTCCCTCCTATGCCCCTGGGACCCATGTGGCTGGAGGGGACCCCAGAAGGCAGGAGACCAGATCCAGAAGCCCAGCAGGCTTCCAGGGGCCAGAGTGGGTGGGGGAAATACCTGTCATGCATCCCCTAATCCTCTGGTCTTGGAGGCCCCCTCCCGCTGGCCTCTCCTCTTCTCCCCCTGCCTCCCTACTACACCCCTAGGACCCACATGGCCCAGAAGGGACCTCGGAGGGTGGAGGACCTGGCCCAGGAGACCTACAGGCATCCTGGGGCTTGATTGGGCAGGGGAGATGCTAGGCACACTGCCCCCTGATCATATGAAACCCCTAGGGGGACCCAGGTGTGGGAACACCTCCTCCCTCCCATCCACCTCTCAGTGCACTAGTCCTGTCTGGGGCTCTACTTCTCCTCCCCCCTCACTACCCCCTCATCCTACCCAGTCATTCAGGGGTTCCTCCCATCTCCTTGGGTGTCCCTCCCATCTCCTTGGGTGTTGAGGTCCCCCACCAATGCCCAGTAAGCACCCTAGTTGTAGAGAGACATGAACTCCATGTCTTCCTCTGCCACCATCTTGACTCCACCCTTAATCTAGTATTTTAAAAATATGTGTTATAAAAAAATCACCTTATGGTGAATTTGAAACAAAACTCAAATATTAACTTTTGTAATTTAGGCAAACTTTAAATTAAATACACATTAGGAACTACCTCTGCCAGCTATCATGAAGCAACTACCACAAAACTAGCAATACCATCCTAAGCAGTTACAATTGATGAGGCAGCTGTATAATAGGCAGCCCAGAGCAGGGATTCCTGAATTAATGAAAACGCAAAATGAGAGTTCCAAAATCTCTTCTAGAGCTATTTATTTAAAAACAAGGAGATAATAACATATTAGACTATCACCACAGTTAAATAACTTCTTGCTCTATTTTTGAGTCCAATATGAGATTTACAAAAGACTCTGTACTTCATTTGGACTTCTAAACATTTATTTATTCCAAGGACACCCTACTGAATTTTGCATCTAAATTTTAAAGTGATTCTCATTTCAATATTTTTTGATGAAATACTTCACATCCTGAGTAAACACACACACACACAACATATGGGTCCACATGAATAAAAATAATTTGACCCTTGATTCTACAATAAAAATCAAACAAACAAGGAATACAACAAACCAAAAAAAAAAAAAGTGAAGTGGTAGTGGATTTAATAGTGGTATTTCTAAATGCAGCAGGAACATTAAAGCTCATATTTTCCTGTTTCAACTTTGAAGTTCTTTTTTGCTTTCTTCCTTAGACAGAAAAAATAAAAAGAGTCAGAGACAGAGAAAGTGAGCAGACGGAGAGAAAGAGAGAGAGAGAATAGGGTTTGCTTGACATCACCTAGAAGAGGGAAGAAAAATTAAAAGGATAAACATCTGTTAATAGGTTTCTACCATCCCACTCCCACCTTTATTTTTTTCCTATCATTTTATTTGTACAAAGGTAGTAGGCAGCATCCATGTTCCCTGGAATTCTTTCCATACACTTCTCATCAACAATCATTATTTTAGGTCAGATTAAAATTTTGTTCAGCCTAGACAGACTATTTGAACAGACCATAAGTCCCTCCCACGGGCTTCCTCCACTCCATTCCATACTCCCTTCTGCAGTAAAACACAAATATAATTCTATTGTCATCCTACTTAAAAAGCTTCTACTTCTCCTTATCGTCGGTAAATGAAATCAAAACCTCTGGGTACATAATTTAAATCTCTTTATAGTCTGACTCTTTCTAACTTTTCCTGCTTCAATCCTGGTGTTTCCTATGTGCCCCAACTATGCCATGTTCATTTCTGTGCTTTTCCCACTTGGTAGAGGATTCCATTGCAGTATCCATCATGGAGTGTGTGTATATATGTATACATATACACATACATGCAAACATATGCATACATATATATTTCTTTACATACCCTTACTTCCCATTATGCTCTGAGCAGCTTGAGGCAGTGACTTCTGAACACTGTCCAGAATTGGAAAAATGTAAGGAAGTATAAATAGTTGTTGAAATATTATCTTGAAATCATTAGGAATGAGTCAATGAATAAATAAATGACACCCTCCACTCCCTATATTCAGGCCTACAGAGAACACATTTCTTATCTCCTCTACAAAGCTTCTCCAAAATATACTAGATCTCATCAACATCAGCATATTAGAAGTTGTTAAAACCAGTAGAGATAAGCAATACAATATATTCAAGAAAAGCAATAAAATTATGCAAATTTACTGGCTCAAAAACGTGACTACTAGAATTCATTATAATACTCTTCTTAAACCCAAATATTAGATTCCATTTTCAAAGATATATAACAAAATTCTAGGTGCATAAATATGTCAATAGATCAAAATTTAGAATTGAGCCAGAAAATATTGAATTAAAAATAAAATGTTTTGGAATATAGGTTATTACAGATTTGATTTGCTAAATCTGTAATATACTACATTATAAGTCAACCTCCATTACTTCAGTAAAGGTTGTTTACTTTCCTGCAGTTATATATTTTTTTGTCTTAAAACCTAATTACTGCTATCTAATTTCACTAAATTATGAGGGTACAGCTCCATTCACTGCTTGAAACTGAATATAATTATCAAATATTGAAAAATAATAATGAGACATCCTTATAATTACAGTTAAGTACTTTCCCTGTGTATAGAGAAATATAAAGGTATCTTTTGTTATTCTGTATAGATAAATGATGTTTTTCTCATGAGCTAGAGGAAATTATCACAATGTTTGCCCAGGTGTTTCTCATATGCTTACAGAACCGCATGGTGCTATTACCAGTCTACTTTCTCTCTTTAATAGCAGGAGTACGATTGTGGAGTTGTGATATCTGCTATAAAACAATTAGTTTTTCAATTATATAATGGCTCCCCTTTCTCTCTTAGTTTTTTCTCTGTTTATACTGAATCAAACTGCCTTTCCTCTTTCATTTTGAATACTTTCTGTATTAATTTATATAGAAATACATTTTCTTCTCTCACTGTAAATTTTTGGTCATCCAATCACTGTTTTTTTTATAAATCTATATAATCCATAATCCTATTCCTGTAAATTAAAAGTTGAAGAAACAAGAACATGGTCTCCTCTCCACTTAAAGGTACCAGTCATAATATTGGAGACCAATGGAACCTGAGATCTTCAGCACTCAAGTTTTTCCTTAGGTGACCTCTTTAGTCACAAGCTACAGATAGTAAAGATACTCATCTTTAGGTACCCTAGTTGTGTACATGACTCTGAACTAAACATTCTCTGCCATCTATTTTTTGATTGCCTGACACACGACTTTGGAATTTTAGCTTACAAATGCTTTTTCTAGACAGTTTGCTACTGTTCTGTAATTTTCTACGGAAATACATTATTGTTTGCATACTTTTCCTGTCAGAAATGCTATCAGATAAACCTTAGGCAACGTTCTTGACTCTTGAAAAGTAAGGATTTTAACAACCTGGGAAGACTATAGAGCAGGATGTTACAAGGTTATCATTCCCTCCTACAGCTCCTGATAAAACATTTTGTACTCTTGAGTACTGGGAACACTATTACACATAACTTTGCTTTCTATCTCAACAGGGAATAGGGTGAGCAGCTCTGTGTAGAGATGGATCTCTATAAAGAAAAGTGCAGACAAATCGGTTCTTGCAGCAATTTGTATTTTGCAGATCTTTTCATTTTCAGTCTTTTTGGGGGAAATACATTTGCTTAGAAGAATCTTCCATACATTTCTTATAATAACGTTAGTTTTATAACTGAAATATCACCACAGGATTTCAGAGTCTTACATGTTACTTTGTGTTGCCTTTCTACTAAATTGTCATAATTGAATGCCATCCCTTGCTTCATTAAATAGCTAAAGAAAGTTCATTTAGTTTAAACATGTGGAAGTATGTATGGAAGTAAGGGTAGATCAATAGTTAGATTTTTTCTGCCTGTGAAATTTAAAATCCAATAACATGCACCTCAATGAGCTGAATATATAGGAAGGACATGGTGTAGGTGAACAAAAACCTGTAACATAAAAATAATTCAAAACAAATCATCCAGAAGTAACTTAGCAAGGAAATATCAGCTTTAACACTGCAAACTATCTAGTTTGGAAAATGGTGTATTTGCAAGTATGGTTTAAATGAAGTCTTGCCTTAACAAAATGATCTAAGGGCCATGTTTAAGTCAGAATCCTGCATATACGGCACGCCACTTTCTTGGTAATCTCTACGTTCTCATCCATTTTCTTCAAATATTTCATTGATTTTCTATTCTTCCACATGGTTTCATAAAAAGAAAAATAAAGAGAATTACAGGCAGTGATAATTATGTACAATGAAGAATGAAGTAATGGGTTCTTCCTCATGATCTCATGATTTGGTCCTCTTTGCAGCTGACTGGTACTCAACAAGCTTTAAAGATGTTAAATACGACTGATTAATTGGGTCCTCTCTGTTTATCTCTACTGTTTGTTACCTTTTTCAATATTCTGTACTTTACTAACATTTCATTCTTAGAATCCTTAGTCTCCTTGAATCATATTAATTTTCTGACAGCTGAATCAAAAACAGTCTAAATCTTGGGGTGTTTACTTTTTTAAAAAAAATAGGTGTGAATAATTTAATTCAGAGATGATCTCTGGAAACCCTGGCACAAGAGTGAGATTGCGATTGGATGGGGGGGGGAAGATTATCAATAAATTTGCATTACTAAGCAAGTTACCACTGGGGACAACAAAAGTTTAATCCCACTAGGGACTTGGAAAACTGACATAGAACACACTCTTCAGTTATTTCACCCAAAGAAACCAGGGTATTTATTTACCAATTATTGTCTGTCATTGGTTGAGTTGTGTGGTGTTAATTCCACAACAATTTTGGCTTTCCACTTGTATGGACAAAGGGGTCCAGCTGCCAGAAAAAGCCTTCACACAATGGGATGCAGCTGCTACCAGTTGGTATTCCCGCCCACATACCCAGAAATAATAAGAACCAAGGAGATATGTAGTAAGCACTGACAGCATCTACTCTAAGTCCTTAGTATAGATAAATGTCATTTTAACATATCTTAACATTTCTAAGCGAACACATTGCCTTCAAAGTATATAGAAAACTGTGTTGCCTCAGAACCTTGACAGGAAAACAAAAAATCTGTGTTCAAGGCCCATATTAACAAAACATAGGAAAAGTTATATACTCCCCTGTTGTCCTCAACTTCCCTGTCTTGCTCATTTGTAGGATGAAAATGTATGCAGAAATATCCATAAATTGAAAGAAAATAAAAATATAAAATGGATTATTTCTATCAAACAATTTTAAAAAGAGCAAGCAAAACACCCAGTGACTTAGAGGAAAGCAAATTATTGTGCAATTATGTAACTTTGATATTAGAAAGACTGTAGTAAAGCTAGTAAAGGATTGTGATTAGAATTATTTGCCAAATTATAAGTAATTTTAAAGTAGGATCAAATGCATCTGATAAATTATGTTTTCATTGATCCATGGATATTTTGATATCTGGATTCATCTTACCATGTAAAGAATTACTAAAGATAAACTCACCATGTTGCTAAAATTGATATCTCTAATTTGCATCACAGCACACAACAGTCATGATAATTAAGCTAACTGATATTATCACTTATGATTGCTTCTTGTCAGAAACTGTGGTATTTTCCCCACTCAGTAGGGAGTGGAGGTGGGTGAATTAAACTTAGTGCTAGAATTATCTCCCTCTTAGGCAGAATTCATCAAAACCAACAGTGAGGTTCAAAATGACCAGTAATAAAAGTAGGAAGAGATGATTGCTATGAAGCTCAACTTAATGGGGCTGGACTCACAGAGAAAACCACCACATAGTGAATCAGATCAAATAAGAGAAGTAGAATGACCTGCATATATTCTATTAAGAAGAACAAAATGAAACAAAACAAAATGTTACATTACAGTAATTTCAGATATTTATATCACCTAACTTTTTCTAATTAAAATATTATTTTGTTATACAATTGACAAATGCACATATTAAAAGCTTAAAAGAAAGAGAGAAGGAAATTCTCCTACTCCTGAATCTAGTCCAGATTCCAGATGATGGTCCACAGTTTCTTGTGTAGTTACTTAAATGGTGGGATCCCTGGCTTATATTGATTCACACTTTTTATAAGCAATGTAAGTCTTTGTTTTTCTACATTCTTACAGTGTTATGTATTTTCAACATTACTGATCTTGCATAAATAGTAGATTAAAGAGAAACCCTTGTTTTAATTTTTATTTCTTCGTGGTAGGTGATGTTAAACACCTAATGCTTAAAAGACCCGTTCTTTTTCTTGGTTGTGAATCACCTGTTCTTTTTTTTATTCATTTATATATTACATAGTTTGACTTTTAATCATTTGTGGAAATCCTTTGGGTACTGATCCACTAGAAGAAGGAAAGATTAGTAGTCTCTGTGATCTACAACCATTTCTAGACCATTGAAACTCCTTCCCTCCACATAGGGTTTTATTGTTTTTAGTAGCTTTACATAAAAAGCATGCATATATATGTGATATTTGCATCCTTATCACATATCTACAAAGTAATCAGAACTTACTGATATTATCATCTCAATTTTAGAGTTGAAGAAATGGAACTTCAGTTAATGATTTGACCAAGACCCATAACAGAAATTAAACTTCTCTTCTGATTTCTTGCATTTTTTTCCAACTACATACATCTATATCTCTATTTTCCAACAGAGTATTGTTAAATCCATTGTCATGCACCAATGTTTTTTCTATTAAGTTTTCTTTATTGAGTGTATCCTAATTAATGGAAAAACAGGTATATTCCCTGAAAATTCTTGCAAAAATCTGCTTTACTAATTTATCATTTCAATGCCCCCATACTTGGCCATAGACTTTAATAAAACTAAATCAGCTGTTTCCCATACTGCTGCAAGCTTGGCACAAAAGTCAGTGTCCACATTATTTCAGCTTTCTGGAGTGGTTCTAAATAATTTATGCTACCTGTTGCCAATCTATTACCCACTTTACAAGGCTGGGTTCATTTCTTTCTCATCAATGCAAACTGTCAGGATCTTATCAAACCAATGTCAGAATTTTTCTCACTCTCTGGTTTTCCAAGAATTTTACATTATTTATATATAATAAAGTGAGTTGATTTGCTTAAATATCTACCATAATATTTCAAATAATGCTAATTCACTTCCTATTAATATGTTATATAATATAATATGCTATATTTATTGAATGCTATAGTCACTTCCTATTAATATGCAGTTTGACAACAGAATGTGACTATGTATAAATTGTATAAATTAATGCAGTTTGTTGGTATTATTCACAGGTATCAGTAATTATTACCAAGCTGGGAGTTGAAGAAATTTAGGGATAGTCTTTATGAACTAAAAAATAATGATTTAAAATTTAAGGATAAAAATGAGAAAGAAGAGGTGGTAACTAAATAAATAATTAAAATATAAATATGAATGCAATAATCTAGACCAGGTTAATATTTGGAAAAATGCAAAAGAACTTTCCTAATATTTCCAGAATTTTACTGTCTGCCTCTCACACTAGACTCAAGATTTATGTTTTGTTTAGGCAATAGAGAACAACAGATCACTAGGGAAAATTTATGGAAACCAAAAAGTGGGCTGTTTAATTAGCAAAGAAAACAGGTGCTAGTACTGATGGAGGGAAGGTACCACTCCATTGACAGGAGAGAAACAGCAATGGGAAGTTAGAAGGTGGAAGTGAGTTTTTCTTTAAAAAAGATGTGATAGAAGAACAACTAAGCCAGAAAAAAAGGGAAAAATAAGAAGCAAACAGGCAGGGTAAGATTTAAACTAACCTAGGTAAGGAAGTCAAGAGATTGTCACAGGTGTGTGTACAAAGAAATGAACATCAGCTGGATTAGACCAGTAGCACACTGTATGATTTGTGCCCTTACAAATTTTTATGGTACAAGTCCTGAGACTATAGAAGATACTCTGTCTAGACACTGCCCCAGAATAGCCTAAGGTTTGCATAAACTCTTTTGGTATTTTAATTTCAATCCTATACATTGGAGGTTGTGCCTTACATACCTAGCAGGATTATCACAGGTATATTGTTTAAACCATTTTATTTGTAAATATTTCCATATCTACTCAACTATCAGTTTCTTAAATTGTGCTTTTTCATGTATTGGTTTTTCTAAAGATTATTTCATTTTGCTTATTTATTTCAGTCAACTTTTCAAAATTCAAACATATGCATGCATTTTAATTTCTGCCTATATTATATAACATTGAACTTTGCACAAACATTTAATGCATTCACAAATAAAAGACGGCTAGTGTTTCATATTGCTATTTAGGAGGCTATTAAATTATTACACATAAACAGAAAATATTCTAAAGGTATCATCACTTTTAATATTTCAGCAGTTGTTTCAATTACACTATAAAGTGTAGGAATATTGCCAGTTAACTTTAAAAGACAGCATAATAGAGGAAATGGATTTAAAATGGCTTCAAATTATTTTTGTTTAATAAAATAATCTATGCCTTCGGTTCACCCTTTTCAATCTTACCTACTTTCTAATTCTTATGGTCCTTAAAAAGTGTATTGTAAATGACTGAACAGAACATTATATGTGATTTTGTGCTGGAAAATTGAAACAACATGTGATCATGACTAAGCAGGAGCTTTATGGAAGTAGCAAATAGTTACATGATTACTGAAGTACAGCTGTCAATGGAAATAGAAACCTGCAAGGAGCCTATCATAAAAGCAGCAATTTCAGATTCACTAGTGTTTAAAATTAAAGTTTAGTGATTCATTGTGGATATTTGTCCTTAATGGCTTTCAGAAAGTTTCTTACTTTCACTTAGCATTTTCACCTTTTTTTCTTAATGTCCTGCCCTTCAAAATGAAAATGTGCTTATTTAAGATCAGTAATGCAATTGTTATAAGGCTGTGTGAATAAAGCACTCTAAAAACATTGAATTCTGAAACAATGGTCAGTCAATTGTTATTTATAGTCAACTCTCTATTTTTAATTCATTGAGAGATGAAATATATTAAGTAAGTCAATTTGACCAATAGTTTGTTTTTCTTTTTCCTCTCCTGGAGCATAATTAGCTGATGGGTGAACCTAATTAGAGACATGACAAAACTTTCAAGTAAAAGTGCTTAGTGAAAAAAAAAAAGGTCATTTGAATAGTTGTACATAAATGTATGACATTATACTGTCTTAAGTAGAGACGAGAAGGAGGTTTAAGAAATTGGATACTAGCTAAAGGAAAAAGTTTTGGAGAAGAAGCATTTGGGATTTTTTAAAAAAATATTTTGTTTGTTTAGCATGAAATACATCTGGACTAATGTATCTGTGGATATATGTGTGAAATATTATAAAGCGACCTTTAAGAATTAGTCTGGGGAAAAAAACTTCAGAGGAGTTGATAAAAATGATTGGGGTTTGAGACAAATTAAACAAACAAGGAAGGTATTGAATATAAACAGAAATTAACAATTCAGATTGAGAAAATTTAAGAGAGAAACCATTTGGGACTTAACTTTTTGCCTACACAATATTTTATGTACTGGAGGAACATGGTTTTGTGATAACTGAGTTTAAGCGCTTTCCTAAGCAACACTGAATACAAAAGCGTAAGCCTCACATAACAAGGACGTCGTAATATTACATATTTTTCAAAGTTAAATTTCCAAAATAACATTTTTAAAAGTTCATGCTTTGTGATTAACAAGGATAAGAAATATGTCCATTGGCATTGGTTTTCATGTGATTCAGTAGATATTACTGCAAATAACATATAAACACATAGCATGTTTTGTATACACTAAGCAAATAGGACATAGGATAGAGATATACATGTATGCATACTGCAGTTAGTAGGCAGAAATCTACATATTCAGAACAAACAACATATTTTAGAGTTATTTATTAATATAGACTTATTATTCAAATCTAACAGAAAAGGAAAATTTCATGACTAGAAAATAGCTCATTTTCTTTGTGAGAGCACTGATTATATTTTGGGGGAATTAGTTCACCATGAGACAAAAGCAAGGGAAAAGGAGAAAGAAAAGAAAACCCTGCTTGTGGAAATAACAGTATTGAAAGTATGAAAAATGATGTTTAAAGATCTACAAATCTAGACTCCATATATCTTTTCACCATAATCTATAACCTCATTCTTCTAAAGTATGCATTCCTACCCTAAACCACTGTCTTTCTAAATATTCTATGGTCTTACATGCCCCAGACTTCTGTTCATTCTGTTATTTAAAGATGGAGAACTCTTCTACACATTTTCCTACACATGTAAAAATGTCTGCACTCATCAATACATATCTCCCATTGCTAACTACTCCACAATGTCTTTCCTAATTCTTTAACTCACAATTATTAAACCTTTTCCTTTTATTTTCATAGCTCTTTGCTTATTCCTCTATTCAGGGCAAATTTTAATATGTTAAAATATGTTAATATATATTTTATTGTTTACTTGTCATTCTGAATTATATGTACCAAAAAGTTTGAAGGAAAAGCAGAAAAGAAAGCTAATAACTGAGATGAGATAGAAATATCAAGAAATCAAATATCTTTTGTTAACTACAATTTCACTCTTAGGATTTTGCCCCAGAGAAATAAGATATATGTCTATAAAAAGGCTCATACATGAATGCTCATAACAGCTTTATTCAGATATCAAAAAATAAAAAAATAAAACACCCACACAAATAAGCCAAATGTCTATCTACAAAAGAATAGATAATCAAATTGTGCTATTTTCATACAAAGGAATGAAATGCCACCCAGCAATGGAAAGGAATAAACTTCTGATGCATGTAAACATTTGTATGACTCTCACAGGTATTACACTGAATGAAAAAATCAGAAGAGAAATGTACATATGATATTATTCCTTTATGTGAAGTTCTAGAACAGATACAAATAACGTGTGGTAAAAATATTCAGAAAAAGTGGAGGTAGGTGACTAAGAATGAGTACGAGAGAACTTTCTGGAGTACTGAAACATTCTATTTATTGCTAGTGTGTGGGGTACAAAGGTATATGTACTCATCAAAACATTAGACTATACATTTAAGATGCATGCAGTAAAAGTTTGTAAATATTCCTTGAAAAGATCTTTAAAAAGAACTGTTGAATTTTATTTAGTACCTTTACTTTTTTCTGTAGTATAGGTTGGCAAATGTGAAAGTATTATCTGTATATTCAAGGCATTAAATAATAAGTAAATATACTGAAAATAATAGGAACCAGAAAAGATACAAATATGAAAAAAGGCTAGAATGTACTCTGTGGATTGGAATTAGAGTTCTCTGTATGAACTCATTAGACACACACACACACACTCACCCGACACACACATTTGATGGTAGACAGTTCTCTATGACTCTTGTGCGTTTTTGCCCATTTTCTAAGAAAAAGTATTAAAATCATTTGCTCCAGATAGCTTTCCAAGAATGTTTTTATAGCATTCACTCTGAAGGGATAAACATAAGGTCTCCCAGGCTCCCTCTGATCAGGGTAGGAAAGAGTCACTCAGGGCCAAATGTGGGCAGATTTGCTACCAACTCTCTTATGATATTGGGAGTTTCCCTTAGCTCATGTTTCATCAGTTGTGACATAAAACCAACTGTGTGCACAGCATCCACTTGGGCCCACCTCCAAATCACCCCGAGGGGATTGGAGGCAAGAGGAACTGATTGGTACAGGAAGCTCTTGGCGCCCACTCTGCCATGAGGAATAAAGTTCTCTAATCCATGTATCTTGTGTTTTCTGCCTGCATCTATGAACCCATGCAGCCTAACTTTTCAGTTTAACTTAGTTTTCAAGTAGAGTAAAATTTCAGAACTCACAGTTCCCTATAACACCCATTTGTTTTCTGGATTTTTCTGATGAGAGGGCCTAAAATCAATGACATAGCTATCCCATAGATGACCATACCTACGATTTGCAAGACCGTGCAGATCTTGGTCTTTGAATACCATTCAACTCCAAAAGGAAACAAGGCTTCTTTAAGAGTACACTGAGGGCTTCCCTGGTGGCGCAGTGGTTGAGAGTCTGCCTGCCAATGCAGGGGACACGGAAAAAAAAAAAAAAAGGTGGAGAGAAAGTAAAGAAGTGCTAAAGAATGATGGTGGCAAATCTTAATCAAATGATTATATTTAACATCACCAACTTTGAGGACAAATCAGTATCATTTGCCTCCTGATGTGATACACTGAGAAGAACACATCATTTTAATACTATTCCTGCCTAAATAGTAAAACCTAAATCTAATCATGAAGAAATATCAATGAAGAACATTCTACAATACAAATGACCTGTGCTCTTCAGAAGTATAAAAGGTCAAAAAAGACAAGGAAACTCTGAGGAATAATTCTAGTTTATGAGACTAGCAATACCTCACAACTAACTGCAAAATGTGACCTTTGTAGATAGAACATTTGACGATGGGACACCAAATGACTATGCTTCCAAATGACCCATTCTGCACTGGGAACTGATGACCTGCCAAGTCATAATGTCTAATGAGCCAGAGGCAGATGGAAATCATAAAACTGGGATCAAGCGTGAACAGGATGAGAGGGCATGAGTAAGCTGCATGAGTTGGTAGTCAAGGCCTCCACACAGCTGCACCCAGGGCTTGAAGCTATTGCCATCTGGGGTGTTTCATCTGCCCAGCTGAAGAATAAAGAGAAGCCCAAGCTAGGTTATGGATGAGTTGATTGGTATGTGTGAGCAAGCTGAAAACGTACAACTGCCTCATAGTCACACTCAGGTATGGCCTTAAAAGACATTGGAGTGGGAAAATCTTCCCAATGGGCAGAACTGAGAGCAGTTCACCTGGTCATCCACTTTGCAAGGAAGAAGTAGTGGCCTGAGCTGAGTATATATATACACTCCTGGGCAGCAGCAAATGGCTTGGCCTGGTCAAAGGCCTGGAATGAAAATTTCTGGAACATCAGAGGAAAAAGGGTCTGGGGTAGATCATGTGTTTGAACATATAGAAGTGGACACAAACTTGATGTTAGGCCAATGTATGGGTAAATTAAACTGAATACTAAAAAAAAAAAAAACTTTAAAATCGTGTTAAATGCAATATTGATCAGTGGGGGCTTTGAGAAAAATTAATTTGAAACATAAAATGAGAACAATTTTTGACTTATATTTATTCATGAATGTATTGTATTAAGGTAACTATCAAAAATTAACTATAAAAAGTTTTCATAATAAAAGATTATGTATCAAGTCCATTCTCAAGATCAGTAAAATAAAAGGTCTTAGAAGAGAAAGTTTTAAAGAAGTCTGAAAATACCCTGAATAACAGTCTCCTAATGGTTTTGAAGTATGCACCAAGTTTCTTAATTTCAGAATTGTCAGTTTTAATTGCATAATTAATAAAGCATTTTAAGTACCGGCAGGAGAAAGAGTTTGTAAACATTATAGATTTTCACAAGGGTGACAATTTATTATAGTTTAATTACTTCGTAGATGCTTATAGACAGAGCTCCCATGAAGCTGAACCTCCATGCAGTTAGGCAGGACCTGAAACTCTCCTGTCACTACCTTTTTGTCAACATAGAGGTGAAATAAACAAATGTGATGTAAGTAAGATTGTACAGCTCACAAAGAACTTTTCCAAGTGGCTTATCTCCCCCGTTGCACATAGTCTTTGCATTTCCAGTTATAACAGCATCTTCTACCCCCTACCATTCCCTTCCAATTAAAACAGGATTTTTAGAAATGGAAAGTTTTAAGGTTAAGCTTTTTATTTCTAACATAACATTTTTTTAAAGTTCTTATATTTTTAACTGAAAAATAATAGCAAACATATAAGATCAGAGGTTGGGTTTTGGAGGGTGGGTGTTTGTTTTTCTAGGAAAAAGGGATCTGTTTTCCCAGAAATAATATTACGTGCCTGCCTGAGCCTGTAGGTACCCTTGCTTTAATCTACTTTGCTTTCTCAAGGGGATCAGATGAAAGGCCTAACTCTCTTCATTTGACCCATGGTGCTCAGCTCTGTTGATAAGGATAAATATAACCTGCATCTGCCTGCTTCTTATCATCCCCATATTGCTTTCCTACCACCTTTTCCTGAACAAAGTCCTTTGCCAGTATCTACCTCAAGTTCCAGAGCTTGGAGATACTGTATCTCCTCTCACAGTACACTGGAAGAGGGAGCAGATGATGCTCAGTAGCACTCTTAGATATGATGCTGGCTTTGGACACAACTGATAGAATAGAATCCTCTGGGAAGATCAGAGAGTCTTAGAATATTCTTGTAAATAAAAAATAAATAAAATAGATTTATCCAGCCTCATAGGTAACTAAAAAAATCAAATGACATGTAATTTTATTTTATTTTATTTTTTTTTTTTTGCGGTACGCGGGCCTCTCACTGTTGTGGCCTCTCCCATTGCGGAGCACAGGCTCCAGACATGCAGGCTCAGCGGCCATGGCTCACGGGCCCAGCCACTCCGTGGCATGTGGGATCTTCCCAGACCAGGGCACGAACCCGTGTCCCCTGCATCGGCAGGCATACTCTCAACCACTGTGCCACCAGGGAAGCCCTGACATGTAATTTTAAATCAGCAATTATCCTGATGTTATTCAAATTATTTAGAATATTCTACAATATGAAAATAACTTTAATTAAAATGAATATAATCCCATTTGTCAAAATCTACAAATATCACTTTCAGGTGGCAGACTATCAGACATATTTTTATTAACATATAGGTTGATTGGTTTAATCTATCAATGAACAATAACTTTACTGACATCTTTCAAAATGTTAATGAATGATTTTATATAATTTTATAACTGAAATTAGTCATATAAATTTCATATAGAATGTGCAAAAGTGAAAAATCTGTATAAGATGAGATAAACTCATTTAATAAATATGTGTATTTAAAATGTACAGAGAAACTTTACCTTGATGACTTTTTTGAGAAATTAATTTTTAAGTGACATTTTGTGTTTCAGAATGGCTAAATCAGGAAAAAGTCCTCTAACCTTTGTTACTCTATTAGAAAATAACATCTGAATGTCCCCAGGATGAATTTAACCAAAAATGTGGAAAGAGCAAGGGCCAGCTAGTGATATATCATGAAGTCATGGGTGAAATGTTAATCAAGGCAATTTTGTAGTGAAGATATATGGTGATTGGGAGAATATATAGCAAAGGTATAAGTAAAATGGCTGTAAGCAGAAAAAATGTGATTGCTCGTGGAGAAATAATCCTAATCGTGATACACCAAACATAATTGATGACTTAATCTCAGCAAAAGCATTGCTAAATACTTTGCATACATTATCTCATTAAACTTTCACACCAAACTTATAATTCAAGTAAAAAAAAAAAAAAAAACTAAAGAAACTGTGAATGAGGGAATTTAAGTAAAGTATCCATGTTCCCAGAATAGTTTTGAAGCTATGATTCATTCTAGATTTATTTAACTACCCAGTGTTTGCTCATAACTCTGATATTTTACTTCTTTCCTCTGTACCACACTGCACTATACTGTCTCCTATTGCATGAATTGATTCCCTGACACTGTATATTCCATGTGTCTTGACAGAGCAAAGTAGAATAAATATAACCCCAGATTTTTAATATCTAGATTTTTTTATAGTTTGGGAAAATGAATTTTCACTAACAACTTAAATTCAACTCAATGTATCCTTTTCCTATTTTTTTCTGCCACAAATGTGATTTCATCCCATGCTGCCTATGCACACATGAATTCCTGCAGCTGAAAGTGACTAGAGTAAAATATAAGACCATACTGAATTGTAATCCTTTAAATTTGTAATGACCAAATTCAAGCTGATACTGCCCAGGAATCATGACATTTTTCTAGTCCCTATTCTCCAAGATAATTTTATACCTTCCCCTTTTATTTTCTCCTTTCTTCAAACTTTCATCATCTTTTTTTCCCCCATTCTGTTGATGGCTGATATTTTTGTTTCCTATTCCACAGTGGAAAAAAAAAAAAAGGAGTTAGAAGAGAGTTTTTCAGAGACTCATTACCACATCTAGCAATTAATTCACTTCCGTTTGTAGTCATATCCAACTTCTCATTTATTATTATGGATGAACTGTCCAAGTTCCTATCAAAAGCAATCCTTCCATTTTTTCGCACAAGATCCAATACTCTTGTTTTTAAATGCAACACTCCAGTGATTTTCCTCTCTTTCCCACATCATGAATTTTCTCCATGCTTTCTGGATCAATATGGTCAGCATACAAACATGCTTTGACTTCTTCCCTTTAAAAAGCCCAGCTCCAGTACTACCCCATTCCTCCATTCCCTATACATTCTTTCTTGAAAGATCAAGCGTTTCTCCCTGTCATTTCACAGAAACTGATTTCCACTTTTCTACATCTATTGGTCAATTCTCAGTCCACATCTAACTTGATTTAGCAGCATTTGTAATAATAGTTCAATCTTTCCTTCTCGAAGCTCTTTTATCGGCAAACAATATCACACTCTCCTGGTTTCACTGGGTGGTTTTCTTTCTCATTTGCCGGTTCCTCCTAATTCTTAGCACTGGAGTGTACTACGACTCAGTCCTCAGACTTCTACGTTTCCCTTGTTCTGCGTTACAGATGGAGGAAAGTCAAACTTAAGATAAAAATGGATTTATTCATGATCAATAGTGGAAATATATAGACTTTAAAAATCCTTAGTATAAATGGAAAGGAAAAAAAATAAACTTGGAACCACTATTAACAATTCATCAATTACCAACTATATTATTATAACTGTATTTAATGATTTTTCTAGCATTAAAATTTAGAGGTAAATACTTAAAACTCATATTACATGTTTAACATATTTAATTGGATACTGCTTTGTGGCTTCTAAGATTACCTAAACATATCTATGGTATACAATTCAGATACTATAAAAAACATTTACACAAATATGTATATCAATATATATAACTCATTGTCCATATCATTTTTATGCTAGAATTGAATTAACTGGAATATTTTGAAAACATACTTAAGGAGCATTTAAATGTGATTTCAGTACCTCATCCAGCATATAGTAAGTTAAGCTAAAATATTTGTTAATGTCATAAAATAACCTCAAACTCCTACTGTATTTTAACTATGATTTGTGTTGGTCTGTACTTAAAATTATCTAGTTAGGCATTTATATAAGTAAAATGTGAGATAATTAGAAACAAATTTAGGAAGAATAAACTTGTTTTTCCCTAGAAGTGTCTTGCAAACATATTACTTATTAAAGTGAACAATTGTGAAATCTAAGGAACATGACAAATACTCTCATATTGAATGTTATGTGGAAGACTAAGAGATCATATGCAGACTTAAGTGTCAATCTTATATACATACGTGTGAATAATATATGTCAATAACCTAGGCTTTATATATTGATTAAGAAAATCTAAGTTGCATTAGACTCATACTGAATTTACATTAATGCTGCTTATATGGCTTCAATTCAATTTAATGTCCACTAATGTCTTTCACAAAGGTTTCTAATAAATCACTTCTTCCCATACACAATCTGTATAAGTTTTAAAAATCAAATTCATAAACTTTATTTTATTAAGATTAAACTTTCCTTCTATTATTTTAGTCTACTGAAAAACTTTAAACATAAATCTACCAGTCTACATAGTAACTCCTTCTTATTCTATATTACTCACATCTATGATAATCCTACATTTTATATTATCACCTACGATACTAGTAAAACAATTTAGTAGGAAACTGTCAGGGAAAGGCCATCAGTGAATATAACAAGCAAAGTTTGTCCAAATTAAAGCTTTAATTTTTCAAAGGTTGAAATCTAGTTAATTGTAGAATTTTTTAACTTGGGGTTCTCCTTTCAAAATGCAAGCTACTGTATAATCAATAACACTATCTAAAATGAAACACAAATTAGTGTGGCACAACTTGTTCCTTAATGAACAAATAATGGCTTATCTATATTTTTTCAAGTACTTATATACTATTTATAGGTTTATTGAGTCATTTAGCCTCCACGAAATATGCTTACCACCCACTATGTGTGAATCTCGGCTCTAGGTACAAAGGAGGTCCTCCCATCATTTACTTGATCCTCTAAAGTGCAAGTGGTAGATAGAAAATATTTTGAACCTAATAATCACACTCTCAACTGTCTTTTTAAGAAATCTTAATATTCCTATGGCCAAATTTATTGCTTTACAGTCTTTTATTTTTCTGGCACCAAATTTCTTACTATGAAATAAATTCTTCCATTTTGTATGTTACTCTTAACTCTTGATTATCTATATTAGTTTCACATTTCTCCAACCATGGATTTTTTTTCATAAAAGTAAGATAAACTTTAGTAAGTACCCAAGTCTTTAACCAAAAAATTATATATTGTAGTTTTTAACGAATTATTGTTCATTACCACGTAATGAAACGACAACACTAGCAATGACTGATGGAAGAATAGATATCGGAAAAAAGCACCAGAATCTCTCTCTCCCTCTCTCTCTCTCTCTCTCTCTCTCTCTCAGCATTTGAAATGTAATAATTTGCATTAAAGAAAAAATGTCTTCATATCTTTCTGTATATTTCATATACATTTTGAGTATCTGTGGCTTGTTTAACAAAATGTAGCTGGTTTGGACTAAAGTTATTATAATAATTATTATTGCTATTGTTGTCTTTGTTGAACATGAAAAGATTTTTTGTGAAAATCAATACTCACTTTATTCATTAGACTAATCAACTGTATAACATCCTTCACAACCATGGAGTAAGGACAGGAGTTTTACATAGATATATGACTCACCTCTTCAGTTGAATATACTCTGAAAGTGAATGCTGGGAACACCTGCATTTCTACAGAGATTTCCCAGTGAAGTGAAGTTTAACTGCTATTGCTGGGTGTCTCTAAACTGGATTGTATTCTAATTATTATTCCAGGGGTACAGTTTCTAAAGGAATTGGCTTGTATTTCAATCCAAAAGAAATTTTTTTCCTTCACAATTTTTGAAACCACCTGCAACAGTAGTTGAGTTTGTTTATTTGCCTTTATTTTTTTCTTTCAGGAAAGAATATACCATCCATTGCTATTACAGGATACCCACTAAATACATAATTAACCTATAACTATGCCCTTTTGTTAATTTTTCTGATGATAGTTGTTTCGTTTTGCTTTCTGTCACAAAGAAACTTGGCCAGGCATACCCTCTAACTGAAATGAATACATAGCATAGCATGGAAAGCTGGAGGCTGCTAGGTGAGCATCTGAACTCAGATGTAAGTGGTGGAGAAGCTGGTAGAGAAGCAGCATCTGGTATAGAGAGCTGAGCAATGTCATGGCTGCCAGAAAAGCCAGACCTTGTGGGAAGGGCCAAAGGTGAATGGGAGAGAACTATTTGCTGTAGGAAAGAAAACAGTGCGCAATTTCATGAGAAGAATGGTTATAAAAGGATGAAATAGGCTATTCTGTGAAGAGAATGGTGTTACTAAAGAATGAAAATATCTATTGTCTAGAATTGTATAACAATCATAATCGGTGAGACATTTTCTGCTGTTATGAAATTAGAAGCGCCTGCTGTTACTGGTAATAACAGCTCCTGACCCGAGTATGTCAAATAGATTTTCCAAGCACTGAAAATTACTGTTGTCATGGAGAACTGCAACTGTCCAGGAATGAAAAGAACTTTTCTGTAGGATTTGGAACACTTTGAATTGTTGCTTTTTAATATGTTACCATAATCAAAGACAAATGCTTATGTCTAGATGATGAAGTTTGCTTACAATATAACAATCTTTAGTATCTGGGAAAAAATCATCTGGTCAAGGATTTCAAGTTGGGTCACTATTTTTCAAAGACCTATTGTTTTCAATGTTTCAAAATGATGTGTTTCTATTAATTGTTGTTCGTGGATGGCGGGAACAAAAAGTGCCCACAGAACTGAGAAGGTATCTTGAGACCAAAAAACGAGGCAGGCAGCTCCATGTAATCAATGGGTCAGTTTATTACAGGGTAACTTACTCACAAGGTAAGATTGGGTAGTTTACAATCCAGATGCATTCACAGCTGCGTTCTGCACTGAGGGGCCACTGGGACAATTTTGTAGTTAACCTAGGGCATGAGTTATGTGCTTGAAAACAGGAAGTGCCTTGCTAAATCACGATTTATGAATGGGTAACTAGTCTCATGAGTACTGGGAATACATCAGCCAACGTCTTCATCATTTGGAGACTGAACATAGAGGCTAGCTAGACCTAAAGATCATTAAAAAGTATCTATTAGCTAAAAGCCCTGGATGACAGAGAAGAGATTTACTACACAGTACAGCCCTAGGTAGGGTTAGTGGAAGGACAGGAGGAACTGAATGGGCGCAAATGACATAAGTTATGGTAATAGCTCTACAACCATAAAAACTGGTATATTCATTAACATTATAAAACTGAACAAATGTATAATTAGAGTTAGGTAGTTTATCGAATGACATTTCTTTGATTAGTTAGATAAAAATAATATTATAAAAACAAAATGATACTAAAATTAAAGGGACAACATTTAGTTAGAATAAAATGGTTAAATTATATATATTTATAAGCCATATTAAATTTAGCACAATGCTTTGTTAATGTTGATATTTTTTATTCCTTATTGCAAAATATATTTCCTATAACACAAATGAAAATTCAAGTAGGGGATATTTTAAAAAATTGAAGTTTTTAATTATTATAATTGAAGGTAGTGAGAAATTTGAAAGGCTATGAATAACAGTAATGAGTAAACACAGTTATCCAGGTAACTAATTCATTCCTAGTTTATTCAACATAAATGTATTGAGCACCTAGCATATGTTACTGGCAGAGATGGCATTAAATAAATATGACAAAAAACTTTGTCCTCACATATCTTACATAATATTATCATTACATATCCCTTACATATTAATTAGTTACATATTACATTAAATATTAAGATCATGACTCCTTTAGCAGAGATCTGTTTGGCTTTAGATTATAAAATCTTCAAAAATTAGAACATTTCCATCACCCCAAAATATTCTGTATCTTGGTTGTGGTGGTAGTAATATGGGTGTATATACTTCTCAAAAGGCATCAAAATGCACAATTAAATTTTATAATTAAACTGGACAGTTCAAACTGGGGAATAAAAATTAAAGTTGTATGTAAATTGTGTCTTAATAAAGTAGATTTTAAATGCTTGATGAAATATTTTTAGTTATATACTATAATAATTACTTACACATACATACCTGAATTTCACAAGTGTATATATTTTTGATGTGGATGTAAAAAGAAATATAGAAAGAGTAAGAAGGAAGTATGGCTTGATATATTTTCGTAACTCTAGGTCAAGGGTTAGTATATTTGTTGTATTTTAGAAATGTCACTTTTGTTTAAAATGAGGTTATTTCATCTGTTTGCCCTTCAGATCCCCAGGATGACATTACTGGTGTCACTAATAGATGGCATAGAGAAGGTCTCCTAGGAACTTTGGATGATATATATATATAAATAAAGTTCTATTATCTTGCTATAAGGATATTTACCTTTCTTTGGAGTTTTCATTTTTAGGAATAGTTTATAAAGAGACATTTTTTTTGCAAATAAATGAAGAAAAAAATTTGTTCATCTTTTTATCTGACGCTTAAGTTCTCAGTTGTAAGGTTTAAAAGAACGAAAAAGCACCTATCCTACCTGTGATTAATTATAGGATCAGTTCAAAAGAGAATTTATAGATAAAGCCTCTGAGAGTAGCTATCTAAGTCTGTGCCACAAATTATAAGTGGCTGGGATTAAGAGAATATCAGAGAAGAAAAGCAGGAACAAAGGCTGCTTACCTGACTCCTTTTGACTGAATCAAACAAACTGATATTGGCCTAGAAACAGAATTATCACCATTAACCTGAGATAGAAATGATTCAAATGTCACACTGCTAACAAATAAAATAAGAAGGCTGATGTGTTTCTGCTATTTAAGATTATTTTAAACAGTACAACGAAGCTTTATGTTGTAATTACATAAAATAAAGGCGGTGCTATGTCTCTCATGGTAGAAATAGAGAAGACAATCAATATGAGTAACTTAAAAACTTGCCAAAATATGAATAATTATGATTTCTAATAAGACCAATCTTTTATTACAGCTCTGTTTCTATATACTTGATACTTTCTTTTTTTGATCTCCTTATACCACCCTTCCCTTCATTTTTCTTATCCTGTAAACATGGACTTATACCTCAGAACTTAGGTCATGTCTTATCTCATCCAGGAAGCCTTCCTTGCTTCAGTCTCTAGCTCTACCCAGAGTACACGTTTATCCTGAGTGTTCATAATGAATGGTGCATGTTCCTCTCCCAAGACAGTTATCATATGGTATTGGAGTTATATCTCGACTGATTTATGTCCATCATTAGCAGGGAGCTCCTTAATAAAGGAATTGCCCAAAAAGCAATTTCTAGAAAGTCTTCCCTCTTATTCTTTTTTTATAACGTCTCCTTTAAGCTATTTTAAAACACATTGTAATTTGCTATTTATTTATTTTCTTTCATTTATGTATATTAAAGAGTGCTCTCTATGACTGGGGAGACCTGTCTGTCTTGTTTGTTCTATTCCCAGGGCTTCACCAAGTGCCTGGACCATATCAAACTCTCGAATATTTACTGAATGAGTGAACAAATGAATGAATATATCATGACTTTTTATCATCATATGTATAGCATACACCATCTTATCTAATACATAATAGATATGTTGATAGAGAAAAGACTTGTGTGAAATATTAGGAAGAGGAAGAAATGGACATTATTGTTAACATATGAAAATTACCTATTTGAATATGCATATTAGCAAGTGGTATAACAATGTATGCAGAGAATAAGCCTCGTATATAAACTCTGTATATATAGATTGCATTCTATATTTTTATCTAATTTTATTTACCAATACCTGACTTATCAATTTACAAAATGAACTCAATTTTACAGATGTCTTCTACCAAAATCATAGAGAACAGCTGTATAAAACATTATCATAGTTTAGAAAATATTTATTCCAAACTTATTATATTAAAAATAAGTAAATTAGGGCTTCCCTGGTGGCGCAGTGGTTGAGAGTCCGCCTGCCGATGCAGGAGACACGGGTTCGTGCCCCGGTCCGGGAAGATCCCACATGCCGCGGAGCGGCTGGGCCCGTGAGCCATGGCCGCTGAGCCTGCGCGTCCGGAGCCTGTGCTCCACAACGGGAGAGGCCACAACAGTGAGAGGACCACGTACGGTAAAAATAATAATAATAAAAAAATAATAATAATAATAATAAGTAAATTAGTCTCACCTATGTGAAAGACTTCATCCAAAGTTGAAATCTAGTTAGTAGCAGAACCAAAGCAGTAGCTGCAAAATATTGTTACTATGAAATTTTATACACACATCAATATGTAAACAAAAATGTGTTTACTGACTTATGAAAAAGGTATATTTACTTTGTACACATACTAATAGAATTTATGGGGGAGGCAATAGAGGATAGATAAAAGCAAAACTTAATGACTTAGATTTCCACTATAAATTTAATATAAAATTTAATTGTCACATATATCCCTGGATGGTTGGTTATAAATGACAGAAAAAGGAAGGGAAAGGATGGGAAAGAATTGAGAATAAACAAAAAGAAAAGCATAGAAGAGAGGACTGAAAAAAAGAATGGACAATAGAAAATGTGACAAAGATAGAAGAATTGATAATATGAGAACAGGGCAACAGTCCTTGTAAAACAATTATAAATCATCTGGCAAAATATACTGTCTGCATTCAGTGTATTTAAGTACTTTCATTTTGATCCAGAGATTACATCTGCCTGAGTGCAGTAAAACTATAGCAATAACTACAACTAATATTTATATAGTATATCCTAGCTGGCAAATGCATTTTTTAGAATCTCCCAGCAGTGGATTTCATGTCATCTTAGAGAGAAATCAAATGATGCACCAAGATATCATAGACAGATAAGTGGGTATTTGAGATTTTTGCTGTTTTTGTTATTTAAATGTATTTGAGATGGGCATTTCTGCATAAATATCTCTGATGGATTTCCAAATTTTTAAGAAATTAGTTTTTAAAAATTAGATTAAAAGTATGAACACAAACATTTTGAAATTTTTTCTAAACTTATTTATCTTCTCTAGATTAATCTTGTAATATTGTAGGTTGAGGAACATAAGAAATCATTAGTATAACATGGTCTTTATGCTTGAAATATTTTCTGTTTATTTTCTGTACTTTCAGATAAATGCAATATCACTTTATATTTTTATTGGGTCAGATATATTTGCATGGTAAATTTGATATTTCACATGGGCTTTTTTTCCCCTCTATAAAGTCTCCTAGCTTAAATTAGTTATACTGAAACTTAATGGGAACAAAAATAAGCAATGTGCTCTAAGTACATGATAAAGAAAATATAAAAAAAAGATTGTGGAAGTCCTTTTAAATTATGCAAGAATTATATGCATATACATGCTTTTTCTAATTCTGTATAGTTTTGTATTTTTAACATAATTTATTTGAAGGTAATTTTTTATTTAATGAGTAATTTTATGGGCATCATTTCTAATGACTACTTAATTATTTCCTAAAAACATATCATAAGTAAAATAATGATTTTCATATTACAAATCAAAGTAGAAAACAGCATACATACCAAATTGTAGCAGTAGCTTTCAGTGACTTATGGGATTTTGTTGATTTGCTTTTATTCTTTTATATTTTTCTGCATTTAAAACATTAAAATATAGTAAAAATTATTTTAATAAACTTTGCTAATATTTCCATGTAAAACAAATTTATATTAAAATATGACTCTGCAATTTTTAGAAGGACAGAAAAAAGAAGCCAGGACCCATCTTTGGGATTAAAGTAGCTAAATGCTAAATTTTAATAGGGAAAATATATTTTTTTAATTATGTGACACAAAGCTCTTGAATTAACATGACTGACTCTGAGGATGGGTGCAACAGAGCATAGAATAAATCTTCTCACGCAAAATACCAACATTCCAGAGGATTACTTCCATGCTCTATTTCTTTCAGTTTGTTACTGTGGTCTATCATTGTAATACAGATATAGCCAGTAGTTAGTCCCAAATAAATTGGTTAAAATATGTGTAACTGAAAAAAAGTATACTAAAATTGAATAATTTATGGCTTCTTATTATTAACATCAAATGCTCAAATTTTCACAATTCAAATATATTGAAGGGGAATGAAAGACATATTTTTATATGGGCTAATCACTTATATGGTTTAAACAACTAAAATCTTTAGACTTGATGAAACATTTTAACAGTTGGGAAAAAAATCCACAATTCTAACATCAAACATTTAGTACCACCTTTATACAGCATATAAATTTATGCATATAGAATTGGCATCTTCAGGAATGGATTATTTTAGGAAAAAATTATGGTGAATGAGATGATCAAGATGTTAAAATGTGTGACAGTGAATGCTTTACCACCTCCTCCCTCTCCAACTGTTGTCTTCCAAACTTTACCTAAAGAAACCTAGAGTTGTATTCATTGAAGGCAGGCTTAGACTATTTATATAAATGTTTATCCTTTACAAAGTACTGTCTGATTTTCTTCAGTGACACTTCTGCTTTTCCTGTGATTATGACATTTTTTGCCATATTCAAAGATAACAAGACTGATGTCCCCAACTGGAGAGTTGTCTCTACTTTATCTGGACAGCATGGTGATATTGATCAGTCCAAACACTTGAATCCAGTTCTACCTATTAATAGGCATTTACTTTGACAAATTACAATTTTAGGGACAGAGTCTACCACAGGATAATCGCCTAAATATGCACATTAAGAAGTGACATTACAGTGCACTTCCACACATCTAATCCACACTTATTATTTCAGAGGTGCAGTCTCAAAGGACGAATGCCCTTATTTGCTGAAATGCAAAGGACCAGCCCCATGGGACCCCCTAAATTGTTAAAACATTTAAAAATTCTGTGTGACCAGTAACCATGGAGACAGTTATCTCCACAGAAACAATGCTCTCAAATTAGACGTGAAAAGAGGTCAAGTAGAGGATTTTAGTTTCCTTCTTGTTTTACCTTTCTAGATTGCAGATATTAAAACAAGGCAAGTTATCTTCTAACAATGAAGGATAATATTAATAGGACATAAAATTTTGTTGCCCTAAAAAGTGGGCCTTCACTTAAAATTTTCAGGAAAACTTCTATAATATTTATATATTCCAACTGAACTTGTATGCATTTCATATTGTATATGATTCATATTGTTAATTCTCATTCACTTGAAAGCCAAGACTATATAAAGTCAAATCCATGTTAAATAGATACATAGAAATAAAAAATATTTATCAAAAATCAAAACTAAATTTTGTAAGTAAAATGATCTCAAATTCTTTGCCCCAGAATATCTACTTATCTAATGATCTAAATATTTTCTAATTCTTAGAATATTGTTTAACACTATAATTTTAACTTAAGATGCAAATATTAATAAGTAGTTTTTGAGTCATCAAATATAACCTATTTTAAAAATGTCCCCCTAAAATATTTTAAAGTTTCTCTCTTGTCATCTAGCCATGAGTATCAAATTCTAATAAGCCACAAAAGGATCAAATCACCCCAGATCCAAATATAAACAGATATTGGTGAAAGATGCCAGACCTGTGCAAGATTAAATCTTAAAACCATATGCTTTATTAACAACAGATGTGACATTTAGCAACTGTGCCTTAATTAGCTTCAAAACACATATTAATTCCCCTTTCAAACCACCATATCCATTAACATCCAGATGAACCAGCACCCAAGGTCTATTCTGTTTTCCAAATAGTTGTTTTGAAGTACTGACAACTCTAATTGCTCTGAATATCTTCATTCTTCCCTCATCCAAAACATAGCGTAATTTAACTTTATTCTTTAGATTTCAGGTGAGGAGGGTTGAATTTGTTTGGATTACTAAGATAAAAAGATAAAAGAGTATCCAAATTGTATCATGAAAGAGTTCTTAGGAACTCTTTCAATCAATGAAATATTAAGCTATAATATTTTTTAAAAATACAGTCTTTTAAAATGGAATAACCATAACTTTAGAAGACATATGTATATGTGTGGGCTAAAAGGTCCAATACTAATATATGTTAAGTGATCATGTACAGCTCAAACTCTAAAATAAAATATACTTCTAAAACAATATTATTACAACAATCAAACTGCTTTAATAAAGTAGCATTTGAGACAAACACATGCATATGACAGCACAACACACACACAGTCAGAAAGGACAGTAAAAGAAAAAGAGAGAGAGGACAAAATATTAGAGGAGGATGGATCAATTAGATCCTAAGGAAGTGAATTGAAGTGAGGGTTAGATTCAAGTTGAATTTCCTATTGAAACTGAGGGAATGTTTAATAAGAAACATGCAATAAATGGACATTTACAAAAGTGTCAGAACACATAAAATTTTATTTGATTCTTGAGCTAAATTTTCAGATCAACTTACTACTTTATAAAATAAAAATATATCTATATCTACAAATGCATATGCATTGAGTATCACATAAGTGAAAATTAAATTTCAAGTGAGATGCAGACTCTACCCTAAGTATTCTGTAGATTAACTTAATTTCAAATAAGAATAAACAGCAGGAGAAAACAGATAACCTATGTTTAAGTGATAGCTCTGAAATTTAACCATTATATTATCACCATAAGAGTCATTAAATTTAACCTGAATTGTAATTTATTCAGCTCTAATATGGAATTTAATTATAATTAATATATTTCAAGTGCTGTGGGAGACTCAAAGGAATTCATATTTATGTGATTTATTAACCTTTTAGAGTCTGAATAAACAATTATTATTTCAACATTTTGGTACAGTATAAAGTGTATTTGGATTGTGAGGAATAAGATACTAGTTCTGGTGGCAGTGGTGACATGAAAATGGCAATTCCCTTTCACAAATAAAAACTGGGCAAAATTCTCAAAAACAACAATTTCAGGGCATTGGAAATTGACCAATAGCAGACAACAAATGGAGAAGAATTTATACTTGCTAGAATTTCCAAGACATGCAGGAATCTGTGCCTTCTTATCTAGAGCTACTACTATCCACATTGCCACACTGTAACTCAGTTGGTGAGAACTGTAGCTTTACCAACCTGATGCTAGCCATGAAAAGCAGTAGCTTTACTTCCAGAGAGGATGATGTTGATTTAGGACAAAGAGTGAGAAAAAAAGTATGGTTTTGCATAATAAAAATTAGAAATGTGTAGGATAGAATAATAGATTTGATAGCCTATGTTTTCAGTCTTGCTTTGGGGCAAGTAGTAAACCATCAGCAAGGAAACTCTGTAATTGAAACACCAGAGGAAAGCCTGAAATTAGGTCTCCACACATTCCTGGATGGCAAAGAAATTGTGCAAATACACTGAAACAAAAATGTGAAAGCTGGAGGAAACTTGAAAACTGACTGCAAATTTAAATGTATTCCCCAACCCATGTACAGATCAGTCAGCAGCAGCTGGAAGACTTACACACTTGGAGTATTTGACCACAACTTCTACTAAAATCATTGGCTGGCCAATACATTATATCTACACCAGAAAAAATCCTAAGGAATTAGGCTGAAAGGTAAATATAAGCAAAATAAATAAATAAATAAGAAGGAAAAAAGGAATTGGGCAGAGATATCAATACAATAGCAGCACACAGTGAAGGACAAAGACTGGACAATTTAATTACAGGTTACTAAAACAAACAAGCAAGCAAACAAAAAAGAAAATATAATTTACATTTGCTAGAATACATTACCTAAAATATCCAATATTCAACCAAAATTAAATAGAGATACACAGAAAGAATAAATTATAACTCATATCAAAAAAACCATCAAGTAATAAGAACTAATTCTGAGCAGGTACTACTTTCAAATAAAAAAGCTTCAAAGACACTATTATAAATATGTTTAAAGAACTAGTGGATAATATATTCAAAGAATTAAAGAGGAATATAATGAGAAATTGTACAGTGAAAATCTAAAAGCTTTTCTTCTAAGATCATGAGCAAGACAAGGATGCTCACTCTTGCAACTGTTATTCAACACAGTATTGAAAGTCATAATGAGAGTAATTAGTCAATAAAAAGAAATAAAATATATCCAAATTGGAAGGTAAAAAGTAAAACTGCGACTATTTGCAAAAGACATTATACATAGAAAACCCTAAAGACTACACCAAAAACTGTTAGAACTAATAAACAAGTTCAGTAATGTTGTAGGATAAAAAGTCAATATATGAAAATCTGTTGCATTTCTATACACTAATAACAAACTATCAATAAAGAAATTAAGAAAAACAATCCCATTTACAATTGCATCAGAAAGAATAAAATACCTAGTAACAAATTTAACAGAGGAGGTTAAAGACTTGTATACTGAAAACTACAAAATATTAAGGAAAGAACTTGAAAATGACACAAGTAAATGAGAAAATATACTGTGCTTATGGATTGGAAGAATTAATATAGTTAAAGTGTCTTTGCTACCCAAAGCAATCTACAAATTCAATGCAGTCCTTATCAAAATTCCAATGTAATTTTTCATAGAAATAGAACAATCTTAAAATTTGTATGAAACCACAACAGACTCTGAATAGCCAAAGCAATCTTGAGAAAGAACAACAAATCTGGAGGCATCACATTCTGTGATTTCAAATTAATTTCAATTAATTTACAACAAAGGTGACAAGAATGTACAATGGAGAAAAGACCATCTCTTCAATGAATGGTGTTGGGAAAACTGGAGAGTCACAAGCAAATGAATGAAACTGGACTTCATTCCTATATCATACACAAAAAGTAACTAAAAGTAGATCAAAGATTTGAATGAAAGACCTGAAACCATAAAACTTCTAGAAGAAAACCTAGGTGGTGTGCTCCTTAACATAGGTCTTGGCAATTTTTTGAATCTAAAACTAAAAGCAACAAAAGCAGAAATAAACAAATGGGACTATGTCAAACTAAAGAGCATATACATAGCAAAGGAAGCCATCAACAAAGTAAAAAGGCAACCAACTGAATAGGAGACAAAACTTGCAAATCATATATCCTATAAGGGGTTGATATCCAAAATATAAAAGACTTCAAGCAACTCAACAGCAAAAAACAAAACAAAAGCAAAAACAAAATAAAACAAAAAAGGAGATATTTTTCCAAAGAAGATATACAAATGGTCAATGCATACATGAAAACATGCTCAACATCAGTAATTATCAGCAAAATGCAAGTAAAAAATTAATGAGGTATTACCTCACACCTGTCAAAATGGTTATCAAAAAAGCAAAAAAATAAATGTTGGTGAGGATGTGGAGAAAATGGAACTCTTGTGCACTGTTGGTGGGAATGTAATTTGATACAGCCACTATGGAGAACAGTATGGAGATTCCTCAAAAATTTAAAAATAGGAGATTGGATCAAGATGATGGAGTAGGAGGATGTGGAGCTTACTTCCCCCCACAAACACAAACCCATCAAAAATACATCTACTTTGGAACAATTTTTATGGAAAGCTAACTGGCAGAACTCCTATACAACTAAAGCTGCAAGAAAGATTTCCATGTAACCTGATAGGACTGAAAGGCATAGGGTCAGAGCCTCCACCACTGGGAGGGATTTGAAAAGAAGAGAAGGTCTACATGGAAGACCAGACCGTTTCCCTGGGGAGTGAACCTGTCAAGTCACAGACTGGGCATCCCAGTCCTGGGTCCAATGGGGAGAAGACAAGCCTCCTTGGCTGCTGGGAGAACTGCTAGGACAGATAGAGGGGCAGAGAAGCCTAGACTCTACTCTTGACGAGTGTGCAGGTACCATCTTGCCAATAAACAGGGCAGACAGAGATCTGAGATGGCACCTCACTGTACTCCCCAATCCCAGCAGAGTGAACACACAACCCCGGCCCCTGGCCCTGCTCATTCCACACCACAGATTTGTGCAGGACCTGGGCCATCTGGGGCCTGGGAAAAGACTCCATCTAGCTATGCAGAGACAGCCTGGAGGGTGGTCAAGTTGAGGCAGTGGCAACCATTGCTTACTTGGGATGCACCTTGGGAAACACCATGACATGATGGCCATGGTCCATCTCCCAGCCAAGTAACCCCTCCAGTCCCCCCTACTCCATGCCACAGGTTGGCAATGGATCAGGAGCAGACAGGTCCTGGAAGAAGACTGCCATAGAAGCAGCCCAGATCTCTGGCTGCAGTGCATCTTCCTCAGTTCCTGCAGCCACAATGCCCTGTCCCCCAGCCACAGCCTAGCCAACATTCTGGCACTGCCTATTCCATGCCACAGTCTAACAGTAGATCTTGGATGACCACAACAGGGGCAGAGACACAACCTTGAGCTGTGTCTGAGTGGCACAGCCACGGATGCCTACACAGTCAGCACCTCAGACCTCTATAAGGGCACAGGCCTCTCTTGCTTCAACACTCCCCTCGTTTGGAGCAGGGCAGCAATGAAGGGGAATGGGGCCTAATCAAGCCCAACCCTCAGGACTTCTACTTCAACAACTGGAGAGTACCCTCCACCTCTGATAGGGCGGTGACAGCCATGAAGCAGAGAGGAAGTCCCACCTCACATCCTACACAGGCTTTAGATACTCCAACACCAACCACATGCCTTATCAAAGTGATAGCAGCCAGCACACCCTGAGGAAGGATGTGGTTGGCATCCATATCAAAACCAGCCCTCTCACCAAAGACATTGGATACACACAATCTACACAGGGACACTCCCACATAAAAGCACTCCTTCAAGACCACAATAGATAACTGTTTCTCCTAAATTCATAGAGACAGAGGAAGCAAGATGAAAAGGCAGAGGAACTACTCTCAATTAAAAGAGAAAGAGAAATCCCCTGAAATAATAAATAATAAGAATAAATAATGAAACAGACATCACCAACCTATCAGACCCCATATTCAAAAAGGTAGTAACAAAAATGTTAACTGAATTAAGAAATATTATCAATATAAATGCAGATCACTGTAACAAGGAACTAGAAACTATAAAGATGAACCAATCAAAAAGAGATAATTGATTTTCTGAGAGAAAAAGCAATCTAGAAGCATGAATAACTGAGTAAATGGCAGGAATAAGTGATCTGGAAGATAGAATGTTGGAAATCACCCAATCAGAATAACAGACAGAAAACAAATGAAAAATAAATAAATAAAATCAATATAATATAAAACATGTCAACCTATATGTAATAGGTATTACAGAAAGAGAAGAGAGGGAGATGAGCAAAAATGTATTTGAGGAAATTATGGCTGAAAACTTCCCAAACCTAAAGAAGGAAACAGATATTCAAGTACAGGAAGCACAAAGGGTCCCCCAAAAAATGACAGTAAACAGAACCACACCAAGATATATCATAATTAAAATGGCAAAAGAGAGAAAGAGAAAATTCTAAAGGCAGCAAGAGAAAAACAAAGAGTCATTTACAAGGAAAACCCCGTAAGTCTATTAGCTGATCTCTCTGCAGAAACTTTGCTGACCAGAATGGAGTGACATGATATATTCAAAGTCCTGAAAGGGAAAAACCTGCAATCTAAGATACTCTACCCAGAAAGAATAGAATAGAAGGAGAAATAAAGAATTTCTCAGACAAGCAAAAACTAAAAGAATACAGCAATACTAAAACCTATCCTAAAAGAGATGTTGAAAGGTCTTCTCTAAATGGAAAAGAAGCAAGAGTCTATAGGAAAGGGAAAATCCCAATAGGAGAGACAAATATAATGTGAGAATTAAAGATCACTTAAGCCAGTAGATAGATTAAAAACAAAACAGACCAAAATTGTAAAAGCGATTATAACTACAATAAACAGTAAAAGAATAAGTATAAAGATGTAAAATAAGATATCAAAATCACAAAATGTTGGGGAGGGGAGTAAAAAATGTAGATCTTTTAAAATGGGTTTGAACTTGAATGACTGTCAGTTTAAAGGAAGTAGATATAGTTATGAGTCAGCAAACATGAATCCCATGGTAACCACAAACCCAAACCATACAATAAATTCACAAAAACCAAAAAGAAAGGAATTCAAGCATATACAAAAGAAAAATCATCAAACCACAAAAGGGAAAATAAAAAGAAGAAGGAATGAACAAAGAACTACAAAAATAACCAGAAAACAAGGAATAAAAGGACAATAAGTACATACCTATCAATAATTACTTCAAATGTAAATGGACTAAATGCTTCAATCAAAAGACATAGAGTGGGGAGTTCCCTGGTGGTCCAGTAGTTAGGATGTGGCACTTTCATTGTCATGACCTGGGTTTAATCCCTGGTTGGGAACTAAGATCTCTCAAGCCACACAGCATGGCAAAAAAAAAAAAAAAAAAAAAGTTATAGAGTGGCTGATTGGATAAAAAAATAAGACCCATATATGCTGCCTACAAGAGACTCACTTCAGGGCAAAAGACACACATGGACTGAAAGTGAGGGGATGGAAAAAGATATTTTATGCAAATGGAAATGACAAGAAAGCAGGGGTTACAATATTTATATCAGACAAAATAGACTTTAAAACAAAGGCTGTGATGAAAGACAAAGAAGGGCATTGTATAATAGTAAAGGTATCAATACAAGAAGGGGATATTACATTATTAACATATGTGTACCCAATATATGAACACCTAAATAGATAATGCAAATATTAACAGGCATAAAGGGAGAAAATGACAATACTACAATAGTAGTAGGTGACTTTAACACCCCACTTACATCAATGGACAGATCATCCAGACAGAAAAGCAAGAAGGCAGCATAGATCCCAAATGATACATAGACCAGTTGGACTTAATTGATATCTACAGGACACTACATTCCCAAAAAGCAGAATACACATTCTTTTCAAGCATACATGGAAAGTTCTCCAGGATAGACCACATGCTATGCCATAAAACAAGCCTCAATCAAGAGGATAGAAATTATATCAAGCATCTTTTCCAACCACAATGTTATGAAACTAAAAATCAACTACAGAAAGAAAAATGAGAAAAGAGCAAACATGTGGAGACTAAACAACATGCCACTAAAAAACCAATGAATCAATGATGATATCAAAGAAGAATTCAGAAAAAACCTTGAGACAAATGAAAATGAGAACACAATTTTCCAAAATCTATGGGATGCAGCAAAAGCAGGTCTAAGAGGGAAGTTTGTAGTGTTACAGGTCTTCCTCAAGAAACAAGGAAAATCTCAAGTAAACAATCTAACCTACCACCAAAAAAATAATAATCCGAAACAGAAAACCAAACAAAGCCCAGAGTCAGCAGAAGGAAGGAAATAATAAAAATCAGAGAGGAAATAAATAAAACAGAGATTTAAAAACAATAAAAAAAAGATCAATAAAGCCAAAAGCTGGTTTTTTGAAAGGATAAACAAAATTGACAAAGCTCTAGCCAGGTTCACAAAGAAGGTAAGAGAGAGGACCCAAGTAAACAAAATAAGAAATGAAAGAGGAGAAATAACAACCAATACCACCGATATGATAAAGGAGGGTAGAATGTGAATATCAATATTTTATGGAATGAAATAATTGAAATTCACGCAGGAGAGTACATCCAAATGTATCAGTAGAACAAGGGTTTGTCAGTGTTGGTATGAACATTGGTGTTAGTTTCCTAGGGCTGCTATAACAGACTACCACACACTCTGTGGTTTAACTAAGAGAAATTTATTTTCTCACATTCTTAGAGCCCAGAAGTCCAAGATCAAGGTGTCAGCAGTCATGCTCCCTCTCAGGGAACGAAGAAAGAAGTATATATTTCAGAAATCTTTCTTAACTTCTGGTCATTGCTTGGCTTGTAGCAGCATAAATCCAGTCTTTACATGGTATTCTCCCCATGTGTTGTCTGTGTCCAAATTTCCCCTTTTTGTAAAGACACCAATAATATTGGATTAGGGGTCCTCTCCACTGCAGTATGACCTCCTCTTAACTAATCACATCTGCAATGACCCTATTTCCAAATAAGGTCACATTTTGAGGCGTTAGGGGTTAGGACTTCAGCATATGAATTTTTGGGTTACACAGTTCAGTCCTTAACAGGAAGCATCAAGAACTATGATGCAGTAAAGAGAGGAGTGCCTTTCAGACTACTGAGACAAAATGAATACAGAAATAACATCTTAACTTGTTGCAGGGGGAGTGGCTTTGTTTGTAACAATGCCAGTGAGAGGTGGCCAAACAATGGCTTAAATTCATTGATTTATAAGGTTGGGTCATATATAATAATGTATTCAGATAGTGATAAGTTGAATGCTATCCATTCTTATATTATTTTTAAACATCTGTATATTTAACTTTGCTTTTAAAAATGTATCCCACAGTCTTGATTTAAGCAATGTTCACACGTGTATATTATTACGTAAAATATGGCAAAGTTTTTGAGATATAAAACTACTTAAGACCACTTGGTTATGGTGATTTTTGATATACTAATTTAAAATAAATTTTAATTCCTGAAGAAGGAATTCTATCTAATCATTGTCCTGGGACTAGACATAGAAAAGAGCAATTTGGTTTTTTTTAAATAATCACATAAGAAATGTTTTCGAACAAGTAAAATAAAAATGTGCAATAAATCATATTTTAGAAAGAATGAAGAGAAGAACATGGTTCATTTCAGAGAAACTGACCTTTGTTTTACCAGCAAAGGCAATGTCAGTTCAGATTAACGGTGGTATAAATCCAGTTATCCTAGTTATCCTACTGTTTTCCTTCTAAGTTGCATAACTGCATAACTGTACACACAACCTTTTTTGAAGGGATCTATTTTGGTCCCTATGTCTTGAACTACTAAAAACATTCACTTTTCTTTAAATAAATAGTCAATTTTGAAACAAAAAGAGCAAAATCTCATACCATGAGAAAAGTTGCTAAAACTTCCAAAGTGATAATAAGTTTAACTAAAAGGGGTGATTTCTATATATATATAGAAAGGCTGTACTCACTATTGGAACTGCTATTTGATGTTTTCGAATCTTTATTGTTATCCATTAATTTTGATATTAAGTGAATATATATTGAAGTATTTTACATTTGCAGTATATTTGGAGCACATAGGTTTCCTTTGAAAAGATAAATGAAAAAGTGTCATTTGAAACTTAACTGTGTAATCAATACATCACAAAAAGTTCAGAATTCCAGTGTTTGCAAATGAATAATTACTAAGTTTGATATTATCAGGACTTCCACTACAGGTATCTTAAAGTTAATGGTATAAAATTCTGTTGCTTTTTAAGTCAATATAACCTCAAACATAGAGAGAAAACTCAGTGAATGCTCATATCCCTTTTACTAAAATTCATCAACTGTTTACATTTATTCCATTTCCTTTATCATTTTCTCCTTTGAAATATTTATGTAAAAAACCTTCATCACATGAATATCAAGATTTATAGCAATAGATAGAAAGGGGTAAGGAATCAAGAATAATTCCCAACCCCAGCCTGATTTCATAGGACCTCTGTAGCATAAAACACATCTTAGAGCTCTTGAACTTCTAGAAAGTGAGTTAGGATTTCAGATTCCCTTGCCAGTAAGTCACTGATACCTGAGTGAGCATAAACTCTCAGGCACACCCAGCTCTCTCTTGTTGAGGGAGAAAGGGTTCCAGGAGTAAAGGACAAACCTATGTATACAATTGCAGGTGCCAACCATTAGGAGAAAAGCACAGAGAACTTGTAGGTGGTTTTCTAAAGGGGTTTGGAAGGGCAATGACAGTGTCTGCTGCATTGTCCCTATGAGACATAGAGAAGAAGAATAAATACAAATTGTGCCTCTATTATATTACTAAAAGTAACACCTCCCTGTAAATACTGGGAAAATAATTATGCTTTGAGATAGAAGATTTGTAGTTTAATTATTATTTTGAATTGGAGAGTAGGAGTTGAATATGTTTTTTGCATATTGTATGTATTTTACAACTTTTCACATTGTGTCATTCTATCATTCAAATGTATGTCACTTCTATTACACCTAGCTTCAAAGACTTTTTAGCGTAATTAAATAAGGAATTTTTTTTGCATAGTGTCACCCTAGAGCAACAAAGGTATAGAGCTGCCTTCCTCTTCTTATTTATTTGGGGAAATTATTTGGTTGTTTAGATACTAAGTCCTAATTAAGTACCTAGAAGAACTATTTATTTGGAGTAATTGAGCTTATAACTTAGGTTATGGCTATAAGCAGAGATTGGGTGATCTTCTCTATTATATATTTCTTTTAAACAATTTAACCAAATCTGTGGTTGGAGTCTTTTTTTTGAAACTTCCACAGAATGAAAAGTAGGGACAGAGCAAAAAATGTTTTAAATTTCTTTCACATAAGAAGTTACTATTCATGTTTTCCATAGATATAATTTTGGAAAAATTAATTGTACCTCCCTCAAAACTATAGATAGTAAGTGATTAGTAGTTTGAACATAAAGGAGTGTTACCAGGAAAACTTAAGGCCAAATATTCCATGGCCAGTCAGATGGAAGGTCTGGAATTCTCCCTCTGGGTGTGTGTGTGGGGGGTGGGTGGGTGTGGGTGTAACTAAAATGAAACCTTGAAAGGGCTAGAGCTTGTAACATTTAGAATAAGGATACAAACCAATGTGTGGATAAGGAGAAATAAGTCCTTGCTAGGTTACGAACTGGATAACTGTAGGTGGAAGTATATCTCATAAGATGCTTCAGTAGCAATTGAGCTAAGACTTAATCTTAGTATTTGGTTCACCAGGTATGAATTAGGTTGGCACCCATAGCAGGTTCAAATATGTGTGGTCCATGAGATAGAACGGTCAATATGTCCCCATTATCAACTCACGAGATTCATGCTCAGATAAGAACTAAGCCTAAAAATACTCAGCCTTTGAAATAATTCTAATGTATCAACAATAAATGTATGATGCTTTTGGTGCATGGTGGTGATACAGTGTTTCAGTCACAATGGTCCTTGTGTGAATTGTGTCAACACTATCACCACGTTTTGGACATTTAAATTTTTGAAACTATTCTAGTAAAATAAATGAGAACAGAAGAACCAACAGATGAGCTAAACATCCATTTCCAATAAGGGCATTTGCCTTCCTGAGGAACCAGAGTCTGTAATACAAAAGTAATCTAGACTTCTGAATGTAATTATATAATAATGAGCAATCAGTGATACGCACTGTGAAGAAAAACAAAGGTGGATAGGAGTAAAGTTACAAGGTTATTTTATATAGGGTGATCATAGAAGTCCTCTCTATGGTGGTAACATTTAAAAAGAGACCAAAATAAAGTGAAGAAGTGAGTATGTGACTATCTGGGGAAGAATGTTCCAGGTAGAGGAAACAGTAAGTGCAAAGATTATAGAACATCAGCATGCTTGTTCTATTTGAGGACCAGAAAGGTGACCAGCATGATCTGAGCAGAGAACAGAGCTAAAGGAATATACAAGCAATCATAGAGACAGAGAATTGGTTTATGTGAAATGTACAGGGAGTGGTAAGGATTTTCTATTTGAATCTGAGTGAGATAGAAACTGTTGGAGCACAGATATGATGTGATATATGTTTTAAAAGATGATATTGGCAGTGGTGTGGAGAGGGCTGATTTTATTAGAGTAGTTGATTGGTTTGTTGTAATGCCTTCAATAAGGCAATATGTAATGCCTTAAAGGTGTTGGCCTTGGGAAACTTCACAGAGCTCTTTAGAATTCAGCTACATCAATTGGAGAATTTGCCAAATACTTATTTCATTGTCTTCCTTTCAGGTTAAATGACAATGCATGTTAACATAACTTTGTAAATTGTAAAGCATCTAATCAATACTAATTGTATAGAAATGTACGGAATTCTTTATACAAACCACTGGTGAAACTCAACAGGTAGACCTCTGTCACTGAGAAATCTATGAGGCTCAGTATGTTTACTTGCAGCTAAACACTTCACATTTATTAATATTTTCTCTCCTGATATAACATCAATTTGAACTAAGGCATATGGTACGTATATTTAACAAAATGAGCCTTTTACTCAACTCTACTTTTGCTTGTTAGCAGTCTACAGATTTGAGCACCTGAATGTTTGGAATATCAAGGACACAATAAGTTTAATTCTAGGAAGGTTAACACATGAATCTACCAAGTTATTATTTTTGAAAATGATTTTCTTTTTTCAAAACTTTTCATAGTATCTCAGTTGGTTTTTTATTATGTTTTAAATGAAAAGTTAGGCTGTTTTTAACATTAATACTTCAAAATTATTGCCAATGACAATGACCAAAGAAATTCATAATTATTTGTCCATAAATATTAATTTCAACATATCACAAATAATAATTTAAATCCATAAGTGTGGTTATAGGCATGTTATGAAAAGGAACAAAACAACTGTCATAGTGTTCAAAATGGTACCTGCCGCTTTGAAGAGTTTTTGATTGACCTCCACAAAGTAAGTGAGGGCCTGGCAAGGGGACTATTGTTCAGTAAAATGAGTTATTTCATCTACAGAGACAGTATGCATTTGCCAAACAATGTAGGTGGGTTTTCACCACTTCCTTTCATTTTAGCAATCAATTTGAGAGCTGTACTAAAAGTAGTATAAAGTTCATCGTCCTCTGGCACAAAATCAGAAAGCATATTTAAATTTGGCTGTGTTATAAAAAATCACATAAACAGTAAATGCTTTTACATGAAAAGATGCCCAAAATAGAATACCTTAAGTTTTATAGTGAATTTAAAAATTGTTTTTAAAAATTATTATTTTTTAAAATTTATTTATTTATTTTTGGCTGCGTTGGGTCTTTGTTGCTGTGCGTGGGCTTTTCTCTAGTTGAGTCGAGCAGGGGCTGCTCCTCTTTGTGGTGCACGGGGCTTCTCACTGCGGTGGCTTCTCTTGTTGCAGAGCCCGGGCTCTAGGCGTGCGGGCTTCAGTAGTTGTGGCTCATGAGCTCTAGAGTGCAGGCTCAGTAGCTGTGGCACACAGGTTTTAGTTGCCCTGCGGCATGTGGAATCTTCCCGGACCAGGGCTCGAACCCATGTCCCCTCCAGTGGAAGGTGGATTCTTAACCACTGTGCCACCAGGGAAGCCCCCAGAATTATTTTTAAATAGAAACCTTCCAATTAATTTGCAGGAAAGGGCATAATTTAAAAGATTCTGCATGAATTATTCACATTTGCTTTTTTTTTACTTCAAAAATTGACATAGTTTTGCTGCTTTTTTTTTTTTGCAAAACTTGTATAAAATAATCATTAACATTTTTCCAATACATATTTTTGAGAATCACTCTGCTAAATTGTTAAACACATTATTTCAATTAATTCCCCAAAATCGTCTGTTGATGTTGGCCCTAGTGTTGTACTGTAATACAGATGAGAAACTGATGCACTGAGTTGAATTATTTGCCCAAGATCTCACAGACAGTAAATCGTGGAGCCAAGATTCAAACCTAAGAAATCTGCAAGCTGACTATATATGATTATACATTGACTATATTGCTTATGGAGAATCATAAGAGAATGTGAAGTAAAGACATCTTTATCAAACATTTCTAATAATTAGATTTTTTATTGTCAAAGTGGTATGTTTGTTAAAAAAATATAACTTTTCACTTATAAATTTGGCATGATTTTTTTCTTCCGAACCCCAGATAGGACTGGAATATCATATAATAAATCTCTCTGAAAGGAACTTTGGCACATGAATTAAAAGCTTTATAAGAGGCATAATTTTTGACTCAGAAATTCATCATTTGGGCAAGTAATTATAGATTATCCATGATCAGGGAAGCTGGGCATAGAAAGTCATGAATGTAGATTACCTTAGGTAAAAGGCACTGATTTCCATGTTGATTGTGTGAAGAGTCCAGGGACACAAACCTGTGGTTAGTAGGATACAAAGTGATATTTCACTCTGCCCCCACAAACACAATTGTGTAGGTACACAGTTCTTAATTGAAACATTGTATAAAGTGCTCAAGGGGAATTTGTTTTAGGGTAAAGACATAACCACATAGATATTTAGTCTCCATGGCAGACTTTATGACCAGACACCTACATCCAGCTTTTGTTCCCATTATCTGAAAACAATCAGTGTAATTTTAATATATGACTTAATTAAGTTGCTAACCCTTTTAGCAAATAAGACATAGAATTTCATTTATGACTAAGTTTCCCACCAATAATCCACCTATTGAGCCAAAATATTGCAGTTCATAAACAGGAGAGGTCTCTCTGGTCTTTGGCTAACCTGGATACCATAATAAAATTGACTTTCCATAAATCTTTGGGGCTCTGGTGCTTCTTTTCCACTTTGGGGCATATAATTCAGATTTTTGGTGTCCTAGGATACCATGTTACCCCTGCATGTTCTGCAACATCTGCAAGCACTATAAGGAATCAGAAGTGTGATTATTACATCTACCATTATTCTAATTTGGAAAGGATTTTTACCTTCTCTTATCTCAGAGGAGGCCCAGTCTTATCTCTAAGCATAATATTCCTCATAATGTTTCATTAATCCAGTTCAGCATGCAGCCTCCCTGGCCATGTGAATTTGTTCTTCCTTCTCTCTGAGTTTTTCATATATACAGATAGGTTAAATATAAATAGATTAATTCCTCACTTCTCTCAAGTCTTTACTTAAATGTCACCTTCCCAGTAAAGCATTTGTGGTGATGCCATTAGTGTCCGTAAGTATCTAAGTTTCCATCTTTTCTTACCTCTGTGACATGATTACCTATAGACATGACACTCTTTATTGCTTCTCATAGTCACCAGCCAAAATTAGTCATATAGTACCCTATCCGGTTACAGTTGGGCAGTGATAAAGTCATAACCAATATGCCCAATTGATCATCCCCATTCCAGCAATAATCAAAGTCTTATTTGTTATGCTGGACCTAGAATTTGGATCCCTGTATCACTGCTTAAGAGGAAGTTGACATAGTGAGCTGCCATATCTACAGAAGAATTTGCAGGAGTTAAAAAGACACATTTATATGCTAAACTAATTAAAGTTTAAGAGCTTTTTCTTTCTTTTTTTTTTTTTTTACTGCAACTTAGCCTACCTAACTAACATACTTGCTTTAAACACAAAACAAAATTATAACCAGTTCTCCAAACATTTTCTTATCCTCTCATCCTTCTTAATTTTGCTCAAAGGACTTATTATCTAACATATCATGTAATGTAAATATTATTTTTAAAAATTCTTACTATCACCACCATAGCCTCACTAAACTATCATCATGAGGGGAAAGGATTTTTATGTTTTGCTAACTACTATATATCCAGTACAAGGTAGGTGCTCGATAAACTTGTGTGGAAAATGAATTAATAAAAATGTATGAACTGATTTAAGATTTAGAAAATAAGATTTGTGTTTACATCAGGTGTCTAATTTTTGGCTATTTTTCTCCCAGTGTTTATATATATTTTCAAGAAAGCATAGTATTACTTGCTTTGGCTGTATAATTCCTCATAGCTTGAGCAAAATCTGATTTAGTTAAATGGTGCTCATAAATCAAGAAGTAATTTGACAATTCCTTTTAAGTTATTACTATTTATATGTTTACTATAATTATTGTAACTCAGTCCAGTCATATGAGCTAATTTTAACTTTTCTTTCTTTGGATTTCATCCAAAACTTATGATCTTCCATATTTATTCATTTATTTGTGTTTTGAATACTTAATATTTGCTCTATGGTAGTGTGAAAGTGGGTAAAAAATGTATTTTCTTGAAAATGTGAAAGTACTGAGTATAAAGAAATTGATACATTTTATTGATTCAATATCCTACTTTCTCCTGTGCTTTCATAAAAAGATGCAATATTCAATTTTTTATTTATCTTCAGAAGAGATATTGTTTATGAGAACATCTAGACTGCCACATACTTGACATGTGAGTAAAATTTTCCTGTGTAGAAAATTATTTCCTGTGAGTAAAATTTTGATATATACAATTCATTAAATTTTTATGGAAAAAATATCAAGAAGCATAGTATAAAATGACAAATATTTCTAGTAATTTACTACACATTTCAAAGACAGAAATTACTTCTCTGGGAAACTGAGAGAATTATTAGGTAGTTATCAATTTGTCCTGTTATTTTACCCTGAGTTCTCAAAGACATTAAGAATGACAATAACATTTTATCAGTAATTAATGTTACAGACTTTATAAAAATTGTATATCAAGTGTGCATTTATTTTTATTTTTTGAACAATTTTTACTTTTAAAATCAAACCCTAATATTTTAGTCAATTACTTTCTTGCATTATCTTGTTCTGATATTTCTTTTTACCTGCTATTTGTATCCTCTCTCTCTTATCTATCTTCGTCTTGGAAAAGAGAATTCAATAGTTACTGGACAAATATGTTACTTAATGAGATCCTCTCAACTGATAGCTAGATAAAGAGAGATATGGAAATGGAGATATAGATGCAGATATAGTTATAGGTACAAATAAATGTAATATAATATATAATGTATATAATTTAATAATATATACTACATAATATGTAATAATGATATAATACATGAAAATATGTTTTAAATATAACAGTATTTTGAGATTAAAATAGATATAATTATTAGGTATTTTAACCCATGATTATATGAATCAAAAAGGCAACAATTTCAAAATGACTTCAGTATTTCATTGTCCAAAATTGTCTCTCTCAATAAAGTGAAAAGTGTATAAATATATGTTTTCTTAATTGTACATAGGTTAGTACTGGATTAATGCTGGATCATTGTCCTCCAATGTTATATATTCTTAATAATAAAATATTAGGTTTATGTAACATTAATATAGTGGAGTTTTGTTGCATTTGCTCAGTTCCATTCACTTCAAGTACAATAAAATTACACAACTTAACAATACGTAATTATCCATAAAATATAAATGGGGATACTTATAGATAGAGAATAGAATAATTTAATATTTTAGGGAGATACTTCATCACTAGGAAAATACAATTTTTAAAAATGTCAATTGGATGAAATATTTTCCGCATCCTCTCTTCATTTACTTTAACCCAAAAAGGCCAATAATTGAGATTCCTGAAGCATAGCACTGCTTTACTCACTCAGCCAAGGAGCAGATTTCATGTTATTTAGACTATAAGTTCTTTCTTCATGATTTCAGTTATCCTTTAATAGTTATTCTCTTTCCTTTTTTTGCTGTAGAAATTTATTTGATTATTCCCCATTGTGTTTGTCTTTAATCATTTAGATTTAGATTTTAAGAATGTGATAGACGGAAATGAGAAATTACTGAATTATATAACTGTGTAGAGAGAACCTAACAATATTTTGAGAATAGACAAAATACCTGAACACTTCTATTTTTAAAGCTACCAACGGGAGAAAATCTGACATATGGTTGTCATGGGGTGAGGGCTAGGGTTTGGAATGAAGTGCTTAAATATGATTAGCTCTTAAACTGTATATCACAGAACGTCTCTTATATTAGGTAATATGCTTAATAGGAAAATTATTTATTTCACTTATTAATATATTCATCCAAATTAATGTTCATATTAATATTTTCAGGAGCAATAAGATTCTTTTTCTCTATCTTAAGAATTACTGAGAAAATATATCTTTCTGTATAATAATGACTTTAGCACCTGTTAATGTTCACAAAAAAAATTTTAAAGAAAATAAATAAAGGAGTGGAAAATGCAAAATAGAATATAAACAGAAAAAAATGAAGCAAATCATATTTCAAATAAATAACATAACCACCATGAAATTCATGGGAGAACCCTAGCCCAAATGATTTTTAAGCAACATTTGAATGAGACTTCCCTGGTGGTTCAGTGGTTAAGAATCCACCTGCCAATGCAGGGGACACTGGTTCAAGCCCTGGTCTGGGAAGATCCCACATGCCATGGAGCAACTAAGCCTGTGCGCCACAACTACTGAGCCTGTGCTCTAGAGCTTGTGAGTCACAACTACTGAGCCCACATGCCATGACTACTGAAGCCCACACACCTATAGCCTGTGCTTCTCAACAATAGAAGCCACCACAGTGAGCACCACAATGAAGAGTATCCCCCACTCACCACTAGAGAAAGCCCACACGCAGCAACAAAGACCCAATGCAGCCATAAATAAAAATTTAAAAATTATTTAAATAACACATGGATGATATAACCTGAGGCTAAGAAAAAAGACCTCTAAGAATATTGAACTCTACAGTTACTAGCTTTATCTTTCACAGAGACATAGTAAGAAATTATGGAACTATTTTTTGGGTATTCAAGGATTGAGCAATTATGTAAATATATTGTGGATAATTGGAGCTTGGCTTGTCACTGTGCATATGGAAGTTATAAATATAGAACAGGACAAAAGGATAGAATGAGGCTCTGCTATTGGATTGGACTGGGAGGTGTCCAGTGTGAGCTCATGTGTTTATGCAGAAACGTGTACTGATAATATTCAGATATAGATGTATATAGGCATAAATATAGATTCATATAGTTTTTGATATGGATATATCTATAAATAGATACAGATACATCTGTATTTGCACATATATCCATGTATGTATGTATGCACATACATAAGTATGCATCTAGATATATATGTGTTTGTGTATATAGAGTTAGGTAATTAGTCTAAAACTAGTTAGGTAGTTAGTCTAAAACAATGATTTTCTAGTGTCCACGAACTCAACTTATGCCCAAATCATGGTTGATATGTATCACACTTGCTAACAACAACTAGGACTCCTTGAGAAAAGACCTGATTCTAGGGCTAGAATAGCAAAAGTTCAAAACGAATCCAGAGTATTCATTGTGTCTTATTGTCTGGAATGTATAAAAGTGCTGAAGGAATGAAAGGGACAAGCCTAAAGACAAAGGAACCAGCTTGAAGGGTATTCCCTTCAATACGGGGCAACTGGGCCATGAATAAAGGATTATGACCCATTGAATAAATTAGAAAGCTCTGAGTCCATCATGATATAAAGAAATATTGAGAAAGGAAAGGCCTTCCTCAAAGTAGAAAGGCAAAAAATTAAATAAGAAATTTTTAAAAGATATCATTATTTCAAAAACATTATAATATTTTTTAGACAAGCATCATTATCAATGCTAAAACTAATAGATGAAAGTTTGAAGAATACTATATATATACAGTATTAAAGTATCTCCCCAAAGATAATTATGAATTATAAAAAAAAATAGTAACTCTCCATTAAAGAAAGCTCCCCGGCCCTACCTCAGTCATGTGAATAAAATTAACATCATCAGTGCTCCTATAAATCCCACCAGTTTCCTGACATGACACACTTTTAACAGAGTGTAACATCACTTGCATATTATTGTTGCCAAAACTGCATAATTTAATCCTGAGATAACATTAGAAAATCTAAATGTGTGTATATATGTAGGACATTAAGCTAATTTAAAATATTAACATTTCAGTAATCTAAATAATATATTAATTATTTAACTATTCTCAAAATTTTTCTCTATGTCCAAAATTATTAACAGTTTTTAAAAAGTACTGTTAGAGAAAAAGATGACATTTCAAACTAAAAAGTTTTGATACGCATAGATATACATTTTTTAAGTCTTTTAATCTATCTTTTACTGGTGGGAGCAATAATCTGTCCCTACCTTCTACATTCTGACCAGAAATTGAAGTCCATCAATTATTTTGAACTCACACCTTTCTTGCAATATCTTACTAAATGAAACCAACTATTATATGCTGCTATTATTATTATGATTGCCAACCTTTCCCCTAGAGCTACAGGATTTATGGTTTATGGTCTACTTCATATGTAATATAAGGCAACAATTTTACCCCCAAAAGTGCTGTTTACATGTAATGGATTACCATCTTTCCAACATCAGGTGATAATTTCCATGCTGCTAGCCAAAAGACGTTCATATAACATCACATAGTTTAGATTTTGTTTTGTCAATGGCTCATCACTGATAATATGTGTTAGTCTGGGCTAGTTAACAAAGGAGTCCAGCATTTCCAGTGGTTTAAAAAAGCAAAGTTTTAATTTTGTTGGAAAAAAACATAACTACCACAGTCTCTTTCTGAACATTTAGGGCATTTCTTTCCTTCAATATTATTTCATTGCTCATAATATTGCTATAATGCATTGCTATAATGCTCATAATAGATTCACGTATATCAATCAGCACACTTAACTGAAATTAATTTTATCATCAAGTACTATTCCTTAATTCATTAAAAATAACAAAAAATACAGTTACAATTCCCTATTTACATCATGATAGAAATGTAAGGTTAAATGTTAATAATTTTGATTAGCTGTTATAATTCAACATTATTAATGCAATATTTGATTATACAAAAGACGAGCAGGAGTTTTCTAGTTGAGTGAATTCTAAAATGGTTATATCATACATATAAATCAATCATTAATTTGTACAAATTCAATGAATATGATAAATTTTTTCTTATAATAAACACACTTTTCTTTACCTTAGAAAGCAAAGCTATTGAAACATTTGTAAATATCCATATAAATCGGAATATGTATCTTAATATTACTCATGAGACTTTATACATGAAAGCACTCTAGATATTGCTAATAATTACTTTTACTTATTTGTAAATTATTGTTTGCATTTACATTTGATATATTGAAAATATTGTCTTCCAGTAATGAATTAGTTTTCTAAGGCTGCCATAACAAATATCACAGACAGTGGCTTAAACCAGGGGTCCCCAACCCCCAGGCAGCGGACCGGTAATGGTCTGCGACCTGTGAGGAACTGGGCCGCACAGCAGGAGGTGAACGGTGGGCAAGTGAGCAAAGCTTCATCTGCTGCTCTACATCGCTCCCATTGCCCACATTACTGCCTGAACCACCCCTGCCCGTCTGTGCAAAAATTGTCGTCCATGAAACTGGTTCCTGGTGCCAAAAAGCTTGGGGATCACTGGCTTAAACAACAAAAATGTATTTCTTCACAATCCTGGAGGCTTGAAGTCCAAGAGCAAGACGGTTGGTTTCACTCTGAGGCCTCTCTCCTTGGCTTGTAGATGGCCAACTTCTTCCACTGCCTTCACATGATTTTCCCCTTGTCTATGCCTGTGTCTTAATCTCCTCTTTCTATAAGAGTATTGGTCATATTGGATTAGGGCCCACCCTAATCACCTCATTTTAATATGATTACCTCTTTAAAGGAGTTATTTCCAAACAAAGTCACATTTTCAGGTACTGGAGATCAGGAGCTCACCATATGAATTTTGGGGGAACACAATTCAATCCATAACAAGTAATCATATCAGGTTATGTTATTTTAACTAAAATTAAATTAATGAAATTAGGCAAAGTTACATTGGGATTTTCCTCGTATTAAATAGGTGCCCCAGTATAAGAAATTACTATTAAGTGATGGCCACTACTTTATGGTTTGTAATCTGATATGGGGATTCGTTGTGGGGAAAAGATGTTCCAATGGACATTCATTTTGTCTACACAACCCTCATTCTTCTCTCCTTCTCTGAGTAATATATGGCTGATTTGTATCCTGCTCACTCATATGGTTTTGGGAGTCTATTTGTATCAGTACCTGCTCCACTGGCATGAGGAGTAGGTACATGACACAAGTGCTCCAATTCCCTCTGATATATCAAATAATCCAGTTCTGGGACTAATTTTCTAACAGAGGAAAGAAATAAAAACAGAAAACCACAGAAGAATTCCCTAAAAATTAGTTTAGTGGTAGAGACGGATCCTTTCATCTCTATTTGTGAAGATGTGAGTTGTGATTCCAGAACTTCTGACAACTGTGTCTGTCACAGTTTGGGTTCCCTGGACAAAAACTTTAAGATGGAAATTAGCATAAAAATAAATGTATTAGTTTTTATTTGTTGTTATTTTGTGGCTGCTGTAACAAATTACCATCAACGATATGGCTTTAAAAAACAGAAATTTATTCTCTCATAGTTCAGAATGCTAGAGGTCTTAAAACTAGCTGTAGGTAGGGCTGTGTTCCTTCCAGAGGCAACTCTTAGGGAAAATCACTTCCTTGACTCTTCCAGCTTTTGGTGGCTATTGGCATTCCTTGGCTTGTGGCTGCATCTCTCTCTCTGCTGTCTTCACATCACCTTCCCCACTGTATCTGCCTGGGTCAAAAGTCCCTCTACCTCTCTCTCTTTTTTTCACAGTTTTACTGAGATATAATTGACATATAACATTGTGTAAATTTAAGGTGTACAACATAATTATTGTGAAATGACTACCACAATAAAGTTAGTTAACATATCCCTCACCTCACATAGTGATAGCATTTAAGGTCTACCCAGAAAATCCAGGATAAACTCTTCCTCTCAAGATCTTTAACTTAATTATATTTTTGGCATAGAAAATAATATTTAATATTGCCATATAAGGTAATATTCACAGGGTCCAGTGATTAGGAAGTAAATATACCTTTGAGAGGGAACACTTTTTTAACCTAATGAAGGAAGTAAATTAAGGATCACATATCAAATAAGAGAAGAAAGTAGAATTGGGTAGAGAGAAAGATTGAGATGTGATACCATCTCAGTAAAGATCTCAGTCAAACCTACAAGAACATCTGAACATAAAATAACCCTGCAGAGTTGTTCAAAGGTGGGGCAAAGAAAAAAATAAAAAGTGGGGTAAAGAGATGAGGGCTCTCTAACCCTTGTGAAACAGTATTAAATGTAGCCTTCTCCAGGAAGTGCTTTGGGTGAGTGATTCTCTCTAGCTGAGGCAATTCTCAATAATGACTGAGGACTGTTGGTCAGTGGAACTCCCACCAGCTGGTAGAAAAGTCTCTTTATTTTAAAAGGGGAAAATGCTAGCAGTACATCACAGTGTGCACTGAAATGTAAAATCATATAGAAATGTCTCTGAAAGCCAGAGAGAAACAATGTGAGGACAAATTTGCCAAACCCTAGACCCAAACTCATCTAAACTGATCTAGATCCTTAAAACTGTTCCTTTGATTCTGAAAGCAATTTAAATTTCTTTGCTACAAAATTTTGCTTAGGGTACACATAAAATCAGTTTATTTCATTTGCAACTAAAGAGTCAAAAACACTATAAAAATGTACAAAAACATGTATATTCCTAAGCTAAGCAATAAGAACTCCAGGAAATTTATAACAACTGTTTCATTAATATAGCTATCAGGATAATTTTGGAGATGTTATTTCAATTACTGACTGAAATTGTCTACTTTATAATATTTTCATATTATGTTTACAGGCAATAAAATTCCTCAAGTTTAGCTCAAAAAACACTGTGGTCCTATGCTACTTCAACTCTTTTCCTTGTGTAGAGAGCTTGATAGAAATCCAAATTCTTGATCACCAACTAAGATCTTCTGTATAAGAACATCAAGTGGAGGTTGGGAATCAGTCCTTTAACATGCTTTCCAGGTTATTTTTTTAAAAAAAATTTTAACATCTTTATTGGAGTATAACTGCTTTACATTGTTGTGTTAGTTTCTGCTGTATAACAAAGTGAATCAGCTATACATATACATATATCCCCGTATCTCCTCCCTCTTGAGCCTCCCTCCCACCCTCCCTATCCCACCCCTCTAGGTGGACACAAAGCACCGAGCTGATCTCCCTGTGCTGTGCAGCTGCTTCCCACTAGCTATCTATTTTACATTTGGTAGTGTATATATGTCAATACCACACTCTCACTTCGTCCCAACTTACCCTTCCGCCTCCCCACGTCCTCAAGTCCATTCTTTATGTCTGCGTCTTTATTCCTGTCCTGCCCCTCTGTTCTTCAGAACGTTTTTTTTTTTTTTAGATTCCATATATATGTGTTAGCATATGGTATTTGTTTTTCTCTTTCTGACTTACTTCACTCTGTATGACAGTCTCTAGATGCATCCACGTCACTACAAATGACTCAATTTCGTTTCTTTTTATGGCTGAGTAATATTCCATTGTATATATGTGCCACATTTTCTTTATCCATTTATCTGTTGATGGACACTTAGGTTGCTTCCATGTCCTAGCTATTGTAAATAGTGCTGCAATGAACACTGTGGTACATGACTCTTTTTGAATTATGGTTTTCTCCAGGTATATGCCCAGTAGTGGGATTCCTGGGTCATATGGTAGTTCTGTTTTTAGTTTTTTAAGGAACCTCCTCTCCAGGTTATTTTTGATAGCAATTGGTATTGCAACTTGTTTTTTGTTTGTTTTTATGAGCTTTTAAAAGGCCTGTGGTAGTATCTAACTATGGTTTAACTTGGATTTCCCTAATGACTAATTAGAGATTATTTCATGCCCTTATGTGGTAATAAATTCATCAAATTTTTGCCCATTTTATTGGGCTATTTGTTTTCCTATTATTGAGTTTTAAGAATTTTTAATATACTCTAGGATCAATTTATTTATCATACAGATGATTTGCAAATGTTTTCTCACAATCTCCAGCTTTTCTTTTCACTTTCTTTTTTTTTGAATTTCATTTTATTTATTTTTTTATACAGCAGGCTCTTATTAGTTATCTGTTTTATACATATTAGTGTATATAGGTCAATCCCCATCTCCCAGTTCATCCCACCACCACCACCACCACCACCCCCTGCCCCACTCTTTTCACTTTCTTAACATTGTGTTTTGAAGAACAAGAAGTTCTTAATTTTATTGAAGTCCAATTTACTATTTTCTTTTATGGATCATTCCTTTGGTATTATATTTAAGAAAATTTTCGAAATACAAGGTCAAAAAGATTTCCTCCTACATTTTCTCCTAGAAATTTTACAATTTTACATATGGGTCTCTGATCAATTTTGAGTTACTTTTTTGCTTCTAGTGAGAAGTATTGATTGTGTTTTGTCTTTTAACACATGGATAATCAATTGTTTCATAAATCATATATTCCAAAATCACTTGTGACTTGCTATTGCATGTTTTCTCAAATCAATTGACCACATATAAATGAGTCTAATTATGGGCACATTATTCCTTTTAAAATGTAAAAAAAAATCCTTAGCTCACAAATAGTAAAACAAAAATAGACTGTAATATAAATTAGGCCTACCTACCATACTATAACTGACAAATAAAAATTGTATATATTTAAGTTATATAAGTTGATATTTTGATATACATATATATTGTAATGTAATCACCACAATTAACATATACATCACCATACATTTTCTTTTCTTTTTTCTTCTTTTTGGGAGGAAAGGTGAAAACACTTAAGATCAACCCTTTTAGCAAATTTCTAGACTACAAAACAATATTGCTAAATAAAGTCATATTGCTATACTTTGTTCTCCAGAACTTTATCTTGTGTTACTGGAACTTTGTACTCCTTGACACACATCTCCCCATTTCCCTTTCCCCCTAGGCCCTGACAACTACCTTTCTACTCTCTGCTTCTATGAGTTCAACTATTTTAGACTCCACATATAAGTGAAATCAGTGAAATCATGAAATATTGTCTTTCTGCATCTGGTTTATTTTGTTTAGTATTTAGTATAATGTCCTCTAGGTTCATTTGATGGACATTTAGGTTGTTTCCATATCTTGACTTTTGTGAATAGTGTTGCAATGAACGTGGGAGCGCAGATATCTCTTCAAGATACTGATTAAATTTACTTTGAATATAAGCCCAGAAGAGGAATTACTGTACCAGCAGTTACATTCCTAAGTTTTTGAGGAAAGTCCATACTGTTTTTCCATAATGGCTGTGCCACTTTACAATCCTATCAACTGTGTACAGGGTTTACTTTTCTCCACATTTTTACCAATACTTATTATCTTTTGTCTTTTTTGATAATAGCCATTCTAACAGGTATAAGGTAATATCTCATGTGGTTTGGATTTGTAATTCCCTGATAATTAGTGAAGTTGAGCATGTTTTCATATACATGCTGGCCATTTGTATGTCTTCTTTGGAGAAATGTCTATGCAGGTCTTTTCCTTATTTTTAAGTAGGTTATTTGTTTTTGGTTTTTTGCTATTTAATGGTATGAGTTCTTTATATATTTTGGATATTAACCCTTTATTAGAGACAGTTTGCAAATATTTTTTCCCATTCTGTAAGTTTATCTCATTCTGCCTTTTCACTCTGTTAGTAATTTCCTTTGCTGTGTAGAAGTTTTTACTTTGATGTGGTCCTACTTGTCTATTTTTGCTTTTGTCTCCTGTGCTTTTGGTGTCATGCCCCCAAAAATCATCCCTCAGACCAATGTCAAGAAATCTTTCCGTATATTTTCTTCTGGTAGTTAAATGGCTTCAGGCATTACAATTAAGTCTTTAATACATATTGAGTTGATATCTGTGTATGATGTGAGATAAGAACGAAATTTAGTTCTTCTGCACATGGATACCCAGTTTCCCCAACACCATTTATTAAAGAGACTGTCTTTTCCCCATTGTGTGTTCTTGGAACCCTGTAAAAGATAGTTAACTGTAGGGCTTCCCTGGTGGTGCAGTGGTTGAGAGTCCGCCTGCCAATACTAGGGGACACGGGTTCGTGTCCCGGTCCGGGAAGATCCCACATGACGTGGAGCGGCTGGGCCCGTGAGCCATGGCCGCTGAGCCTGTGCATCCGGAGCCTGTGCTCCGCAACGGGAGAGGCCACAACAGTGAAAGGCCCGCGTACAGAAAAAAAAAAAAAGATAGTTAACTGTAGAGGCTTAGATTTATTTCTGGGCTACCTATTCTGCCCTACTTGTCTATATGTCTGCTTTTATGCCAAGTACCAGCTAGGTACTAATTCCTTGTGATGTAAACTTAGGTGAGGGATTGTGAATGTTTATATACAGTTTCAAATAAATCCCTATAAATATTAAAAACAACTTCAAGTGTCTTTTAACCATGACCTTTTATTAAATATATTATTTTTTCCTTTCCCACTAAAACTACAAATTTAGCCTGACTGACTTTCCTTTTTATTAAAATATGATCCCAGCTGCTACTTTACATTCCCCTAACTACTTGACCACATAATTTTCACTACAGGTCTCAAATTGTTAATCTTCCCCTGACAACACATTGAAGGAAAATGGGGCTACAATGTAAGAGTTTCTAAGCCTCTGTTTTAGAAAACACTTTGATAATATGATTGAACTGCCTAGAAGTAATATACATTTATCATAGTACTTAACTTGTTTTTTATCTCTTGAAATAATGTATATTTTCCTGTCAGAATCACACATTAGATATATCAAGCTATTGATAGAACTAAAAAAATTTCACTAAAAATGAGTATAAGTTTTTTCCTTTGGGAAAAAAGACTGAAATTCATGGAAAATTTGAACAAATAATATAAGCAGGAAAAGTCATTTACTTTTATCTTTTTTATAACCTATAATTAAGTGATATGAACTCTGGATAATCGATTGATTGGGAGGTTACTACAATCAGCATGCTTTAGCTTTTCCTCCTCCTAAATGAATAATCAACACCCTGAAACAATAGCAGATCACTGAAATGATGATTTCAAATATTCTCTTACTGTTAAGATATGTAGTATAACATAAAAACAATGAGCAAAGCATGTAATTGAATTTAAACCTTTTATTTTTTTATTGTATAGAAGTAATTAAATTTGCAACTAAAATAGAAATGGCATGTGTTTCTCATATCATTCTCACGCAAATTGTAGATTTTCCTCTGAAATTAAGCTATTCTCTATAACATTCCTTGAATATAGGCAGTTGTTATTCGTTTAATATTTATATTGATACATATGATTAGGATTTTCATCTTTTAGTTTTGAGATATTCTGGCTTTATTTTGCTTAATTCTATATAGTTTAGGAAGCTTAACATAATTTTATGTGGGTAATCAGCTAAGTTGTTGAAACCACTGAGCTAATAAGGCCAAGTTTAGGTTCATTCAGAAACTGCAGTCTCTGACCCACATGAAAATATATTCTTCATGCACAAAGGTAAGGTACAGTGGAGTGTGTACATATTTTCAAAATTCATGGTGATTGTCAGAAAAATAATTACAGCTACATTTTTAATGAAAATGAGCAAAAAGTCACTTTTAAAGACTAAGACCATAATCACAACCAATTGTGGCACTCTGTATGTTACTGTAATATAAAATGATAGCTAATTGAAGATTTTTCCCCTTCAGTATTTTATTTTTCCTCATTGCAAATAGATTGTATGGCATTTTCTGCCACTTTTAGTAGAGAGTTGTGCAGTTAGGACAAATGTAGAAGGTTTTATTGTTTTCCTAAAGCTCACTATAGGAAATCTTATCGAAGAGATTCAATTCAATTCATTTCAGGAGGTTGGAGAAGAATTTGTGGTGTAAGGTGAGACCAAAATATCTAAAACAGAAACTGATGGTTGACTACATAAGAGATAGGAAGAACAGGTGCAAGGCTTATTGGAAGAATCCCAATAGATTTTTTTAAATGTGGTGAGGAGGCTACATGAGACACCATGGAAGACTGGATTCTGTGCACTTGGCTTTCTGAGTCTTCACACTCATTTCCTTTCACCTTGCCAAACATGAGAGCAACAAAACCGAAAAATGTCTAGTCTCTTGGCTTCTAGAACATACATCTAAGTAACAGGCATGTAGGACTTGAGTCAGAAGACCTTCATTTCATTTAAAAAACTATACCAAATACCTAGCATGTGTTACAGCAATAAGAAAAATGGACAAAAATGTCTTCTATAGTCCTAAAGGGCTGGGACAGAAAATAAACCAATCAGTAAACTATGTAGTATATTAGAAGATGGTAAATCCAGTGAAGAAAAAAGTTAAAAGAGTAAAAAGTGTTAGGGAGCATGGTGGTGGGGAATCAGCATTTTAGCAGATTGATAAGAGAAAGTTTCTCTAAGAGGATATGTGAGCAAAGACTTGAAATAGGTGAGCTAGGCAGTCATGGGGCTCTCTCTAGGAAAAGATGTCTCTAGGTAGAGAGAACCTCAACTGCAAAGTCACTTCAGCAGGGTCTTCCCTGGTAGATTCGAGGAATATATATGAGGACTACATGTCAGGACCTGAGTAAGCAAGGGGAGAATGATAAAAGGTAAGGTTGCACAGGTAATGGACTGTCCATTTGTCTGGAGACTTTTTGCCTTTCTAACAGATTCTGCTGCAAACCTTAGGAAGAATGATGGCTGTAATGACTGAAACTGAATTGCAAACCAGACTAGAAGAAAGGATAATTGAAATCTTATTGAATTTAATTTGGACATCTAAGCTGTGGAATCTAAGACGGGGAAATCTAAGTTTTGGAAAAAATATTATAATTATTGTTAATGTACAGTGCACATGCCTTCCTGCTGGTGATACCCTTGCACATCCTTCCTAAGAAGTATATAAATCACTAATTAGGTGTTTTTCATTTTTTATGTTTTAAAATATATTTATGTATTAAACAACATATAAAATTTTTCAATTTTTTAATCTTTATGTATGTTCTATATGATTTTAATTCTACTTTCTGTATGTGTAACTCTTTTATATTGATATATGCACCTATAAGTTATTCATTTTCATTTTGCCCTATGATTCCATTTTCTGAACATACCACAGCTTACCTATACCCCTGTTGAGGGCATTTAGGTTATTTCCAGTTTTTCTCCAATATAAATGATGTTGATGTGGACTTTTTGCATTTTAAAATTATCTCCTTATTCACATGTGCAAGAATTTCTCTATGGTATGTATTTATCTAAGAGTGTAATTGTTCAGTCAAAGGGGCCAAGACAGATCTACAGTTTCCTTAACTGTTCTGGGCATAGTAGAAATATTATCATTCCTGGCCCTTTCCCACAAAATGCCTAACAGATCTTCAATAAGTCATCTTAGAAACCAAAATAACACTCTCTCCCACACTTCTACACCTTTGGCAATAATTGGTATTTTATTTTATTTCTTTAAATTGTCTTACATTTTAAAGATGCCAGATTCCTACTTAATGAATGTATGTTGTATTTTATCTGAAAAATTTTGATGTCTATATTAGTGTAATTCCCCCAATATCTGATTGGCTCCACAACATATGGGGAACACAAAATTTTGCTGTTTTGAAATATTTCTCAGGCAATTCTAAATAGAGTATCCCTTTGAAGAACTTCTGGTTGATCAATTTATATCTCCTCTGCTAATCATTTGGCAGATCTTGTGGTGTCATTGGGCTTTATCATTTCTCTTTTCTCCACTTTTAAATTATCTGTGTTCAGGTTCACCTATTTTATCAAACCACTTGTATATATGCAACATCAAATTTTAGCCAAATGTCACTCCTTTAATAGATCATGTGATTTTTATAGAGAGGAAATTTCTTCCATCTTTGTTTTATATATTAGTTCTAGTAGTAATTGTTAATTTTATATGTCAAATAAAATCTAAAGTATTTTACCAGTTAATTTTCTTTTCCTTGAAGTTAGATCAGAAGAAATATAATAAATCTACATTCAGATTATTGAGGATGGTAGAAGAGTCTAATTGGTCTAAAATAGCTTTCTGAGATTTGTGAGATATATGAAGGAAATGATATTTCGAAAGCAATTTAAATATTCTAGACTAAAACTGACTTAGAGAAATTTGTGATGGTCTAAACAGGATGGGATGTATTTTACATATTGCAGTGTTTCTTAGAAGGTTCAAAATCCAGAAAGTTTAAATTTACTTAGCAAAGAAAAGTTAACTTCAATATATCTGAGGCGCTTATCTGAGAAATAGGAGGAAAAGATCAAGTAATACATAGATCTGAAGAACTTGGTTAAATCACATTATAGGATCAATAAATAGAAGAAATTACTTTCAAAATGAGTTAGTAGAATTGAGATCCTTAAAGTTTTAAACTTGCTTTGCTTCTAATAAGTATGTAAAAAAATCAATTTCAATGAATAAAGAGAATGCATCCTAATAACACCTTCCAGAAAATCCTTATCACTATATCAAGAATTGTTCCAATTTTAAATGCAATGTAGTGATAGCAACTGAGATAAATAATCTATTGTGGAAATGTCAATGGATATTTACAGCCAAGTATTAGAATGCCTGTGTAGACTTCTGGTTTTAGATACTCAATGTTACTGTAGTCAATTGATTATAGTGGGAGTTATCTATTGAATAGGGTATGCATATTTCATGCCATAATTTTCTTCCCTGGGTATTAAGTGTGAGGCTTTGCCTGAACATAAATTACAATCATTACTGTAAAGACTCTAGATGGTTTTGAGACCAAGTGAAAAACAAAAGAGCCCACTTTCTTAATATAAATTAAGACCTAACTGGGTAATCATCAATTCTCAGTAAATAGTTATTTTCGTAATAAATAACAAATATCAGGGCAACAGACACAATCAACAGTATCAGTAATTAAATTTCATTTAAAAAGTCTAGGGTTTTATTTTCTCTCATTTTGTTAAGATAGCTAAGTTTATTTTTGACATACATTTAACTAGCCATATATTAACTAGCCATAAGGATATGAGTTATATATTATATTTTCCTGTTTATAAAGCCTTTCAAATATTTTTGAATCTGAACTTTTAAATAAGAAAATATTGATATTTGTGAAGATAATGCATTAATGCTTATTTATTGCTATTTTAAATACCAGTTTCATAAAACACATTGTAGGCACAAATTATCAACTAATTCTTCAAAAGTTTTTCACATTTTACATGAGACCTGATATAGGAAAACTGTAAAAGAAAGAAACTTTTTTCCACAAGTAATATTATCAAAAATGGAAACTAGAAAACTTCCTCAAAAGCTCTGTACAGTTCTATATAAAAATCTATTTTGTTCTTCTTTTCAACAATACTATTTATTTAATATTTGTATTAGCTTCCTATTGATGCTTTAACAGATTATCATAAATTTAGGGGCTTAAAATAACACAAATTTATGATCTTACAGTTCTTGAGGTCAGAAGTCAGAGAGGAATCTTATGGGGCTAAAATCAAGATGCTAGCAGGGCTGCGTTCTTTCTAGAGGTTCTACTGGAGAGTGTGTTCCTTGTCTTTTTCAGGTTTTAGAGGCTGCTTATATCCTTTGACTCATGGCCTTTCCTCCATCTTCAGTCTTTCATTCCAAACTCTGCTTCCTTAGGCATAGCTCCTTTTTCTGACTCTGACAATCCTGTTTTCCTCTTACAAAGACCACTGTGATTACAGTGGGTTCACTCAGGTAATTCAGGATAATTTCCCCATAATCCTTAACTAAATCATATTTGCAAAATCTTTTTTGGCATATAAGGTAACATGGTCAGTCTCTGGAGATTAGGTCATATGCATTTTAGGGGGGCTATTATTCTGTCTACTACAGTCTGAGGTCACTTCAGCATTTTCATGGCAATGAGCAGTGTGTATGTATGTGTGTGTGTGTATGAGGCAGAAACAGTACATCACATCTGCCTTTGAATAACTCAGTAAGCATTCCATTGAGTCAATAGGTATATGATTATCCATAATCACAGAAAAGGATTGTTTCCTCAAAGAATGAAATGCCTATTTTGTCATATGTTGCAAAAATGAGACTGACAATTAAGTAGTACTTTATTCTTCAGTTTAATATACATGGATATTTTTAGTGTTTTGTGGCTATGTTTTTTTTATTTTGTTCATTTTAAGGAGTGAATTTTCTATAGTTTTATTAGAACAAAGAAAACATTTGAAGACATTGCCTCTTTAATATTTATATTTAGGGACAAACAATTATTTCTAAAGTAGTATGGCTTTTACCTTCAAAACTAGAATTTTCTTGGTTTGAATTTTTGTTCTCTTTTTCTATTCTGTAACGTAAATGATCCAGTTTTGGAAAATACTAAAGGGCTCTAATTTTGAAACTGATCCCTTAATTTTATTTTTCCCCAAATCTTTACAATCACTTAAAATATCCTGCAAAACAAACTTTGAGAGTATTATTAGTCTCTGTTCTTTTGAGCTATACCAGTTTTTTCTCAAAAAAGTGCTTTCAGGAAGATTTGAGAACTCTTAAGGAGGTGGATTTCCAAACCAGCCTTACTCAGTGGTTGTTTATACTGTGATTTTTAAAAATGAGGAAAACAGACCTCATTAAGCTCTTCAAGTATACTGTATTTTGCCTTCAGGCTACTTTTCAGTTCAACATAAGTTTTCCATTCATATTTCCAAATTTGAGTGCCCTAGAAGGAGTGTTTTCCTTTATTTTGTTACAGATGGACCTATGAGTTTTTTCTTTGATGACTGATCATCTACATCTTAAATAATAATTTTGTTTCAATTGCAATTCTGATGAAATTAGTTTTGCAGCAATTTAGTTGATGGTGTCTGCTTTATTTTCTTCTTTCATTCAAATTTGTGTCCATTGGGCTTCCCTAGTGGTGCAGTGGTTGAGAGTCTGCCTGCCGATGCAGGGGACACGGGTTCATGCCCTGGTCCGGGAAGATCCCACATGCCGCGGAGCGGCTGGGCCTGTGAACCATGGCCGCTGAGCCTGTGCATCCGGAGCCTGTGCTCTGCAATGGGAGAGGCCACAACAGTGAGAGGCCCACGTACTGCAAAAACAAAAACAAAAACAAATTTGTGTCCACTGAATTTGACAACAAAAGAGAAATCTCAGTGCTTTGATAGAGAAATAGCAAAAGATTATAACAAGTAAGGCAAGACTTGCATTTTATGGTTAGAAGATCTACTTGCAAAATAATATTGATAGTTCTTTCAAGAATATGGGCTGTGGAAGGAGAACAAGAGGGAAGTTATGGAGAAGTGGTAAGGGGCAGTGTGGGGAAGCTGTGTTTCTTTGGTTGGTTGGTTGACATTAATTTAGTTTAGTTTGCCATTTACACTTTGCTTGTTTCATATTGTTTCATTGTAATTTGGGGTGAGAAAGATATAAATCACATTCAAATTCAGATTAGTGACAAACCAGATGAATTAACTATTCTTAAATATACCTGTAGAAATGAATAAAAAATCAAACATGTAAGTTCAGAAAAGAGCCATTATTATTGTTTACTATTAACATCACTTGAAAAGTGGATTCAGCAAGTTTCCTAAGGAGATTAGAGGAGACAGGGAAGAATGTTACAAGAAATTAAATCAACTGAAATCCATATTTCTGTCACAACCCTAAAATAAGGGGGCAGCAGTGCAAGAAACTGCCCAGGAGAATCATAGCCCCATTGAAGTTGGGAGTCTTTGAAACCTTGTGTGAATGCTAGCCTATAGCAAGTATTTATTTAGAAGTCCAGTTGGCCTCCCAGAAGCTAGGGAGATACTTCTTCCCCTACAGAACCAGCAAATCAACATGGGCCAATTAATATTTGTAAATGCTAAATACACAGAAAATAATGTATTTACCATCATATTTGATCCACCAAATGAAAAGCTTTGTTAATTAGTTCTAATCAGTAATAACGTGACCAACCATCCAGCTTTGCCCAGGACAGTCCCAGTTTGAAGACTGAAAGTCATGTGTCCCAGGAAACCCCTTCTGGATGGTTGCTCACTCTAATTTTATATATATGTATATACATACATATATATAAAATATATAAATTCAGCTTAAATTTTCAATCATACTGATAATCTCTGAAGTCCCCAGTTTATATTATCTCAAATATCACAGATAATTGCTTGAGATTACCAATACCTTACCCTAGGCCCCAGTCTCTGAAACACACTTGTGTTGTTGTCACTTTTGTCCAAGAGAATAAATAATGAATTTCCTTGGCATTTGATTACATACAGAGATATAATATTTATATCTCATAGGGGCATTGTTAGAGTAAAAACCAATACAAAAACAAAAAAAAGGGGGAGAGAGTGCGAGAGGCTGGAAGCTGCTTTATCAGCAAGACTCTATGTACCATGACCAAGAACACTGATTTTGAGAATGAAACATTTTTTTCCAAGCATTTTCCTTTTGTGGCAGCATCACCCTGATTCATACTGCTGTCATGGCCGAAGAAAGTGACCTGAAGGCACATTTGTGATTCATTGACTGTGCTAATTTGGAACTTCTTTGCCTGATATGCAGTAATGATATATAGTTACAGTGACTTGGAGTTCCTTAGAGATCCCACTGTAGAAAAATGGATATCATTTGAATATTGGATGCACTCATCCAATTTCTCTATTGTTCATTAAGCAGCACTGGTGGTGAGTTATGGGGGGGAAAATCTATAAATATTAATATCTTATGTCATTACAAGTAGTAGTTTCCAGCTTATTATTTTCAAATATTTTCTAGAACTGGAATTCTAATAAAGTTAAAAAATTCTTCGACTGTAAAAGTGTATTGGAAAAAATAAATTAAGCCAAATGATTATCACTAGGGACAACAGAAGTTGCTTTACAATTAATTCCATTTTTAGCCTTTGTTTCAATTAACACCTTGCTGAATGTCATCATAGTATAGTAATAATACCATAACAACTTTGGAGTCAGAGAGACACAAATTCAAGAACTGACTCCAATTCAATGGTTTGGTTATTTTAGGCAATTATATTATTTCCCTAAGCCTCAGTTTCCTTAATTGTAAAATGTAGACAGCTATCCTTAGAATTTACATTGAAGATTAAGTGATAATATATATCAGGCACAAAGCATGCAGTGTGTGCTCATACTTTGCCCTTCAAATCTGTTCAAAACTCACTGACCAAAAGGGGAGTGATCTTTCATCATCTGCTTATTCAATATGTGAATTTTCTGAGGTTGTCTGATCTCTTTGGCTTAGGTGGAAAAAGAAATTGTTTCCTCCCTTAACACATGGGGCAAAAGAGGGAGATCATAGGTGGAAGAAAGCAGGGTGGTGGAAGTCCTATTCCATTAGATAGCAGATGCCTGTCCTACCCAGTCATAACTATCTTTCTGACTCAAAGATGCAGATCCTTAGAGATGGAATAAATGGGGTTGTATTATTTTATCAAAACTTTTCCCTAGTTTTTCTGTATTATCATTTAATGAATTATTGTGTATGCAATGTACACAAATATATTGCAAAGTCAAGCATATCACACTACAGTATAGCTATGGTATAATATAATACCTGCTCTTGAAGAGTAGCAACTGCTGTTTACTGACTTCTTAGTATCTGCAAACAGATTTAGAATCTCTCCCAAATCCTGAACAATAGTCTCCCAAATCCCAAAAAATATTAGACTGATTACAATGTATTCAACCTGTTCTAATTTTTATAAAGGTACAACACAATCTTTATAGCTTAATTTAAATATTTGTGTGATGGAGATAAGATTACAAGACTGTGAGATTAAATGAAATATCGCTTTAAAAAATCATAGGAGAGTCTTGGTATCGAGTACTGTTTATTCAATTGTGACCTTACTAACAGTAATATAATCTATATTCATTTTAATTTTCACTATTTCTTGATTCATAATTTTGTAAAAAATCATTAAATATAATAATCTCTCCCCTAGGATTATTTAAAATGAAATTATTTACTCTAGATGACTTATATCCATGTAGTGGTTAAATGTAGTGATACATTCCAATCCAGACCTCAATATTAAACTTTCTGCTTTCTATCTTCATTGCTATAAGACATTCTTGATTTCTGGAGCACTTAAGTTTTTCTATGTCTTTCTCATTCTTGTCAGACAGATCATGATTTCACAAACTACCTCATAGAGTAAATAGACCTTCTAGATGGATCAAAGCAGTTATATTAGAAACCTCTAATTTTCTCCAAGTTCTTCCCTATATGACTTACTCAAAGGGAACATAGGCTTGGGCTCTGTCTAACCAAACTGACATGTGTCTCCACATCTAGGTCAGGAACTCCCATCTTTATTTTTTGTACATTTCATTTCACCTTACTTTTCAGTGCCAGCTGCTGTGAAAAAATCTTGAGACATTTCACACAGGTATAATTGGACCCACTGTGCACTCATAATAAGAATTTCAGAAATAAAAATCAATACTGGAAGAAAACTATAGATCAACATAGAAAAATCCCCATTTGTGCCCTTTATCCATACATTGTAGCCTTTTCAACTTCCACATCAGCTGGCCATTAAAAAATCAAAAGTCCTCAAGCAGCAGAAGCATATTTTTATATTGATTCCCTATCTTTTACAGAGTTATATCTCCCATTTTAATACTGATTTATAAGATTGAAATTTCCTTCCCTCCCTTGGCATTCCTTTTTCTCTTTGCCTTAGACTTTGCTTTTTTCTGGCTCTTCCCATCTCCTTGGTTTCTCTTTTAAAGCATGGACAAATGTTTAATATAAGAAATGTAAATATTGATTACATTCTTTTAAAATTCTATGAATATATTTTATAATCCCATGCTTTCAAGTGGAAAAGTCATCACCTGGTTGTAACTATCTCGGCTGTAGGACACAGAGATGACTCATATCTAAAGTGACATCTGGGGGAGGAAGGGAGGACATTGATGGGAAGTACTCATGCAGCACATCAGACACAGCCTGAAACCATGATGGCAGCTGGTCCACCACAGCTAATGCCCAGAGACACATCAAGAGCCTATATGGACCCTGACTGCCCTACAGTGTGCATCCGCAACAGGGATGGAGAGGCAGAGGCTGGGGTGAATGGTCAATTGTGAGGGACAAAAAAGACTCAGACCCAAGGCTGTAACTGAGCAGGGCAAGGGCAACAATTTCTGGTGCCTGTGCAGGCAGTGCATAGGAGGCAGCTTGGACATCTGTCTGCAGCCAAACCACTGCAGCCCATGCTCCATCATGAGTTGAGAGCCTGTACATGCCCCACTTGCTTCAGCATTGCTCCCCTCTGGGGCAAGGATATCAGTGCTGGGAGGGAGGAAAGCACACTTAAAGAGAATGGAGTCAGCTTGGGGCTCCTGCCCCAACAACTTGGAATCCAACCCCACTTCCACATAGGGTGATGATGGCCACTGAGCAGCACACTCAGCTCTAACCCTAGCTCCTCTATCTCCAGCCCCACCTTCTACCAAGGTGATAGCTGCCAGTAAACCCTGAGGAAAGATGTGACTTGCATCCATATCAAATCTAGCTCTCTAACCGAAGACATTGGGCACAAGCAATCTGTATAGGGATGCTCCCACATAAGGACACCCTTTCAACATAGCAATAGGTAACTATTTCACCTCAGTTTGTAGAGATAGAGAAAGTTAAGCCAAATGAAAAGACAGAGGAACTGGTCTCAACTGAAAGAGCAATAGAAAGCCCCCTAAGTGGGGGGAGGGATAAATTGGAAGGTCACACTACTATATATAAAATAGATAACTAATAAGGACCTACTGTATAGCACAAAGAACTCTACTCAGTACTCTATAATGGCCTATATGGGAAAAGAATCTAAAACAAAAAAAGAATGGATATATGTATATGTATAACTGATTCACTTTGCTGTACACCTGAAACTAACACAACATTGTAAATCAAGTATGCTCCAATAAAATTATTTTAAAAACTTAAAAAAGATAAATCATGAAACAGAATAAACAATTTAAGGATAAAAAATTTAAAACATTAGTAATCAGAATGCTAATTGAATTAGTGAAAAGAGTAAATGAACATAGTGAGAATTTTAACAGGGAAGTAGAAAATATAAAAAAGACCCAGTTAGAAATGAAGAATTCAGTAGCTGAAATAAAAAACAAAAACACACTGGTTGGAATGAATAGCAGACTAAGTGACACAGAAGAATGCATATGTGATCTGGAATATAGAATAATGGAAATGACCCAATCAGAACAGCAGAAAGAAAAACAAATTTTAAAAATGAGAGCAGTTTGAAAGATCCAGGATAACATTAAAAGTACCAACATTTGGGCTTCCCTGGTGGCGCGGTGGTTGCGAGTCCGCCTGCCGATGCAGGGGACATGGGTTCGTGCCACGGTCTGGGAAGATCCCACATGCCGCGGAGTGGCTGGGCCCGTGAGCCATGGCCGCTGAGCCTGCGCGTCCGGAGCCTGTGCTCCGCAACAGGAGAGGCCGTGGCAGGGAGAGGCCCGCGTACCGCAAAAAAAAAAAAAAGTACCAACATTTGCATTATAAGGGTCTCAGAAGGAGAAGAGAGAGAGAAAGGGATTGAAAATATATTTGATAAAGTATGGCTGAAAACTTCCCAAACCTGAAGAAGGAAACAGATATTCAGGTACAGGAAGCACAAGGGGTTCTAAATAAGATGAACCCTAACAGACCACATCAAGACATATTATAATTATGGGAAGGGTTTGGAGTTTGGGATTAGCAGATGTAAACTGTTATATATAGGATGGATAAACAGCAAGGTTCTACTGTATAGCACAGGGAACTATATTCAATATCCTGTGATAAAATGGAAAATAAGATGAAAAGTATGTATATATGTATAATTGAGTCACTTTGCTGTACAACAGAAATTAAACATAGCATTGTAAATCAATTATATTTCAATAAAATTTTTAAAAAGACATAATTAAAATGGCAAAAGTTAAAGAGAGGTTTAAATGGATCAAGAGAAAAACAGAGTCATATACAAGGTAACTCCCATAAGATTATCAGCTGACTTTTCTGCAGAAACTTTGCAGACAAGAAGGGTGTGGCATGATATATTCAAAGTGCTGAAAGGGAAAAACCTGCAACCTAGAATACTGTACCAAACAAGATTATTATTTAGAACTGCAGGAGAGATAAAGAACTTCCCAGACAAGCGAAAACTGAAAGAGTTCATCAGTACTAACCCTACCCTAAAAGAAATGTTAAAGGGTATCCTCTAATTGGAAAAGAAGTAAGACTCTATAGGAAAATGAAAATCCTACTATGGTAGCAATACTCATATCAGATAAAATAGACTTTAAAACAAGGCTATAACTAAAGACAAAGAAGAAATTATATAATGATAAAGAGATAAATACAAGAAGAGGATTCACAACAACTAGTATATATGCATCCAGTACAAGAGCACCTAAATATAAAAAGCAAACATTAACAAACATAAAAGGAGAAATTGACAATAAGACAGTAATAGTGGGGGATTTTAACAACTCACATACATCAGTAGATCTTCCAGACTGAAAATCAATGAGGCAGCAGGGGTCTTAAATGACACAACAGACAAATTAGATTTAATATATATTTACAAGACATTTCATCCCAAAATAGCAGACTATTCATTCTTTTCAAATAAGCATGGACCGTTCTCCAGGATAGATCACATGCTAAGCCACAAAACAAATCTCAACCAATTTAAGAGTATAGAAATTATATCAAGCATTTTTTTTTGACCATAACAATATGAAACTAGAAATCAGTTACAGGATGAAGATTGGGAAAAGCATATACACATGGAGACTAAACAAAATGCTACTAAAAAAACCAATGGGTGAATGAAGAAATCAAAGGGAAAATCAGGAAATACCTTGAGACACATGAAAATGGAAACACAACTTTCCATAATCTATGGGATGCAGCAAAAGCAGTTCTAAGAGGGAAGTTTATAGTAATACAGCATACCTCAAGAAACAAGACAAATTTCCAATAAACAACCTAACATACCACCTAAAATAATTAGAAGAAGAAGAACAAATAAAGCCCAAAGTCAGAAGAAGGAAGGAAAGAAAATGATTAGAGAGGAAATAATAAAATAGTGACCAAAAATGATAGAAAACATCAGTGAAATCAAGAGCCTTTGTTTTTTTTTTAATAAACAAAATTGATAAACCTAGCCAGCCTCACCAAGAAGAAAAGAGAGAGGACCCAAATAAACAAAATAAGAAATAAAAGAGGAGAAATAACCACCAACATCACAGAGATGCAAAAATCATAAAAGAATACTGCAAACAGTTATATGCCAACAAATTGGACAAACTAAAAGAAACGGACAAATTTCTAGACACATACAACCTGCCAAGACTGAATCCAGAAGAAACAGATAATTTGAACAGACTGATCACTAATAATGAAATTGAATTTGCAATCAAATAACTCCCAACAAACAAAAGTCCAAAACCAGACCACTTCACAGGGAAATTCTACCAAACATTTAAAGAGTTAATATCTCTCCTTCTCAAGCTATTTCAGAACATTGAAAAGGATGGAAAACTCCGAAATTCATTCATGAGGCCACCGTTATCCTGATACCAAAACCACAAAACGCTACAAAAAAAAGAAAATTATAGGCAAATATCTTTAATAAATATAGATACAAAATCCTCAACAAAATATTAGCAAACTGATTCCGACAATATATAGAAAGGATCATACATCATGATCAAGTGGGATTTATTCCAGAGATGCAAAGATGGTTTGATATTCACAAATCAACCAATGTGATATACCACATTAACAAAGGGAAGGATAAAAATTACATGATCATCTCAATAGATGTAGAAAAAGAATTTGTGAAAATTCAACATCCATTCATTATAAAAACTTTCATCAAAGTGGGTATAAAGGGAACATATCTCAACATAATGAAGGACATTTATGACAAACCCACAGATAATATCACACAAAATGGTGAAAAGTTGAAAGTCTTCCTCTAAATTCAGAAACAAGAGAAAGATGCCCACGCTCACCACTTCTATTTAACATGGTAATGAAAGTCCTAGCCACAGCAATCAGACAAGAAAAGTAAATACATGCATTCAAATTGGAAGAGAAAAGAAAACCTTTCACTATTTAGAAATGACATGATACTACATATAGAAAAACCTAAAGTCTCCACCAAAAAACTGTTAGAACTAATAAACGAATTCAGCTAGGCTGCAGGATACAAGATTAATATACAGAAATCTGTTGCACTTCTATACACTAATAAATATCAGAAAGTAAAAGTAAAAAACAATCCCATTTAGGGCTTTCTTGGTGGTGCAGTGGTTGGGAGTCTGCCTGCCGATGTGGGGGATGTGGGTTCATGCCCCGGTCCGGTGGGATTCCACATGCCATGAAGCAGCTGGGCCCGTGAGCCATGGCTGCTGGGCATGTGTGTCTGGAGCCTGTGCTCTGCAGTGGGAGAGGCCATAGCAGTGAGAAGCCTGCATACCACACACAAAAAATCCCATTTAAAATCACATCAAAATGAATAAAATACCCAGCAACAAATCCAACTAAGGAGGTAAAAGGCTTATCCTTGAAAAATGATAACTTGAAAACAACACAGACAGAACACTCTTTGAAATATATCAAAGCAATATTTTTTTGGATCTGTCTCCTAAGGCACAAGAAATAAAAGCAAAAATAAACAAATGGGACCTAGTTAAACTTAGAAACTTTTGCACAGCAGAGGAAACCATCAAGAAAATGAAAAGAGTGGGAGAAAACTTTGTAAATGATATGACCAATAAGAGGTTAATATCCAAATATATAAACAGCTCTTACAACTCAATATCAAAAGAACAACCCAATTAAAAAATTGGCAGAAGACTTGAATAGACATTTTGCAAAGTAGGCATACGGATAGCTAACAAGCACATGAAAAGATGCTCAACACTGCTAATTATTATAGAAATGCAAATCAAAACAATGAGATATAACCTCACAGAATGGCTATAATCAAAAAGACTACAAATAATGAAAGCTGACTAGGATATGGAGAAAATGGAACACTTGTACATGGTTAGTGGGAATGCAAATTGCTGCAGACACTATGGAAATCAGAATGGAGGTTCCTCAAAAAACTAAAAATGGAAATACCATATGACCCAGCAATTCCACTCCTGGGTATATATCCAAAAAAATAAAATAAAAACCCCCAAAACACTATAGTGTTTGAAAAGATACATGCATCCAAATGTTATAGCAGTATTATTTACAATACTCAAGATATGGAAGCAGCCCAACTTTCCATAGACAGATGAATGGATAAAGAAGATGTGGTATATATATATATATATATATATACACACACACACACAATGGAGTATTAGAAGAAAGAATCAAAAGAATGAACTTCTGCCATTTGCAACATTGTGGGTGGACCTATAGAGTATTATGCTTAGTGAAATAAGTCAGACAGAGAAAGACAAATACTGTATGTTATCACTTTCTTGTGGAATCTAAAAATAAAACAAATGAATGTATATAGCAAAACAGAAACAGACTCACAGATATAGAAAAACTAGTGGATGCCAGTGGGGAGGGGGTAGGAGGAAGGGACAAGATAGGGTATGAGATTAAGAGATACAGACTACTATGTACATAATAGTTAAGCAACAAAGATATATTTGACAGCACAGGGAATTATAGTCATTATGTTGTAACAACTTTAAATAGATTATAATCTATAAAAATAGTGAACCTCTATGTTATACACCTGAAACTAATTTAATATTGTAAATCAACTATACTTCAATAAAATAAAGAAATGAAACAACCCAAATGTCAATCAACCCAGAAAAATGAAATTATTCTTATGATGGTGATAATATTACTGGATCATATTTATTCTGCATTTAATACTTTTTATTAGGCAGCAGTTTGAGTGTTTTTTTATTTACTGTCTCATTTATTGTCCCTAGAGCAATTATATGAAGCATGTAGACACTAAAATTCTCTCTGTGTATATACTGATATTCATATGGTATGATATATGGGTTTTTTTGGTTTTTCTGTGGTTTTTTTTGTGGTACGTGGGCCTCTCACTGATGTAGCCTCTTCCGTTGCGGAGCACAGGCTCCGGACGTGCAAGCTCAGCGGCCGTGGCTCACGGGCTTATCCGCTCCGCGGCATGTGGGATCTTCCCGGACCGGGGCAGGAACCCGCTTCCCCTGCATCGGCAGGTGGACTCTCAACGACTGCACCACCAGGGAAGCCAGATATATGTTTTTAATGGGAAATAGAGAGTTAGAGGAAAAATATATTAGAGTTTGAATGAACTTATACAAATCTGTATCCTGGTATTTCCATGAATGTTGATATCTTCATGACTATTTACCAAAATATTAAAGGTTGCTATTTCTAGGTGGTAAGATTTCTTTTCACACTGTTATATTCTTATTGGGAAATACCTTTTTCTAAAAATATTGTGTTGCAATAGTAGCTCTTCTGAGTTCCTATTTTTTTTTTATAACTTCCATGTTTTGCCTTAGATCTTTGTTAAAAATTGATCTTTTTAATGTTGTTTATTAGGTTAATTTCTCTTATCAGTAAGCTATGATATCTTATTAATCTGCACTAAAATTAGAGCTCCAATCTTACTCTTTGGCTTGATAACTTTTCTCTAAAGTATACTTAAATAAAATTTAACATATGAGCATTTAAAAATGAATATTTCATATAAGTAAGGATTATTAAACAATAAAGATGTAGTAAGAAAATTAGAACATGTGCCTGATTATTTATTCAGTATCATTCCAAGAAGAGTTATTCAATAATAAAAATAGGAATATTGAGATTCAGCAATGTGATTATTACAATATCCACGAATAACTCTTCTCAATTTTCTTTTTATTTTTGTTTCTCATAGAAGCAATTTAGGCAAGAGCCAAATTTAACATTAACTTTTCCAAAAAATAACAGCATAGCAGAAAATATTGCATAATTTTCTGTATTTTAAGCATCTGAAGTTTGGAATTTGCACTGGAGTATATTTATCATTGTCACTACATGAGACTACAATTAATTAGAACATTTTAGTTTCGTTAAAGCAGTATGAACTCGAGGGAAAATGTATGCTTTAGTTGGGGTATATTGGGAGTTGACTTCAATTCTGAAATTGCTTCTATTCTTTTATTGTGTGGCATTTTATTTCATAAATAAAATTGAAAAACCTATGAGAAGGTGATTCTTCAAGATGTTTTCTATATAAATATATAAATTTACTATTTATATAATAAAAACTTATTTATATGTTATACACATTGATCACACTGTTAAAAATCCACTAAAACAAAAAACCTGTGGTCAGGCTGCATCCCACCACTTGCCACCATCAGTGCCAGGAAACCTGAGTAAAGCAAGATCATTTCTCAATTGACATTTCCGGTCCTTGCCTCTATTCCCAGCTCAAGTCAGTCATTTTTACTTGTACCTTGACTCTTTGGTCATTTTTCAAGCATGTTAAATTTAACATGGCTAATGCTAAATTACATTTCTGTCCCCTAAACTAGCTTTTCCTACAATGTTTCTGTTCTTCCATATTCCTGTTTATCCAACATGGTTAGTTATTTTTGATACCTTCCTTCCTTCCTCACATCCAATCTATTGTCAAGCTTTGTGCAGTCTTCACTTATATCTTTCATTTATATGCTTTCACTTTTCATTTGTACTGTTTATATCATAGTCTAGGTACTCATGAATTCCTGGAATACCAACAAAGTCTTCTAATGCATCACCCCAGCTCTGCTTTTTTCCCCCCTCCTCCAGTCTGTCCTGTATACCAGCATCAGACTGATATTCCAGGAACTCTGCTTTGATCATAACGTTTCCCATTGTCTTCCAAGGCATCTTCACTGACTTGGAGATAAAGTGCAAACCACTGAGTTAGCATCCCAGACCCTGTTTCCAGCCTTTTTACTAGTTCCTACAGTTAGCTATAGCAAAACTGATGTATTTTCACTGCTCCAAATGCAGCAGTTGACTTTTTGCCTCCTCATGTTTGTTCTTCCATTTTCTCTTCATGTAATGACATCTACCCATAACACCATCCAAGGAAATCCTACCATACCCTCCTTAGATGTCAACTCATTTTTTAATTCTACCTGATACCAACAGCTATTGTACTGTTGTTTGAATCAACTTTTTTTTATCATTTAGATCTTGCTTTATGGTATGTGAGGAATTATATATTTTAGCTATCCTACAAAATTTTAGGAGATAGAAACTGTTTCATGGATATGTATTAATATCCCTCAGTATCTACTCTAATACTGTGCATATAGTCAAAACGTTTGCATAAATATCAAGGAAAAATTCTCAAGAATTATTAAAGCCAAGAAATCAAGAGAAAGAAAATGATACATTATCTACTAAATTTGTAGGAAATTTTTATAAATATAAATTACTATATATAACAATATAAATAAGATATTGTTGCCACAAAAATCATAAAAATATATTATAAATTGTATCTATAATTGATTAAACACACTGGCTATGAGTCTGTTTATTTTAAAAATGAATATCATTGATTATTTCTTTGAGAACATGGTATAAGAAAATAGCATATAACAGAAATCTTTAGGTATTGGCATCATTTTTAGTTTCATTTCAAATTGAAACAATTTTTTTTTTACGTCTTTATTGGAGTATAATTGCTTTACAATGGTGTGTTAGTTTCTGCTTTATAACTGAGTGAATCAGTTATACATATACATATGTTCTCGTATCTCTTCCCTCTTGCGTCTCCCTCCCTCCCACCCTCCCTATCCCACCCCTCTAGGTGGTCACAAAGCACCGAGCTGATCTCCCTGTGCTATGTGGCTGCTTCCTACTAGCTATTTTACGTTTGGTAGTGTATATATGTTCATGCCACTCTCTCACTTTGTCACAGCTTACCCTTCCCCCTCCCCATATCCTCAAGTCCATTCTATAGTAGTTCTGTGTCTTTATTACTGTCTTACCCCTAGATTCTTCATGACATTATTTTTTTCTTAAATTCCATATATATGTGTTAGCATACGGTATTTGTCTTTCTCTTTCTGACTTACTTCACTCTCTATGACAGACTCTAGGTCCATCCACCTCATTCCAAATAGCTCAATTTTGTTTCTTTTTATGGCTGAGTAATATTCCATTGTATATATGTGCCACATCTTCTTTATCCATTCATCCGATGATGGACACTTAGGTTGTTTCCATCTCCTGGCTATTGTAAATAGAGCTGCAATGAACATTTTGGTACATGACTCTTTTTGAATTTTGGTTTTCTCAGGGTATATGCCCAGTAATGGGATTGCTGGGTCATATGGTAGTTCTATTTGTAGTTTTTTAAGGAACCTCCATACTGTTCTCCATAGTGGCTGTACCAATTCACATTCCCACCAGCAGTGCAAGAGTGTTCCCTTTTCTCCACACCCTCTCCAGCATTTATTGTTTCTAGATTTTTTGATGATGGCCATTCTGACTGGTGTGAGATGATATCTCATTGTAGTTTTGATTTGCATTTCTCTAATGATTAATAATGTTGAGCATTCTTTCATGTGTTTGTTGGCAGTCTGTATATCTTCTTTGGAGAAATGTCTATTTAGGTCTTCTGCCCATTTTTGGATTGTGTTGTTTTTTTTTTTTGTTATTGAGCTACATGAGCTGCTTGTAACTTATGTAAAAGTACGAGATTAGATCACTCCCTAACACCATACACAAAAATACGCTAAAAATGGATTAAAGACCTAAATGTAAGGCCAGAAACTGTCAAACTCTTAGAGGAAAACATAGGCAGAACACTCTATGACATAAATCACAGCAAGATCCTTTTTGAGCCACCTCCTAGAGAAATGGAAATAAAAACAAAAATAAACAAATGGGACCTAATGAAACTTTAAAGCTTTTGCACAGCAAAGGAAACCATAAACAAGACCAAAAGACAACCCTCAGAATGGGAGAAAATATTTGCAAATGAAGCAACTGAAACAATTTTTATTTTGTTTTTTTGTGACTCTATTACATTTCAAGTAGAAAACACTAGAAAAAATGCATGAATATATGAAAGCAAATTAATTCACCTTCACTTCCTTGCCCTGTAATACCATCTCACAGAGATAATTGTTATGAGTTTTGGTGATTATCCTTCTAAATATCTATGGTTATTTAAAATGTATTTAATCATATAATAGCTAGTTTTATATAATTTTAACTCTGTATATTCTATGAAAACATTCCATGTGAATATAAATTCTTTAAAACAATTTCTACTGTATCACTGTATCTCGGTTTAAAAATATTTTTGAAAATGTTTAAAATTATTTTTTAGTGCTTTATATAATCTTTTGTACATTGACTATTAGTCAATAAACAAAAGAAGACATATCCTTGGGGAATATTAAGTTGTTTCAGTATACATCCAATATATATGTACATATATATAAAACTTTGAATCATGTGTATGCCAGGGCTTTACAAGAGAGTCAGAACCCTGGTGAAGAAGTAAAACCTGTTCTTTAAAATGATCTATTGAGCTGTCAGAGAATATTTTCATGTTGAGAGATACCTTAGCATAAAACTATATCTCCTTTTCCCCATGTGAACACTCTATTACTCTTAGTGGAAAAAAATAATTTGGAACTCAGAGAATATGCCCAGGTAAAATTCACCTTGAATCTTCTTAAATCCTAAAACAAGGTTGAGCAAATTATTATATCCTGATATTTATATTTAAATACATAAATCAAAATACTAGTCAAAATACATTAAATAAAATTGATTTTAAAGGAATAGGCTAACCTAAAATGGAAATAAAACTTGCCTTTGTAATTGCTAGTGTTCATGAACACTGCACAGTGACTGACAATCCACTGTGGTTCAGGTTCAGGGGAAGCTGCCTGGAAGTTAAGTCATTGCATTTGTTATCAATAAGTATGTATATTTATACTAAGTACTTTCCCGATGCTTAAAACAGAGTAATTTAGCCGATTTTCTCCATTTTAGAAGCAGAAAATTAATTTAATTATCAACTTCTTATGTTAGTGCCATAAGAGATAAAAGAATAATAATAAAATTGGTTTAGTATTTAGTGAGCACGATGAAATAATTCAAGGGGAAATAATTTCTATGCAGGATGAGAAGCATATGGAAAATTACTGTGGAACACAAATTTGAAAGATTATAAATCAATTTAAAGGATATTTTATTTGTTTGTCAAGAGGTTTAGAGAGTATGGTAGAGAACCTGAAAATAGGAATAAGATCAAACTTACATATGGGTGTCTGTGTGTGTGTATCTATCTATCCATCTATCTATAGATGCACACACACATAGTAGCTATATGTGAAAATTACTGTTTATTCATGTAACCTCTGAAAACTAAACAAAAAAAAACCTAAAAAATTTTATATTAAGACCAGCACTGAGACTTCAACTCTAACAGAACTTTTCTTTATGTACACTCTTCCCTGTTTTCTTTGTGTTTCCAAGTCATTCCAAGATTTTATATTCCACTGCTGTTTTGCAATGTATTGTGAAATGTTTTTGAAATCTGTTACAAATTTCAAATTCATTTTTATCCAGTGAAATTCAATTTCTTTGAAGCTGCATACAGTTGCAAGAACCATAATCAGAGATTTATAAAATGGTATGTGTTTTCAAGTGACTTAGTCCAGAATATCAAATCCAAATTACACTTGATATCTTTAATCTTGAGTAAGAAAAGGTGCATCAGTCAGGGTCCATGCAAGAGTCAGAAATCATACCAATAATCTGAAGAGGGGAATTTTAATATAAAGAATTATTAAATAGGAATCTAAAATATGGCACAAATGAACCCATCTATGAAACAGAAACAGAATAACAAACATAGAGAACAAACTGGTAGTTGCCAAGGGGGAGGGAGTTGGGGGAGGGATGGAGTGGGAGTTTGGGGTTAGCAGATGTAAGCTTTTATATGTAGAATGGATAAACAACAAGGTCCTGCTGTATAGCACAGGGAATTATATTCAATATCTTATAATAAACCATAATGGAAAAGAATATAAAAAAAGAATGTATATATATATATATATATATATATATATGTATATATGTATGTATAAATGAATCAATTTGCTATATAACAGTAATTAACACAACAATATAAATCAACTATACTTCAAAAAAAACAATAGCAAAGGGGAAAAATGCACATAAAAGAACAACAACAAAAGAAGAATCATTAACTAGTAACAGGGGATTAAGTATGTTGACTTAAAAAAAATGCACAATGTGAGAGTTGTGAGTTGTTTTATTTGGGGCAAAGTGAGGACTGCAGCTAGGGAGACAGCGTTTCAGACAACTCTGAGAAACTGCTCCGGGGAGGCGAGAGGAGGATCCAGGTTTTATAGAAGTTTTGTAACAAAGGGCAGGTAGTCTGAACATCAAAATATTATTGTTAATTAAAGAAAACCAGATACCCCAAGTTATGGAATTTAGCCCTTTTCTATGTTTGGGAAGATGCAAGAGGTCTGGGTTTATGGGAATCATTCCTTTGATATGCACCTCAGATATCTGGGGCCAGTGTACTGTGTTTTCACATCCTGAGTTTCCTCAGGGCTCACCAGCTCACGTTGGAGGGCTGCAAACGCTGATGACTGTGACAGCCTTTGTTTACTGATATGGCAGGAAATATTCCATTTTTCAAGTGTGAAGAGGCTAGAGAGAACTCTAAAGAACTTAGGAATAGTAGAGGTAGGGAGCAGCCACTATCTGTAGGACTGAAGAATATTAAAGAAAGAAGCAAACTTGAAAGAAAGGAGCTCCCTACACACACACACACACACACACACACACACACACACACACACATTGCAGAGGGTGGGGCCCTGGTTCACTGGAAGGTGAAAGTTTTGAGATGTGCTGTAGGTCAGGGTTAACAGGCAAGAAACCCCAGGGTGGGTGCTGGTGAAACTCAGTGTGAAGCATCCACAGGGCTACCTGTGAGATTTGCTGGGAAGCCACTAGATGAGCAATACATTGTAGGGGAAAAAAAAACAGGAACAGGAAGAGAAGCCCCTTCCTTTTGAAGTGTCCCTTCACTGTCCTCTCCTAACAGAATCTAACATTGTGGCAGCAGACAAAGGAAACATTTGAAGGGTTCAGCTCCAGTATCACAAAGCAGAAAAAGAAGGGTGGATTTGGAACTGAGAGGCAATTGATAACTGGCATAGAAGTAAAAAATGGAAAATAAGCAGTTTATTGGAGTGTATTTATGGAAATCTAATAGCTGGTTTTTTTGTTTTCGGCTTTTGGTTTTTGTATTGAGGCATCTGCTGTGGGTTTTAATGTTATTATTTCTGGCCTCTCATTTAAAGGAATCTTCACTGTCCAAGGAAGGGTAAACTATTTGAACATGTTTATTTTAAGGTTACATTGCACTTTATCACACATTATATCAAATATGTGTAGAATACATTCTTATCCTTGTTCTCCTGGTGAAGAAAACATAGTTTATGGAGGTAAAATTGAGGCAGGAGACAGATGGGCCCTCTGGGCAAACGGTTTGAGTTTGTTCCTTGTGGACTGATACTCCGAGACAGGAATAACAGGACAATCGAGAGAGGAGGCTGGACCCTGCCCAGATAGAAGATAAGAAACCACATATTCCTCATTCTTGAAGTCAGGAGACCTCCCCAACTACACATGCGCATAAAGGTTCCTTGGATGTCAAAAAGGAAGGGATGTCAACTAATGCTCACTTACCCATAGGCCTCTTAGGTAGAATCCATCTTTGCTAAGAGATGCGTGCACACACAGGGGAGGATCCTGAGATATACCAAATACAGACTTGAACAAGGCAAATCAAAATGATTGGCCAAAGGAAACGTGGAAAAAATGTCCCATAAAAGTGATTCAAACTGCCATTAGGGCGCGACTCTCTCTCTAAGCCCACCCGTGTGTCTATCCACACGTATTCTTTTTTTTCTCTTAATAAGTACTTTACTTGTTTCACTACTTTCCGTCGTTTTGGGAATTCTTTTTCTGCAAACACATAGGGCCAGAGCCTTGTCACTGACCACTGGTCTAGTGGCTAGGATTTGGTGCTCTCACCACCAAGACCGACTTCAGTCCCTGGCCGGGAACTGAAACCCTGCTTTAAGCCACTGCAGGCTGAGGCCACCTGAGATCAAAATAACCATCCAAGGTCTTACAGCTGTTAAGGTGCAAAGTTAATACTTTAGAAACAAACAAAAAGGTCTCTCTGATTACAAGGTTCCTGCTGTTTCTCTTGACCATGATAATTTTTGTTTCACTCCTGAAGTTTCTGATTCTCAATGACTTTCTCATGCTCAACTATTAGAGAAATATGCATTAGTACAAGAATTCAGACATTTGACTCCTTGTTTAGGTCTTTTGTCATTATGTCTTCCATTCCCTAAATACTGTTAATGATGTTTGTTATATGAATGAGACAGAAGAAGAGGAGTAAAAGGGCCAATATGAAAATAGTCTGCATAATTTAAAAAATGTATACAGTTTTTCACAACCATGAATGGGTTATATGTATTGGGTCTCTGTAAAAGTTACAGAATTAACATTTCTGTACATAATATTCTTTGGAGCAAAGTTTGAACTTTTTTTAGACCACATCTGACCTAACCTGCTTGACATTAAAAGTAAACAGTGGAATAATAAACATCTCCATATAGGAACTACTGAAATATTTATATTTTTAATGCAGAGTGAAATAAGATCTACTAGTGCTGATTGCTGGCTAGCATTCAACTTGATGTTTATAGTTCTTCAAAATATTCACTACGACAAAAAAATTTAAAAACCATTCCATCTTAAAAACAAACAAACATTAAGTTCCATACAACATAGAAAAAAGCACTTCTATTATCATTGATTAGTTGTGGAATATATAAAAAGAGGATTGTGCATTAGAATTTGGAGCAAAAATTATTGTAGAAAAACTCATCTAAATTCTAATTGCAGGTCTGTTTATGTTACTCTTTAGGGATTTAATTTATTCATATATGTTGTTTCCTTTGGGCTTTATTTTATCAATTAATCTATTTCCACCATTTTGTCCCATTTATAAAACATATTCTGTCATGTTAATATAACTTCTTCAGTCATTGGGTTTCTTTTAATGGAAACATAATCTGAAATGGTTTTATTTAAGAATGATTATATATTTAAATTATACATTTATCTTCACATTTTTCTATTCAAACTTCTTATGATGACCATCCATGATCTAACCCTAATTATATAGCTCATTTTCTATTACTATCACTCACAGGCACTAAAATCAAGCCAAAAAGACTTTCTTTTTTTAAATATAAAAGATTTTCACACCTAGGGTTTAGGTATACTGTTTTCTTCTAGGATGATCTTACTTCAACACTTCATATCGTTGGATCCTACTCATTTTTAAATTTCAGTCTAAGTATCATCTTCTAGAAAATAGTTCCTTGCTATTCCAGTAGAGGGGGAAACAAACAAAAAAGCACCCAATCCCTTCAACCTTGATCTTTTGTCTTTTTCTCTTTAGCACCCAATCTTTTTAAATCAAAAGTATTTTCCCACTTATTTTAAGTACTGCAGTTTTGACAAAACTGGAAAATACAAAAGTGACCAATTTCTTATGTTGGGGTCTGGAAAAAATCTTATTACATTAAAAGACATACTGTATCTGAGGACCTTCAAGATAGCAGAGGAGGATGTGGAGATCACCTTCCTCCCCACAAATACATCAACAATGCATCTGCATGTGGAACAACTCCTACAGAACACCTACTGAACGCTGGCAGACCTCAGAATTCCCAAAAAGCAAGAAACTCCCCATGTACCTGGGTAGGGCAAAAGAAAAAAGAAAAAACAGACAAAAGAAGAGACGGGACCTGCACTAGTGGGAGGGAGCTGTGAAGGAGGAAAGGTTTCCACACAATAGGAAGCCCCTTCACTGGCAGAAATGGAGGGTGCAGGGGGGAAGCTTTGGAGCCAAGCAGGAGAGCCCAGCAATAGGGGTGCAGAGGGCAAAGCGGAGAGATTTCTGCACAGAGGATCGGTGCCGACCAGCACTCACCAGCCTGAGAGACTTGTCTGCTTACCCGCCAGGGCAGGTGGGAGCTGGGAGCTGAGGCTTGGGCTTCGGAGGTCGAATCCCAGGGAGAGGACTGGGGTTGGCTGCGTGAACACAGCCTGAAGGGGCTGGTGCGCCACAGCTAGCCGGGAGGGAGTCCATGAAAAAGTCTGGACCTGCCGAAGAGGTAAGAGACAATTGTTTCGGGGTGCACGAGGAGAGGGGATTCAGAGCACTGCCTAAATGAGCTCCAGAGATGGGTGCAAACCAGCGCAGACATGAGAGATGGGCATGAAATGCTAAGGCTGCTGCTGCAGGCACCAAGAAGCTTGTGTGCAAGCACAGGTCACTATCCACACCTCCCCTCCCAGGAGCCTGTGCAGCCCGCCACTGCCAGGGTCCCGAGATCCAGGGACAACTTCCCCAGGAGAACGCACGGCACACCTCAGGCAGGTGCAAGGTCACACTGGTCTCTGCCACTGCAGACTCGCTCCGCATTCTTTACCCTTCCCTCCCCCCAGCCTGAGTGAGCCAGAGCCCCGAATCAGTTGCTCCTTTAACCCCCTCCTGTCTGGGGGAAGAACAGACGCCCTCAGGTGACCTACATGCAGAGGCGGGGCCAAATCCAAAGCTGAACCCCGAGAGCTGTGCGAACAAGGAAGAGAAAGGGAAATTTCTCCCAGCAGCCTCAGGAGCAGCAGATTAAATCTCCACAATCAACTTGATGTACCCTGCATCTGTGGAATACCTGAATAGACAAAGAATCATCCCCAAATTGAGGTGGTGGAGTTTGGGAGCAACTGTAGACTTGGAGTTTGCTTTCTGCATCGAATTTGTTTCTGGATTATCTTTATCTTAGTTTGGTATTTAGAGTTTATCATCGCTGGTAGATTTGTTTATTGATTTGGTTCTGCTCTTCCTTTATATATATATAATTTTCCTTTTTCTCTTCTTGAGTGTGTATGTGAGTGTGTATGTGTATGCTTCTTTGTGGGACTTTGTATAACTTTGATTTTACCATTTATCCTAGGGATCTGTCTGTCCCTGTTTTGTTTCTTCTTTGTATAGTTTTTAGCACTTGTTATCACTGGTGGATTTGTTTATTGGTTTGGTTGCTCTCTTTCTTTCCTTCTTTCTTTCTTTTTTGAAAACTACTTTTTAATTTTTTATTTTTAATAATTAAAAAAATTTTAATTTTAATAATTTTATTTTATATTTTTTTATTCCTCTTTTTTTTTCTCCCTTTTTTTCTGAGCCTTGTGGCTGACAGGGTTTTGGTGCTCTGGCCTGGTGTCAGGCCTGAGCCTCTTAGGTGGGACAGCCGAGTTCAGGACATTGGTCCACCAGAGACCTCCCGGCCCTAAGTAATATCAATCAGCGATAGCTCTCCTAGGGATCTCCATCTCAACGCTAAGACCCAGCTCCACTCAACGACCAGCAAGCTACAGTGCTGGACACCCCATGCCAAACAACTAGCAAGACAGGAACACAACCCCACCCATTAGCAGAGAGGCTGCCTAAAATCATAATAATGTCACAGACACCCCAAAACACACCACCAGACGTGGTCCTGCCCAACAGAAAGACAAGATCCAGCCTCAACCACCAGAACACAGGCACCAGTCCCCTCCAACAGGAAGCTGACACAACCCACTGAACCAACCTAACCCACTGAGGCAGACAGGAAAAATAATGGGAACTACGAACTTGCAGCCTGTGAAAAGGAGACCCCAAACACAGTAAGTTAAGCAAAATGAAAAGACAGAGGAATACACAACAGATGATGAGCAAGGTAGAAACCCACAAGACGAAACAAATGAAAAGGAAATAGGCAGTCTACACGAAAAAGAATTCAGAGTAATGACAGTAAAGATATCCAAAAGCTTGGAAACAAAATGGAGAAAATACAAGAAACATTTAACAAGGACCTAGAAAAACTAAGGAACAAACAAACAATGATGAACAACCCAATAAATAAAATTTAAAATTCTCTAGAAAGAATCAATAGCAGAATAACTGAGGCAGAAGAACGGATAAGTGACCTGGAAGACAAATTAGTTGAAATAACTACAGCAGAGCAGAATAAAGAAAAAAGAATGAAAAGAATTGAGGACAGTCTCAGAGACGTCTGGGACAACAGTAAACGCACCAATGTTCAAATTATAGGGGTCCCAGAAGAAGAAGAGAAAAAGGGACTGAGAAAATATTTCAAGAGACTATAGTTGAAAACTTCACTAATACAGGAAAGGAAAGACTCAGTCAAGTCCAGGAAGCACAGAGTCCCATACCAGATAAATCCAAGGAGAAACACACAATGAAACATATTAATCAAACTATCAAAAATTAAATACAAGGAAAAAATATTAAAAGCAGGAAGGGAAAAGCAACAAATATCATATAAGGGAATACCCATAAGATTAATAGCTGATTTTTCAGCAGAAATTCTGCAAGCCAGAGGGGGTGGCAGGACATATTTAAAGCGATGAAAGGGAAAAACCTACAACCAAGATTACTCTACCCAGCAAGAATCTCATTCACATTTGATGGACAAATTAAAAACTTTACAGACAAGCAAAAGGTAAGAGAATTCTGCACCACCAAACCAGCTTTACAACAAATGCTAAAGGAACTTCTCTAGACAGGAAACACAAGAGAAGGAAAAGACCTACAATACCAAACCCAAAACAATTAAGAAAATGGTAATAGGAACATACATATCGATAATTACCTTAAATATAAATGGATTAAATGCACCAACCAAAAGATATAGACTGGCTGAATGGATACAAAAACAAGACCCGTATATATGCTGTCTACAAGAGACCCACTTCAGATCTAGGGACAAATACAGTCTGAAAGTAAGGGGATGGAAAAAGATATTCCATGCAAAATGAAATCAAAAGAAAGCTGGAGTAGCAATGCTTGTATCCGACACAGTAGACTTTAAAATAAAAACTACTACAAGAGAGAAAGATGGACACTACATAATGATCAAGGAATCAACCCAAGAAGAAGATATGAAAATTGTAAATATTTATGTACCCAACATAGGAGCACCTCAATACATAAGATAAATGCTAACAGCCATAAAAGGGGAAATTGACAGCAACATAATAATAGCAGGGGACTTTAACTCCCCACTCACGAATGGAAAGATCATCCAAAATGAAAATAAATAAGGAAATACAAGCTTTAAATCATACATTAAACATGAGGGACTATATTGATATTTATAGGACATTCCATCCAAAAACAACAGAATACACGTTCTTCTCAGGTGCTCATGGCATATTCTCCAAGATACATCATATCTTGGGTCACAAATCAAGCTGTGGTAAATTTAAGAAAATTGAAATCTTATCAAGTATCTTTTCTGACCACGACACTATGAGACTAGATATCAATTACAGGAAAAAAAAAACTGTAAAAATACAAACACATGGAGGTTAAAAAATATACTACTAAATAACCAAGAGATCACTGAAGAAATCAAAGAGGAAATAAAAAATACCTAGAAACAAATGACAATGAAAACACTATGACCCAAAACCTATGTGATGCAGCAAAAGCAGTTCTAATGGAAAGTTTATAGCAATACAATCCTACCTCAAGAAACAAGAAAAATCTCCAAAAACAACATAACCTTACACTTAAAGCAATTAGAAGAAGAAGAACAAAAAAAACCCAAAGTTAGCCAAAGGGAAAAAAATCATAAAGATCGGATCAGAAATAAATGAAAAATAAATGAAGGAAACAATAGCAAAGATCAATAAAATTAAAGCTGGGTCTTTGAGAAGACAAAAAAAATGGATAAAACATTAGCCAGACCCATGAAGAAAAAAAGGGATAAGACTCAATAGAATTAGAAATGAAAAAGAAGTAACAACTGACACTGCAGAAATACAAGGGATCATGAGAGATTGCTAAAGCCAATTACTATATGCCAATAAAATGGACAACATGGAAGAAATGGACAAATTCTTAGGAAAGCACAACCTTCTGAGACTGAACCAGGAAGAAATAGTAAATAGAAACAGAACAATCATAAGCACTGAAATTGAAACTGTAATTAAAAATCTTCCAACAAATAAAAGCCCAGGACCAGATGGATTCACAGGCGAATTTTATCAAACATTTAGAGAATAGTTAACACCTATAGTTCTCAAACTCTTCCAAAATATAGCAAAGGAAGGAATACTCCCAAACTCATTCTACAAGGCCACCATCACCCTGATAACCAAACCAGACAAAGATGTCAGAAAAAGAGAAAACAGGCCAATATCACTGATGAACATAGATGCAAAAAGTCCTCAACAAAATGCTAGCAAAAAGAATCCAACAGAACATTAAAAGGATCATACACCATGATCAAGTGGGTTTTATCCCAAGAATGCAAGGATTCTGCCATATAGGAAAATCAATTGATGTGATACACCATATTAACAAACTGAAGGAGAAAAGCCATATGATCACCTCAATAGATGCAGAAAAAGCTTTCAACAAAATTCAACACCGATTTATGACAAAAATCCTCCAGAAAGTAGGCATAGAGGGAACTTACCGCAGCATAATAAAGGCCATATATGACCAAACCACAGCCAACATTGTTCTCAATGGTGAAAAAGTGAAACCATTTCCACTAAAATCAGGAACTAGACAAGGTTGCCCACTCTCACCACTATTACTTAACATAGGTTTGGAAGTTTTAGCAACAGTAATCAGAGAAAAAAAAAAATAAAAGGAATCCAAATCAGAAAAGAAGAAATAAAGCTGTCACTGTTTGCAGATGACATGATACTATAACATAGAGAATCCTAAAACTGCTACCAGAAAACTACTAGAGCTGATCAATGAATTTGGTAAAGTAGCAGGATACAAAATTAATGCACAGAAATATCTTGCATTCCTACACACTAATGATGAAACATCTGAAAGAGAAATTAAGGAAACACTCCCATTTACCATAGCAACAAAAAAATAAAATACCTAGGAAAAACCCTACCTAAGGAGACAAACGACCTGTGTGCACAAAATTATAAGACACTGATTAAATAAATTAAAGATGATACAAACAGATGGAGAGATATACCATGTTCTTGGATTGGAAGAATCAACATTGTGAAAATGACTATACTTCCCAAAGCAATCTACATATTCAATGCAATCCCTATCAAACTGCCAATGGCATTTTTCACAGAACTAGAACAAAAAATTTCACCATTTGTATGGTAACACAAATGACCCCAAATAGCCAAATCAATCTTGAGAAAAAAAACAGAGCTGCAGGATTCAGGCTCCTGGACTTCAGACTATACTATAAAGCTACATTAACCAAGAGAGTATGGTACTGGCAAAAAAACAGAAATATAGATCAATGGAACAGGATAGAAAGCCCAGAGATAAGCCCATGCACATATGGTCACCTTATCTTTGATAAAGGAGGCAAGAATATACAATGGAGAAAAGAGAGCCTCTTCAATAAGTGATGCTGGGAAAACTGGACAGCTACATATAAAAGAATGAAATTAGAATACTCCCTAACACCATATACAAAAGTAAACTCAAAATGGATTAAAGACCTAAATGTAAGGCCAGACACTATAAAATGCTTAGAGGAAAACATAGGCAAAACACTCCGTGACATAAATCACAGCAAGATCCTTTTTGATCCACCTCCTAGAGAAATGGGAATAAAAACAATAATAAACAAATGGGACCTAATGAAACTTAAAAGCTGTTGTACAGCAAATGAAACCATAAACAAGACAAAAAGACAACCCTCAGGATGGGAGAAAATATTTGCAAGCAAAGCAATGGACAAAGGATTAATCTCCAAAATATACAAGCAGCTCATGCAGCTCAATATCAAAAAACAAACAACTCAATCCAAAAATGTTAGAAGCCCTAAATAGACATTTCTCCCAAGAAGATATATGGATTGCCAACAAACACATGAAAGGGTGCTCAACATCAGTAATCATTAGAGAAATGGAAATCAAAACTACAATGAAGTATCACCTCACACCAGTCAGAATGGCCATCATTAAAAAATCTACAAACAATAAATGCTGGAGAGGGTGTGGAGAAAAGGGAACCCTCTTGCACTGTTGGTGGCAATGTAAACTGATACAGCCACTGTGGAGGACAGTATGTAGGTTCCTTAAAAAACTACAAATAGAACTACCACATGACCCAGCAATCCCACTACTGGGCATATACCCTGAGAAAACCATAATTCAAAGAGTCATGTACCAAAATGTTCATTGCAGCTCTATTTACAATAGCCTGGAGATGGAAACAACCTAAGTGTCCATCATCGGATGAATGGATAAAGTAGATGTGGCACATATATACAATGGAATATTACTCAGCCATAAAAAGAAATGAAATTGAGTTATTTGTAGTGAGGTGGATGGACTTAGAGACTGTCATACAAAGTGAAGTAATTCAGAAAGAGAAAAACAAATACTGTGTGGTAACACATATATATGGACTCTAAAAAAATAAAAAAAGGTTCTGATGAACCAAGGGCCAGGACAGGAATAAGATGCATACATAGAGAATGAACTTGAGGACATGGGGAATGGGAAGGGTAAGCTGGGACAAAGTGAGAGAGTGGTATTGACATATATACACTACCAAATATAAAATAGATTGCTAGTGGGAAGCAGCTGCATGGAACAGGGAGATCAGCTCGGTGCTTTGTGACCACCTAGAGGGGTGGGATAATGATGGTGGACAGGAGATGCAAGAGGGAGGAGTAATGGGGATATATGTATACATATAGCTAATTCATTTTGTTATACAGCAGAAACTAACACACCATTGTAAAGCAATTATACTCTGGTAAAGATGTTTAAAAAAAAAGACATACTGTAACAAAAATAGAATCTAAAATAATTGAGAGAATATGCTTCAAAGACATATCTATAATAGATATAACCATGTTCTGATGTGAATTTTACATCTTTATTATTGTTTATTCTGTGACTGGTAGAAAGAAATGTAGCATTATGCAACTGACTTGCTCTGTGCCCTTGGAAACAGACCATCCAAATTTGCTGATTTGGTTATGTTTGCATACTCAAGTATTCTACTCCCCTTCCTCTGTTTTGTCAATAGCAATTTTTGCAAAGTTGTCATTACTTTGTAAATTTTTTCTCATTTTTCTTATTAAAAAATGAGTTGTATGACTAGTTTCATTAACTCATCCATTTTGGACCCATTAATTTCAAGCCCCTCCTTATTAGTTAGCAGCCTATTTTTGTATCATTGCTATTCCCTAATCAATTCTAAATAATTCACGTTTTTAAATCATTCTTCCAACACAACTTTCCTCCTTCTGTTATTTTATCCTTGAAAGCTTTTCTATTTTCTTTTGTTATAGTTAAGAATGTAGCTTTTTTTAACCTTAAAAATTTAGTTGAGTCTTTAGTAAAAATATCTCCTTATTGATAGCAACCACCTGGCAGCAGTTGGGGAAAAAAAATTGAAGGATAGGTGTTCATGTACTCCTTTAACAAATAAGTTCATTAACATTTAGGGGCTGTTAGCAGAGATTCACTGACTCAATTACTTGTTAAAACCAAAACACAGGTAAATAGAAAAAGCAAAGATCTCAAATGGCAGTAAGGAAAAATAATTTTATGTCTAATCCAGGTTAATGGTTGATTAAATCTGTGTTGAATAAATAAATAGAGAAACAAACAAATAAAGGTTGACTGTATGATGCTCTTTCCCAAGAATCTGTGAGATGCTGAATCCACAGGAACCAGCTACAATATACCCTATATGCCCACTTTATAAAGCAAGGTTCTCTTAGGTCGTACTTAGCAATAAGTTTGATTTCTAGCCAATTATGAAATAAATGAAGAGAATAAGTCCTGACCACTTAATTACTGTCATATGGGATGATTATGTCCCAGCTCACAGTTTTAGGATTCTTTTTTTTCTACTCATAGTCTTGTACATTTGTTCTTATTGTTGTTTCTTAAGGAAAATAATTAAGAAACTCTGATGCCAGTACTACCTCCTGCCTTATGAATATTTCTATTAGCTACACTGTGTGAGGCAATAACAAAGTGTTTAATATTTATATTATATACATAAATTTCATAAACTTATGACTGAACTTATAATATATGACACCCAATTGAGCTCTGAGAATGAAAACTGTCTTAACTGGTGCCTTTGTGTGAGTCTGTGACCTAATCAATTTAATTTTAATTTATCACCACTGTGCCTTCTTCCTAATTGTTCATATATTTTTAAGGAATATCTACCATGAAATATACTGTGGTAAATTTTTTATTCATTTATTTTTGTTTTTTCATTTAAGATACAGTAAAACTGACATTTCGGGGAGAATCATGCAGTTGCATGAGCCTTAACCATGTACAAATTTGTTTAATTGCCATCACAATCAGAATACAGAATGGTTCCATCACCCCATAAAAGTCCTCATGCTACTCTTTCATTGTCACCCCATTACCCATCTCTGCAACCACTAATCTTTCCTCTGTCACTATAGTTCTGTCTTAAGAATATCATACAAATGGAATCATACAGTAGGCAAACTTTTGAAACTGGCTTCTTTCATGTATAATGCCGTTGAGCTTGGAGGTTAGGCAAGGAGTTCTTGGACGTGATACTGACAGCACAATCAATAAAAGAAAAAAAATAATAAATGGGACTTCATAAAAATTTTTTAAATTTAGTATGTAAAAGACTTTGTTAAAATAATAAAAATGATAAGCTACAGACTAGGACATATTTACAAATCATATATCTGGCAAAGGATTTGTATCTAAAATATATTTTAAACTTAATAGTAAGAAATATACAACCTATTTAAAAAGTGGCCAAAAATCACAGAAGAAATAGTTTTTATTTAAAACATTTTGTGACCCAATGTTAGGAAACAATATGCAATGTACAGCTTAATTTTTAAAGATTTTTTCCATTTTTGCCAAATATTAGTGTTAACTTTCCTAGTAGATGCTTTTGTTCAACTTTCATTGATCCATCTAATAAAGCCCTTCATTGCTTTTCTAAAAGCCACATTAGAGCAGTTGAATGGATAAAACAAACGTTGTACTCACTTTGCAGGCTTCTGAAAACTAAGTGATAATGTTTATTAAATTAAATGGACAAACCTAGAGACGACATACAGAAGACCTGTATTCTGTATAACAGAGAACGCTTAAAAGACCATAAAACATTATATTATTTCCAGATGTATTATCTCTTTCAGTGTCTTCAAACCTCCATATTCAATACATCCTAATTTATAGCTATTTTGATATTTCTATTATTTTAAAAATAACAAATGCTTCTTGCTAGAAAACCTAATATTCACTTAAAGTAGTTATATAAGGAGAAGTATTAGTTTGGTAAGGCTGCCATAACAACATATCACAGGCTGGGGTCTTAAACAATAGAAATTTATTTTCTCACAATTCTGGAGGCTAGAAGTTTAAGATTGAGGTAATGGCAGCATTGGTTTTCTCTGAGGCCTCTCTTTGGACTTGCAGATGGCTGCGCTCTTGCTATCTCATCCTTCTGTGTACAGGTGCCCCTGGTGTTTCACTCTGTATGTCCTAATCCCCTCCTCTTATAAAAATACTGGTCAGATTAGATTAGGGCACTCCCTAACAGCTTCATTCTAGAGTAATTACCTTTTGAAAGGCCCTATCTTCAAACAGAGTCATATTCGGAAGTACTGGAGGTTACGACTTCAACACATGAATTTTGGGGGCACACAATTCAGCTTCTGCCAGAAGGCATAGTAGAAATGCATGTGTTGTTGTTCATACTGATACATTAATTGGAGAATTTGAAATATTTGCTCATTTTACATTCAACCAATAACATTAAGGAAATCAGTTCACTCTACTATGATTCTCCAGCATCATATAAGGATATTTAACACTGGCATTAGCTAATTGCACATAGGATCTAAAAAATAATGTTATTTTTAACCATAAAAGTATATTTAAAAATGAAAATCCAGATGCAATTTTGCATAACAATTAAATATCCAAAATTTGGCTTATCAGTCAAAATCTTTCAACATTCTACTCTTTCTCTCCGGGTTTCCCTGGTGGCACAGTGGTCGAGAGTCCGCCTGCTGATGCAGGGGGACACGGGTTCTTGCCCCGGTCCAGGAAGATCCCACATGCCGCGGAGCGGCTGGGCCCGTGAGCCATGGCCGCTGAGCCTGCGCGTCCAGAGCCTGTGCTCCGCAATGGGAGAGGCCACAACAGTGAGAGGCACGCATACCGCTAAAAAAAAAAAAAAAAAAGAAAAAAGGGATGAAATGATCTGGGCTCATTTTTGAATGGATTCCTCTTGAGAGCTGTGTTGTGAATAGATTGAAGAGGAGTTTTTGCAAGAAGGGAGGACTTAGGAGATTGAGGGTTGATGATGGCTGAGGCCAGGGTGGGAACAGTAGAGACAGGGAGTGGTGCTAAGATTCTAAACAGGAAACACAAACACACACACACAACACACACAAACTTCTTTGAATTGAAAAGGGGAACACGATACTATATACAGTTTAACAGAACACACTTCTCTTAAACTATAGGTAATATATTTTCATATCATTGACTGTTTTCTATGTCATTTTAATATTTTCATCCCATCCTATAACCTAATATTTTAAACATTAAGATATTTCTTATATTTAGCTGTTCAGTTAAAATTTTGAACGAATCTCTTGATCTTTGCTAGGAATAGATTAATAGAAGAGAATGTGCTGGTTCAAAATTTTGCACAATTTAAAAAGTTTACATTTTTGTCCAAAGGCCCGCACAAAGTGTATAACAAATGCATTCTTATGTGACATATTTAAGAATGCCCAACATTTGAAACCTCCTTAACACTCAGTGTTTTGGGGGTTTAAGAATACTATTGAGAATACTATCTCAGTTTTGCAATTTTTGACTCCTCAAAGAGGTAAGAACATTTTTCATATGTTTCTTGGTTTTCTCTCTCTGTCTCCATCACTCTCTGTTTTTCAATATATAAAATTACTAGGCATTATTTTTAAGATGCTGCAAAGAAGAATTAAGAATCTGAAATTCAAGAAAAGACAGATTTGAAAAAAAAGCCAATGTGCTTCTCCAAGCAGTTAATAGAAAACTAAATTACCCAGACAGTAAGAAAGACAAGAGTAAACAGGTCTCAAAAAGTAATTAGGCAACTCTGCAGTTAAAAGACAAACTCTGACACCACACAATTCCAACTCTACCTTAACTACAATAGAACTGTAGACAATTTCCTGGCCTCCTCCTGTTCTAACATTTCCTGAGCTTCTCTATACCAATTTAATACTATTTTATAGCAAAACACTATCACAGCAGCATATCACATATTTCCACTGAAGTATCAAGCATTTAAAAAAATAGATAAAACATTATAGGTGTAGGTGGAAATCCATTGTTACTGAGCCAAATTTAAAATGGGCATACTGTAATTTTCTGACACAGTAGGAACACTGTAGAAAAGAATCTCTCTGGAAGTGACATTTTCCTTCCTCTGTTACTGATCATAAAGTGTACTTTCTAATGAAAACTTTTAAATGACTTTAATTACTGAAATAAAAAAAGGCCCTCTGTCAAAATTAGTCCTAAGCACAGTGACTAGTCATTAATATGAGGTCTTAAATTTGTTTAGCAGAAATAAAAATAAGATTCAGTAGTTGAAAACCTTAAAACACAGAGAAAAAACTTCCATTTATGATTGTTTGAAGTTAGCTAGCCCTATATTACCATTGGGTTATAATAGTTTTAAAATATAAATTATACTCTAAACCAGATAAATCAAGGTTTGGGAAGAGAAATCTACATTGATAGGAAGATTAAGAGGAATCTTTTTCTTGAGGGAAAGAAATAATCATTTACCTAGCTAGAATATACTAACCGGTGTTCTACTGTATGGTCTACCTGGTCATCTTTGGGAAGAATTTTTTTGGCAACAAAAAATATGAGTTGCTGGTAAATAGGTTCCACAAGTTTTACAAATATATTGTGAGATTAAATCTGCCTGAGGTAGTCTCTACATTGTTCATGGGTGTTGAATTAGCTAATCAGACAGATGGAAAGAACATCACCAGACACAAGAACCTCTCTTCTTCTACAAACACAAATAAGTACTTGCTATTCTTCTTTGCTAGAATCTTGGAAAATACTCTCCATATCCATTTGACCATTATAAGCAGAAGACTGTTTGATACCAATAACAAGAAATTTCCATGACTGTCATATTGTTCCATATATAAATTTAGCTCCTACTTGATTTAGAATCTACTACAATCCCATATGGCTCTCATCCCTTCCTATGCAAGACCTACCCCACCAAGCGTCATCTTTACCTAAACTCAGCTTTTACTTCTTTGTTTTAGAACATGTCATCATTGTGTAATTTCTTTCACTTCACAGAATATAATACCAGAATGCTCCTTTATCTCTTCCTAGAATCATTCTCAAAGTAAACACACAAAATAGTCATCATTCTAGTGGGAAAATCTTACAGATGTAGTTTAAAAATTAGTACAGAGACTTATCCAAAAGGATATCACCTTGCCCATAAAGTACTTTTTTTGCCTTTTGTAGTTTTGTTTTTGGTGTTGGAAAGATGAGTTTTAATTCAATTATAAGTGACTGGTGTCATGAATATTTTAGAGTTACAATGTTCCTTACAACAGAAACTGATATGTGTGTGTGTGTGTGTGTGTGTGTGTGTGTGTGTGTGTTCATGCACAATATTGATGTGGTACGAAAGGCAAGATTGTAGTTAGCTATAATTGCTTTGCCCAATAAATGGTTCTCAGATATAATATTTATGTTGTTGAGAAACATCAGTACCATTGTTTTCTATCTTCACCTCTCTCTAATATACCTAATTTTTTCTTTTAGAATAGTTTTAGGTTTACAGGAAAATTGTGAAGTTAGTACAGTTACCTCATATCCCAGACCCAGTTTTCCTACACTTTTAACATCCTACATTAGTAAGGTATATTTCTCACCATGAATGAGCCAATATTGATACGTTATGCTTAATCAAAATCCATACTTTATTAAAATTTCCTTAGTTTTTTTTTTTTTAGCATCTCATTCAGGACACCACATTACATTTAGTCAGCATGTCTCCTTAGGCTTTTTCTGGCTTTGGCAATTTCTCAGAAATTCCTTTTTATTGATGACCTTGGCTATTTTGAGGTGTAATGCTCAAGTATTTTGTAGAATGTCCCTCAAGTGAGATTTGTCTGATGCTTTTCTAATGATTAGACTGAGTTTATGTGTTTTTTGCAGAAAGACAACAGAGATTAACTGCATCCCTCATCATGTCATATTCAGGATATATATTATCAAAATGACCTATTACTGCTGATGTTAACCTTGATCACCTAGCTGAGGTGGTATTTTGCAGTTTCAGTAGTGTAAAGGTACTCATTTTTTTCAATCTTTCCATACTGAACCCTTTGGAAGGATGTCACCATGTGCAGCCCACACTTGAAGGGTGGGAAGTTATACGCCACCACTTTGAGAGTAGAGAATCTACAGAAGTTGTTTGTAATTCTTCTGCACGGTTATTTTTTTTTCTAATTTCTCCAATTACTTCATTTAATCAAATATTTATTCATATTCATATGGGTTAATGGAAATTTATTTTGGATTTTGTATTATACTCCAACAGTACTTTATTTATTTTGTTGCTCACATTGGGAATTTTTCAGTTGACTCGTGTCCTTTTCATATATCTCTATCAGTGTGACGTTTTCATTTTTTATTTTTATTTTTGGTTTTAGGGGTTTTTTTGTTTGTTGCTTTGTTTTGTTGTTGTTGTTTAATGAATTTACTTTCCTGCACTGCAAGATGCTCCAGGCTTATTGTGTATATCTCATGCCCAAACATGGAATCAGCCATTTTACCAAAGAGCCCTGATTCCTTTTATTGGAAAAGTGGGAAACTCTGGGTGCTATGTGTGGCTCTTTGATACTATGTTTCTAGACTCTCTGAGGTGACAAAGTAAAATATATGTGTGTATACTAACCCATGTATATACACATATCTATAAATATCCCTATATGTTACCAGCTCTATCTATATTATAGTAAACATTCTGATATCACCAGCTCTAATCTATAATCACATGGATCATTCTAGTCCCTTCCCCTTACTGCTCTATAACTTCCCACTTTCATAATGAGAAAACTGGCTCCCACCATCTTCCATCTATTTACATTACTGTTCAACTCCAGTAGAATGTATAGTGATTTAAGAATATTTAAGTTGTACTACTGTGGGAAACAACATCATCAACTACAATACAGAATAGTTTCTTTTGCCTTTAGTCTTACAGGCTTCATTCATTTACTGAGTTACTTAGGTCAGCATCTTGTTTCCCCACCCTCTTCAGTGAAAATTTTTTCATACATTTACAATAGTTCAATTCTTTTTTCACATTCTGCATTCCATCTTGGGATTCATAGAGCTTTCAAAAAACTTTTTTTAAAGGTTATACCTTAAGGTTCAGTCCTTGTACATTGCTGGATACATAGTTCTCACTCTCCCCACCAATGCACTGAATCAAATGACATTAATCCCACCCATATTAGAAACTAGCTCTTAGCAGAAAGTCTCATTGGGTTCTTCCACCTGGCTTTCAGACCCTAACAGTAGGGAGTTTTAAGGCTTTGGTTTGTTATATATCAATTTTCCTTCATTGCTCAAAAACTAACCTATAAAAATTTCTTGTCTGGCTCAGTTTTCTACTTCACATTCCTTTTCATAACTTCCAACCCCCTTTTAGGGTTGATCTCAAATAAGAACGACTCAAAATCTGTGTACATTTCAATTAACATTCTTTCAGTTGATAAACATCATAGAAGAGTAAGAATTTCCACTTTCATTATGGAGAGATTTCTGCATTTAAATCTTGTGTGTATGTATGAGTGTGTAAATACAGAGTTGAATTACATATCATTATATAATGATATGGCACAATATATTGAAAAATCAAACAACTTTTCACCAACTATTTATATTTGGGCTTAAAATATAACTGTTTTTAAAAATCTAAGACTCTGGATCTTAACGATAGCTCTGCCACATTAATTTATTCTTTTACAAATGTAGTTATCTTTAACTCATTAACTCATATATTTTATAAAGAACTGTAGACTATAAACCTCTTTATTTTAAGCACATTAAAATTTACCAATTTTGTTATTAGGAATATGAAATCTTTACAATCTGATTCACATGTTAATGAATTTAGACAGAGACTAATCAGGTGATTTGCTTAAATGTCAGACACAATTCTAATGCCAGAAAATAATCTGGAAGCTTATTCATTTTAATTGAATGTTACTTTTCATTTTGTTCAACAAAGGGAGATTTTTTTAATAAGAAAACTGAAAAATAACAAGAAAAAAACAATTCCAGATGGATGACAATGCTGACAACTGCACTAACAATCTGTCTCTTCAACTCAGGCATTAGCTTTGCTCCCAAGGCTAAAAATATTACCCATTCTTGAGCTAAAACTTGTTTTCTTAACACATTTTGTCAGTATTCTTAAGATGCTGTTTAGGCTTATGCATAATCACCAATCATTCTCACCTTGACCTGCCTGTACCTTAACTCTTGCTCATGCTATAATCAATCTTCACCTAACTTTATTTCATTCTCCTGGAATTGCCAGAACCCTCACCTTATATGAATGGTAGCTGTAGTGCAGTTTTAGATTTACTTTTTCAAGATGTGAACTTTTCAAAATAATTTAAATTTAATGTTCCTGAACCCAAGTAAAATAATTTTTGTAGAGATATTTACTTAATATTCTTAATTTGCAAAATCGCTATATGTTCTTCTTAAAAAGAATTAGCTCTAGGTTTAATTTAGACATATGTACATATGGTACAATAATTACATTAATCTATATTTACAAATTTATGCTGTGGCATAATTTTATATTGCATATAATTTTAGCAGAATACTTAATTTCATTTGATGTTTCATAATGGCATTTAAATTGTTAAAATTAACATTTATTTCATGATATGAGCTCTATATACACTTTGTTCTAAGAATTCTTCATTATTTATTTGAAAAGAAATTTCAAATTTGCCTCTGTTATCTATCATTTATCTATATATTATCTAGTTATTTTAAATCATTAACTCAAATATTTTGTAATAAATTAAATAACATAAAAGCCCTTTTAACATTAAAAGAGCTATTATTTATCTACCCATTGTCTATTACCATAGATAGCAATTTGAATAGTGAGCCATGCAACTTCTGGAGATTTCATAATGTTTACAAGATAAGTCGGTTTTCTGGTTTTCTCTCTCTGTGAAATCAAAGTACAATTTTGTTTTCTGATTAATTTGGCATATAAACTATCCAGGAATTGAAAATAAACTATTTTACCAAAAGTCATGTTTTTTTGTTGTTGTTTTTGTTTTGGGGGGGTTTTATTGGCTTATAAGTATAAAAAAGTGGAATTCAAATCTTAGGTCCAAAGTCAGCAGGTACCTTCGAGGTAGTTAATTCAGTGTTGAAATAGGTTGTGTTTTTCAACTCTATTTTCTACCTTTCAGCTTTCCTAAGGTGACTTTCAATGTTACTGAAAGAATGTGTTCCAATCTTCTATCTTCTGAGGACAAAAACAAATTATATAAATACATGTAATTTATATAAAAATATATAATATTTATTATATACTTTATATGTATATATAATTGAGAAATATAAATTTATATATAATTAAGGAATATAAATATATTTCTAATAACTTAATATCTGTGATTGATACAAAACTCCTTGAGAAAAACATAGGCAGAACATTCTTTGACGTAAATTGCAGCAATATCTTCTCAGATCCATCTCCTAGAGTAATGGAAATGAAAACAAAAATAAACAAATCAAGCCTAATTAAACTTAAAATCTTTTTCACAGCAAAGTAAACTATAAAAAAAATGAAAAGACACCCCACAGAGTGGGAGAACATATTTGCAAACAGGGATAAATTTCCAAAATATACAAACAGCTCATACAACTCAATATCAAAAAAACAAACAACCGAATCAAAAAATGGGCAGAAGATCTAAATAGACATTTCTCCAAAGAAGACATACAGATGGCCAACAGGCACATGAAAAAGTGCTCAACATCACTAATTATTAGAGAAATGCAAATCAAAACGACAATGAGGTATCACCTCACACTGGTCAGAATGGACATCATCAAAAAGTCTGCAAATAATAAATGCTGGCAAGGGTGTGAAGAAAAGGGAACCCTTCTACACTGTTGGTGGGAATGTAAATTGGTACAGCCACTGTGGAGAACAGTATGGAGGGTCCTTAAAAAACTAAAAATAGTGTTACTCTATGATCCTGCAGTCCCACTCCTGGGCAGATATCTGGAGAAAACCATAATTCAAAACGATACACGCAACCCAGTGTTCATTGCAGCACTATTTAAAATAGCCAAGACATGGAAGAAACTTAAATTTCCACTGAGAGATGAGTGGATAAAGAAGGTGTGATATATATATATATATATATATGTATATATATATATATATATATGATGAAATATTACTCAACCATAAAAAAGAATAAAATACTCATTTGCAGCAACATGGGTGGATCTAAAGATTATCATACTAAGTGGTCACCAGACAAAGACAAATATCATATGATATTACTTATATGTGGAATTTGATAAAAAGATACAAGTGAACTTATTTACCAAACAGAAAGAGACTCCCAGACATAGAAAACATAGAAAACTTATGGTTACCAAAGGCAAAAGGGGAGAGGGATAAATTAGTAGGTTGCAATTAGCATATATATACTATTATATATAAAATAGATAACCAACAAGGGCCTACTGTATAGCCCAGGGAACTGTACTCAATATTTTATATTAACCTATAAAGGAAAAGAATCTGAAAAAGTTATATATATATATATATATATATATATATATATGTATATATAAAACTGAATCACTGTGCTGTACACCTGAAACTAACATGACATTGTAAATCAACTGTACTTCAACAAAAAATAAATTAGAAAGGAAAAAAATGAAAAAATAAGGAAATATTATCAGCACCTGGATCTGTGCTGAAAAGCAGTGCTACAATATAGGTTCAGCAGCAGAAAGGAAGATACCCAAGTGACCATATGCTTTATATTCAATGAATAAGTCTTGAATTGTTCTGCTTTATTTTTAAACAATTAGTTATATTTGGCATGTGTATATATTTGTTTTATTAAGTTGTATTTAATTTTGGAGTTAAGTTTTAGATGGACAAAAACATATTTCAAAAGCAATCACATTTAAGAATATGAATGTTGCTTTAAAAAGTATTCTCTCTTATAAATGTCAATTTCTTTTATTTCTCTCACAAAGTCTCTGTATAAGGGAACTGACAAATAATCCTTAGTACTTCCGTAACCAAAATAAATCGGTTCCCCATGTGATTTTTTTCCGGTGGCATGGTGAGTCACAAGCACAGACTTCTGTGGTGGAAAGTGGTCTCATTGACTGCTCAGATAGCTAAGCTTATTAGTAGCACTATTCTCTGGAGTAGGAATACCTAACATTACTAAATGCTGGTTGATCCAAAAGACTTATCAACTGATAATTAATAAGCCACTTAATATACATTTAAAAAGGTATAACAGATTAGGAACTTATATTACTGTAAAGAATGTTGACTGGTGATTATGGCTCATGGTTAATGGCAAAGAGACACTAAATATCTGTGTTTAAAGGAGAGAGTTTGATAATTTGGAATAGATACTTCATCCATGACTTTATGGGAGTTAGAAGGAAAGCTATATTGTCACCAAATAGCATCTTAGCTTCCACAGTTCCTCAATTTATCAAAGTAGATTAAACTACCACAGGGTGGTGGGGAGGAGAAGAGAGAGAGAGAGGTCGGTCTCCTTCTTGGTGGACTGTATCAGGAGGCTCTGAGACAACTCCTAGAGGCTAAGAATGTGTACCAGAGAGACTGACATCATGGCTACATGTTTTTTAGGTTAAGAAATCTATAGGCCCCCACTCTGCTGTTTTGGTAACTAGAGAAGAACCTGGTAAGAATTTCTTAGGAGAATGTAAATTGCATCTCCTGGAGTACAGAAGCAAATATTAACACAGGGAGTGGTGTCCATTTAGAGTTAGGCTGCTAGTATTAATGGTATCAGAGGGGTGTGAAAAGAGCATGATGAAATGTGCCTGGGAAGAAGATGATGGGATGGCCAACTCCAGTTACTTGTGACCTTAAGAACTCAGGTGATAGGGCCTCAACTTTTACTGTGAATCTGCTTAAAGAAGTACAGAGGTTTTTGAAAAGAAAAGAAACCTTTGAAATGCTTAAGGTTTGGCTCTGGGTGGTGAAACTAGCATGGTCTAATCATTTTGGTGTATGCTGTATGTTTATGTGCTGAAAGGATCTTCAAATCCATATCAACCGTAATAAGTCAGACAAAACAGCTTTCTGAAGAGCTTTCTCATAACTGAGAATTTTCAGAGCTTATAGCCATTCTGTGAGTAAAACATTGTTTCATACCTCTGATGGCCAAAGTGTAAATCAGAGAGCTTAAAGAATTTCTCAGAACCATACAAATTGTAAGAAACACAGATGAGTTTCCAATATAGAATTATTGGTAACATTCATTTTTTTCAATTTACAAAACTGCCTCTATCTCATTCTTTTATGTAAGTTTACACATAATCTCTTCATTCACTTTTAAAATGCAGAGATGTAAAATGAGCCATAAATTTCAAAATTTTAAAAATTAATGAATTTTAATTTTCTACTTTTAGCTTATTTTGTATTGAGATATAATTCACAGGCCATAAGATTAACCATTTTAAAGTGTAAAATTTATTTGCTTTTAGTATATTCATAGAATTGTGCAAACATAACCATTACATAATTTCAGAATATTTTCATCACCCAAAAAAGAAATCCTGTACCGATTAGCAGTCACTCTCCATTCCCTCCACACCCAGTCTATGAAAGTCACTATCTTTCTTTCTCTTAGATTTGTCTATACTGGACATTTCATGTAAATGAAATAATAAAATTTGTGGCTTTTTGTGGCTAGCTTCTTTCACACATCTTTCAATTTTTCATCCATGTTGTAACATGTATCAGTATTTCACAACGTAGATAAAATGGACTAATTCCTTAAGAGATACAGTCTGCAGAAAAATCACGTGAGAAGAAATACACAATCTGAATATACCTATTCTATTAAATAATTGACTCAATAATTAATAGCCTTTCAAGACAGAAAGCACGAAGCCCAGATGGGTTCACTGTGAATACACCAAATATTTAAGGAATAAATTATTCCAATTCTCTACAACTACTTTCAGAGGAAAGAAGCAGAGGAAATACTTCCTAACTCATTCTATGAGGCCAGCATAACCCTAATATTAATACCAATAAAGACATTATAAGAAAAGAAAACTATAGACCAATATCTCTGAGGAACATAGATGCAAAAATCCTCAACAAAATATTAGCAAATCACATCCAAAAAAATTTAAAAAGAATTATTCCCCACAATCAAGTGAGATTTATCACAGGTACACAAATCTAGTTCAGATTTTGAAAATCAAATAATGTGATACATCACATCAACAGGCTGAAAAGAAAAATTACATGATCATATCAAAACATGCAGAAAAAGTATCTGACAAAATTCAACACCCATTCATGATAAAAACTTTCAGAAAACTAGGAATAGAGGAGAACTTCATCAACTTATTTTAAAAATTTGCAAAAAACCTACAGCTAATGTCATACTGAAAAACTCAAAGCTTTCCCAAAAGGATTAATAACAAGGCAAGGATGTCCCCTGTTTTTAAACATCATCCTGGAAGTTCTATCTTATACAATAAGAAAAATAGGTATACAGACTAGAAAGGAAGAAATAAGACTTTGTTGGATGACGTTATTGTCTACATAGAATATTTAAAAGTATTGACAAAAAATTTCCTGGAACTGATAAGCAATATAGCAAGGTTGTAGGATAAAAGGTTAATACAAAAATCAATAACTTTCTTATATACTGCAATAAACAAGTATAACTTGAAATTAAAAATATATTACCATTTATGTTAGCACTACAAAGTTTTTAATTTTAAAAAATTAAAATCTTTGGTAGAACTCTAAGAAAAAATATGTAAGGTCTATATGAGAAAAACTACAACAATCTAATTAAATATATCAAGGGAGAACTAAATAAATGGAGAGATATTCCATGTTGTGCATGGAAAGACTCAATATTGCCAAGATGTTAATTCTTCCCAACTTGATTTACAGAGTCAATGCAATCCCAGTGAAAATCCGGCAAGTATTTTGAGGATATTTACAAAGTGATTCTAATGTTTATAGAGAGGCAAAAACCCAGATTAACTAACTCAATATTGAAGGAGGAGAACAAAGTTGAGGACAGACAGTACTTGACTTCAAGGGTTAACTATTAAGCTACAATAATCAAGACACTGTAGTCAAAAGAATAGACAAATATATCAATGGAACAGAATAGAATGCCCCAAAATAGACCCATGTTGATATAGTCCACTGATTTTTGACAAAGGAGTAGGGGCAATACAATGGAACAAAGGTAGTCTTTTCAAGAAATGGTGCTACAACCAGTGGACATGCACATGTGAAAAATTGAATCTAGACACGACCTAACACCTTTTATATAAATGTACTTTAAATATATTTTATGTATATTTAATGCTAATTTAATAAAGTACATAAAATCTACTATAAATGTACTTTAAATATACTTTATATAAATGTATCACAGAACTAAATGAAAAATGCAAAACTGTAGAACCATTAGAAGACAACAAAAGAGAAAACCTAGATGGGCTTGGGTATGGTGATGCCTTTTTAGATATGACATTAAAGGCATGACCTGGGAAGGAAAAGTTGATGAACTGAACTTCATGAAAATTAAAAACTTTTGCTCTGCAAATACTGTCTCAGGAGACAAGCCAAAGACTGGGAGAAAGTATTTGCAAAACACAAATCTGATAAAGATCTCTTATCCAAAATATACAAAGACTATTAAAACTCAACAGTAAGAAAACAAACAACTACATTAAAAATGAACTAAAGATTTTAACAAATGAAAATCTATAGATGGTAAATAAGCACATGAAAATATGTTCAATGTCACATATCATTAGGGAATTTCAAATTAAGACAATGAGCTATCACTACATACCTGTTAGAATGACTACAGTCCTAATGTTGGCAACGCCAAATGCTGACAAGTATGTGGGGCAACAGGAACTTTCGTTTGCTGGTGGTACATTCATTTAGGAAAATGGTGTGCAAGCTTCTTACAAAACTTGACATATTCTTACAATACAATCCAGCAATCATGCTCCTTTGTATTAAACCAAAGGAGTTGAAAACATGTCCACACAAAAACTTGCACCCAGATATTTATAGGAGCTTTATTAATAATTTCCAAAACTTTGTATACAGTCAAGGTGTCCTTCAGCAGATAAGTCAATTAAAAATTGTGATACATTCAGACAGTGAAATACTATTCAGCACTAAAAGGAAATGAGCTATTAAGCCATGAAAAGTCATGGAGGAACATAAATGTGTGTTACTAAGTGAAAGAATCCAATCTGAAAGGCTATATACTGTATGATTCACTATGTGACATTCTGGAAAAGGCAAAATTATGGAGACACTAATCAGTGGTTGCAAGTGGTTAGTTGGGAGAGAGGGATGAATTGGAAGAGCACAGAGGCTTTTTAAGGTGGTGAAACTATTCTATAAATGGTGGATACATGCCGTTATACATTTGTCAGAACTCACAGAATATACAACACTGAGTGAACCCTAATGTAAACTATGGACTTTGGGTGACAAGGATATATCAATGTTTGTTCATGCATTGTAACAAATGGACCACTCTATTCAGGATGTTGAGAGCAGGAGAGGTTGTGTGTGTGTGAGAACTCTCTGTACTTTCCACATAATTGTGTTGTGAATAAAACTTCTTCAAAAAATGAAGTTTATTAATTAAAAATAGTAAGGAAAAGATATGGATGCTTTAATATAAATTTTCTCATATTTAAAATATGTAGAATGCAATATAAATATGACAATGGGCCGAATTTCATTTATAGGCATAGTTCCTACTCCCACATATAGGGTGTTACATACTATAGCAGAATTAAGAACAGAATATTATTCACGTCCACAAACTGTTTCTCTTAGAAAATAAAAAATATATATATATTTTTAAGAGATGATCTGATTTGAGACCTTACTGACTTTTACAGGATTAATCCCTCATTATTGCTTAAAGTATACATTCTATGATTTTTAGAATTGAAATATATATTCAAAGTGATCTGTTCAATTCTCACAATCTATCCATTCTCCACAGGTGGTAGTGGAGATGGTAACAAAACTTTTTCAAATAACAAAATTGCATTTTAATCCTCAATTTTAGAAAAAAAATAGATTTTAAGTAAAAAAATTTACATTACTTTTGCCATGAATGTTTTCTGAATAATATTAAATGGTATAAATATATTTATACATGTTAAAAAACTTTTATAATTCTCTACATATATTTTATTTAAATGTAAATATATAAGTTATTTTACATGAGATCTGACCTCATGTGAGAATTACCTTGAAAATATTCCGCATAATCAGAAAGTCAACTCTAACAAATTTGATGACATATTTAGTTAATTTCCCATTGATGCCATTGTTTTATTTTCTCATGCACTGATCTGATTCTCTTAGATATACTTAACCTTTACTAATGGAAATATTTTTTAAAGGGTGAGAGATGGAAAGAGCAAAGTTTCAAGTGAGTCACTCTGACATACATTGGGAACAATTGCATAAGTGGTATTTTGAGTAAAATCTATTCAAACTATTTTCATTGTTGCCACACAGATCCATCATCATTAATTTTTTTTTAATTTTTAAATAAATGAAATACTTCCCCCCCCTCCTTTTTTCTGTGAATTAATTGGTTCCTTTAACATATGTCTGCAGCATTTTCCATCCATGGGTAAACATTTTGAGATTGCAGCATGTATAAAATCATGGAAATGAAATTCATACATTTTAATTTTTCCATTTACTTGATAACTAGATGAAAATAAATAAAAAGACTAAATGATGTATAGACTTAGACATACTTTGTTAAAGAAATTACCCTCTTTCTAGATAATTTGGAAGTATAATTCCAATGAATTGTACTTTTTCAAAGAAAGTAGTTTCCTACATTTATAATAAAAAGAAATATTCTAGTTTCATATTTGTGCAGAAGGAAAAACAACTATTTTTGGTTTCTCAGCTCAAGGGTGTATAAATAAACCTAAAAAGATGAACCAGTTTATCATGCTTATATATTTACCATAACCTTCTTTTTGGGTAAACTAAGCCTCCTGAAAAATGACTTTGTCTTTAAGGTAGTTGTGTTTATTAGTTTTTTTTGAAATTAAAACTTTTCCTTCTATGTAATATTGCCTGAAGGGAAAAAATAAATTATTCAGGACAGGCATATGGTTTTTGTCAGGTTAAGTCCATCTATTTAGTCTCTGTTATATCCCAAGCACCTAGCACAGTGTATGACACAGAGTAAATGTTCAATAGTCATAGACTCCTAGTCATATAATAATGGTACAATTAATGAAGCATGGTCTTTCCTATTGAACCTTTTCTTTTCAGTATGTTCTAAGACCCAATTCTTATAAAACAAATATTATACTTAAAAATTATGAGTCCGTGAAAAGAGTTTGGCTTCAGGGAATGTCAGACACAGGAGCTAATGCTACATTTACTATTTATTAATTGTGACTCATTGGGCAAGTTTCATTAGTTCTTAGACTTTTGTAAAAAATAGCTTTAAATAGACAATAACTTTATTAATTCCCCATTGCTGCTGTAACCAATTACCACAAATTTAGTAGAAAAAGACACAAATTTATTATCTTACAGTTATGGAGGACAGAAGTCAAAATCAAATTGTTAGCAGAGTTCCTTCTAGAGCCTCTAGGGGAGAATTCATTTCCTTGACTTTCTAACTGCTAGAGACCACTTGCATTCCTTAGCTTACAGCTTCTTCTAAGAGAGCAACTTCAATTCTCTCTGTGTCTCTTTCTGTCTCTGTCTCTCTCTTTATTCTTTCTCTCTCTCTCCCTCTCCACTCCCTCTTCTTTCCCTTTCCCTCTTCCTCTCTCTCTGCTCCTGTCATCACATCTCTTTGTCTGACTCTCACCCTCTTATACTCCTCCTCATAAATAACCTTGTGATTACAATTGTACCACCTGGATAACCTTCCCATCAGAAGATCCTTAACTTAATTACATCTGCAAAGTCACTTTTGCCATGTAAGGTAATATAATGACAGGTTCTGGGAATTAGGAGGTAGCTATCTTTAAGGGGGACATTATTCAGCCTACAACAGCAACATCTTAAAAGGTTTTTAAGAGGATTAAAGGAGTTTGAATATATGAACATTTGGTATAATGGATTGATCTTATGTGATGCATTTTTGCATATATGTATATACATACATTTTATATCTGTTTATTACATTTTTCTCTATCCAAGAAATAAAGTAATACTTTAACATTTTAATATATTATATCAATAGTATATTTTCATATGGCTCATTTATGAGAGTGTGGTTATGCATATATATTCAATATTACTTTATAGATAACTTTTGGAAGTTGAGTTTTTGAAAGTTGAAAGGTATATTAACATTTTAAAATAAAACAATAAAATGCTGAGATAAGCTTAGGGGCATAATAGGAAAGTTTATTGAAATCACTAGAATATAATATCTTGGAAGAGGGTCTAATTTTACACAGTAATGGATTGTTTCTAAGTGCTGCACCTCAGCCTATACAGGCCAGAAATTGCAGTCTTATTTTGTTTCTTAAGCTTTCAGCATGCCTTTCTTTTCCTTTTGGAAAGGGTAAAATAACTGAATACAGCAATTCATTCTTCACAATGACAGTTTTCACATTTATTATTTTTTTTATAATAAAACAAATAACCCCATAATCTCTGCTTCTTAAATAAATGTGTATACTCTGGCTAATAAATTTGTTTAGCTACTTACACTTGTGATTTTATGTTCCATGACATAGGCTCCTACTGATCTCTACAAACTTTTTAACAAGTCTCAATATTATATCTAGAAAAGCAGTGAAACAAATTATAATTTTGTTGAGTGTTTAATACATGTGTTTAGCATAATAAGATCCTCTGAGAACATCACATTGAAGTTAGCACAGAGGAACTCTTTAGCGTCACACTTGAAAACAACATCGTAATGCCTATTTTCCTTATAAATAAACTTCCTCTTCATATACATGCCATAAAATCTAAATTCACAGAATACATTTATGAGATTTATTTTATATTACAGTACACTGAACTTTCTAAAATCTGTGAATTGAACTGTAAAACATCAATTGATTCCATGGTGTGAGCAAAATCATAGCTGATAGAGTACAATGGTGAATATCTAGAATGACAGAACCAACTGCGAAATAAACACACACACACACATTTAATTTGACATCAACCAGATCACATAGAAACAGATATCGTACATTAATTCAATAACTATGGTGCATTGTGTATAATATACAATATACACAGATTTTTTATATTCAAATGAATATCGTACATTAGTAAAGAAATGTTTCTTTCCAATATAATTACATGAATATAAGTTCAACGAAGTGACAGGAAATATCATTTAGATAGCATAAATTGAATACACCTCAGTGCAAATTCATAAGAAATATTTGGAATGAAGACCACTACTATATTTTGCTACATATAAAAATACATATGATTCTTATTAATATTATGTGCTAAATACTGATCTTTTTTGAAAACCCACAAAATAATGGCTTTTTTAAAGAAAATAAATTCAGTATTCCTTCTCTTGTGTAGAAATCTGAGATAACTATGTTCACTGATAATGCTATATAAAATATTATTAAAAGTACTTTTTAAAAGTACTGTCTTCCTCCTGAGATAATAATTAAATCACAAAGAAGAAAAAGAAAATGGTAAAGAGCTAAATATCCACTAGTAGTTAAGTGCAGGAAAATGAAAGAAAACCCCATAGGGGTGTGAGTAGACAGACTAGTCACATTATGAAATATGGATTCAACAAGGAGAAAGTTTTTCAGAAGTTTATTATTCTTTCTTTCTTTATATTTTCTTAAGGACTATGACCTATGGTTTTGAAGAATAATAATCGCTCTAACTAAAGCTAGTTTATAATAGACAGAACATTGTCTTATTTGTTCTCTAAACAGTAAATGACAAGGGTATTGGTTGCAAGAGCATTAGTCTTGCTAAATGTCAAGTTATCCCCACAAATGCTCTCCAATTTAGATATTAGATAAAATGTTTTGGCAAACTGAAGTCCTAGAGAATTAAAAATTAGGAAGCTTCTTTAAAACATGGCAATTAATTAATTTATAAGGTAGCTTTCACATATAAACCAAGATAATAGGACACTTCTAAAAGTCATGCTATGTTAAATTACAAAGCATTTCTTAGAGTTCAGAAAATCCAGAAGCTTTGCAGTAGCAAGCATTTTATTTTGAGAAATTTTATGACCAAGACATTAGTCTACTTGTTACGATAGTGCACTATATTTTTATTATTGTTTTACCCTCACAAAGATGTCATTATTCCTATGATGTGTGTAGAGCTCCATCTCCAGATTTGTGTTTGGAAGTCTATTAACAATATTAAAAACTTTTTTTTTGAAAAAAAGAAATTATTCATCAACCTCAGTGAATTGTATTTTTTCAAAGCGTGTACATTTCTCTATTGGTAGTACATATAAACATTTTATTTTTATATTTATACAAAAGAAAAACCACTAAGTTTCCTAACATTTCCTCCAAACATTGCAGTATAGGAAAAGGAAATAAATAGCAATTATTTTAAAACTCATAACAGAAATGGACAAAACATACACAATAAAAGAAAGTTTACTGAACTCAGACAATGAAAGAAAAAGACAAACAACTCAAATAAAAAAATGAAAGGTGTTGGATAAAGGTAAAAGAGAAAGAAACAGAGAGAATAAAATGAGAAGAATGAAAAGTTTCTAAAAATTAGGTAGAAAAAAAAGCCAGATAAAAAGGGAGTAACATTTGTATAATCAATGTCCCTGGATAGGTGGGCAGGGTGAGGGAGCCAAAATTAAACAATGGAACACAACTAATGTCTGAAACTATAATCCAAAAAAATTTTCCAGAAATAAAAGAATTAAATTTTGATATTGAAAGAACCCAGGAGCCACCTGGGGATATTATCCTGTAACAATCACCTCCAATATACATCCCAGAAGAAAATATTAGATTTCAAGAGTAAAGAAAAATTCTCAACCTTCAGGTAAAAATCAAATAGTGTACAAAGGTAAAATAATTCAAATGGCATCAGACTTTTCCAGTGCAACGTATAAATCAATCAGCAAATACACTCAACAATTGTGTAACATTTTCAAGAACCCAATAAAAGAAATTGTAATATAAATAAATATTTTATAGCTAACTAAGCTGTACTTTAAGTATCAAGACTATGGAAACATCTTAAATATACTGTAACATAGGGAATTCTGTACCCATAAGTCTTTCTTGAGGAATCGACTAGAGGATGTTCTTTATGCAACCAAGACAGGACTAGGTAAACTTTAGCAAAAGAACTATTGTGAGCATTTAACATTTATATATTAATATATATCAAACTAAATAAAATATGGTTATGATGGTAGAAAACTAATGCACAAATGTATATGTTATGACAAAATAAAACACTTAAATTTTTTTTTAAATGGAGAAAAAAGTAGAATAATCTTATTGATTTTTATATAAGAAATAGGTGAGATTTAAAGTGGACCATTTAAAAGTGACAAACTAGTTAAAAGCAAAACAGAGAACTTAGGGTCCTAAGGTATAATTATGAAGGTAACTAATGAACAAAAACATAAACTTCTTAAATATCACTTTAACAAAAGAGAAAATAATATACATTTGGTAAATAAAAGAAACAAGGCAGTCAGACAGAGAAAGACAAATAACATATGATATTGCTCATATGTGGAATCTAAAAAAAGGGTACAAATGATTTTATCTACAAAACATAAATAGAGTTACAGATGTAGAAAACAAACTTAAGGTTACCAGGGACAAGGGGGGGAAGGGATAAATTAGAAGATTGGGATTGACACATACACACTACTATATATAAAATAGATAACTAATAATGACCTACTGTATAGCACTGGAACTCTACTAAATGCTCTGTTATGGCCTATATGGGAAAATAATCTAAAAAAGAGTAGATATATGTATATGTATAACTGATTCACTTTGCTGTACACCTGAAACTAACACAACATTGTAAATCAACTATACTCCAATAAAATTTACTTTAAAGGCACAAGGTGTATTATATATAATTATAAAATAATATGATTGAGTGGAGACCAAATTTATCAGCCACATCAATAAACATAAATTTCCATAAATCATGACAAAAAGAAGATTTCCAATCAGACTCACAAAGCAAAATACAACTATCATCTCTGTAAAAGAGGCACACCTAAATCAAAGTGAATCAGAAATGCAAAAATTAGAGTGGCCAAAGATATACCAAAAAAATAGAAAAGAAGGAAAAAATAGGGCTAGTGATCTTGATATTTTAAGAATTATAATTCAAGTTGGAAATAATTAAATGTGAATAGAAAAATACAAATAATGCCAAAAGTCATAATTCATGAGGAAAATTTAATGTCCATCAGTATTTACAGACTAAATAACTGAGAAATTATCACTAGAAGGCAAAAGTTACAGAAGATTCAGTTAATATATGTAGAAACACACTAATATGAGGAGATTCAGCACAAGAAAAATCAAGTGAACAATAGCAAATGTAAGCAAGGGTGTAAAAGACCTAAACACAAGCAATAAAATAGATGTAATAAGTATGTATCAAATTTTACTCCTGATATTTGAGAGTATATCTTAGAAAAAAAAGGAAGGTGTCCTTTGTGACAAACACTGCTAGTTGCCTAGCCCACATCCATTCTCACTGTCATTCTTCTTCATCTCCCCAAAATCTCTTGCACCTGGTGGTAACCGTGTGACCCAATACTGGCCACAGGTTATAAGGCGATTCTGTGTAGGATTTCCAAGATATCGTTGTTATTGCTGTTGTTTAATTCTGTTGTTTACTTTTTGGGTGGAAAAAAAGACTTTTTTAAACATCTTACATTTTACCTGTTTGAAATGAGAAGCCTGAAACTGCAGGAATGATTACAATACCATAGAAACAGATGGCACAGTTAAAATGTTGGAGCAAAGAGGTGGTGGGAGGTTGCAATACTTGTAACCTGGAGAAGTCTCCCAGGAGCTCTGGACAACCTACTTGGATACATTGTTCTGTAAGAAGAATAAATCCCTATTTGTTTAAGCCCTTGGAGTTAAATATGTTACTTGTGCTGTAGCCAAACATAGTGTTTAAATAACAGTTTGTAACTACAACTACCTTATCCTTGTAGGAGTTCAAGTTTACAGATATTAGTTTAGAGGATGCAGTGACTTTAATAAAACGAGAAGTTCTAAGGAACATTGCTTTCCTGTGAAATTTATATCAAATTCCCTTCAATTATCAACACTGATATTCTCATTGAGATGTCTTAGTGCTCGGTTTTGAGGTTTGTGTTCTGCTTTTTAAGGAATAGTGTGTATTAAAGGTACCCTGTGCTTTTCTTCAAAACTGTGAATTACCAAATGAGAATTTCAGTTCACTCTGTTGTTTATCTTGGAAAATCTGGCTTTCATTCAATTCTGTTGAAAATTAGCATCAATACAGTGAGGGTTAATCACTGTTTTTGTATAACTTACTATTTTTGTATATTTATATAATTTAATATTATAAATAACTATTTTACTTAATTCTTTATATTTCCTGAAGTATTCATTCTTTTCATTAAGAGTATTTCAAAGTAGTTTGGCAGAGTGGACCAAATAGCAAAACAAGAAAAAATATTTTTCTTCTTATGCCTAAATAATTAACTTGTGAAAAAAACATTCAATTTAAGGCTAAATCAATATTCAAAATACATACTAAGGTTTATTTGAAATTATAACTTTGTTTAATATATGAGTTAAAAATTATGAGGTCTTTTTTTTTTTGTATAGGAGGCGGTGAGAATCTGAAATTTCTAGCTGTTCTTATCCCTCAGGATTCTTCCTTTATCAGGCTTATTTTCTTAACTAGACTCAAAACATAAGAATTAAGGGATATGCCTTATCAAAGGCTATATGTGGAGAGTGGTTAGATACTTAGAAATTTAAAATGTTTCTCTATGGCCTCTCATATGCTTTATATAGCTGATAAAATTAAAGTAGAAATAAAAAGAGGAACAAACAGACTCTAAAGCAAAATTACAACAGTGGCAGAAGTCACAGCATATATTGGCTAAAGCATATTATCCTTTCAGGTTGAAATTGTGAGCTTAAAATGATAGCAAGATTGAAGAAAAATTTCTAGTAGTTGCAAAGTTTTTGGGATTTAAGTAGACTTCAGCAATTTTGAAGAAGGAGAAATTGAGTTACACATGGCATACATTGAAATATATTAGGCTTTGAGAAATGGAGATTACTTAGGACTTGTGAAGGAAAATTGAAAACTATAAAATCTATCGAGAGTATAACATTCTATTCAGTGTGGAGAGAATGTTTAAGATTACCCTGAATGTGTCTCTGAGTTTGGTGGAAAATACATATCTCAGCATTTTAGTGTACTTAAAAAAAAGAAGAAAAAGAAAAGAACAATTAAGAAGCACAGATATGCCACTTGCAAGATAAAATGAAATCACAATGTCTTTTTTAATGAGAATATAGTTGTTTAGTTAAGAAAAAGATGCCAAGAATTTTTTCTTTGTTACCCCCATCTCTCCTCCAAAGTATGTGCATGATTTATATTCAAATATACTAATAAGTTTTGGTGACATTTAAGATAATGTAAGTCTGAATATATTAGCTGAGACTAGAGTTCTTTGCACCATGCATTCCTGCATTAATTCATCACACTTTTATTTAGCCTCTACCCACCTAAATGCTTGGGATACATCCATGAGTGAAGTAAATAAAGATCACTTCCATCTTCTGTGGTGAGAGAATAAACAGTCAGAGGGCAAGAGGAGACAGAAAATAAACACTAAAAGTAAGAAGTTAACAAAGTGTATAGTATACGTGTAGCTGATAAAAACTTTGCGAGAAAAAAGTAGAACATGAGAGAAGAATTAGGCATCATGTGAGTCAATCCATTGGTATCTTCAGTTACTTTTCTCTCAGAAATAGGACACTTAGATTATAGTAGTTCCAGTGATAGCAATGTCTCACTTTCAATATGTATAAGCAGCACCAGAGCAAGGAAAACAGAAGCCCCTCACTCCCCCCTAATAAACACTAAAGTGACAACTGAAATAAAATTGACAGAGAGCAATGTGGTTTAAGAGAAGAGAATGTGGTTTAAGGTTAAGTAGATATTCACTCTCCTGTCAATGATATGGTAACAAATGATTCTAAAGTGGATCTACATCACAAACACCAGAGCACACGATAACTCTTTCAAATATATTTTATTACAAAACAAAAATAGGCTTATAAAATTTTGTCCTAAAATTAACTAAAAGAAAAAGCTGGAGATTGTTGTATATAGTAGTGTCTACTACAAAGAACACTTAGGAAAATATTGAAGGATCATCAGAGTATTGAAGCATCACACACACAATTAAAGAATCTAGATCATACTTTATATGAATTCTTCTTAGTGAATATTGAAAAACAGATTTCTACCTTTCTTTAAATTTATTTAAAGGGCAATATAGTGATATGAATATAGGCAGTTTACTGAGGTATACTATATCTGATAAGTAACTGACATTCCGAAAATGAGACATGGCATTCAAAGGTTTAAAATCAATGAGAGGAAAAAGCTCATCTTGAATTTGAAACAGCACATTTGGCTTTTTCAAAGAAAGTTGTTTATAAACACACCTTATCTCCTATGAAGTTTTCACAGTTGATGATGAAATTTTGCTGTATTTGCAAAAATCTTCTCTAGCAAATGTCAGAAAATCAAGTGCGTATGAGTTTAAGCATAAAAGAAACAGAACGACTATTTGTATGATTTCATAAAATTAAAGTTATAACCTATTTCTCTCATTATAGAAATATAGGCTTATATGAAGATATTAAAGTTATTTATTTGCTGGAAAGTTATGCTGTTTACATAAAAGAAATAGAACATGTGGTTAGAAAACATTTTTTTTTAAAAATCCTGCCTTCCAGATTTGTTTTGCTAACGCAATAGATTTACCACATAAATATTCAAAATGTAAAACATTAGAGAAGTTTAAATTCTTTGAGAATAATGGTATCATCAATCTGTTTTTAAACATAACAGACAATAATTATTTTAAAGCAGAGTGTGATTATCGTGAAATCTTTTAAAATCAATTGATGAGAATAAATTGAATTGAATCTCAGTGAGACAGTTGTTTAGGTAAACGGTTTCTGATGAATAAAATGTGTAGGTTTTCTAGAAAGTTTTCCATAAACACCTAACAGCAAAACCTATAGCAGTGTACTATAACTACTTTATACTAACCCAATGAGAGTGAATTTGACATTTAAGAAGTACATGTAACAGATGGCCAACAGGCACATGAAAAAATGCTCAATGACACTAATTATGAGAGAAATACAAATCAAAACTACAATGAAGTATCACCTCACTCCAGTCTGGATGGCCATCATCAAAAAATCTACAAACAATAAATGCTGGAGAGGGTGTAGAGAAAAAGGAACCCTCTTGCACTGTTTGTGGGAATGTAAATTGATACAGCCACTACGGAGAACAGTATGGACATTCCTTCAAAAACTAAAAATAGATCTACCATACGACCCAGCAATCCCACTACTGGGCATATACCCTGAGAAAACTATAATTCAAAAAGAGGCATGTACCACAATGTTCATTGCAGCTCTATTTACAATAGCCAGGACATGGAAGCAACCTAAGTGTCCATCGACAGATGAATGGATAAAGAAGATGTGGTACATATATACAATGGAATATTACTCAGCCATAAAAAGAAATGAAACTGAGTTATTTGTAGCGAGGTGAATGGACCTAGAGACTGTCATACAGAGTGAAGTAAGTCAGAAAGAGAAAAACAAATACCGTATGCTAATACACATATATGGAATCTGAAGAAAAAAAGAAAGAAAGAAATGTTCTGAAGAACCTAGGGGTAAGACAGGAATAAAGACAGACGTAGAGAATGGACTTGACACAGGTAGTGGGAAGGATAAGCTGGGATGAACTGAGAGAGTGGCATGGACATATACGCACTACCATATGTAAAATAGATAGCTAGTGGGAAGCAGCCACATAGCACAGGGAGATCAGCTCAGTGCTTTGTGTCCACCTAGAGGGGTGGGATAGGGAGGGTGGGAGGGAGATGCAAGAGGGAGGAGATATGGGGATAACTGTATACGTATAGCTGGTTCACTTTGTTATACAGCAGAAACTAACACACCATTGTAGAGCAATTATACTCCAATAAAGATGTTTAAAACAAAATTCTACAAATAATAAATGCTGGAGAGGGTGTGGAGAAAAAGGAACACCTCTTCACTGTTGGTGGGAATGTAAATTGGTGCAGCCACTGTGGAGAATTGTAGAGAGGTCCCTTAAAGCAGCGGTCCCCAATCTTTTTGGCACCAGAGACCGTTTTTGTGGAAGACAATTTTTCCACAGACCAGGAGGTGTGGGGGATTGTTTCAGGATGATTCAAACACATTACATTTATTGTGCACTTTATTTCTATTATTACATTGTAATATATAATGAAATAATTATAGAACTCACCATAATGCAGAATCAGTGGGAGCCCTGGGCTTGTTTTCCTGCAACTAGATAGTCCCATCTGGGGGTGATGGGAGACAGTGACACCCGAAGTGAGACGCTTATGTCCAGTCTAGACTGTAATCTTGTTTTGGTTGCTGTCACTGCAGAAAACCCTGCTTCACAAAGACAGGATGTTAGAAGTGGAAGCAGGCTTTTCAGTGCTTCTGTGGCAATCTCCGGATATTCCACCTTGACTTTAATCCAGAACGTATGGAGATTTGAAGTTGTCTCAAACATACTTTTAAGGCTACCATCATTTGCGATCTCAAGCAGTTGATCCTCTTCTAGCACAGAAAAAGTCGATTCACAAATGAGTCGTGGATCCATTCCTTCCCTGTTCAGGGGTCTTTTGTGGTTGGGAAGTAATGCTGAAACTCATTTGAAAGCTGAGATAGGTGATCATGCACCAGCTGGGAGAAAGAAGGCCCTGGCTCAGTCTCTTTCAAAATCTCTGCTAATGTTTGAAACATGTCAAAAATCCCAATGTTCACCCATCGCCCTCACAATTCCAGTTTGGCTTTGAATGCAGCCACTTTATCTGCCAACTTCAACACAGTTGTCGTTCTCCCCTGAAGTGACAGATTGAGTTCACTGAGCGGTGAATATGTCACACAAGTAAGCAAGTTTTGTGACCCATTCTCTGTCACTGAAATGTGCTGCCAGTGATGATTGTTTTTCTAAAAGAAATCTCTGGAGCAGCTCCTGTAACTCAAAAACTGGCCGGTGATCTACCTTTAAAAGCCATCTTACTTCTATGTATAAGAGAAGACGTGTGTGTTCTGCGTCCATCTCCTCACAGAGCTGCACGAACAGACGTGAGTTAAGGGCATGTACTTTAACGTGGTTGATATTTTTAATCCCATCCTACAAAATTGTTAAGTTCAGGTGACATTTTTCGGCTAACCAGCGTTTCTCTATGGATGACACAGTGCGTAGACTCACATTCAGAAGTGACCTCTATGACCCGCGTAGTGAAATCAGAAAGCCGTTCAGTCATGGCAGCTGCTCGGTCCATGCATATACCAACACAAAATGACCAGTTCAGTTTTCCTGATATGTAATCATTCAAAGACTTGAATAGTTCTGCAGCTGTGGTGTTGGTTGGCAACAAAATTGTACATAAAATATCCTCATGCACACCCTCCTGAAAAATATATCGCACAAAAACAAGCATTGTTGCCTTGTTGTCAACATCAGTAGACTTGCCAACCTGGATTGTGTACCATGGTGACTCATTAATCCTCTCTAACAATTGTGCCTCAATATCCTCTGCTATTTCATCAATTCATCTAGTTATGGTGCTAGCCAAAAGAGGAACATGTGCCACCTTTTGAACTGCAGCCTCTCTTAAAATTTCACAACAAATATCCTTAGCAGCAGGGAGGATCAACTCTTCACCAACAGTAAAGGGCTTCTTAGCTTTAGCAATGTGGTTAGCCACTAAGAATTATGCTCTCTGGGCAGACACATTTGATGAAGTCGTGGCCTTCGATAATTGCTTCTGTTCTTTGTGCTCACATTTTATTCTTTTGCAAAACTCCAAAGCCTTGTCTTTTAATGCAGGGTGCTTGGTCTCCATGTGGCGAAGCAGTTTTGAAGGTTTCATGGCTTTGTTGGATAGCCAGTCGCCACATATTATACAAAGCGGGCTTGGAGAATGTGAATCACTTGTTGCAATGAACCTGTAATTTAAGTAGGACTCTTGGTATTTTCATTTAAATGCAGCTTTCTTTTTGTTGGCAATCTTAAGAATCTTCTGCTATCTCATCATTGGGTCTTTCCCCCTTTTCAAAGAAGCTCTCCAGCGGCATTTGTTTTTTACTCATCTTGGCTAGGGTTAGCTTGTGTGCTTACCAAAACTATGACTGAGACAAGTGTGTAGTGCAGGGAGGAGGCGTGGATGGAAGTGGTAAATAAAATAATGGGCAGGCCATGCACGGACTAAAGTTTCTGACTTAAAGTCTGCCACCAGATGCAGCTGTACAATTGAAGTACATCAACTCACTTGCCACTATAAACCTGCCACTAGTGCAGCTTAATTGTCACTTGCCACTCACTAATAGAGTTTTGATATGAGACTGCAAGCAATTGATTTATTATGGTCTCTGTGCAGTCAAACCTCTCTGCTAATGATAATCTGTATTTGCAGCCACTCCCCAGCGCTAGCATCACCATGTCAACTCCACCTCAGATCAGGCATTAGATTCTCATAAGGAGTGTGCAACCTAGATCCCTCGCATGCACAGTTCACAATAGGGTTTGCGCTCCTATGAGAATCTAATGCTGCTGCTGATCTGACAGGAGGTGGAGCTCAGGCAGTAATGTGAGCGATGGGGAGCGGCTGTAAATACAGATGAAGCTTCAATCGCTCGCCTGCTGCTCACCTCCTGCTGTGCGGCCCAGTACCAGTCCGTGGCCTGGGGGTTGGTGACCCCTGCCTTAAAGAACTAAAAATAGAGTTACCATATGATCCTGCAATCCCACTCCTGGGCATATATTCAGAGAAAACTATAATTTGAAAACATACATGCACCTCCATGTTCATTGCATTTTTTACAATAGTCAAGACATGGACGTAACCTAGATGTCCATCGACAGATGAATGGATAAAGAAAATGTGATATATATATATATATATATATATATATACACACACACACACACACACACACACACACAATGGAGTATTACTCAACCATTAAAAAGAATGAAATAATGCCATTTGCAGCAACATGGATGATCCTAGAGATTATCATACTAAGTGAAGTAAACCAGACAAAGACAAATATGTGATATTGATTATCTGAAGAGTCTTAAAAAAAAAAAGATATAACTGAACTTATTTGCAAAACAGAAAGAGACTCACAGGCACAGGATAAAAAACTTATGGTCACCAAAAGGGAAAGGGGAGGAAGGATAAATTAGGAGTTTGTTATTAACATGTACACACTACTATACATGAAATAAATAACCAACAAAGACCTACTGTATAGCACAGAGAAGTATACTCAATCTTTTATAATAACCGGTAAGGGAAAAGAATCCAAAAAATATATATATGTATATATATATGTGTATAATTGAATCACTGTGCTGTACAGCTGAAACTAACACGATATCTAAATCAATTATACTTCAATTAAAAAAGTATAAAAAAAGAAGAGAAAAAAAGGAAGTACATGTAAATGATGGAAAGATGCCTGCTATTTGTTGAGATAGTGGTAAAGAGGCTAAAGATAGTGTTTCAAAGGACATAAAAATATGAGACCACTAAATAGCAATAAAGAAGAAATAGGATTTGGTGCTTTAAAAATACATTTCAGAAAGAGGAAAATCATTTGGAAGAATGAAGCAGGTCTGATTCAACAGTAGTTTTTGAAAATTTCAATTAATTTTCACTAATTTATTCATCTGCATAGATTTTTCCCAACATCTTTATGGAAATAATTTTTTTGTTTTGGTTTGGTTTTGGTTTTGGTTTTTGCAGGCCTCTCACTGTTGTGGCCTCTCCCGGTGCGGAGCACAGGCTCCAGACGTGCAGGCTCAGCACCCATGGCTCACGGGCCCAGCTGCTCCGCGGCATGTGGGATCTTCCCGGACCGGGGCACGAACCCATGTCCCCTGCATCGGCAGGCGGACTCTCAACCACTGCGCCACCAGGGAAGCCCCGGAAATAATTTTTATAAGATGAACTAAAACAGACTTGTTTCAAGATAATAAGTTCCATAAAAATATCCAATCAATTTCCAACTTTTAAAGTTCTGTACCTTTTAAAATTACAATACAATCTACATACAGCATGGTCCAATAAATGATGTATTATGATGAGCTGAAAACCCTCCTTAAGACACTCCTGCAACTGCTACACATGCATTCAGCACCCTCATTTCAAATATATTCTAAAAATCACATGTATTATTCAAGACCTGTGTGATATCCCCACCTCTTCCACAAAGAAATTCTGACTGATATTACCTTCCCCTTTCCTGAGATTTCACAGGAAAATCTTTGCTACTCTTTTATGGTATTTATCACTTTTTACTATGCACTGTAGGCTTTTACATATTTGTCTGACCCTTTCTAATATGCCTTAAGACCTCTAAATACATGAAACATACTGAAATTTAAAATTTCATATGAATTTATTTGATACTATTAGTACATTCAAAAGAAAATGGTAACATTTGTAAATTGTGTTGTGTAACATGAAGGATAAAAGAAGTGAAAATGAAACACATGAAAGAAGTACTAAAATTAAAAGGGGTAACACTACAAATTAAGTTTTTCTTCATATTTGCTGTTATAAGCATTTTTATGCATGTCTCCTGAAGCATGTGCATAGGTTTCCCCAGATGATTTAAGTAGAAATGGAATTGCTGGGGCAATGCTTTAAGTAACTACAATTTTTAGAGTTGTTATGTCAATTTAATATTCCCACTAGCAGTTGTATAAAAGTTGACCCATAACCTCTCCAATATGTATTATTATCAGACAAATTTTGACCAATGTGGTAGATATATAATGTTGTCTAGTTGTGATTTAAATTTACATTTCTATGATTACCAGTATAGTTAAACAGTTTTTCATGTGAATACTTACCTTAGTCCTCTTTGTAAGATGTCTGTTCATATTCCTTACCTGTTTTTCTTTTTTTTTTTCTAACATCTTTATTGGAGTATAATTGCTTTACAATGGTGTGTTAGTTTCTGCTTTATAACAAAGTGAATCAGCTATACATATACATATATCCCCATATCTCTTCCCTCTTGCTTCTCCCTCCCTCCCACCCTCCCTATCCCACCCCTCCAGGCGGTCACAAAGCACCGAGCTGCTGTGGTATGCGGCTGCTTCCCACTAGCTATCTATTTTACATTTGGTAGTGTACATATGTCCATGCCACTCTCTCACTTTGTCCCAGTTTACCCTTCCCCCTCCCCATATCCTCAAGTCCATTCTCTAGTAGGTCTGTGTCTTTATTCCCATCTTGCCCCTAGGTTTTTCATGACCATTATTTTTTTTTAGATTCCATATATATGTGTTAGCATACGGTATTTGTTTTTCTCTTTCTGACTTAACTTTACTCTGTATGACAGACTCTAGGTCCATCCACCTCGCTACAAATAACTCAGTTTTGTTTCTTTTTATGGCTGAGTAATATTCCATTGTATATATGTGCCACATCTTTTTTATCCATTCATCTGTCGATGGACACTTAGGTTGCTTCCATGTCCTGGCTATTGTAAATAGAGCTGCAATGAACATTGTGGTACATGACTTACCTGTTTTTCTATTTGGCTGTCTTTTATTTATTTACTGATGTGTTATAATTTAATAATAAGCTCTGTGTACTGGACGAATGAGTCATATATGCTGCAAATAACTTATGTCAGCATGTGGGTTATGTTTTCATTCTCTTTAATGTGTGTTTTAATTAAAATTGTTTTTTCATTTAAATTAGTTTGAATAATTGTCTTTGTGTTTATGATTAGGGCTTTGACAGTCTTAAACACTTCCCTATACACTTATTTTAAAGATGTGTTATACATATTTTTTTTAAATTTATTTTATTTTTGGCTGTGTTGGGTCTTTGTTGCTGAGCGTGGGCTTTCTCTAGTTGCAGTGAGCAGGGGCTACTCTTCGTTGCAGTACATGGGCTTCTCATTGCAGTGGCTTCTCTTGCTGTGGAGCAGGGGCTCTAGGCACACAGGCTTCAGTAATTGTGGCATGCAGGCTCAGTAGCTGTGGATCGTGGGCTTTAGAGCACAGGCTCAGTAGTTTTGGCACATGGGCTTAGCTGCTCTGCGGCATGTGGGATCTTCCTGGACCAGGGCTTGAACCCATGTCCCTGCATTGACAGGCAGATTCTTAACCACTGCACCACCAGGGAAGCCCACATATTTGCTTTTAATTTGCCTTTTATTTGTAATTGCTTAATCCATTGAAAGTGGACTTTTCTGTACAGTGTGAGGTAGATCTACACTTTCATTTTTCCTTATGGATATCCAATTGTCTCAGAGAATATATTGAATAGTCTCTTTTCCCAGTGATCTACATTACCATCTTAATCATAAGCAAATATTCTGGGTTTGTTTCTGGGTTATTAGTTCCATTGGTTAATTATCCTTGGGTCAATACTAAATGGTCTTAATTACTTTTAGTCTATAATTCCTAATAACAGATAGAAATGGTCCCTCTCCATCTCCAGCCAAGCACTGTTTTTCTCAGATCTATTCATTTATTCTTGGCTCTTTTTTCATGCACATTTTAAGATTCATTGTTAAGATTCTTTTTTTAAAAATCTGTTGAATTTGAGTTTTTTAAAAAAAATCACAATGAATAAATAAATCATGTGAAATAAAATTCATAAATATTGTATGTCACTTGTGATTTAGCCCTTTGTTGCTGATTTTAATTATACTTTAATTTTTCTAATAAGGATATACACAGTTTTTATATATTATAAGCTTTACCTTAACTTTTGATATTATTACATTGTCATTTTAAATTATAATTTTAATTGTTTGGAGTAGTAATTACAAAGACAATTTGTTTATTAATCTTTAGATTATTTAACTTGTTTGTACAATTATATAATCAGAGAATACTGGCCTTTCCGGTTGTTCCTTACTAGTCTTTATGGATTTTATTCTTGTATAGGGGTTGGCTAGTTCCCAGAGTACAATCTCAGATATAAATCTTGCTTCTAATTTCAAAGGGAACATTTCTACTATTCCACTTTTAAGAATGGTATTTGTTATGGATTTGTTGTAAAGGTACCCTTTATTGTGTTCACAAATTTTATTTATCATTTTTCAAATGTTTTCTGGGATGAATTTTAGCAAATAATTTTTCTCCATCATTTTGAAGTTATTACATTACTTTTAATTTATCCCTTGAAGAACCAAATGAAATTTATAAAACGTTCTTATATTAAGCCACTTCCCCATTCCTGGAATAAACCCAAATTGATTATGTCACTCTATAGGTATAGATATGTAGATATATATGTAAACCACAGCTAGATGTGTTTTGTTACTATTGCATTAGCATTTTTAAACTATCCTTATGGACTATAATTTTCCTTTCTCATCATATCCTCATGTGGTGGTGATATCAAGATTATTTTACCGCATGAAAGAGATATAGGAAGTATTCCTCTTCTAATAACATGCTGAATAATCTTTCTTTAGTGGAATGTTTTGACCTTGAAAATTCACAGGAATATACCTTAGAAACTATTTTAGCCTGAGGTGTTCTTTGTGAGAAGATTTTAAACTGCTGATTTTTCTATTTAATTGTTCTAAGAATAATCAGACTTGTATTTCTGCTAGAGTAAGTATAGCTAATTTTTTCTAGGAACCTAACAATTTAGGTTAAGTATACAAATATATAGGCATAAGATTATTTATAGCATTCTTTACTATAGCTTTAACCTCTGCTATAATTTAATTTCAATGTCTTTTCTAATATTATTTATTTTAGCCTAGTATTTTTATAATTGAACTTTATATTTCAATTATGATATTTTTCTTATACTCATAAGTTAACCTTTATTAGTCTCTAGACAAATGAATAATTGATTCCTAATTGATTTCTAATTGAATTTTTATTTGATCATAGAAAACCATCTGTATAATACTGAGTCTTTAAAAATTGTAGAGCCTTGGGCTTCCCTAGTGGCACAGTGGTTGAGAGTTCGCCTGCCGATGCAGGGGACACAGGTTCGTGTCCCAGTCTGGGAAGATCCCACATGCCGCGGAGCGGCTAGGCCCGTGAGCCATGGCTGCTGAGCCTGGGCGTCTGGAGCCTGTGCTCTGCAACGGGAGAGGTCACAACAGTGAGAGGCCTGCGTACGGAAAAAAAAAAAAAAAAAAAATTGTAGAGCCTTGTCGTATAGTCTTGTAAGTCTTTGGGTAAAATGTTCCACATGGGCTTTTGAATCATAGATTTTCTTTAATTTTGAAGTGCCAGAACCTATATGTTCTAAAAATTATATTTCATATCTTCATTTATCAATTTTTTGTCTTTAATTGTTTAAAGAAATAATAAACATGTTTTTAAATCTCCCTTTAAAATGCTGGATATATAAAGTCATCTTGTAATATGACAGTATTTATTCCATGGTTTTCGAAGCAATTTCATTAGGTACAAATAATTTTAGAAGGTAAATTAAAATTTTATTACTATGTAATAATCTTTCTATCCTCTAATAATATTTCGTGTTTTAAAATCCCATTTTGTTTGACATTTATGCAATTACACTGACTTTGTTTTCTATCCTATATGTCTTGTATATATTTGTTTATTTTTTTAACTTATGGACTTTATTAGTTTTAGAATAGTTTTAGGTTTTCAGAAAATATTAAGTACAAAGTACAGAGTTTTCAAACACTCCTTCACCCCTTCTCTCTGCGTAGTTTTCCCTATTGTTAACATCTTGCATTAGAGCTGTACATTTGTTACAACTGGTAAGCCAATATTGATACATTATTGTTAACTAAAGCCTATAGTTTACATTTGGTTTGTACATTCTAGGAGTTTTGAAAAATATATAATGGAATGCATCCACCATTACAATATCATAAAAAATAGTTTTACTCCCCTAAAAATCACCTGTGCCCCACCTATTCATCCTTCCCTCTCTCTACACCCCTGCTAACCACTCATTTTTTACTGCCTCTATAGTTTTACCTTTTCCAGAATGTCATAGTTGGAATCATACAGTATGCAGCATTTTCAGATAGGCTGCTTTCAGTTAGCAATATGCATTTAAGGTTCTTCTATGTCTTTTTGTGGCTTGATAGCTCATTTTAAAAAAAGATTATTGGAGTATAGTTGATTTACAATGTTGTGTTAGTTTCAGGTGTACAGTAAAGTAAATCAATTATACATATACATATATCCATGTACATATATCCACTCTTTTTTAGATTCTTTTTCCATGTAGGTTATTACAGAGTACTGCGTAGAGTTCCCTGTGCTATACAGTAGGTCCTTATTGGTTGTATATTTTATATATAATGGTGTGTATATGTCAATCCCAATCTTCCAGTTTATCCCTCCTCCCATCTCCCCTGGTAACTATAAGTTTGTTTTCTACATCTGTGACTCTATTTCTGTTTTGTAAATACCATTGTACCATTTTTCTAGATTTCACACATAAGCAATATCATATATTTGTCTGTCTGATTTACTTCGCTCAGTATGACAATCTCTAGGTCCATCCATGTTGCTGCAAATGGCATTATTTAATTCTTTTTTATGACTGAGTAATATTTCAATGTATATATGTACCACATCTTCTTTATCCATTCCTCTGTTGATGAACATTTAGGTTGCTTCCATGTCTTGGCTATTGTAAACAGTGCTACTGTGAACATTGGGGTGCATGTATCTTTCTGAATTATGGTTTTCTCTGGATATATGCCCAGGAGTGGGATTGCTGGATCATACAGTAGCTCTATTTTTAGTTTTTTAAGGAACTTCCTTACTGTTCTCCATAGTGAGGTTTCCCTTTTCTCCACACCCTCTCTAGCATTTATTGTTTGTAGATTTTTTTTTTTTTTCTGTACGCGGGCCTCTCACTGTTGTGGCCTCTCCCATTGCAGAGCACAGGCTCCAGACATGCAGGCTCAGCGGCCATGGCTCACGGGCCTAGCTGCTCCACGGCATGTGGGGTCTTCCTGGACCGGAGCATGAACCCGTATCCCCTGCATCGGCAGGCAGACTCTCAACCACTGAACCACCAGGGAAGCCCTGTTTGTAGATGTTTTGATGATGGCCATTCTGACCAGTGTGAGATAATACATCATGGTAGCTTTGATTTGCATTTCTCTAATAATTAGTGATGTTGAACATCTTTTCATGTGCTTTTTGGCCATCTGTATGTCTTCTTTGGAGAAATGTCTGTTTAGATCTTCTGCCCATTTTTGGATTGGGTTGTTTGTAGTGTTGCATAATATTCTATTGCCTGGATGTACCACCATTTATTGATCCATTCATCTGATGAAGAACATCTTGATTGTATACAAGTTTTGGCAATTATTAATGAAGGTGCTATACATATCCATGTGCAAGTTTTTGTATGGACATACATTTTCAAGTCATTTCGGTAAATACCAAGAAGTGGGATTGCTAGATCTTATGGTATGAGTATGTTTAGTTTTGTTAGACGCCACCAAACTGTCTTCCAAAGTGGTTGTACCATTTTACCTTTTCACCACCAGTGTATGAGGTTTTGTGTGGCTCCACACACTTGCCTGTATTTGGTTTTGTCAGTGTTCTGGATTTTGGCCATTTCAGTAGGCATGTAGTGGTATCTCATTGTTGTTTTATTTTCCTCTGCAGCATTAAAGATAACTAAGGGTGTTAGATAATATTTTTTGCTGTTTTCCATTGCTGGTTTTGAAATTATCCAATCTCTTAGCATTATTTTAATGATTTTATTTAAATAAGTATAATGCATTTTTAAATAAAAGAATAAAGGTTCTATTATACATCCTTTTGAAAAAAACAGAACAAAAAGATTTCAAGACTGATGTATTCTAATCCAGTAACTCTCATTTAAATGTAGCTAAGGCTTCCCTGGTGGTGCAGTGGTTGAGAGTCCGCCTGCTGATGCAAGGGACATGGGTTCGTGCCCCGGTCCAGGAAGATCCCACATGCCGCGGAGCGGCTGGGCCCGTGAGCCATGGCCGCTGATCCTGTGCATCCGGAGCCTGTGCTCCACAACGGGAGAGGCCACAACAGTGAGAGGCCTGCGTACCGCAAAAAAAAAAAAAAAAAATGTAGCTAAGTAAATAATATTTTAAATAAATATTATTTTGAAATATAAGAAAATACAGAAAAGTGCATAATTCATAAGTGCATAACTTCTGAATTATAACAATGTAAATATACCATTTTAGCCATCAAACAGATCTAGAAATAGAACATTACCAACATCTCAGAAACCCCTCTAATGCCTCATTCTTGGTCATTTAATTTCCCTTTCTCCATAAAAATAATGATTATATTACTTATAATACCAAAGTTACTTTGCCTGTTTTTGAAACTTATATGAATAAAATCAAATATGCGTGTTTTGCATGGTTATTTTTCTGCATTATTATAGTTACACATATATAGTTTTAGTAAACATCTCTACAGTTCCCTGCTACTGTTGATTATGTATCTGGTAGTGGAATTGTGTCACAGGATCTACTATGTCTACAAATAGTAAACCATGCCAAAGGGTTTTTCCAAAGTGTTTGCATTTTTGTGCACTCCCACTAGAAATCTATGAGAGTGTTATTTGTCCAACAACCTTTTAAAACTTATTGTCTGTCTTTTATCTTTAGGAAATCTGGTGGGATGTGGTAACATCTCATTGTGGTTTTAATTTGCATTTTACTGATGCTATCAACGTTGAACAAAATTTTATTATCTTATTGGCCACTTGTGTCTCTTATATTGTGAAGTGCCTATTTAAAGCCACAACCCCCAATGTTTCTACTGGATAGTAGGTCTTTACCTATTAATTGGTCAACATTTTTATATTTACAGATATAAGTTCTATATTGTATTTATAAAAAATACATTCACCCACATTGTGGCTTGCATTTTCGCTTCCTTTGTGTCATTTTTTTTCTTTTTTGTGTGTTTTAAAAAAGATAGTCCTATAATTTTCCAAATAAATTACCAGCATTTTTCTTTATAATTAGTATTTTTTGTCCTGTTAAAAAAATTAACCTATCTCAATATCATGAAGACATTCTCAAATGTCATATTCCAGAGGCTTTAATATTTTACATGCTATATATAAATTTACAATTCATTTGATTTTGCTTATGTATGGTGTGTGTAATCAGCTTTAAGTTATATGGTTTTTTTCCCTGTAGGGAATCCAATTGACTGAGCACCATCTATTGAAAATATAGTCCTTTACTGTCTACTGTTTGTACCCCATTGGCATAAGTCATGTGTCATACATTTAGGGTTGATTCCTGAATTTTAATGTAATTACTGTGACCTACCTTTCTGTTTTTGTGCTAATGCTGTACTACCTGAATTACTATAACTTCATAATGTCTCCATATTCAATAGTGTAATCCTTCTGCTTTATTTATTTTCCTTAAATTTGTTTTGACTACTCTTACTCTTTTAGATTGTTATACAGACTTTAGAATCAGAATATCAATAACTAGGGAAAAAAACTGTAGATAAATTACAGAAAACTGACTTCTTTTTAATCCAAAATTGAGTCTTCCAATTCACCAAAATGGTAACTCTCTTTATTCAGGTTTTTCTACCATGTATCACTAATATTTAGAGTGTTTCTGTATAGACTTTATGCATATTTTGCCTGGTTATTTTTATGCATAATTATAGTTATGTATATATAGTTTTATTATGCACATATGTTACAAACATATGTTATAGCTATGCATAGTTATATAATGCTTAGTTACTTTTAGAGCTTTTATAATTTAAATCATTCTAATGTCATATTCAAAATGTTTGATGTTGTAATATAGAAATAAGATATTATTTTCATATTGATTCTATCTAGTGATCTTAGTAAATTCACTTAATAATTCTAGTGGAGAGTCAGAAACATTGTTTACATGTTTTTATTCAGTAATAGCTTGAAGTCATGTGAGTAGCTGTATGTATAACTAATTTTGAAGCATCTACTAGAAAAGACATGTGGCTTAGTTTAAATTTGTGCACTAGGGTAAATTTCAACTACCATGTATTTTACATTTATTGACTTAATTACTTACTCTAATTTAATTTATTAAGTCCTCACAACAGTCTTATGAAGACATGGCAAGGACGTTGGAATGATCAGGCAAGGAATTTAAAATAATTATGGTTAATATAATAAGAGCTCTAGTGGATAAAGTAGAAATCATGTAATAGCAGTAGGACAATGTAAGCAAAGAGATGGAAATCCTAGGAAACAATCAAAAAGAAATCCTAGAGTTAAAAAATGCTGCAACAGAAATGAAGAATGCCTTTAATGGATACAGCTGAGGAAATAATTTCTGAGGTAGACGATGTATCAATAGAAGCCTTAAAAATTGAAAAGCAAAACAAGGGAACAGAGACTGAAAAAATCAAAACAGAATACCCAGGAACAGTGAAACAACTACAGAAGGTGTAACATACACATAGTGGGAATACCAGAAGGAGAGGAAAGAGAGAATGGAACAGGAGAAATATTTGAAACAGTAAAGACTGAGAATTTCCCCAACTTAATGTCAGACACCAAACCAAACAAAGCTAAGAATTATATCTGACTTCTCCTCAGAAACCATGCAAGCAAAAAGAGAGTGAAATGAAATACTTCAATTGTTGAGAGAAAACAATCTACAAACCTAGAATTCTGTACCCTACAACATTATCCTTCAAAAGTAAAAGAGAAATAAAGACTTCCTTAGACAAAGAAAATTGAGGGAATTTGTTGCCAATAGACCTGACTAGCAAGAAATGCCTGTTTCAAAATGATAATAACAACAATGTGTTCAACTGTATAAATATATATATTTTAAAGTACTCACACTACCCATGAAGTCGCATAGTGTTATTTCAGAGTGGAGTTGGATTAGTTGTAAATGCCTTTTGCAAGCTCTAGGGAAAACACTGAAAAAAGTAAAAGAAAAAAAAAGTGTAATTGATATGTTAAGAAAGGAGAGAAAACAGAATCATATAAAATGCTCAATTACAAACTGAAGCAACAGAAAAGAAGTAGGAGAAAAAATAGAAACAAAGAAAAAGAGCAACAAATAGAAAACAGTAAAGAATGCGGTAGATATTAATCCAACTTTATCAATAATCATTTTCAACATCATTGGTCTAAATGTACCAATTAGAACACAGAGGTTGTCAGAGTGGATCAAAAACACAACCCAACCATATGTTGTTTATAAGAAATCCATTTTAAATATGAAGACACATACAGATTAAATGTAAACTGATAGAGAAAAATATGTCATGCTAATACTAATAAAAAGAAAGCAGGATGAGCTATATAAATTGCAGAATGAGTAGATTTCAAAGAAAGGAAAGTTGTTAGGGATAAAGAAGGGCATTATGTAATGATAAAGAGGTCAATTATCCAAGAAGACATAACAGTTCTTAACATGTATGCACTAACAATAGAACATCAAACTACATGAGGCAAAAACTGATAGGACAGCAGGGAGAAATGGATGAGTCCACTAATATAGTTGGAGATTTCAACAGCCCTCTATCAGAAATGAACAGATCCGATAGACAGAACATCTGTAAGGACTTAGTTGGATTCAATAACACCATAAATAAACTGGAAATAATTGACATCTATATACTACTTCACCCCAAATAGCAGAATACATATTCTCCCAAGCTCACATGAAATTTTCAATAAGATAGACCACGTTTTTTATGTAATCTTTTTCTTAAGTATAGTTGACTTAAAGTATTGTGTTAGTTTCAGGTGTATAGCACAGTGATTCAGTTGGGTTTTTTTCTGATTATATTCCATTATAGGTTATTACAAGATATTGAATATAATTCTCTGTGCTATACAGTAAATTCTTGTTCCTTAACAATTTTATGTATAGTAGTTTGAATTTGTTAATCCCACACTCCCCATTTGTCCCTCCCCCATCTGTCTCGCCTTTGATAACCATATGTTTGTTTTCTATCTCTGTGAGTCTGTTTCAGTTTTGTATGTAGGTTCATTTGTATTATTTTTTAGATTCCACGTATAAGTGATACAGTATTTGACTTTCTCTGTCTGACTTACTTCACTAAGTATAATATTCTCTAGGTCTAATGTTACTGTAAATAACAAGGTTTTATTATTTTTTTGGCTGAGTTACATTCCATTGCGTGTGTGCGCGTGCGTATATATATATATATATATATATATATATATACACACACACATACCACTTCTTCTTAAGCTAATCATCCACTGATGGGCACTTGGATTGCTTCCACGTTTTGGCTATTGTAAATAATGCTGCTATAAACATTGGGGTGTATGTATCTTTGTGAATTAGAGTTTTTATTTTTTCCAGATATATATGTCTAAGAATGGGATTGCTGGATCATATGGTAGCTCTGTTTTTAAAATTGGCAAAAGACCTTAAGAGACAATTCATCAAAAATGCAAATAAGCATATGCAAAGATTCTCCACATCTTATGTCATTAGGGAAAAGCAAATTAAAACAACTTCATTCATAAATGTCAAAATGTGGAAGCAACCAATATGTACTTCAGTAGGTGAATAAATAAATAAACAGTGGTACGTCCAGACAATGGAGTATTATTCAACACTAAAAAGAAATGAGCTAATGAATCAACCATGAAAAGAATGGAGGAGACAAATTCATTTCTCTAAGTGAAAGGAGCCAATCTGAAAAGGCTATGTACTGTATGATTCTGACCATATGACATTCTGAAAAAGGCAAAACAAAGGTGACAGTAAAAAGTTCAGTAGTTGCCAAAGGTAGAAAAGGGGTGAGATGAATAGGGGAAGCACAGTGGATCTTAAGGGCAGTGAAAATACTCTGTATGATACTATTATGATGGATACATGTCATTATACATTTGTCCAAACCCATAGAATGTATAACACCAAGGTTGAAGCCTAAGGTAAACTATGGATTTTTTGTGATTATGATGTGTCAATGTAGGTTCATTTTGACTAACAAATATACCATTCTGGTGGTGAACGATGTTGATAATGAGGGAGGCTATGCATGTGCAAGGGCAGAGGATATATGGGAAATCTCTGTATCTCCCTCTGAGTTTTGTTGTCAATCTAAATTGTCCTAAAGAAAGTCTTTACACACACACACACACACACACACACACACACACATACACACACACAAATAACTCAGGGAAAGTTGTAGTTATGAGCCCTTTCCCATTAATATATTAGAAGATGTTTCAAGCAACTCATTAGTGGCTGAAAAAACTGAAGCAAAATATGTGATGGTGAGCATGAATATATTTGATTTAATGAAAGATAAAAATGAAAGTGGATAAACGTGTAGTTGAATAATGTGGGAATATATGTTTTTATAAGGTAGAAATAAAACTAAAAAGAGGAGAATGAAGAAGGGGAAGTGGAATAAACTCAAATATTTTTGCATAGTTAATGGAGAAGGTATAATATATCATAAAAATCAGTGATAAGTTTAAAGATACAATATACTGCAAGCATAATAAAAACTATTAAAGATAAACACTAGAACAAATTTTGAAAATTTATTTCTTATTTATTTATTTTTTCACCACCAAAACTTTATTTTCCATTTGTCACCGATTGATCTCCTGTACCCATTTTGCCCTGACCCAACACCTTCCTCTCTGGTAATTACTATTTTATTCTCTGTCTACATGTTTGTTTTTGTTTGGATTGGTTTTTTCGTTTAAAAAAATTGAAACTTTAGAACCAAAAATTCCATAAGAATTTCTAAAGTAGTGAAGGAGAAACAAGTAATTAGAGATAGAAATACAGTAAAAATGGAATAATATACACTTTAATTATAATATAATATGCAAGAATGATGACACATCATTCCTTCCATCAGTGAATGCGAATTGTCTTAATTCACTTACTTAGGATTCTTATAGTTTTCAACATATTTATTTTGAAAAATTTCTGACACACAGAAAATATTCATGAAAAATAAAACGAGCATTTCATAAAAGCTTCACCCATATTTAGGAATTTTGGCCAACAGGAACATTTAAAGCTAGCTCTTGTGTATTGTGGAACTCTTTCCATCTTTTTAATTGCTTACTTATTGGTACAATAAAATGCTCCATTGTGCCCTGTATATTTCCCCTGCATAAGTCTAGAATCTACCACTATTGATGCTAGTTTTTTCATTATTAGGATATAGATTATATCATATTATGTCATTGGGTGTTAATAATGATATTTCTTATTCCAATCCAAAAATATAAGTTCTTTTCTTTTTTTTGCATTTCATATTTTTATCTTTTTTCTCCCATAGTGAAACACTTAATTCCACCAGACAGCAATATATTACTCATTTGTTTGATCTGATAGTAAGCAGGATATAGTTTCAAAATTCAAAAACTACTAAAAACAAACTTACTGACTAAAGTGCAAATTATCTTTGCAGTACTTATTCTTTTCCCCTCAAACTCTATCCTGCTAGGGATATATAGTTAAAATATTATGTTAGAAAGTTACTTAATTGCCTTAACTTGTTCTTTTTTAAAACTCTGTGGTTATGTTAAAATTTTATGTGAAATTATACTTAAATATTTTTATTTTTGTGTTCAGTGAGGTTTTCTCTTTTTCCCCCATCTTTGTTGATTGATATTTTTATATATGTAAACCATATTATAATTCCAAAGTAAAAACTGTACTAACAGGTATGCTTCAAGCAGTATCTCTTGTCTTATCTCCTTCAAGTTAGCCCCATCTACCCCGTGGGTAATTATATTCCTTCATTTCCAGTTATTCTTATTATGCAAACATAAGTAAATGCATGCATTTTTTAAAACTACCACACTCCTTTTTTGTTTACTTATTTATTTATTTTAACACAAAGGAGAGCTTACTGTAGACAGTCTTTCCCCTTAACAACGTATACTGGAGATCACACTGTGGTTTACTTTTATTTTTTTAAAAAAAGCATTGTGTATCTTTGTCATTCTCTTCATTAATGTATATGAATTTCTTTTATCTACAGTTTTGCAAAAGTGTATATTGTCAACATTTGAATTTTTGCCTAATTGGTGAGAAATAAAATTTCTGTGTCACTTTATTTTGCATTTCACTTATGGTTGAATCTAATCTTTTTTATGTCTTAGACTCATTTAATATTATTTTTTGACCAGGTTTTTTTCTTTTTCCCACATTTTAAATACTTTAAGCATATTAACCTTTTATGATCTTTTATAAGTGGTGTATTCCATTTATCATCTGCCTTTTGATTCTTCATGTTTGTTGTCAGAAAAAATGTTATTTTAGTTTAGTCATAATTATCATTATTTTCCTTTAATGCATCAAAAATTTGAATCATACTTAGAAAGTCTTTCCCAAAAGTTTTTTCTAGTAATTATATGATTTATTTTTATATTTAGCTTCCTCTTCTATCTAGATTATTTTGGTGCATAGTGTGAGATATAGATTTAATTTTAATTTTTTCCTAATTGGCTATATAATTTTTCTAAAACAATTTCTTGGAGTCCAGTTTTGCTCCAGTGATTTGAGATGTCACATTTATCAGATGCTAAATATTCATTTATATTGTGATACACATGTGAAGTTTCTATTTTATGCAGTGATTTATCTGATACTTCAAAATTCACCATCATTTTCCCTTATTGTCTGCAGGCCAATGATCAGGTCTCAGTATAGTTTGTACTCTGTACTCTGGGAGGAAGAGACCACATTTTGAAAGGCTTAGAAGGCTTGGTTAATATAATTCAGTAGGAAATAGTGGATATGCTTGGAATCGATCATGAGGTTTTTTTGGTTTTTGTTTTTTTGACCATTCATGGAAGGCTGAATAGGATATAAATTATTGACATGAGAACACTCTGTCATGACTAGAGTTTCAACAACCTGGCATGATCTTTTGGAGTCAATACTAATCTGTTGCTGAAAATGTTCCTTGAAGCTTGTAAACATAGAAAGCCAATATTAGATGAGGTAAAGATTCTGGTACTACCTTTGAAGAATGTTTAGGAAGGGGTCAGAAGGCTTGAGATGAAAGACTGAAGAGTTAAATGGTTTTATCTTGTGAGGCCAGAGAATCCACACTGGACCATATCCCCCAGGAGATCATAGAGCACATCTTTTTAAAGCAGTAAAAACCAACTGGTCAGTCACACTCCAGACTCTTTGAAAATCTGTCATGACTGTCTTCTGTAGGTGGAGGTTAACAGGAAATACTGCCATTGAAAACTCTCCCTATAATTTCATAATGGCCAAGCAGCATTACTTAACCTATAGAAACAATGTGAAAGTAATTATAGTAACAATAATCAGACTGTAATTGCAGTCAGGGGGACTTCGACTCTAAGGATGGGTGGTGATGGTTGCTATATTCATAGGTGTCTGTCGGACTTCCAAGCAATCAAATACAAAAGTAATAATTTGTCACATTGTATCTGCCTAAGTCTCTACTCACTCACATTGTGTATAGTGCACGCACAATACACAATATATATTAATAAATATTATTATATTTATAATATAATATAAATTTATTTTATATGTATTCAAAGTTCATGATAGAATAGATATGATTTATCTATATATAGTCAAATTATCGGCATTTAGTGAATAGAGGTACACATTTCTGGAATGCATGCTTTGCTGCCATCATTCACTGATTCAGTCAAAATTTATTGATAAAGCAGAACACTGGATTCTGGAATTGTGAAACACACACACACATACACAGATATAATCTCTTCCATATGATCTTGTTCTGAGATGGACACATATGTAATTGTATTATATTAAAACTTAAAAATTATAAATCCAGTGTGTTTCAAGTAAAGGAAAACATAAAAGAAACATCTAAGCCTGCTCTAGAAATTTTAAGAATGGTTTTTAGAAAAAAAATAGTATTTGGCTTAGTACTTAAAGGATGAGTACAAACTTTCAAGGTTAACACATGGGGAATGTCTAAGAGAGTAAGTCATGTTCAAAACTTATAAGTATTTGAGAATTTCAGTTTGTAAAGTTCAAAGTGCATAAAAACCATGTGCCTTATTTAAATGGTATTCCATGCTGATATGCCCTAATATTGAAGCAGAACCTTTGGGAATAAGGGTCAGATAAGTGTACTTCAAAATGCAATCTAAAAGAAATTTATGAACAGCCAGATTTAGAACCAGAAATCTAAGCAACAGTACCAGCAGATATAAATCAGATTAAAGAAATAGCAGGATAATGAGTGTCTCTGAATGACATTAACTATCTTGATCAATGCTAAGAAGAGTGAAGAACATGAGCATTTTCTTTGTTTTTTCTAGTTAATTTTAGGTAGAAATTGTTTTTGAAGTTCCATTAAAGGCTAATGTCCCAGTAGCCCTATCCTTTGAATTTCTTACCACCTGTTCACAACTACTGAGAACAATTTACTGTTTATAATGTACACACACACTCTTAGATAGATACAAAAAACTGGTTTAATAGGAGCCCATGTGGAGAATTGGAATAGACACCCAGACTTCAGGGTTAATCATGATGCTTGGTGTAAAGTCTTAAGAGGAAATTACTGATTTAAAAAGATTAGATGCTAAACCTACATAACAGTTAAAATCTATGTGATTAAACTCCAGGTGGCTCTGGACTTCAATGTATACTGTGCAAGTCCCTTCAGCTCTACACAGATGAAGTAAATTGATTGTCAGGAGTTGTGCTGAAACCTAAGGGCAAACCAGTTGATTATAAGTTTTGTGTTTGCTGAGGAGCAACTGATAAAATGAAGACACTAAATTGACATAGAGTGTAACATCAGGACCAGGCTCCCATTTTAGGACACTTCTAAATCTTAACATTTCTCTTGTAATTGCTCTGACTTTTGAGTTCCATTTTACTTAGTGACACTCAATGAACTGAATTGCTTCAGTGAAATGAGAAATCAGCAAGCAAACTCTGTAGAGGGTTTGATTACATCCCTTGTTGTAGCCTAGTTTCCGAATAATCTTATACCTTGATTATATAATCTTTCACGGTTTATCCACTATCAAAATAAAAGACCATTGGGGTGATATAATTCCCTACCATGTTTTGGTAACATTTATAGCTAGGATATTATAAATCCTAGCTAAATTTATAATATTTGAAATTTCTCTTTTCCCTAAATTTATTGCTTTTAAATCCTGTAAGCTGAAAAATTTTGTACATGATTGCATATGTTTTTCTTAGTGATTATAATTCATATATTGCTTTTTCTGATCATTTGGTTAAAGTATTAAGTGCTGATGACATTGCTACACTAATCTGTCCATTCAGAATAAATTTTATATTTTAAAATGATGTTTTACAGAAAGATGTAAAAACTAGGTTACCAGAAATTGAAGGTTTTGTAAATACTCCATTCTCATGCTTGCATTTAAAGCTCCCATGCACGCTGAGATTTTACGTACAGACTGAGATTTTCGTATTTAAGCAGATGATAAAAGGCAAGTCAACAACTGCACCAGTGAGTTGCTAAGCCACCAGAGAAAAGCAAACTGTCCTAAGCATAAGAACCTGTCAAGCTGTGAGCTGTGGAATCCATAAGCTGTGTATAAAAATGAGGTCAGTGAATCATGATCTCATTCTGAACAGAATTTGGATACACATGTACATCAGGATGACTTGTTTGAAGCCCAAGAGTTGGTGAAAATTACACATCACAATACAGGGATATGCATGTGCATAAAGGAAAAATGATTTTTTTTTCATTAGATAAATGCACTTCCATGTGCAACAAGTCGAGCGGCAGTTCTTACTTTTATTTTTGCATATCCAGAACATCACCTTTTAAATTATAACTATTACAATTTACAAAATGTTAACATGTTTTTTTAACCTGGCTCATTTCAGAAACTGTTCAGAAATACAGCATGATAACATATTACTAAGAGAGAATCTATAAAAAATAATGGCAATAATACACTTTTGTGTATTATTTGAGAGTTACTATGAGCAGAAAAGACTTTTACATATTTTTGGAAAGAATCAATAAATTTCCTCTTTCTTCTCAAGTTACATAACTTAAGCATGTTTTGTAAGGTATAAATTCAAACCCAGTCCAAAAAACAGGTTATCTGTGAGAACATAAATAACTGCCCTATCTTGTGAAATGCAGGATGGCAAAAGGGATAGAAAACACAAATTTTTGAAAGAAATTAAAATAATCTTTTGCATTTTATGGTCATTGATACACAGGACATAAAAGAGGGGCTAGATTTCATTAACAGGGAGTTAAAACTCAAAGAACTCATTGGATATTAAAGTGTCATCCAGTTTCATAAGAGGAAAACCTACCACATAGAAACAGGCCTCTCAAGTATCAGCTCCAGTCAAAAATAAAGTCTAAATGACGACACATTAAAAAAAGACTGATGAACAATTATTTGTAAACCTTAATATGTTAACAATATAATTTTCTGAATAAAAAGAGATGGAACTTGCTGATTTAGGGAATGAACCAAAAGGGACTAAACTATATGTAAAAAGTTGAAATATTTATAATATTATATCTGCAAATAGAAATATATATTTCATTGCACTTTGGTAACCATTACAGGGAAGAATGTTATGATAAAAAGATAAATTGATGCTTTACAAGATTAAAAGTTCTTTGATAAAAGAGAATATATCATTATCTTTTTTTAACACCCAAAAGCTATCATAGATTCTTAATTGTAGTAAGCCTACAAAAATGTTAAAAATAGACTTTCTATAATTTACAAGAATTAAGGAAATACAGACTTAGGGACAGAGAGATAATATACAAAAGAGATGACTGTACAGCACTATGTATTTTTGCAGACTAAGAAAAAGAGATCAAATAAAAGAGGCCTGGTTTAGCCACTGTGGAAAACATTATGGAAGTTGCTCAAAAAATTTAAAAAGAACTACCATAGGATCCAGGATTCTATTTCTGGATATATATCCAAAGGAAATGAAAATAGGAGTTTGAAGAGATGTCTTCACCTCCATGTTCATTGCAACATTATTTACAAGAGCTAAGACATGGAAACAACTGAAGTGTCCATCAACAGATGAATGGATAAAGATGTTGTGGAATATATATGTGTATAGATATTCCACCATCATATATATATATATGTGTGTGTGTGTGTGTGTGTGTGTGTGTGTGTATATATGTGTGTGTATATATATATATATATATGTCTGATATAATTTTGAGAAAGACAGATACTGTATGATATCACTTCTATGTGGAATCTAAAAAAGTTGAACTCAGAAAAACAGAGAGTAGAAGAGTGGTTACCAGGGGCTAGGATGGGAGATGGGAAGACGTTTAAGGGTGCAAACTGGGAGCTAGTAAATGAATACATCCTATAGAGATCTAATGCACAGCATAGTGATAATAGTCAATTATACTGTATTATAAACTTCAAAGTTGTTAAAATACTGCATCTTAATTGTTCCCACCACGGAAAAAGAAGTGATAATTATGTGATGTTATAGAGGTATTAGATAATGCTGGTGGTGATTATTTTGCAACATATAAATGTATAAAATCAACAAGTTGTACACCTTAAACTTGAACAATGTTATATGTCAATTATATTTCAGGTTAAAAAAACTCCTGAAACTGGTTTTCTCTGCTTCTTGTGGAGAGAAAGCTGAGCCTTGTTTAAGAAAGTAATTTATTGAGTTACTTTATATGTTGCTATGTGGCCATGATATAGCTCTAACTACACAAAATTAAAGAAACTAAAGATTACATAAGATTATTTATTTATCAGTTTATTTATTTTTAAACTATAAATATATAAGTGACTTTATACATCTGGGGTTTTGGAGAAAGGTAACACTTCCTGATGCTATAAAATGCTATGTATCTCTTAGAAAATTTTATATAACATATTGTAAATCCCTCACTTGACAGGTAAGAAAACTGAGCCCTAGAAGTATGAAATTACTTACTGACAAACACATATAAAGAGAACCAATTATAGTTTATGTCTCCAGACTCTAAAACTAGTATTTTGCCCTGGTACAACACAATAAACCCTAATAGAATGCAATAATTCAAATGAGGGACCGTGGTTCTATGATTGTTTCAGAAATTCCATCCTACTACGAGAAAGAAATAACTTCCTATTCACTAGGAGTTGAAGTGTTGGAAAATTAGAATATCTTCTGGTTTTTCACAAACATTACTGAGTAGTTTATGGATGGCAAACTGCCTAAATGTCTGCTTGGTTTTCCAAAAATGAGACGGGGGTTGAGAATCCATGAGTCAAAGGAGAAGATAGAATACCTTACTCTATACTATTAATAAACTGCCCTAATAACTTTACTATTTTAAGATGATAAGAAGCATCCATTCCAACTACCTGAACTTTGTTTTAATATGCTTCATGGCTTCCTAGAAACATAATTAATCAAAAAGTTCTGTGGGGTGGGGGAACCTTCAAGATGGCAGAAGATTAAGATGTGGAAACCAACTTTCTCCCCACAAGTACATCAGAAATACATCTACATGTGGAACAACGCCTACAGAACACCTACTGAACACTGGCAGAAGACCTCAGTCTTCCCAAAAGGCAAGAAACTCCACACGTACCTGAGTAGGGCAAGAGGAAAAAGAAAAAATAAAGACAAAAGAATAGAGATGGGACCTGCATCTCTGGGAGGGAGCTGTGAAGGACGAAAAGTTTCCACACACTAGGAAGCCCCTTCACTGGCAGAGACGGGGGCAGCGGGGGGGAGGCTTCGGAGCCACAGAGGAGAGCGAAGCAAAAGGGGTGCAGAGGGCAAAGTGGAAAGATTCCCACACAGAGGATCAGTGCTGACCAGCCTGAGAGACTTGTCTGCTCACCCGCCAGGATGAGTGGGGGTTGGGAGCTGAGGCTCAGGCTTTGGAGGTCAGATCCCAGGGAGAGGACTGGGGTTGGCTGTGTGAACACAGCCTGAAGGGGGCTATTGCATCACAGCTAGCCGGGAGGGAGTCTGGGGAAAAATCTGGACCTGCCTAAGAGGCAGGAGACCATTGTTTTGGGGTGCACAAGGAGAGGGGATTGCATCCCTGTCTGCCCACAGAATTCAGAGCACCACCTAAACGAGCTCCAGAGATGGGTGTGAGCTATGGCTAGCAGCTTGGACCCCAGAGACAGGCATGAAACACTAACGCTGCTGCTGCAGACATCAGGAATCCTGTGTGCAAGCACAGGTCACTATCCACACCTCCCCTCCCCAGAGCCTGTGCAGCCGGCCACTGCCAGAGTCCCATGATCCAGGGACAACTTCCCTGGGAGAACACACTGCGTGCCTCACGGTGTTGCAACATCACATGGCCTCTGCTGTCACAGGCTCGCCCCACATTCCAATTATAACTACAGTACCTTTCCCTCCCCCTGGACTGAATGAGCAAGAGCCCCCTAATCAGCCACTGCTTTAACCCCATCCTGTATGGGTGGGAACAGATGCCTGAGGGCAACCACAAGCAGAAGTGGGGCCAAAACTAAAGCTGAACCCCAGGAGCTGTGCAAACAAAGAAGAGAAAGGGAAATTTGTCCCAGCAGCCTCAGAAGCAGATGATTAAATCCCCACAACAAACTTGATGTACCCTGCATCTGTGGAATAACTGAATAGACAATGAATCATCCCAGAATTGAGAAGGTGGACTTTGGGAGCAACTGTAGACTTGGGGTTTGCTGTCTGCACTGATTTTTTTCTGATTTTTATGTTTATCCTAGTATAGTTTTTAGCACTTATCATTGGTGGATTTCCTTATTGGTTTGGTTGTTCTCTTCTTTTTTTTATTATTATTCTTTTACTTTAATAATTTTATTTATTTATTTTTTCTTTCTTTATTTATTTTTTCTTCCCTTTTCTTCGGAGCCATGTCGCTGACAGAGTCTTGGTGTTCCGGCCTGGTGTCAGGCCTGAGCCTCTTAGGTGGGAGAGCCGAGTTCAGGATATTGGACCACCAGAGACCACCCAACCCCATGTAATACCAATTGGCAACAGCTCTGCCAGAGACCTCCATCTCAGTGCTAAGACCCGGCTCCACCAAACGTCCAGCAACTTCCATGCTGGATGCCCCATGCCAAACAATTAGCAAGACAGGAACACAACACCACCCATTAGCAGAGAGGCTGCCTAAAATCATAACACGTTCATAAACCACAAAACACACCACCGGAGGCCTCGCTGGCACCAGAAAGGCAAGATCCAGCCACACACCAGAACACAGGCACCAGTCCCCTCCATCAGGAAGCCTACACAAGCCATTGAACCAACCACACCCACTGGGGGCAGACACCAAAAAAGAACGGGAACTACGAACTAGCAGACTCAAAAAGGAGACACCAAACACAGTAAGTTAAACAAGATGAGAAGGCAGGAAATATGCAGCAGATGATGAAGGAGCAAGGTAAAAACCCACCAGACCAAACAAATGAAGAGGAAAAAGGCAGTCTACCTGAAAAAGAACTCAGAGTAATGATAGTAAAGATGATCCAAATCTTGGAAATAGAATGGAGAAAATACAAGAAATGTTTAACAAGGACCAAGAGGAGCTAAAGAGCAAATGAACAACAAAATAAATGACATTAAAAATTCTCTAGAAGGAATCAATAGCAGAATAGCTGAGGCAGAAGAACAGAAAAGTGACCTGGAACATAATAGTGGAAATAACTACCACAGAGCAGAATAAAGAAAAAAGAATGAAAATAATTGAGGAGAGTCTCAGAGACTTCTGGGACAACATTAAATGCACAAACATTTGAATTATAGGGGTTCCAGAAAAAGAAGGGAAAAAGAAAGGATCTGGGAAAATATTTGAAGAGAATATAGTTGAAAACTTACCTAACTTGGGAAAGGAAATAGTCAAGTCCAGGAAGCACAGAGTCCCATACAGGATAAATCAAAAGAGAAACTTGCCAAGACACATATTAATCTAACTACCAAAAATTAAATACAAAGAAAAAATATTAAAAGCAGCAAGGGAAAAGCAACAAATGATATACAAGGGAATCCCTGTAAGGTTAACACCTAATCTTTCAGCAGAAACTCTGCAAGCCAGAAGGGAGTGGCAGGACATATTTAAATTGATGAAAGGGAATAACCAACAACCAAGATTACTCTACCCAGCAAGGATCTCATTCAGATTTGACAGAGAAATTAAACCTTTTACAGACAAGCAAAAGTTAAGAGAATTCAGCACCACCAAACCAGCTTTACAATAAATGCTAAAGGAACTTCTCTAGGCAGGAAACACAAGAGAAGGAAAAGACCTACAAAAACAACCCCAAAACAATTAAGAAAATGGTAATAGGAACATACATATTGATAATTACCTTAAATGGAAATGGATTACAGGCTCCAACCAAAAGACACAGACTGGCTGAATGGGTACAAAAACAAGACCTGTTGGGGCTTCCCTGGTGGCGCAGTGGCTGAGAATCTGCCTGCCAATGCAGGGGACATGGGTTCGAGCCCTGGTCTGGGAGGATCCCACATGCCGTGGAGCAACTGGGCCCATGAGCCACAACTACTGAGCCTGGGCGTCTGGAGCCTGTGCTCCACAACAAGAGAGGCCGTGACAGTGAGAGGCCCGCCTGCGCACCACGATGAAGAGTGACCCCCGCTCGCTGCAACTGGAGAAAGCCCTTGCACAGCAACGAAGACCCAACACAGCCAAAAATAAATAAATAAATAAACAAAAGCAAGAGCTGTATATATGTGGTCTCCAAGATACGCACTTCAGACCTAGGGACACATACAGACTGAAAGTGAGGGGGTGGAAAAAGATGTTCCATGCAAATGGAAATCAAAAGAAAGCTGGAGTAACAATGCTCTTATCATTAAAATAAAGACTGTTACAAGAGACAAAGAGAGACGCAACATAATGATCAAAGGATCAATCCAAGAAGAGATATAACAATTGAAAATATTTATGCACCCAACATAGGAGCATCTCAATACATAAGGCAAATGCTAACAGCCATAAAAGGGGAAGTTGACAGTAATACAATCATAGTAGGGGACTTTAACAGCCCACTTTCACCAATGGACAGATCATCCAAAATGTAAATAAATAAGGAAACACAAGCTTTAATGACACATTAAACAAGATGGCCTTAATTGATATTTATAGGACATTCCATCCAAAAACAACAGAATACACTTTCCTCTCATGTGCTCATGAAACATTCTCCAGGATACTTCACATCTTGGGTCACAAATCAAGCCCTGGTATATTCAAGAAAATTGAAATCATATCAGGTACATTTTCTGACCACAGCACTATGAGACAAGATATCAATTACGGGAAAAAAACTGTAAAAAATACCAACACATGGAGGCTAAACAATACGCTACTAAATAACCAAGAGATGACTGAAGAAATCAAAGAGGAAATCTTTAAAAATACCTAGAAACAAATGACAATGTAAACATGCCAAATAAAACCTATGGGCAGCAGCAAAAGCAGTTCTAAGAGGGAAGTTTATAGCAATAAAATCCTACCTCAAAAAACAAGAAAAATCTCAAATAAACAACCTAAACTCACATGTAAAGCAATTAGAGAAAGAAGAACAACAACAACAACAAAAAAAAACCCTGAAGTTAGCAGAAGGAAAGAAATCATAAAGATCAGATCAGAAATAAATGAAAAAGAAATGAAGGAAACAATAGCAAAAGTTAATAAAACTAGAAGCTGATTCTTTGAGAAGGTAAACAAAATTGATAAACCATTAGCCAGACTCATCAAGAAAAAAAGGGAAAAGACTCGAATCAACTGAAGTAGAAATGAAAAAGGACAAGTAACAACTGACACTGCAGAAATACAAAGGATCATGAGAGATTACTACAAGCAACTATATGTCAATAAAATGGACAACCTGGAAGAAATGGACAAATTCTTAGAGAAGCACAACCTTCCGAGACTGAACCAGGAAGAAATAGAAAATATAAACACACCAATCACAAGCACTGAAATTGAAACTGTGATGAAAAATCTTCCAACAAACAAAACCCCAGGACCAGATGGCTGCTCAGGCTAATTCAATCAAACATTTGGAGTAGAGCTAACACCTATCCTTCTCAAACTCTTCCAAAATATAGCAGAGGGAGGAACACCCCCAAACTCATTCTACGAGGACACCATCACACTGATACAAAAACCTGACAAATATGTCACAAAAAAAACTACAGACCAATATCACTGATGAACATAGTTGCAAAATCCCTCAACAAAATACTAGCAAACAGAATGCAACAACAAATTAAAAGGATCATAAACCATGATTACGTGGGGGTTTTCCCAGGAATGCAAGGATTCTTCAATATACACAAATCAATCAATGTGATGCACCATATTAACAAAGTGAAGGATAAAAACCATATGATCATCTCAATAGATGCAGAAAAAGCTTCTGACAAAATTCAACAAGCATTTAGTATAGAAAGTCTCCAGACAGTAGGTATAGAGGGAACTTACCTCAACATAATAAAGGCTATATATTACAAACCCACAGCCAACATTGTTCTCAATGGTGAAAACCTGAAACCATTTCCTCTAAGATCAGGAACAAGACAAGACTGCCCACTCTCAGCACTGTTATTCAACATAGTTTTGGAAGTTTAGCCACAGCAATCAGAGAAGAAAAAGAAATCAAAGGAATCCAAATCAAAAAAGAAGAAATAAAACTGTCACTGTTTGCAGATGACATGATACTATACATAGAGAATCCGAAAGATGCTACCAGAAAACTACTAGAGCTAATCGATGAATTTGGTAAAGTAGCAGGATACAAAATTAATGTACAGAAATCACTTGCATTCCTATTCACTAATGATAAAAAAACTAAAAGAGAAATTAAAGAAACACCCCTAGTTACCATTGCAACAAAAAGAATAAAACACCTAGGAATAAACCTACCTAAAGAGAAAAAAGACCTGTATGCAGAAAAATGTAAGACACTGTTGAGAGAAATTAAAGATGTTACAAACAGATGGAGAGATATACCATGTTCTTGAATTGGAAGAATCAACATTGTGAAAATGGCTATAGTACCCATAGCAATCTACAGATTCAATGAAATCCCTATCAAACTACCAAGGGTATTTTTCACAGAACTAGAACAAAATTTTTACAATTTGTATGGAAACACAAATGATCCCAAATAACCAACACAATCTTGAGAAAGAAAAATGGAGCTGGAAGAATCAGGCTCCCTGACTTCAGACTATACTACAAAGCTACAGTAATCAAGACAGGATGGTACTGGCACAAAAATAGAAATATAGATCAATGGAACAGGATAGAAAGCCCAGAGATAAACCCACAAACATATGGTTACCTTATCTTTGATAAAGGAGACCAGAATATACAATGGAGAAAAGACAACCTCTTCAATAAGTGTTGCTGGGAAAACTCGACAGCTACATGTAAAAGAATGAAATTAGAACACTCTCTAACACTGTATACAAAAATAAACTCCAGATGGATTAAAAACCTAAATGTGAGGCCAGACACTATAAAACCCTTAGAGGAAAACACAGGCAGAACACTCTATGACATAAATCACAGCAAGATCCTTTTTGACCTACCTCCTAGAGAAATGGAGATAAAAACAAAATAAACAAATGGGACGTAATGAAACTTAAAAGTTTTGCACAGCAAAGGCAACCATAAACAAGATGAAAAGACAACTCTCAGAATGGGAGAAAATATTTGCAAATGAAGCAACTGACAAAGGATTAATCTCCAAAATTTACAAACAGCTCATGCAGCTCAATGTCAGAAAAACAAACAACCCAATCCAAAAATGGGCAGAAGACCTAAATAGACATTTCTCCAAAGAACTTATACAGATTGCCAAGAAACACATGAAAGTTTACTCAACATCACTAATCATTAGAGATGCAAATCAAAACTACACTGAGGTGTCACCTCGCACCAGTGAGAATGGCCATTATCAAAAGATCTAGAAACAGTAAATCCTGGAGGGGGTGTGGAGAAAAGGGAACCCTCTTGCACTGTTGGTGGGGATGTAAATTGGTACAGCCACTATAGAGAATAGTGTGGAGGATCCTTAAAAAACTACAAATAGAACTACCATATGACACAGTAATCCCACTACTGGGCATATACCCTGAGAAAACCATAATTCAAAAAGAGTCATGTACTGCAATGTTCATTGCAGCTCTATTTACAATGGCCAGGACATGGAAGCAACCTAAGTGTCCATCGACAAATGAATGGATAAAGAAGATGTGGCATATATATATGATGGAATATTACTCAGCCATAAAAAGAAACAAAATTGAGTCATTTGTAGTGAGATGGATGGACCTAGAGTCTGTCATACAGAGTGAAGTAAGTCAGAAAGAGCAAAACAAATACTGTATGCTATCACTTATATATGGAATAAAAAAAAATGGTTCTGATGAACCTAGGAGCAGGACAAGAATAAAGGCACAGATGTAGAAAATGGACTTGAAGAAAGTGGAAGGGGATGGGTACGCTGGGACAAAGAGAGAGTAGCATTGACATATATACACTACCAAATGTAAAATAGATAGCTAGTGGGAAGCAGCTGCAAAGCATAGGGAGATCAGCTTGGTGCTTTGTGACCACCTAGAAGGGTGGGATGTGGGGGTGGGAGGGAGATGCAAGAGGGAGGGCATATGGGCATATATGTATACATATAGCTGATTCACTCTATTTTACAGCAGAAATTAACACAACATTGTAAAACCAGTATACTCCAATAAAGATGTTAAAAAAAAATTGCTGAAGAAAGCAAAGAGCAGTAAGAGGTAAGATTTTTTTAAATTAATTTTTATTGACATATAGTTGATTTACAATGTTGTGTTAGTTTCTGCTGTACAGCAAAGTGAATCAGTTATACATATACATATATCCACACTTTCCAAACTCTGTGTTACTATAAAACTGATTTTTTTCTAGGTCTATCACAGTCTCACTTTTGCTGTTTTTTTGCAGAACAACAAAAACTAAAGTTATATTTATTCTATATCTGCTTACAATGAGAGCTGCTAAAATTAGCAAAATTGGGTGGAAAAGTTGTGAAATATCTGTTATTTTCTACTAATGGTTCTTAGGTTTCTAAACTTTTTACCAAATATGGTACCTCTTCTGTTTGATCATTATTGCTGAATATTTACCTCATGGTCTCCTTATTCCCAGTGTCATACTAAATCATATTGGGGCCAAGGCAAAAGGAAAAATCAATAATCCTAACTATTTAAAATTTTGATATTTTTTAATTATGGATTTTTATTCACATTTCATTTGTAAAGTATAATTTAACATGACTATGGATGTTTTCATGCCACTTAATTTGTGTTCCTAAACTATCTTTATGGCCTATAATTTTCCTTTCTCATCATATCTTCATGTGGTGCTGATATCAAGATTATTTTGCATCATGAAATAGATATAGGAAGTATTGCTCTTCTAATAACATGCCAAATAATCTATCTTTACTGGAATGTTTTGACTCCTTTGAAAATTTACAGGAATTTACCTTAGAAACTAGCCTGGGTGCTCTTTGTGGGAAGATTTTAAACTGCTGATTTTTCTACTTAATGGTTCTAAGAATAATCAGACTTTGTATTTCTGCTTGAGTAAGTATTGCTAAATTTTTTTTCTAGGAACCTATCAATTTTGGTTAGGTATTCAAATTCAAAACATGTGCCTCACTCATTTCAATCTATTCCAGCCCTGTTAACATTCTTCCAATGATTCATAGCCAGTTTGTTTTTCACCTTTCTCATTGTGGATATTCTTCCCAAATCAGAATTTCTATTATTTCAGCAGACTTATGGATTGTTAATATACATTAGGTAAAATGTTGGACATTTTTGGATGGGATATAAAAATTAAGAAATGATCCTCCTTCTAAATATTTTGAAAAATATAGCAAAAGGAAGAAGAAACACATAAGGTTAATTACTGTGTATACAGAGAAATACAAAGTCTACAAAAGAGATTTTTTAAAATCTATGAAAATAAATCAGTGAAAATATTTTATTCTGACCAAAAGATGTGATAAAATGACATCATTTGAACAGGGATTAAAGGGTAAATCTTTGAAAAGCAGAACCAGGCACCAGTGTTCAAGTTCGGATTAATGACGTTAGAAGACACTAGGTAAAAAGACCAGCTGCAGCAGACAAGTGAAGGCACTGTACTGTACTCTGGACCTAACTCAGTGACCCAGAATAGCTCAGGATTTATCATTTAAAAAAATTTGGCTTTGGGTTAATATTCTGTTAGAGGATGAGATTTCAGCACATACATGGAAATTTGAAAATATTTAAGGGAGATTAGAGTATTGAAGAATAGATGTTAGTGGAGTTCAAAATGTCAGGGACTGTATTAAAGTACTCATTTTAATGTCAAATTCACACAAAAAAATAGTAGCATGAAATTTGAAGAAGAGAAATATATAAATGATTTTCTGATATCACGAAGACTGTTTTCAAGGATGTTAGGGGAATTGGGAGAGAATGGTATAAGCAGATTGTAATTGGTAAATGGCTAAGTGATGGTATTAGAATTATGGCCCAAAATACACATTTAGGAAGAAGATATACAGCAAATACTGTCCCTCATATTGCATTTTAAGGAGTACAAAAATGTGCAAAGAGAGTGTGTTCTTTGAAGACATTTTTAGATACAGGGTTGGAAAGTGAGTTTTAGTCTGAAGATAGTCAATTTCAACAGAAGTTTGAATGTGGATAAGATCCTTTTAGAAATGTTTCCAAACGTGAGGAGCATTTCCCCAAAAGAATGTGATCAAGACAATAGAATGAAAGTTTGGCCAGACAGGATATTTTAAATAAGGCAAAACGATGAGACCAAACACATCACAAAGAATATCTGCCTCAACTTAATTCTTGCAAAGTGAAATGATGCTCTTTGCTGTCAATCCCTGTACCCAGTATTTCATCTGAGTTAAGACACTAAAGCCCACCTCCTTGGCAGTGAGGAAATGATTCAATTTAAGATTTGTAATTGTATATTCATAAGCTTACTTTTTTTCTCATGATTATCCCTTTTAATATACTCAGACATGACCACTATAAACCAGAATGCTGGGACTTTTCAAACAGCTTGGACAGAGCATCTCCTCAGGATAGATAGTCATGCAAAATGGAGCTTAGTTTTAAAGGATAATACCACCACCAACAACAACAACCCCCAGATATATTCATAAAATTAAGTTTGAGCACGTATCTTTCACATTTCTTAATTCCACAGTCCTTTCCAGCATAAATTAAAATGTCAACTCTCTTAATAACTTTACACTAAAATTATATGAAAGAAAGCAAAATGTTAAAATCATAAAATCCCAGACTTTCAAGTTAGCATTTAAATTCATAACGTTTGGGGTAGAGGGAATTCAAAATATTGAAATCCTACCTAATTAACTTGAAGAGTATTCCTATGTTAATATCTCAAGTGATTTTATACATTTATTTTTATGAAGAAAACATGATAAATAATATACTATTATAGCCTTTCCACATTACTCAGAGAAGATCAATTTAGGTTGTAGGAAGAAAAAAAGTTCAAAACAAGGTTTTTCTCCATAATTCTTCTAAGTTCCTTTTCAAGGTCTCAATATTATTTAAGAAAAATTGATGAAATACAAGTTAAAACAGAAAATGATTTTATATCAGAAAAAGTTCATGCATGAGGCAATGTAAATTATAAACCATAAATAAAATCATTTAGATGTCAGTGAAACTTGTAATTGGAGTGTCAGGTTTGTCATAAATAGTCAACGTCTTCTTTCAAATGATATAATTTCAAAGCTATGTATTTGTATCTCAATTAAATTTTTTAGACCTCCAAGGGAATTAGTGCTCATCTTGGCCCTTATGAGGTTTCTTTTCTCTTAAAGAACAGATGGATTTTAGTAATTTATGTAACTCGACTATGCGGTGGAACCCTGATACTGTCAGTTACATGCAACAACCACTGACTTCTGGCATTAGAAGCCCAGGTCCTGTCCTTCCTGACTTCTCAGGTTATTCACAGCAATCCTTTCTTCCTAATGTTTGGTCCTAGCCTTCCTCTAATAACCCTACTCCTTCCTGAAGTAAAGTACCTACCACTGAATATTCCAACCATGGTCCATGATAAATTTTATCATAAATATTGGTTAATTATTCAACATTTAATAAATATTAAATTCCACCTTCCAATTCTTACTGCCAGCCACAATCTATCAATATATTTTTATCGTGACTTTCTTGTGGCCTTTGTATTCACATCTCTTCCTCTAAAAACCTTGGAGATCAGAGTTTGGAGGGTTTTGTTTGTTTGTTTGTTTCTTAATCCAGTAAAACAGTTATTTTGGAGATAGGAAGACATTCTTGAAAAGTTATTCTTAAAGATATGATATTCATCACTACTATTTTGGAATATTGAATAACATTCTAATTAATGGATCATTTTGAATGCAACTTGAAACAAATAGCAATTTAGTAAAACTACTTAAGATATAGAAATAAGATTTGAAGAAAGGAAAAAATATGCTTCAGGAAAGGAATAAAGTTAGAATCCAAAATCTTTGCTGTAATTTCTGGGTAGTCGGTACAATCTCCCAGTCTCTTACAAATCTATCCTACTCCCTTGTGGTTCACATCATCTAGATTTTTTACTCTTTCTACTTCATACTTGTGATCTGCCAACAGCCTCATCACTCTTTCTTATGAAGTATTTTACTGACCTTTTTGTTGTTTTTACATGATAATTTTATCCAGAATTCTTGACGACATTCACAAGAACTTGTGTGACTTGAAAATGTTTCCTTTCATTCAACCTCAACACCACATTTCCAATTGTCACACCCTGGACCACATTATCATCCCAAACTGCTCCTCTTCAAAAGCCTTGAATGCAAATAATGTACATGCTGTGTCAATGGCCCCTTAGACTTTCAGCTTCTCTGCTCAAGTTTTCCTAATTAATATCACTCATCATAGTGGGACTAACAATCCTTTGAAGATCTCACCTTTTTTCATTATTTTACGCTATGTTATACTTTACATTTCCTTCTTATGTTCATTAGATTCCATGGTCTGTCACAATATTTATTCCACTCAATTTTTAAAATATAAGTCCTTCCATCACACTCAATCTCACAAAATTTACATGATTTCCTCACCTTAGAGTTAAAATAGTTTCTGAATATTGCCTGGCAAGTTTACTATGTTCCTGTAGTAGGTTTACTCTCCTACTCTAAAACTGCTGTACCTTACCTTTTCCTTACTCAAATTACCTTCCTTAGTTCTTTCCTCCCTCAAATTTACTTTCTTAGTTCTTTCCTCTCACCCAAGCTAATAACATGATCTAATACTCCATTGATAAATATAAAGCACAAGAAAATCGAACCATTATGCTTCTACCACCAAATCTTCAAGCTGTTCTAAAAGCCGTCCTTTTTATAACCAGGGATATCTCTCTCCTATTGTTAAATGGAAATACCTTTACGTGTCTCTAGATTCTATTTTCATTAACTTCCAAACACATTCTTTCCCCAGGCACCCTCTCTTCTATATCATCACTATCTCTCTTTCAAACAAGATGAATAAAACATGCCCTGTTTCCTAAACAATGTTGTAAGTTCCCCAAACAATAGCAACTACAGCAGCACTCCCTGTGTCCATATAAATGTCTATCCATTCTATTATTTCCCAGTCCCCACAGAGCAAAAACTGTCAAATGTCAGCACATTATCTCTGCACATCCATACAACCTATTTACTCACCACCCCAATTTATCCTGGTTTCACCTGCATTTCATTAGAAATATTGCTTTCAAGTTCAACAATTAGCTCCACACTTTCTAAGCCAATATTGTCCCTTTTACCTTTATTTTTCATTTTAGATTGTATCAAAAATAATCCATCTTATTCCTCACAACATGGCATATAAGCATTGGGCTAAGCCATTTTACTCTTCTGCTTCTTATACTGCTTTTTCTTTTCAGCCCCTACACTCGTGCTAACCTTCATGCACCCAGTTTACTAATTAAATGTCTTTACAAGGATGTGAAAGTTGTGTTGTAAGCAGGTTCTAATTGAATAACAGTAGCATACTACAGATTTCACTCTATTTCTTAATTTTTTTTACTCTACCCTGTATTTTTTAAAGTTCTAAACATGTTGCTATATGTGCATTTGATTTGCTATTACTAACTTCATTGTACTCCATAGTATCATCCACACTCTTCACACTTTTCTTCTTTTTTTTTTTTATTTTGGCCATACCAGGTGGCATGCAGGATCTTAGTTCCCCGACCAGGGATCAAATCCATGCCTCCTGCAGTGGAAGTGCAGAGTCCTAACCACTGGACAGCCAGGGAATTCCCTCCACACACTTTTCTTAACCAATTCTCTAGATGTTCGCTAAGGTTACCTCCATTTCCATGCTCACACAAAAGTACTGGGAAAAGCATCACAATTGCTCTGAAATGGAACATGTAATATTTTTCTGACTTGATTATATTCATAATTAATTTTACTGTGAACTGCCAACTTACTTGTCAGAACTTCCTGCAATGGTTATACCTCCTCCAAAAGTGCATAGTTCATGTAAGGTCTTCTTGCTATCTTCATGAAAATTTTGCCTTATCTGATCCTCTAATTTTTTGCTACTTAGACAGTTGGTAAATCATTTTCTTTTTCTTCCTCTTTCTCCTTCTCTCCTTTTCTTCCCTCTCTCTCCTTCCTTTCCTCTATTAGTCTGTCTCTCTCTCTCTCTTTCTTACATTCCCCAATCTATGAAAGTTGAGCAACTATTCACTATTTAGCCATTCGGTTCTACCCTTCTGTGACCCTACCCATGCCCAGTTTTGTGCTTATTTTTATTTTCTTGTTGAGTTGCAGGAGGTCCTTTTATTTTAATTAATAAAGCTTTGTCAACTTTATAGAATAGAATGTCTTCTATTAGTCTCTTACCTATCTATTACATGTGTTTATCATGCTCAGTTTTTAATACTAATATAATCAAATGTATCATTTTTATTATGGTGATTTTCTAAATAAAAGTATTAACAATAATGATATAACTTTAATTTTAACACTGACTTTGTGTTAGACACTTATATAGGTACTTTATATATATGTATGTATTTTAAAATTTATATGGAGAATAAAATTTATTGCCCAGAAAGTCTTTATCACTTCCAAATTATAGTGTGTTCTCTACAAATTTATTCTTTAGAATTAAGTATTGACTGTCCACATTTAGGTTTAGAATTCATTTGAGATCATCTTTGTACATGTCATAAAGTAGGTCATGTTTTATTTTTCTCCATATCGTGAAATGATTTTTTAGTCACTATCTACTAAACAATCCATTTTTCCCTTATTTGTGGTGCCTCCTCTATAACTCATCACTTATAAAGCATTTATGCACTATGATCTACTGTTCATTATTACTACAAAATTTTACTAAATATGTCAGGTAGAAAAAATGCTCTTTTTCAAATGTATATTTCATTCATGAGTTATAAATTCCACATGTATTTTAGAATGTTTGATATATTCTTTTCTTTTTTTGAATTTTTATTGGAGTATAGTTGATTTACAATGTTGTGTTAGTTTCAGGTGTACAGCAAAGTGAATCAGTTATACATATACATATATACTCTTTTTTTTTTTTAGATTCTTTTCCCATATAGGCCATTACAGAGTACTGAGTAGAGTTCTGTGTGCTATACAGTAGGTCCTTATTTGTTATCTATTTTATATATGGTAGTGTGTATATGTCATCCCAATCTTCCAATTTCTCTCTCCCCCACCCCTTGCCCCCTGGTAACCATAAGTTTGTTTTCTACATCTATAACTCTGTTTCTGTTTTGTAGATAAGTTTATTTATGCCCTTTTTTTAGATTCCACATATAAGTGATATCATACAGTGCCTTTCTCTGTCTGACGTATTTTAGTTTGCACAATACCCTCAAGGTCTATGCATGTTACTACAAATGGCAAGATTTCATTCTTATTATGGCTGAATAATATTCCACATATAAGTGATATCATGATATTTGTCTTTGTCTGACTTACTTCAGTCAGTGTGACAATCACTAGGTGCATCCATGTTGCTGCAAATGGCATTATTTCGTTCTTTTTTATTTTAAACAAACTCTTCATATTTTTAATTATAACAGTATTGAATGTATATATTTTTAAAAGATGCACTAATATATTTACAATCGCAAGCTATAGAATCAATTAACATGGTATTATATCTCTACGTATTCAGTTTCTCCTTTTTTTTTTTAAAATAGGAATGCTATAGTTACTCTATAAAGGATTTGTATAGTCTTGTTAGGTTGATTCCTAGGGTCATTGTAGCTTATTTATTGCTTATTTTATATTTAATTTTTTCAAATCAAATGGTTTGTTTTAATTTGTTAGGTTTTCTAACTAGGTGATTATAGTATCTCCAAATAATATTGTGATTTTCCCTTTCTAAAACTAAAACCACTTATTTCTTCATATTTTATTGCATTGTCCAGGACTCAAAGTAAATGATTCTAATTTTCTATACTGAACATAATATTTATGTCAAAAATTGGGAAGGGTATGAGACTGTTACCCTACTTGCAAGTTAATAAGGTAATTTGCCACAGTTCCATGGATGCTGACAGAAGACTCAACACTCATGGATCAGAGCAATTCACAGCAGTATCAGTACAAAGAGCATTAATACATTTGCACTGGTTTCCTGAGCCCAACTTTCACAGAGCAACAAAGAAGGCCTGATGACATCTATAAACAGTGGATTGCATTACAGTAGAGGAATGCTGAGCTTGCAGATCCCACCATTTTAGAGGAACTAAGCAAGAGAGGGAGATGTTATTCCAACCCTCAGGATTTCTTGCTGCAATCAAAGCCCCCAGAATTGTCCATATGAAAAGAAACCTTGAATTCCTTATACACACAGAAAGAGGCATAAGGACACAAGACTCATAAGTATCTCCAAAGAGTTTACTATAACTTTTTGCTTTATAGTCCTTATAAAATTATTTAAAATTCTTCATTATAAATTGGTATTTAACATTATAAAATGCTTTTCAAATACGTATTGAAAATTATTTGAGTTTTCTCTTTTAGTCTATTAATATGAGGAATAATCCATAATAATTGATTTTGTAATGTTAAATTTTCCTTATCATCTTAGTGTAAACTAACTTAATCATTATATAGATATTGTTTCAGACTATTAAATTTGGATAAGTGCTATTCTTAAGCTTTTTAAATTTCTAATCATACTTTAATTGAGCCTAAATCATCTTGGTTTGTAGCGCTCTTGATTGATTTTAGAATCATGGCTATCTTAACTCCTAAAATGAATTGGACAGCTTTTCTTGTTTTTCTGTCTTTACATACAACTCATATAAGATAGGGATTTTCAGTTTATAGAAAGTCTAGTAGAACTTACTTAGAGTGTATTTGAGATGCAGATCTTTGACTAGATTTTTCATTTTCATGATTAGTTATAGGTCTATTTAAGTTTTCTATTTTCTCTTGCACCACCTGTGCTTATTATATAGTTTTCCAGAATTATATGCATTTCATCTAATTTTTCAAATGCATTACCTTATAATTTCTCCATATATTATTTATCACTTTTAATCATTTTTGTTTTATTCTGTTTAGAACTTTGTATTTTATTCATTAGTGCCTTCTCTCCTTCTTTCCTCTTTTTTTCCCTGTCTTATTAAAAACTTAACTATGTTGTTATACCCTCATTTTATTCACTTGCAAAGCAACGTTCTACAGAGTTGACCACTCTCTATTCCTTAAAACACTCTCTCCTCTTGGCTTCTAAGGTTTAATCTGCTGCTCATTCTTCAGATCCTCCATCCAACTTCTATATACTGGTTCTCCATAGGGTTTGTTTCTTGACTTCCTAATTTTATTTTTTGACATTTTTCCTCTAAATTATCTGATTTGGTCACGTGGCATTACATATCATGTAGGAAAAGAAGGCTAATTAATTTGTATTCCAAAACCCTTTTCTAAGCACCAGGTATTTTACTGAACTCTCTATTCATCATATTCAGTAAATAAAACTCCATATTTAGTTCTTAATTTCAGGCCTTCCAAGGCTCAGTTAAATGGCACAACTATACACTCACTTCCTGAATCCAGAACTCTGGACCTAATTATTGTTTTTCCTTTTGTAACCTTAAATTCTGATACATCAGAGTGTCTTACCATTTTCACCTACACATATATTAGAGACGCTTCTAATCTCTATCTTTATTTTTCATTTAAGCCCATGCCTAGACTACTGAGATCCTCAACCACTACTCTCTTTGCATCCACCAAGCTTACAAAAGGGCAGAAAATTTATTAAACTAAGAAAGCATACTAACTGAATTAATGAAAAATGATCAAAATGTATGAACTTTATTTTAATCATTTCAGAATAACTTTTGTATATATTATAGTGAGAAAATTAGACAAGGAAAATATGTTGTCAGGGAACAAGGTCTTCTTGGCACTGTCACACATAGTAGTTGCATAAGCACAATGCAAAATCAATGTGCTTGTATTATGTTAAAACGTATGAAGATTCTCACTTTATTTCTCTATTAGTGTCTTAACTTTAAAGTTGTAATCAAATTTACATATCTTCCTCTAGGCATTCTTAAATTCTCTTAGTTAAAACTGATAAGGCTTCTCCTTTGCACATATCTCAACTTTTATTAGAGCACACATCAAAAAGGGGTACATAAATTTATATTTATTAGTATGTGTACATGTCTCCTCTTCAATATAGTATATCCTATAACAAATATACACTGAAAAATACCAATTATTTCTCATTTAATCTCTATTTCCCATGGCATTTACTTAGCATGGAAACTTGCACATAGCACATGTGAATTCGTTTTTATTTAGTTAAAATCAATTGTGAAGATTAGCACATTTTGGGCTTCCCTAGTGGCGCAGTGGTTGAGAGTCCGCCTGCCGATGCAGGGGACACGGCTCATGCCCCGATCCGGGAAGATCCCACATGCCTCGGAGCAGCTGGGCCCGTGAGCCATGGCCGCTGAGCCTGCTCATCTGGAGCCTGTGCTCTGCAATGGGAGGGGCCAAAACAGTGAGAGGCCCGTGTACTGCAAAGAAAAAAAAAAAAGAGTAGCACATTTTGATTCTATAGAGCCCTTATTAATTAAAATATTACTTAATATACAGACTGAATGTAGATTTTATTAACAATGTACTCACTAAAATTTTGCTTGATAATTAAGATGAGAGAGAGAGAATAGGGAAAGGAATATATAGTTAACATGTAGGGCATTTGTTACAATTTTATCAGGATTGAGGTCCCTATTTAACATGTATGAAACATTTGGTTCAGACTATAATAAACATTGAATTACAATCAATGAAATTATCTTTCTATAATCACATCACTATAACATTTGATTGAATTTATACATTTTTCCAACATGCCTGCTCAGATAAACAGAAGTATCTTGTTTCATAATTTGCTACTATTTAAGTGTGCAGTGGAGTATCTAAAAGTGAAGAACAGCTAGAAAAATTATATGAACGTAATTGTTTTGTTGGCTTACTTGCTTGTATTTTTAGTATTAAAAGGGGAGAAGGATAAAGAAAACCAGAGGTTCCTCTGGTACAAAGAAAAAAAATTATGCTTGTTTCACCAACAATGGATCTATTCTCTTCCTTTTAAGTAAATTAATCACAATTTTGTCCAAATATCTGTCACAGACTTCAGATGAGGTGGATCTCAAACACAGTTGTAAAAAGTGAATCATGACTGGACAGGTACCTATATCAATCTCATTCATCTTGCCATTGATCGATTTGGAAATGGGTGGGTGTCAAAATACTAGCCAACTGTTCAATATCTGATCATTTTTTTTGTTTGTTTGTTTGTTTGTTTGTTTTTGGCGGTAAGCGGCCACTGTTGTGGCCTCTCCTATTGCGGAGCACAGGCTCCGGACGCACAGGCTCAGCGGCCATGGCTCACGGGCCCAGCCGCTCCGCGGCATGTGGGATCTTCCCGGACCGGGGCACGAACCCGTGTCCCCTGCATCGGCAGGCGGACTCTCAACCACTGCGCCACCAGGGAAGCCCTGATCATTTTTAATATGGAAAAATATTTACTAATATTCAAGAGACCTGAGTTGAGGTTTTCTGTTAGTTGTAGGTAAAAAATTCTTATGAAATAAACTAGAATTGTGAATTGACAAATTAAGGAAGAACAAAATGTTCTCTATAAAGCTAATATAACGTAATGTGCAGAATTTGACATCCCTAAATTCTTTCACTCTATTACTCCTTTCTTATAAATCCCAAATCATCCAATTTATGAAAACCTGAAGTTTATCATTTAAATAATTTTTGATACCATGTTTGTTAAGTATAACTCTATAATTAGGTCAGGTTTAGTAGATTAAGGAGTCTGCTATTCAACAAAGCCTGAAGGAATGTGGCGCCAGACCAATTATTGTGGATGTTAACAAGAGGAATACATGACTGGGCATGAAGGCAATCTAACAGTGCAGCTCAAGGTGCAAAGGCAACCTGAGCACTGATCAACAAGGAAGGCAGTAAGAAAATATATAAATAAGGAAGGAATGACAGACTAGATCTACTCATCATTACTTTGCCAAGGAAGATTTCTATTTGACAAATTACTTATCACACTCAGAATTCTTCTCCAAATATTCTCTGATTCTCTACTGTGTTTTCAGTGCTGTAATAGCTTTTTCATGGGAAGCAGTTGTTTAAGGAAGCTTCATAAATTTTAACATAAAATAGTTCCCAAAACTGCTACATTAAGGATGGATATTAATTGTTGTTTTCATGAGAAAGTAAACAGTAATTTTTAAAGGTAAATATTATTACATGAAGGTAGCATTTCTGGAGCTAAGAAACTCATAGTTAAACTTTATTTTCATTCTATAAATATTTCTGCTCTTCATACTGTTAGGGTCAATCAACCACAGTAATATATCTCATCAGGGATGTTTTTACTTGTAATACCAATAGTAAATGGATATTTCTTTCTAGTATTTCTCCTAAACTGAGAGAGATGTTAGGCTTTTTTGTTGCCTTTTTTTCTCTACTTTCATTTGAAAGTCTAATCTATGTTTGTATAAAGGATAGAAAAATAGCTTACAATTAAATACAAATCAAATCTTTGATCCAAAACAACCTAAAGTCAACTCTTTATTTTCAAAACTCTAAAAACTTTGATCATGTTTGAAAATACTACATTGAAAAACTATGTATCAAACACACGCAAAAATGTCTCTTTCATCTAAAAATCAGTCCTCTTGATTTAAAATACCAGAACATATTTCATAAATTGAGCTATTATCACTCTAATCTATAAAATATAATACAAAATGAAAGGTAATAATATTTTACATACATATATCATACATACACACACACATACACAGCCTCACATATACGTATTTGGTCAGATTTTTTTGCCAAATAAAAGTGGTTTTAAGTTTGCATTTATGTTCTGTTGACTCATTTGAATTTCATCAGTTATCTGAAAGCAAATTCAACTAAAATAGAGCCTAACAGAGAGATACTGGGATTGTCACTCTCATGCAAGCTAAAGAAACCTGACCTTATCTCATGTGAAGAAGAGACATGGAAGTGAGGATCTCTCTCAAGCAAGTATTCTGGGGGGCTCTCTCTCAGCAAAAGAGAGTGATTTGGAAAAAAAATCTTCAATAATAGCACAAGGAAAAAAAGCTCATCTCTGTCAAGGATTCCAGATAGACAAAAAAAAAAATCCTTTGAAAAATTGCAACCTCAAACCTATACAATTACACTTGTGCAGATATTTTCAAATTTGAAAAGTATATGAATCTTATTTAAGCCTGAGGAGCAAATGCAAAATGGCAGGAGTCTCCAAACTATGGTGTCCACTTCCAAAAACGACATAAGCAAGATCTACAAAAAGATATTAGAAGACAACTTTAGATAGATAGATAGATGATTGATAGATAGATAGATAGATAAACACACACATATATGATTCTGTTTATATTATATGATGATCTGTCATGCAAAATCCTGGAATAAGCAAGAGTTCCACAATATAGTAGGAGAGTCAACTGTTGAGTACTCTTTTTCTTTTTTAATATTATTATACTAGTGTAGTTGACATATGTATTTTATAAATAGTGGAATCTTCATGCTAATTGTAATGTTATAGAAAGTAATCTTGGAAATATTTTTACCGTATAGAAATTATCAGATTATTACTGCAAAATGTTAAATCTACAAGTTAAAGGAGTTACATTTTTCCTTGAAAAGAAGTGCACTTACAAATATGCTGACTGCCATGGTATATGCCAGATGCTGGGGCAGATGAGGTAGTAACTAATGTGCCCTGCCAATAATATTTGTTTTTCAAAAATGGGAGGATAACTAATTTAGCTGAAAATCTCATATTACCAACAACTGGTTTTAGAAATTTTAACAATACTATCAGCACTAAAATCAATTGTATTCACCTAAGAAAGATGAAAGTCTAATATCTACAGAATAAACAAGAATCATCAAAACGTAATTGTTTATATATACATATATATGAGAGAAACAAAGAAAAAGGAGACTGTAAATATGTCATACAGGCATTTTTTAAATTTGAAAATTGTATAATATGGAATTTATTTTGTGTTTAGCCCAAGAAATTGTGAAGCACTTACATTTAATTCAAAATTGCTGTAAACATTTGTAACCAGAAGATAGTGATTGTACACAAAAATCTCAAACAATATTAGTGGGCCTGGGGTTTTCATGATGTGTGAAACAAAGAACTTGTCTCTAGGTGGGAAAATAATTTAAAAGTATAAACCTCAGAAAGTGTAGGTAAATACCATTTTAGGTCTGAAGTGATGAACAATACAAACAATGAAGGACAAATGCAAAATTTGTGGAGCCTGAAATTTATAAAATGAAAACCTCTTTACTTTAGATGGGGCTCCAGCAAGTGAAGAGCCCTGAACTTCAAGCTTCACAGTAATTCCTCTACTAGGTACAATTAATGAGAATTCCTTCTTTCTACACTGGCCATATTTAATGTTTTTCACAGTTATATAAATGATGTTTCTCAAGGCATAATGTTCAAACAATCAAAAAGGTTACTTTTCAGATGGGTAAAAACAAGCTCAGTTATAAAAGTGACAACCAGAGTTTTTAGCTCTTTAAATTGAATTGTCAGCAAACACGACAAAGAAAATGTGTTAACCATGACAAAGAATAGGGCATATTCTAAATTACTCTCACTTTATACTTTTAACTCAATCTAGTTAAAAAATAAAAGTTGTTCTTTTTTATTAGTTCCCTGGTTAAAAACATCCTACAACCTGCTGTTTTCTTTGCAGCACACCTCATTAGATAGCAGGTGAGTTTAAATACTTGTATTTCAGCTTGCCAATACAGTTTCATTCAATTTTGATGAATTAAAGTGTGGTTTTACAAAATTCCACTTCTTAATTCTATAATATCATGAATTCTGAAGAAATGTATTCTATTATTAATTTGTTTGTTTTAGCTAAAACAATGGTTATACAAATTACTCCTGGTGTTACTAAACTATAGGAAGTCATCTAATGTTCTTTCATACTAACAAAAAATTTAGCACCTCCTACATGCTTGGCATTGTTCTCAATGCTGGAGGAATAAACAGAAAATATTATTGTTCTCCTGTATTTTACACTCCAGTAGGAATGAGACAGATAAAAAGGTAGTTTCTGCTTTGCAAATTTTTCAGAGGATATACCTACATTTCTATCATTTTATACTCTGTAAATATGTTAATGAATATAATTAACAAAAATAATTTTCTAGTGCCCATATTCCTCATGTAATTCAAAATGAGTTTGTCTTCATATTAGTATTAATATTGACTCTATGTTTTCTATACCTCTTAGATAAAGAATGTGTCTTGATAAATGTTGGACTAACCAATGAATCTAATATCCACAAGACCCAAAATTATTGAAATTAATTGTCATGTTTTCAATCAAGGGAAATAATAAACATATTCAGCTATTTTCGTTCTTCATATGCAGGAAGATATAACCTAAAGACAGACAAAGACCAGAGAAAAAACCGACCAGACAACATGCTAAGAGAAAAATGGAGAGAATAGCATTACCACACATCTTACATGAAACTTGAAATTTAAAGTTATTTTAGCATTTATACAGTCTTTCTCTATTGTTTTCTGGAACTAACTTGTCCTTTTCCAGGCAAATATTCCCAAACTTATTGACGATGTGTTTAATATAGTCTGACAATCAACACATTGCACTTTAAGAAATACTGTGATAGGGAGTCTTTAGGGAGGATGCTTAGTATGCTCCTGTAAGGGCAGGAAATTGTAATGCAATTCATGATGTTTCTACTGCTTTGACTATAATATATCACATAGTTTGGTACAATTTCATTTAAATTTTGGTATTTTTTAACACAGTCTGTGTGGTATGAGAACAGTGAATTGTATTTATATTTAGAAGAGCCAAGTTTTCTTGTTGGTCCTGTCATACAAAAGATTTGAACGAGTTGCTCAATTGTTCTTAATCTCAGCCCTATCATATGCAGTCCTTCAATAATTATTCTAAACTCACAGAGTTGAAGATTAAGTAAAGCCACCACTTCATACATTTATTCATCCACTCATTCACTTATTGTGTGAATGTTTCTTTGGTTTTACTGTATGAGAGACACTGCTACGCCGTGAATATAAAATATTCTTTTTAAAAAATGGCATTACTTATTTCTGCTCTCAGGGAATTTAAAGTCTATTGCGTGAGGCAGATATTATTAATTACACAAATAGCAGTTTAACTTTGGTAAGAGCTAAGGAAAAAAGATACGCAGCATTTAAAAAAGATGTGCAGTATTATTATTTTTTTTAATTGAAGTATAGTTGATTTACAATGTTATGTAATTTCAGGTGTACAGCACAGAGATTCAATATTTTTATAGAATATACTCCACTTACAGTTATTATAAAATATTGGTTGTATTCCCTGTGCTGTACATTGCATTCTTGCATTTTATTTATTTTATACCTAGTAGTTTGTATCTCTTAATCCCCTTCCTCTATCTTTCCCCTCCCTCCAGTCCTTGCCCCACTGGTAATCACTAGTTTGTTCTCTGTATCAATGAGTCTATTTCTGCTTTGTTATATTCATGCATTTGTTTTATTTTTAAGATTCTACATGTAAGTGGAAACATACACATATTTGTTTTTCTTTGTCTGACTTACTTTATTAAGAGTAATATCCTCCATGTCCATCCCTGTTGTTGCAAATAGCAAAACTTCATTCTTTTTATGGCTGAGTAATATTCTATTGTTTATATATACTACATCTTCTTTATCCATTCATCTATGGGTGGGCACTTAGGTTGCTTCCATATTTTAGCCATTGTGAATGATGCTACCATAAACATTGGGGACATATATCTTTTTAGAATTAGTGTTTTTGTTTTCTTCAGATATATACCCAGTGGAATTGCTTGATTATGTGGCCGTTCTATTTTTAATTTTTGGAGGAACCTCCATACTGTTTTCTATAGTGGCTGCACCAATTTACATACCTACCAACAGTGAACTAGGGTTGCCTTTTCTCCACACCCAAGCCAACATTTATTATTTGTTGTCTTTTTTGACAATAGCCATTCTGCCCAACTCTTCTTGAATGACATCCACTTTCTCTAACAGTACCATGTATTATCATAGTTATTTAAAATTTTAGGACTGGTAATTTCAAAATCTCTGCCATATGTTAGTGGTTCTAATGCTCGCTTTGTTTCTTCAGACTGTATTTTTCTTGAATTTTAGCATAAGTTGTAATTTTTTAGTGAAAGTTAGACATGATGTAATGATTAATAGAAAAATAGATAAATGGGCCTTCAGTGTGAGGTTTTATATTTATCTTGTAGGAGTTAGGCTGTGTTTAATGTTAGCTATATCTATAGGTGTCAGAGGCTTCAACTTACTTCAGTGTCTTTATGTCTCTAGTTGTTTTTGTGTTTCTCTAGAAGCATCTTAAATAGAGTCTGTTTCTAACAGCTCTCTCAGTTGTAAGCCATGGTTACACTGAAGTCCTATTGATAAGGTGGTAAAGTATTTGGAAGGGGAAGTATTATATAATCATGTGATTAAATCTTAGTGGTTTAATATTCAAGAGTCCCTGGGCCGTGACCTTCAGAATAGTTTCTTAACATTATTTTCCTCCCCGTTTGTGTGACAAGAGGGTAGAAAGACTCAAGTTGTATAATTGCCCTTCCCCTACAGCATATTATATTCTGATAAAGCAGTTCCCCTCAAGGCAGGATTTTGCTACTGAGAACAGACTGTTCTGGGCATATGTCAAAATGGTTACTTTTCCCCTCTCCTTACTAAAAGCAGTAGGGAACTTTTCTCCAATCATCACTGTGAGAAACTGATGGGCTTTTGGATGTAAAACTCATGAAAGTGTGGGAGCAACTGTCGACTGTTCTCCCAGGAGTTTTTAGCTCTCAAGTTAGTCCCTGCTCAGCCTCCAGAAATCACTCAATTACTGTTTAATCGTTCTTACCACTTACTGACTCCAGTGGATTCTACTCCCAGTGTACTGAGATTCTCTGTTCTTTGGGTTTCTCCAGTTTTCAGGGCATCAGTTTGCCCTATAACCTCAGTTCTCTGATGGATGTCAGAAGAGTTGACTTTTAGCTTTTTCAGCTTTTTTAAATTATAAGTTTGGGAGTGACAACTTCCAAGTTCGTTATATGTTGGAGCAGAAACCAGAAGTGAGGGTATGGGAGCAGCCTATTTCAAATGTCCACATTTTTTACTGGCTTTATCCAAGTCTTACACTGGCAGCAGTGATTGGGTGAATGGACAAAAAAAGGAGTTTTAGTGTAACTATCCAGGAAATCAGTGATGAGTACAGAAATTAGGCTATATATTTAAACACACACACACACACACACACACACACACACACACACACATATAGTCAATTTTTCATTATTGTCAGAACACCAAGGTAAATATTAAGTGATAAGTAAATGGCTAAACAATTTGGATCTCAAGTTTGAAATTAAGGCAAATTGTAAACCATTCTCCAGGTTACAATCATATTTATTAGGGAATTGATTCATGGATCTCTGTCAATATGTGCTCAAATGTTACTCAAGATGCTAAATATGATAGGAATTTTTAAAAAAGTAAGTCCACTTAAATTATGGTATTTTTTCAAAAATCCTAAATTACTATATTCAGGAACTATATCAATGGACAATGGCAAAATACACTAATATATGACGCTGCATTAAGTTTGATTTGGGGGGGTTAAAGGATTCGGACAAAAGATTTAAAGAATGTCAAATTAATTTAATGAGAAAACATATACCAAATTTCATCGCCATTATTCCTGTTATTCCATGTTTTTGGGTAGTTGAGTTCTCTACCATGATCACATTTTCTATTATTATTATTATTTTTTTTTTGTGGTACGCGGGCCTCTAACTGTTGTGGCCTCTCCCTTTGCGGAGCACAGGCTCCGGACGCGCAGGCTCAGCGGCCATGGCTCACGGGCCCAGCCACTCCTCGGCATGTGGGATCTTCCGAGACCCGGGCACGAACCCGTGTCCCCTGCATCGGCAGGCGGACTCTCAACCACTGCGCCACCAGGGAAGCCCTTTTCTATTATTTTTTTACAAAGCTTACGTGAGTCTCTTTTATCAAAATATTTTATTTCTTCCTTTAAAAAAATCTAGTTGGTATCCCTGTGTTTTTGTATAAAGTATGCCTTAATTTCCTAACTAATTTTATTTGAAAAGGACTATGGCTTTTCTGTTCCTATGTGTCAAAATTTTAAGTTTCTGGCATCCTTTTCTAAAACTAAGCTTCTATATTCTCAGAATTTGATAGTAATAGAAGTTCAAACTGGCACTCTCTATTGAGGAACTTAACTGGCTAGTGGTGTTTTGTTATCATGAGGCTCTGTTTACCTAGTTAGAAAATAATTTGCAGTACACTTAATCTGAAATTATATATAAGAAAATGGAAAGTGTTGCAATGTATTTGATATGTCTTCTGAACATATACAGAACTTATTGGAAAGGAGAACTTCTAAATCAAGCTTCGTGAAAGCCAGTGTTGCTAAAAGATTTCATTAAAGCTATGTTCAATATAATCTGTCTGGATGCTATTTAATATGTTTTGTAAGCTGACATATGGTATATATGTAAAATCTTTTTGAATTAATTCAAATCACTGTAAAATACTATCTTGATTCTTAATCATTTTTAATTCATGTATCTCCATAGATAGATACAGTATCCTGGTAGAGAAAGGACATAACATCTGTAGCCCCAAGTTTGGGGTCAAAGTAAATATTAGTATTTGTGGTTTTTCAGCGTTCAAGTACTAGTTTTGTTGTTGATGTTTTGTCATGACAACATTAATCAAAGAAGACATTTTTCTCTGTCACTCACAGTCTTAATAAATTGGTTACAGTAATATGTATAGATAATATAGATTCAAAAAAGCTCTTTTAATTTTCTGCCAAATAGTTAAAAATTTTTTTAATATTTAGTAAACTATTATAATAAATTTTAAATTCTGTGTAGTATTAGCATAACTTTATGCTAGTGAAGTATAACTTTATTTTCCTCCTGTTGTCTTTGCTGTATACACAATTGTGACTATTTTGATTAATGTTTTTGATGTTCAATTCTTTTATTTTTAGTGTCATTGTGTACAATGATTTTATGTCTTACGAGAGTTCATTGCATCAGGTTTGGAATTGGTCTAAACTGTTTTACTGAAATAAGAAATGCACCCTTTGAGGACTAACCACTGGTCAAGGTATGAAACTTAATGTGTCCAAGGAATTTTAGGGCTGTTTGTTATGAATAACAGTGAGGTTGATCATTCACACGTGTCTTTGGTGAGACCTCTGGCAGTGTTGGTTATATAGCAAATATATGCCCACATGATCAGTGGGGTTTAAGAAACCCTGGCCAAGTCTTCATTTTGGATTCCCTGGTTCCAACTTGTTCAGTGTATAGGTTGATGGTTCCTGGTTTGAGAGAAAAAAGCTGGGCCTTGTAAACTCTTAGAGGAATGACAATTCAAGCTGGTGGCCTCTGTGTGTCAGACTTGGACTTAAGCATATTCTTGCTTTAAATGCTTCTGCTATATTATATCCTTTTCCTGCAATACTCTGTAGATTTGTATGGTCTGTCATTTTAGCTTCTGTGCATCTTCTTTAATAATTGAATCCTAACTGCCAAAGAGTGTTGTGCAATGTTTCAAAGCTACCCTTAGACTAACAAAGCTTTATAGCTGAAAGGGTTTTTAGCCAGCATCTGTCTTATCCCATTCACTTTAAGAAATAAGAAATTGAAGCAACCAAAGTTTAAATTACTTGCAAAAAGAGCATACATAGTTGGACATAGGGGCTAAAACTACACCTTCCTCCTTTGAGAGTAGTCCCTTTCAATTCATCACACCAAATCTAAACCTAATAAAACTATACCTAACTTATAAGTTGTCATTAATGCTTTCTCAGAGCTAAAAGTATAGGAACAAGCCATTGGTTTGTGGTTTACTTAAATCAAATGGGTATGTTTATAATATGCTTATATCTAACTTATATTTTAGGGCTTTAAGTGTTTCTTTTACTTGTATAGTTTATATAAGGACACTGTGATTAATATATATATATATATATATATATATTTTTTTTTTTTTGCGGTACGCGGGCCTCTCACTGTGTGGCCTTTCCCGTTGCGGAGCACAGGCTCCGGACACGCAGGCTCAGCGGCCATGGCTCACGGGCCCAGCCGCTCCGCGGCATGTGGGATCTTCCCAGACTGGGGCACGAATCCGTGTGTCTGCTGCATCGGCAGGCGGACTCTCAACCACTGCGCCACCAAATATTTGTATGCGTAATTTGTGTTTATAATTCTCAGAATAAATTACATGTTACCTGCATTTCATTAACTGAATTAAGATATATTATTATCTTTTTCTCAGACAACACACATGGATTGAGATTCATCAATGTTTATAGATTCATCAGTGTATAAAATGATCTTAACTTTTGTGTCTTTAGGGGAATTTATAGATAAATGGAAGAAATATTAATAATTAAAATACTATGTGAGAATTATTGTTTATTTGTCTTTAAATCCTTTGATTTTTAACATGAACTTTTCTATATATATATATATATATATATATATATCTTTTAAAACATTTATGTCAGAAATATATGATACCTTAACATGCAAGATTCAGTGATCTAAGGAGTACTGGTCACATACAATCCACCTCTAAATATCTCCTCAGAAGTTGACTTGCAATACGCTATCATGATCAATATCACATAAGTAACATTCTGTGAGCTTTGTCTCTCCAAGTTAAATTCAATGTTCACAACCATGGTACTCATAATCCTTACAATAATTTAAAGGTAAAGAAACACTGTTTTCTATTTCTATACTGTTTGCTTGTATTCCTTAGGTACTTGCATATAGACCTGTAGAAAGATTCACTGTACAAAAAATAATGAAAACTGAACTAAGCTACAATGTGTAAGAGCTCATATAAAGAAGGATATGAAACCATATAGTGGTTTCATAAATTATCAGTTTTAGAAGCTCAAAAACGATACAAACATAATTAGGTCAGTGACTTGTAAAAATAAACAGAAAAATATTGTTAACATATTAACAAGAACCTGTCTGCGATATATGGAAGGATTGGAAATGTACTTGTAGTTCATCTGAAATATTTTTAAGGTCTCTCTATAGATTTAAATTTCTGCCTTTTGTGTATTCTAAGCTGATTTAAATGAAACAATGGAGCTGCTTATTACTGTATGAGTTGTATTTTGAATTGCAAACATTATGTTTTGTTAATTACTTTAAAACAATTTTGAGTGGTTTCATTTGCTAAACAAATGTAACTAGTTATTGTTTACGTAGAAAGAAGTGGAAAAACAATAATGAGCAAATACATGAAAATTAAAATAGTTTTTCACCCCAACAACAAAATCCTCTGTTAATATTTTTGTTTTGATCTCCATTTTATTTTTCATCAAATAGATAAAGATTTTTCTAAAATTAGAGCCACCTGGATAGGCTGTTATAGAACATTAATATCCCACTTTTATAACAGTGACTTTAAATTATTTTATTGCAGAATTATACTAACACAACAATATTTTGGAGATTAGATACATACCATTTTATAATCTACCCTAAGCTGATCAAATGTTTTCTTGATGTTGATAATTTAGTTTGTGTCCAAATTATATTAATAAACAATCCATAATGAATTAATTTTGGTTCAATCTTTGCTCACAGCCTTCTTTTTTTTTTTTTTTTTTAGATTCATGAAATGGATGTTACAAAGTACATATTCCCTTTTATAGCTTTTTGTATATATTGCCAATTAGTGCTCTAGAATTGTGGGATCAATATAGCCAAATGTGTAAAAAACAGTTCATTTTCCAGAAGTACTATCCTCATTAGATATTTGTTCTTTAAAGTCAAATAAGAGAACGTATCATCTCATTATCGTTTGTGTATTTTAATACTTTAATAAGGTTATTATTCCTTTCCTATAATTTATTGTTTATATATATTTCTTTTTAAAGAAATCCATGCATTCTCTATGGAATATCAGTTCATATATACTTTCAATATTATAAAAGTCCTTTATGTTGAAGCCATTAGGCTTGTCTTGGGCTATAAATTTAAATAACAGAATAAATTCTACTAATTATTTAACGGGGAAAAAAAGCCTGAAATTTAAAAAAAAAATTAGAGAATCTAATGAAATAAAACTGTAAACAACAGGAAAGTTGATCAATAAAGCAAATTTTAACAAACTTACAAAGAAGCAGGTAAATAAAAAGATGGAAAAAAATGCAAATCTTAAACTGTAATGATAAGAAAACTGAAGTTGCTCTATTAATATGACACAAAATAATATTTGGGAAAAGATATTACAGTAACAAAGAGAGACTTTACATATTTTAAAAAGTGCATTCATCAAGAAGAAACAATTGTATTTATGTGTGTGCATATACATATATTCACACTTATGAACATATATTTAAAATAAATGGAGCAAAACTGACGCAAAAGGAAAATAAGACAAATCTAAACTGTAAATGGTGATTTCATTATCCTTTCTCAGAAATTAGTTGAAAAACAGTCAAAAAAACAATGATATAGGAAACAAACATTATCAACCAACTTGTATACAAAATATAGCTGTCTTGCTTTTGTATCCACTATGAAAATCTTTCATTTTATTTACATTTAATGCAATGATCAATAAAGTAATACTCAATATGGCTGAGTTTAAACAGATCAACTTTTAATTTTTCTATTTATCCAATCTCTACTGTATCCCTTATTTCTTCATTCCATATTTTGGATTATTTGAGTAGTTTTTGATTTTCCATTTTGTCTCCTCAATTGACTTACTAATTAGAGTTGTTTTATTTTTCATTAGTAGTCACTCTGGTGTTTATAATATGCTGCCTTAACTTATCACAGTCCATGTTAAATTTATATTATATCGGTTCATATGTAATTTGTAACATCAATTTACATTACAACATCTAATTTACACTTCCCAAACTTTATCCTGCACTGGGGTCTGGGGAAACAGGCATATCTGTGCTTGACAAACCCCAGGTTTTGTGTTGGTCTCAACCTATTCATAGTAATGCTGATACACTAGGAATGACTGAGGCGCTCACTAGGGCCCAAACTACTTTTGGTGAGCCTGCACAGACATTTCTCTGACTAGAGCAGATTTTGTGGATGAACCAGCCCTTGTTGTAATTACTATAATTGCAAAACACACCTCAGCAACAACCATTAGGGAACTTTGGTTTATTACTCACAGAACTTACAGGGTACATGAAGTGCTCAAGGGCAACACAGTGAGCCTGAGGCTGGAGACAGACAAAGAGAGAGTGAGAGAGACAGCTCTTCTTTTTGAGTATTCAAGAGTTGAGTACTTAGAGTTTCACAGGTCCCTTAGGCTCTGTTCTCTTTTCTTCAGTCTTTTTTCCTTTCCGTCCTTCTCAATAATCAATAGACTCAATAATCTCCATTGTCTTCTATTCAAGTTCGCTGATTCTTTCTTCTGCCTGATCAAATCTACCTTTGAATCCTTCTAGTGAATTTTTCATTTAATTTATTATACGTTTCAGCTCCAGAATTTATTTTTTGTCTTCTTTTTAGGTTCTGTATCTCTTTTTTGGTATTCCCATTTTGTTCATACATCACTTTCTTGACTTTCTACACATCTTCCTTTAGTTCTTTGAGCATTTTAAGACAGTGGTTTTAAAGTGTTTGACTAGTAAATCCACCATCAGGTCTTTTTCAGGGACAGTTTCTGTTGTGTTTTTTTTTTTTCCTTTGAATGAGCCATACCTTCCTGTTCCTTTCTGTTTTTCTATCTTTTTTCCTATTTCTTTGTGATTTTTTTTGTTGTTGAAAAATAGACATTTGAATCTAACAATGTGGTAACTCTGTAATTTAGATTCCCCAGTATTTTCTCTTTTTGTTGTTTTTGTTTGTTTTGATTCTTGTAAGCTATCTCTGTGCCGAGGATCAGCCTGAGGTGTAAACTTAAGGTTTTCTCAGATCTTTCTGAGCTTTTCTTGGGCATCATTGTCACTTTCTAACTTACCCCATGTATGTGGTTGTTTTTTAATGTCCAGTCTTTAACGTCTGGCTCCCTAAAAGAGAAAAGGAGAAAAACAAAGACAGAGGAGAGGGTGCTGGCCCTATGAGTCCCCTGGAAGTGATTTTAGCCAGAAGAGGAGGGGCTTAAAATATGGGAGGGGGGAAGTGTGATAACAATGGACACCAGCCTGTTTGGCTGCACCTTTGTGATCAGAGCAAATATCCCCTTGTATTTGGAAGACAGGGTCCTTTTTGCTTACTCTGGCTCCCTTAAGCTGTGTGCTGGCTACTCCAGGAATACAAGAACAACTGTCTGCCACTGAGCTGGGGGTGGGGCATAGGTAGCCCTACTGTGCTAAGAGCTGAAATTGACTGAAATTAACTGCAATTTACCATCCAAGTCTTTTCTCTGGAAGTTGCAAGCCTTCAAAAGACTCCAGAGTTCCAAAATAATTACATCAAACAGATTATGCTATTGCAATTTTTGTCTAGGTGAGAAAACAGATTCCTGTCACTTTCTACTCCACCATCTTTCCCAAGTGCCCCCCCATGTTGTCTATTAGTTTAAAGAGGGTTGAATTTTGTTCTTGCAGGCTTTTAATTTATTCATAAATCTTTTTAGTGTGGAAAATTTACAAGCAGTAAATAAGGGTCATTGAAACTTATCAAGGAAAGTTTGGAGATTTTATTTCCAGGTAATATTTATAAAAATAAGACATCTAAAATTTTAAAATATCACAAATAGAATAGCTTATATTTTCTGAATTACTTATATGCACAATGAATTGTAGAAAGTATGGTGGATTATAAGAGGGACATCAATTATTATTTCCTGCTTTTAAGATACATTTTAAAAGTATTTTGCAGCTTGTATTCTTCATCTGTAAAGTGAGAAGAATAATGTCATACTATATAATTAACATGCTTTAAAAACTATAAATTCTTAGAGAAATACAAAGTATGTTTTTATAATTTTCTTTATAAACCAGTAAAAATTGTATATACAAGAAAACAAAGAATAAAAAACAATTTACCACTTTCCAGAAAATTGGAACAATGTTTAAAATTACGAATTTTGTAGGATATTAATAATTCTTCATTTAAATGCCTCTCAGAGGTCCAATTTAAAGGAAAATGTATCCTAATTATTCATTTATTTTTATAACTATTCATGAAGCTAAATGAAAAGTACACTTAGCCATTTGTTTTTTAAAAGTTATCTGTAAAGGGCTTCCCTGGTGGTGCAGTGGTTGAGAGTCTGCCTGCTGATGCAGGGGACACGGGTTCGTGCCCCGGTCTGGGAAGATCCCACATGCCGCGGAGCGGCTGAGCCCATGAGCCATGGCCGCTGAGTCTTGCGTGTCCGGAGCCTGTGCTCCGCACAGGAGAGGCCACAACAGTGAGAGGCCCGTGTACCGCAGAAAAAAAAAAAGTTATCTGTAAAGACAGAAGTTAATGTAGATTTTAAAACATCATGTCATTTAACATGTCTTACCCTTCATTCTCCTTATGTGCACAAAGACTTAGTTGGACTACAATGACCTCCTCTATATGATTTCTAAAACCTTATGGATGTTAGTTAATGTAGTGAAAGCTTTTGATTCTTGTAATATCACAATCTGAGATTAATAATATAATGACATATTGAATAAACTATATCAAACAGATGACATAGTTGACTATACATAAGAGTTGAATGTGGCAAGTTGGATAAAACATTTATTTAATATATGTAAAATATCACAATATATTTTGAGGACCATAAATATAAAGATGAGAATTGTAATATTATGATATTATAACTTTTTATAGTGTTTTCCTTTCTGTCAGTTGTTTCACAAAACTACCTACTATAGAATTATATGCCATCAAATTAGGGCTAACTTTAGAGTAGACCCTGAAGTAATATAAGTGCTAGTAGATGTGTTACTAAAAAGTGCTTTTATTTATTATAAATTATAGAGAACATTATAATGAGAATATTTCAATTCATGGTAGGGTAACTTGAACAAAAATAGAAACTTCTGTAATCCTATAGAAAGCATGAAATAGGGGAAAGATATTCCTAAGGAAAGGCAAAATAAATCATATGAATTTCTCCTAGGACCCTATTATAGATGACGCTTAGCATAGAAAGTTAGTTAAATGAGATTACTAACTGTAAGTAAAGGAGATGGGAGTCCTCAGGAAGAGAGAAGTGACAATGAGGGAGTTGCTTTAATTCTGTGAGTTGGTGATTTTTATGGACATGCATTTCACTAATTAAACTTATGTTTCTTTTGTAAATAATTTTTAGATCTAATCCCTATGTTTTTGGTGTATGGCTTGACAAAAACAATGAAAGTGAAGATTTACCTGTTGAACAAATAGTGAAAGAATGAAAAGTAAATGGGAAAGGGAAATAAATAAAAACAAATAAATAAGAATGGTAGGACAAAAAAAGGATAAAAGGAGGTAGCAATGGCAAGAAGAATTATCAGTCAAATCTTTGTTTTGCAGTAACTAATATAGGTAGTCAGGGAAATATTCATACATATTTTAGAATGATATAACTAAGGAATAGCAACATGATATCTATAGCCCTGTAGATCATAATCAGTGTGCCTTAAAATTCTCAACAATATTTTTGTTTAATATGCAATCCATCTGGATTTTCATCCTGACAACATAATTTCTCTCTTGGAAATGCCAGAAAAGATGTTATTATCTATGCATAAGACATTTTTAATATTAAACAAATGCAAAAATAATTTGAACTTTTAGTTCAAATGGTTTTAATTATTCTTATTTAACATTTTTCCTTTAAAATATTTTCCACAACACAATATAATATTCCTCAGTGTTTAAAATTTACTAAATTCCAAATGCTTTTATGTCGTGATGATGCCAGACTTATGAAATTATGACACAGCTTTGTGTGTGCTTATTTACCTTTTTTATAGAACATTGTAATTGAGAATACTTGGATTGATATTTTCTTAATATATGCTAAAGATATTCCTCATTAATACTTTATTTTCTCTTAGTTTTTTAAAAACATTAAAGCGAAAAATACAACAGTGTAATATAATTGTGCATACTGCAGCAATAGGTAATTAAACATCTGTTTTTAAAAAGCAATACAAAAAATGATATAAAGTAAGTCCTATAGTTAAGAAAGTACTACTTTTTAAAAAATCAATTATTCTCTGAAACACAGGAAGCTGCTTTTCAGAAATTACAACAAAGCAAACTGCTGGTAACCATCCTACTTTATATCCATTTCTCAAAATAGTACAAGCACTTTCACAAAAAAAAGCCAAGTCATTCATTATAAAATGCCCCAAAGGAATAGATTTTCTCTGAGTGAGCTTCACGTTTCTCCTTTACAAAGAAAATCAATTTAAAAAAAAAAATGGGAAAAAATGCTTAGCAACAGCAATTCAGTTGCTTTAAGCTTATGTAGTGACTATACAGCGTATAAATATATAGATATTTGAATACCATTTATTCTTGTTATTTAAACAGTTGAGTATTTTCACTGAATGTTTAAGTGCATAGCACATTTGCAATAGCATTCATTGTGTATCATAACCATGTACTGCAAGTAAAATTCAAATAATAATAATGTAGCTTTTCACATTAATTATTCAAAATTTTTGTTTAAGTACAAATGTGTTATGAAAATAAATGATTTCACAAGATGGTATGTTATAATAGATCCTCAAGCTACATAATCTTCAAAATATCTAAAATCATTCTTTTTAAGCATAACACTTGAAAGTAAGCACTTTGTCCCATTAGCATTGAAACAATATATCATTTTAACAACAGTTAGGTGTTATCGTAGTGTATATTTTATAGTTTCACAGATATAACACTAATTCAGAAAAATACATTTTTTTTCCTTAAGCATATGGACAAAGGTGGACAAATGAAAGCAGGCTCATTAGAACATGAATGCTGCAGTTCTGTGAAAGGTTACTTTTCCTAGTATGTAAATTAATTCATACAAAGCACCATCTGGATAATAAGTAGAACATTTTGGATAGTCTCTTTCCAGCGATTATGGGTCTCCTTTGCACAATATTCAGCTACATATTTTTAAGCATATTAAAATCGCAATTATTCAACTGGGGGTTAGTAAACACAATTTTCCTATTCTTTTAAGTATAACTAATCAAGAATTGCCCATAATGCCACACAATTATTGGTAGTCATAAGTGGTGATTCACCTATAAGGGCAGCCTAGCTTTGGAGACCTGCTTATTTTCTTGGAACACTGGAACTGAACACCTAGAGAGAACTTGTGTGAAGACTGTAGGCTTCATTCATTCTTCTTGTTGCAGTAGACTGAATGTCTAGGTATACATTTCTGATTATTATATTTTTAGATGTGTTCATAGCTGGCTACCTTTAAGGTAAACAAAATAAAAATAGAGTAACTGCAAAATGAACATATTCTTTTTAGGCTTTGTTCTTAGTCCTACCAAATATTTTGAAGACTAAATTAATTTATGAACACTTAAGATTTTGTAGATATTTTTACATTGTATAAAGGTAACATTATTTTTATATATTCAACATATTATGCTTTTGAAATAGCTTCACATGTATATTTGAAGCTCAAAATAATATAGTGAAGTAAGTCCTGGCAAGAGATTATTTCCATATTAGAGATGGAAAACTGAGGCTTAGCTTACAAGGCTTGTCAAAAATCACATAGTTCTATGACTTAGCACTATCCTCAATACTAACAAATCATTTATCACCCTATTCCCTATGGGTTTTATGTTCCCCTACATCAGGAGAAAACTGCACTTAATCTTTTTGCATCTACACTGCAATAGAACTTTAAATATATGAAGAAAACACACTTGGGCTTTGTTTTTGGGAAAAGCTGCAACTGTCTCCCATCATTGTCATTTTAAAATGATATTGCATACAACAAATTCAATAGAATTATTTGACATTGTTTATGTCAGAATTTTTGTAATTAAACAGAAGGCATGTAATCAAAGGTTTGATTTCATATTTGAGTTTGATGCCTGTTAGATTTCAAGCCTCATAATTTCCTTTCTCTTCTGCCCCACATCTGAGAATGCCTGGATGCACCCTCCTTTGGCACTGATAAGAGGTTCAAGTTATGAAAGCCCTGGCTCTCCTGCACAGAAATCCTCACCATGCTTCCACCCCAAAACTACCATAATACCCTAAACTAGTCTCCTTTCCCTATCCTTTCATACCATTTTTGGATCAGCTTGGGAAGCTGCCCTGCTCTCCATAGAAAGCTTCATTATGTATGTAGGCAAACTTTTCCTACTTTCTTAGTGCGTGTGTGAAATCCTCAGCAACACTTGTGAACCAAATTTTGAGTGAGAGGTCTATCTCACCTCAGCTTAGTGTCTAAAGCAGTGCATTATGTAGAACACTCCTATTAACATCCAGTTGAGAAATAACAGCTTGTTAAACGAAGCACGGAGAAACATTGGTATGTATATATTCAATCCCACTTTTTTTCTTTTAAAGGGAATGTAAATTAATAAAGTTTATACTCCCCCCCTAGAGTGAGTGTTTGCAGGCAAAGGAAAACATCCTTTTGGATCTATGAATTTGGGTATGTTTAACAAAAATCAGTCGTTATGCTTAGTCACATATCACTAAATATTCATAAATTATGTGTGCCCATTCCATTGACTTATATTCATATATTTATAGTCATTGTGGACTATTTAGTCATTGTGGATTAAACGTTGTTGATATTTGAATGAATCACTTCTCTATAAATTTCTCTATGTAAAAAAAACATTGAGTCTATTTCATGCAGCTAAAAAATTCATCTAATTTCTTTTTAAGTTAGTGTTTTGTGATCATTTTAAATCATCTCCTGAAATCATCTCCTGTGTGCTGGGTGATCTTATCAGTGGCATGACTTTCTAGACTGTCAATCACTTAACATAGCATAAAGCACTTAACTAATAAATAAATTAACCCAGGCCTCAGCTGAATGTCTTCATTGCCAACATTAGGGACCATATTTCTGCTAAAATTTATAGCTCTCTCTCTGCCCTCTGAATTTCTGATTATTCATACATCATCAGCTTTGGGTAAAGATATTCTGTCCCACAGGTATAATTCCAGAAGTATAATCATCAGTATTCTGCATGGCATCATATTAATAAGCATCTGAAATATTTATTTGTTAAAATAAATGTTATATCAGTTTGGGATATTTTCTACCAATTTTTATGCTGGCAAAGTGAGATACACTGTTTCCTTTAAGACTTGACCTGTATGGTCCATTTCTTTCATTTTTCTTTCTGTTACTTTGAAAGATATACAAAATTTAGGTTTAGTTACTAGATGTCTATTTTTTGAACTTTTAAAACTATACTAGCCTCCAGGACATGGAGAGGCTCCAACATACTCAGTCAAATTGAAGAATGGCAAAACAAATAAAACCTCTTTAGAGAAAGTTATTTGAAGAAAATCAGTGGGACCTTCAGGTGCAAAGAGTAAAGCATCAAAGAGTTATGGCATTTCACTTCACATTTCAAAGTTCTTTCTCTTTAAAGTTTGGGTCAACAAGGAAAGGGCTCAATTAAGGAGAGAAACATTTTCTATCAGATCAGCAGTAACAGTAGAAAAAACACAATTTAAAACACTACAACAAAAATGAAGTGTTGACAGCCTCTGAAAGAACAGAGAAAAGCAGTCCATCTAACAATTAGGGTGAGAAATCGGCCAGTTTGGGCATCTACCACTTTGCCCACCCCTCATCCTATCCTGTGAACTTCTGCATTCCCAGCTGTTCAACTCTTCCTTCAGCTCATGTGTCCTAGAGTTGTCTAATGTTTCTATGTATCACCTACCTGGAATTGATAACTAAAAGGACCATATCATACTGACAACCCTTGGACCTTGCTCTCTGTGCTATGGCATATATTTCAGTTAAAGCCATTTACACTTAGAACACTTACTCCTGGCTCAACCTCTGACTTTCTGAATTCTATATTGTCATCAGCACAGTAGGATAATCAGAATAATTCTATTCTTGGACTAGCTTGAAGAAGTATGCAGGAGTCAACGAACATATGCTGAGAAATCTTTTAATTTTTAAACTTCCTCTTATTCTCCAAGAATACACACAGAGATTGATCTCAGGTTTTTACCTTAGTTCTTCAAAAGAAAAGAAAAAAAGTTTAAAAAAGAAAAATCTTAAACCTATATTTTTCAAGTTTTCAAATATAAAAATAAATGTCTTCTAATAGGAAAAATTTATAATTATGGGTGGTTTTCAAATCCCTCATCACTACCTTCACACTGTATTTTCTGATAATTTCCCAGATTTTTTCCAAGTTTAAGATGGTAAATTATTATTTTTTTTTGCGGTATGCGGGCCTCTCACTGTTGTGGCCTCTCCCGTTGCGGAGCACAGGCTCCGGACGTGCAGGCTTGGCGGCCATGGCTCATGGGCCCAGCCGCTCCACGGCATGTGGGATCTTCCCGCACCGGGGCACGAACCTGCGTCACCTGCATCGGCAGGCGGACTCTCAACCACTGCGCCACCAGGGAAGCCCTAAATTATTATTTTTTTATTTAAAAGATATTTCCTTTTAATATGCAGATATTTCTTTTTAATGTTCATTTAATTGTAAGCTATTCTTTTGCTGCTATTTTAATTTTATTGCATTATTGACCTAAAACTAATATGTATGACAGTAATCCTTTGAAGTTTACTGAGGCTTAATTTTTGGCCTAATACAGTCTCTTTTTGTAAGATTTCATGTGTATTTGGAATAAAATGTGTATTCACAGTTTGTCAGTATTGAAATCTAAGTATATCTAAAAAATCAGTCATGAATAGTATTGTTTAGGACTTTTATCAGCGTGTTTTATCTACTCAATCAGTTTCTGAGGATAATGCAATGATATTACCGATTATAATAGCTGAGTCATCATCTCTCCCCACCTTTCCATCATTTATCACTTGATATATTTTAAGGTGTCTTGTAATGTGCATATTTAATAATGATGAATATAGCCTCTGTTTATATATTTTTTATGTGTATATATCAATACAGATATAACTTACTAAATACTAACATAACTCTACTATTCCACTGTATTTTTGTCCTCATCAACGTGATTTTAATATTAAAGGAAACTCTTGTCCAGTAAAAGAAAAGTTACTATAATTTCATTGTTCATTCCTGGAATTTCCTGAAAAATTCATTTAGATGAAGAATAAAATGTTCATCTCTTCAATTGATGGTATTAAATAACTATGGATTCCCCAAGACACTTCAGAACCCTCATCTCAAAATCCTCACTCATTATAATTTCACATATTATTATGGCATAATCACTATCCAATCCCAGTAAAGATCACAGATTAAAAGACCATCTTAAATCAGACCCTAAAACACATAAACATTCCAACTTCATTCTCTTCCCCCTTCAAGATTCTACCAAGATTCTCTCAAGGTAGTACTCTCCCCTGCCACAGTAAGAATAATCTCAGCTTTTTCTCATCAGCAGTTTATTTTAATGATATTTTGAGAGAGCCAGTATTCAACAATCTTGGAGGTCCACCAAGCTCTAATTGAGACCTCTACACTGTCATGGTCCAAGATCCTCATATCTGAAACAGTGTTCTCCTCTGAGGGCCCTTGAGGTCCCTACCAGGACAGAAGTCTTCACAGAGATGTGATTTATGCAGTCATACAGGGCCATGAGCTTAGAAGGGCTCTGTGCTTGCTCTAAGGCTCTATTATTATTAAATTTCACACCAATATCTGAAAAAGGGGCACTGTGTTTTTATTTTTCATTGAGCTCCACAATTCTGTAGTCAGTCCAGCCTGTCTCTCAGTGATGTCTCTAATTAGGAGTGAGATACACACATTTCTGATTTATATTTTTCCTCATTATTTCATTGATAAAACCAAATGAGAATATTTTGTCTCCTGCAAGTAAATTAATCATTTGTAGGAATCTTTTGCTTATCTGATCAGACTTTAAAACTTTTATAATATTTGCCTTATTATTAACTCTACTATTTGTTATTTTTTGTTGAACAACTGTAAGAAGGGAAATTCATGGAGAATTTCAGCAGGAAGAAGATGAGCAGTTTTCCTTTGGAATGGACCCAGCTTACCTTTATACCAGTTGTGTGTAATAAATCAGTTGTTTTTCTCTGTAGCTGAAGTCAAACGTTAGGTAAATTTTTAGATGTTAAACACCACAATGGACCAGAAACTCAGAAATTTAAATTACCTATTAAGTTTTATTTTTAAAAAGGAGCTTATCATTAAGGTTTTATCGTTATGGAAACTATCTTTTATAACCAAACTTTCACAGGCATAGAAGTTAGAAGATTTCCCATTCTATGTCTTTGTTTGCAAATATTATATGTATGTGTATATGGAGAGAATTAAGTTATTTAAAAATGCGATCAGTCCCCCTTTTAGGTAGTGTGATGCATCATAAAAGCTGTTCTTTGAGAAATTTTTATTGTTTTTGGAAATAAAACGCTTTACTTTCCAAATTTTACCTCTCTTGCCTCAATCTAAAATGTGGAAGTATCTAAAATGAAACAAACATTCAATAGATAATCACATTAGTGCAACATAATCCTCCCTAAGCCTGATTTACCTCTCTTTTACCCAAAACATAATATAATATGTTAATTCCTAAGAGTGTCTATATATAATTTCCAATTTTAGTGAGCAGTCTTTGCCCCCGGTTGTCAAATTGTAAAGAATGATGCTGGGTTTTATTATAGCTCTGCAGAATGTATGCTTAGCAATAAAATATACATTTCTGAAAAGACATAAACCTTAGAGTAATGTGTGCTTCTTTTTAAGATGTGCATTAATAAAAAATAATACCTAGGGTATTTATAATAGTGCTGAAGGAATTGTCACAATGAACATAAGTAGGTTTGGATATGGTAAAGCACAGATTTACAGAGTATTTCTCACAGAGTTTTCTAAGGCAGAAATGAATGCATATATTCTGTTCCTTGAGTAAAATGTAGCAACAACAAAATAGGTTAATACCAAGTGCTATTAATTTATCCTTCTCAGCTTTTACATGACAAATTGGTTAGGATATAAGACTAGTTAGTTTCTTATTTAAAAAAAAAAGGTAAATGTGGTAACCATGAAGTATTTCTCTATCCATAAATTAATAATATCAAAAAGGTTCATTTTAACCACCTTTTAAAATTAGAAATCCATTTTCCAATAGAAAAGAATTTGTACTTGATAAATAATGATAAAGGTATATAACTTATTAAGAGGTACAGTGCAAGCTCCTTTACAGGCCTTATCTAAAATTCTCTTTTCTTTTAATTGAAGTATAGTTGATTTACAATATTATATTAGTTTCAGGTATACAACTTAGTGATTCAATATTTTTTATAGATTATACACCATTTAAAGTTATTACCAAATAATGGCTATATTTCTATGTTCTGTACAATATATTTTTGTTGCTTATTTATTTTATACATAGTAGTTTGCATCTCTTTTTTTTGTTTTGTTTTTGTTTTTTTTTGCGGTACACGGGCCTCTCACTGTTGTGGCCTCTCCCTTTGCGGAGCACAGGCTCCGGACGCGCAGGCTCAGCAGCCATGGCTCACGGGCCCGGGCGCTCCGCGGCACATGGGATCGTCCCAGACCGGGGCACGAACCCATGTCCCCTGCATCGGCAGGCGGATTCTCAACCGCTGCGCCACCAGGGAAGCCCATTAGTTTGCATCTCTTAATTCCCTACTCTTATATTTCCCCTCCCCCCTTCCCTTTCCCCACTGGTAACCACTAGTTTGTTCTCTATATCTGTGAGTCTCTTTCTGCTTTGTTATATTCGTTTGTTTAATTTTAGATTCCACATATAAGTGATAGTATAGAGTATTTGTCTTTCTTTGTCTGACTTATTTCACTAAGCATAATGCCCTCTAGGTTCATCCATGTTGTTACAAATGGCAGATTTTCATCCTTTTGTGTGGATGAGTAATACTCCATTGTATATATATGCTAGATCTTCTTTATCCTTTCATCTGTTGATGGACACTTAGGTTGCTTCTATACCTTGGTTATTGTGGAAAGTGCTGCTATAAACATTGGGGTTCATGTGTCTGTTTGAATTAGTGTTTCATTTTCTTTAGATATACACCTAGAAATGAAATTGCTGGATCATACGGTAGTTATATTTTTAGTTTTTTGAGGAAACTCCATACTGTTTTCCATAGTGGCTGCACCAATTTACATTACCACGACAGTGTTTTACTAGGGTTCCCTTTTCTCCACATTCTTGCCAACATTTGTTATTTGTAGGCTTTTTTGTTGATAGCTGTTCTGACAGGTGTGAGAGTAAACTGGTGGTTACCAAGGGTTGGGGAAGGAGGAAATATGAAGTTGTTGCTCAAAGTGTACAGAGTGCCAGTTATGTAAGATAAGTGCTAGAGATCTATTGTATAGCATAGTACCTATAGTTAAAATACTACTGTATACTTAAATTTTTGCTGAGTTGATAGATCTTATATTAAGTGTTCTTGCCACAAAAAAGCAAAGAGGGTAGGAGGAAAATTTGAAGGTGATGAATATGCTTATGGCATTGATTATGGTGATGGTTTCATGAGTGTATGCATATCAGAATATCAAGTTGTTTCTGTCAAATATGTGCAGCCTTTAGTGTATCAATTATAACAATAAAATGTTTTAAAAGATTTATCAAATTTATAGTTTCATTTTTCTTATAAATTAATGTAAGAGTAATTTGTTCTTATATTTCAATATGTTACAAATTTAGTGTGCATGAGTCTGCATTCTCTAAGCCCAAATAACACAGGAGCACAGAAAAGATTGATTTTAAACACCTGAAATATTGAGAGATGAGAGATAGTTTCTATTCTGAGGCCAGTTTGCTAGTTAGGGTAAATAATAATTCTGTAGAAAATCTCAACAGTAACATTAGTCACATTTTTTTGGAGAAAACTCAACTTCACCTTATACGTACTTCCAAATTTCAATTAGAAATATTAGTCATGAGAGGATTTTGTCTCTCTCCTGTCTCCTTATTCCCTCTTTTTCTTTTCCCATCTTCCATCAATTACCTAAGCATGGATAAGGTATAAAGCAGAGGCCAGAAATGGAAAAAAGCAATTCCGTGTAAACTGGTAAATATTTACAGTGATACATAGGGATAAATGTAAATAGGAAGAATCCAAAGGCTGAGAAATGATGGAAATAAAGTGTTGCATCTGTTGCAATTTGATTGGTAGTCACCAAAGTATAAATTGATACATTAGATTGCCTATGGAGTGAAGAGACCAACAGAACTGAAATGAGCCCAAAAGAGAGAACAAGTTAAAATTCTGTTTTTCAGATCCGACTCTTAACCATGTTGGGTTTACTATGCATACTTATGTAAAATGAACTGTAAAGCAATATAGCAGTCTCCAGTTCCTCTTCACTAAAGAGCTTATCCTTATGATTCCTGCAATGTTATGTTCCAGGTTGAATTCTTTTCCACTCTGGAATACTCAGCTACTTCATCAAACCCTTTATTGTAAAATATTAGTTGTACATAGCATCCTAAGAGACATAATTTATGCACCAATGTATTTTAATTATTTTTTGCAAAGAAATTTAATTCCTCCCAAGAACCCCCAGAATATTGCTTATTGTTTTGTGTTTTTATGTTTCTCTCTCTTTTTACCTTCATAGTTGTATTTGCATTCTTGGAAACTATATTCTTTCTGGAGGTACAAAATTTTTCTGAGATGAGGCAACTGTCTATTTTTAGAAAGATTCAATTTTGGCTTGAAGAATTGAAAATTAATCCCTCAGTACACAAAAATTTGGGAAAGAATTACTTCCTATGCAAAGGCATTAACTATCTTCCTTGCAGTCATGTCCTGTAAGTACCACCATTTAATCATGTTCAGAAAAAACAAAATAAGATAATAAAAATAGTACTCTTTCATATTAGGAATTTCAGTATAGGAGACCTCAAAGAAGGGGTCTTCAACAAAGGTCTAAAGACCCTGGTATAAGCTTGGCCAGTCTGATTCAGAGTTAGTGCAATGCACTCAGAAGTCTCTTGTACATATAAGGGACATTTTCTTATATTCACGCATTGAAATTTCCATATACCTAATCTAGGTGTGCATTCAAATAACCCCACTGCAGTTCATGCCAAACTAGGAATTCCTCAAGATAAAAGAAGGGAAATACATCTATAATATATTAATCATGAGAACAGATTGATTATAGGTATAATTTCTGCCCAAATTTTCTGCCTGTGAGATACTAATACACCTAGTAGAAATGGAGACTAAGTAATCTTCTGCACTTTGCTTACACTGAATTTTTGCTTAAATTAACACACCAAAAATATTGGCTCTAATTTTAGTGCTATGAGCACTTCTGTTTACCTCTTTGTGCTTAGCACCTAGAACAGTGAGATTGGTATATAGGAGGTGCTCACTAAAGGTTTGTCAAAATAATTATGAAATTGTCCTAATTGGAAACAAAATCCATGAGGGAAATTTTACATCTTGCCTGCTATTTTCTTGCAATCTTGTAAAAAATAGAGTAAGAAACAGGTTATAAGTTATTTAGGAAAACAGGTAGCTTTAGGGGTTTGTCTAATCCTGGTTCTGGAAATATTGAAAGTCTACTACATCTTAAAATCCCATATTGAAGGAATTAAAACCCCAAAATTCTAAGCCTGATAAAGTTTCAGGAAATTTGTCAAAGGGGTTACATAATAGAGAAATATTAATTGATAAATACCCCTTCATCTTTTCTTTTTATTCATTTGATAAATTAGGCTTACTATTTTCAGATTTTTTTGAACATTTGATTCACAAATACTACTAGTTTTGATAACCCCCAAGTTAATTTTAGGGTTAGATGAGTTAACTATATATATAGTTAAACCTTGAACAACTTCAGGGTTAATCTGCATATAATTTATAGTCACCCCTCCTTATCCATGGGTTCCTCTGAAGCTGGAGATTCAACCAGCTACAGACCATGTAGTACTGTGGTATTAATTATTAAAAAATATTCACAGATAAGTGGACCTGTGCAGTTTAAACCCATTTTGTTCAAGGGTCAACTGTATAGTTTTATACAGGCCATGAAGGGTATCTGCCACTGTAAAGAAATCTTTTCCTGAAAGGAACGATAGATCTATTGTCAATGGGAAATTCAGAAGCCAAAGATACAAATGGGAGGGCATGAGTTGAGCACTTAAAAACTGCTAAAGTACTTTCCACCTAACTCTAGGACTCCCATGCTAGATAAGTTGGTCATGGAAAGGGTTAGATTTTAAGTCGCCTCCCAATCTCAAGAAAATTTTCATGCTGTGAAGTACACTGTAAAACACCACAAAATTCCCAACCCAACAGCACATCCCTCTTAGGTATTAATTTGGCTTAGAGAGACCCAAGACTTAGCTAAATAAATGTAGTCCTCAAGTTTCAAAGAATTGAGTGCTCTACCTTCAGGTGCACCTGCGTGTTTTATATCTAAGAATCGTGGTTCTGGAAGCTGTAGACACCTATAAAAAATGGCAAAATCTTACTAAGACAACCTAGAATTATAATGAACATTATGGGGAACATTTCAGTTAGACAAGCTCATTCATCTAAGAAGTCCACTTGAAAGCAAGGGTTTCCAAACAACAAAGAAAATGGGATACCTATTTTAATTGGCATGCAGAAGCCTCCAAAAATCTTGAAAATTCCAAATTAGCTTCACTCCTGAAGAGCTGTTGTAAAAGGCTAATGTAAAATTAAAGACACAGAAATACCTAAAATAAAAGATTATAAGATGGATGTGATATAATATATGACTCCTACTACTCTTCTCTTTCTTCTTTTACCTGAGTACTCAGTCTACTAATTCTCTCCCTGAATTGTCTTTCCACTCTGAAGAGGCTACAAAACCATTAACAAAAGTCTGCCAAGTTAGTGGCCTTACAACTGCAACAGCTCCAAGGCCAGAACCTAAAACAACAACCTTTGCACCTCCTCACCCTTTGCACCCACCTCGTGGTCCATCATCAAAATCCTGACCCAGAAATTGGTGTCACATTTGCAATCAACTGGATACTGGAAAACAGATTGCCCTCAAAGGTTTTGTGCAAATCCTTGGACACTAACTCCGATGTCCCCATGTCTATCCTCAAAGAAAACACGCGTATGTTCCCCTCCCAGGGTTGATGAGACTCCAAGAGATTCTCCAATAAAAAAAAGTTAGATTGCTGAAGCCAATGAAAGTGATATAGCTTTTGATATCCAGATGGAATTGAGAAATAGAAAAGGATAATAAATTTTAAAACTCTAATTAAATGAATAAATTTAGGAGTCTTATTTAAAAAAATACTAAGTGTAACACCCACACACACACACACACAGTCTTTACAGAGACAAGAACAAAGATTTAGTAATAGCAAATATCTTGCAAATGGTTAAGTTTACTATTATGTTACAGATGATAGAAGTAATGTGTGAGACGCTGCCTGCCAATTCCCGGCCTGCCCGTTCCATTTGCACAGGTGTCAGATCTGCCTCTAGGTGTGAAGGCCTCCCCTGCCTAACGCTGCTTCCTCCTCCGTCTTTCACAGACTTTAGTCATCAATAAATCATTTGCAATTCTAACTCTCTCTCAGTGTCTGCTTCCAAAAGACACAGCCAACATAAGGACTTTGGAGTATTTTTATGCACAGGATTTGACACAGGATATGAAACTGATTGCCATCTTTTCATTCAAATCATACCTAATATAATTCCTCCTCACCATCACCATCCATGAACCAATTTTGTTCTTCTGGTTTGTTTGGAGACTGTCTTTTGCTTACCTCTTTATTATAGAGCACCTCTAAGAACAGCAAGGAAATGAGAATTGCTTGTTAGATTGAGAAATAAGTTTATCAAAGAAATTAGAAACTGGCATCTTTCTGTAAATTAATAATTCAGCATAACCACAAGAATTGTACGATTAATCTAGGCCTTTTCTTAAAAAATAAAGAAAATATTAAATTACATTTTATGGTTGCAGGATTTAATGCAAATGTGTATATGTTTTTTTCAGATCAATGTATGCCTCTATGCCACAGAATTTTGCATTATTTTCTCTCTTGGTCCTAGTTACATAAATCATCTGTATAAGCAACTCTTTTCTCACATGGTAAATTGTAACACAATATAGAATTACTTATATTTGAGAGTTACATCATTTTGAGAGTTACATGAGAGTTATTGTGTAGAGAATAATTAAGGACTGTGAAATAAATTTGTATTAACATTATGTATCTTTTGCAAGTATTTTTGGTGAAAGAGAATATCTACAACCTGGAATATTATTTATCATTTATCTATGAAAAGAGTAGCAGCTTTAAAGAATGACAATTTACTTATAAAGAAATAATAATCAAATAATTTTCTAATGCTATTTTAAATATATATTTTCTCATCTGAGTACATAACCAGAGAGTTGGAAAAATTCGACCTCCTTAAAATCAGAAGCAGAATGGATTTTCACAGGTCTCTTGAATTTTCTGGCCAGGAATTCTGTACATCCACATAATTCTAGTCCTATTTAAAATAACGAAATCCGAAACAAAAAATGCAACATTTTTTAGAAGCATTATAATGTGCTGGCTATGCTATGGTTATATAACATGATTATATGTGGTTATATAATATTAAGACACAATATGTCAATTATATCTCAAAAATATGTATTTTTACATATTTTTACAACTGGTATAATAATATATATTAGCATGCAATATTCAGTAAATTAAGTTAAAAATTTATATTCCATTTTATTCTGTAATTACATGTTATAAAAGTGCCCACCAAATGGAATATTGACGATCATGTCATTTGTCAAAGTATTCCCATAATGTATAAATATTTTTTTAATGTTGATGAGGGTTTTTCTTTTTCTTGTTTTTTTTCCTGTGTCTAGCTAGAGTTCACATCCACCTGACCAAAAAAAAAAATTGTGGTGAAGAGAAATATGAAATTCTTCTAACATGTTTTCTTTGCATTACTTAAGAGTTCCATATTATACAGCTTATAAAAATTATCTCTTCTTCAACTGTACCATGTTGACCTTTTAACTTTATAAATCACACTAGAACTGTTGGTTCCTATACTGTCATACTATATTTTTATATGGTTTATGCTTCACTTGCTATGCTTATATTTACTCATTTTCTTTCTATATATTTTTAATTAATATTTTAAATTTTGTTTTGGTATTTAAGGAGGGTTTATTTTATCTACTAGCTATATTTATAATAAACCTTCCACAAAGCCCTAGTTTTCCTTTGCTTTTCTTAAACTTCAAATGTTTTTTCAGTTTTAAATGATATCTTTTGAATTTCATTTAATAAAACCTCTGCATCATTCTAACTTCTATTTTTCCCTTGTTTTCTCTCTTCTCTTCTCAATTTTTAGTAGAATTTTATATTCTAATTATGTCATAGCATATGAAATTTTCATAATATTCTTACTTTTTTTTCATGTTGCTTTAGTGTTAGAGTTAAACATAATTAGTCATCATCTTCAGTGCTTTTGTGATTTTTTTTTTCCCATATCTAGATAGTGAAGTATTTCTTCTGGTTGTCTTCAAGGAAGGATTCATGAATATGGTTTTTCCTGAACTCTTACATACTTAAAAATATTCATTTTTCTGTAGTCCTGAAGAACAGCTTAGTGAGTATAAAATTCTTCATTTACATGCTCTTTCCTTGAGTTTCATAAAAATTCATTCCCTCATGCCTTGCTTGCTGAAGAGAAGGCTGAGATAAACTGATATTCTCTTTCTTATTAGACTTAATCTACTTTACATGAAGCCCGAAACCAAAGGGTTTTATTTTTGTTATTAACATCTAATAATTTAGCTAGTATGTGTCTGAGAGTTGACCATTCTGGGCCACTTTTGGGATAGGAAGTAATTTTTAAAAATATTTTCTATCAGTTACTCCAACTAGATCTAGATACTTATTAGATATTTTTACCTGCCTTATCTATCAATTTCTATCTGACATCTTTTATTTTTTAATTTCATTTCTATTAATTTTGGAAATTTTTCTTTTTATAGTTCTTGTCTGATATATTATCTCTTGAGAAATTTGTAATTTAGTATTTATTTCTGTTTTGACTTTGTCCTTTTTAATATTTCTGTTTTCCAAATTTATTTAACTCTTATTCTACGTTAAGATGTTTTCTTTCTGTACATATCTTTTCTGAGTTTTTGAATTTCTGATTTGAGGTATTTTTGCATATCTATAAATAGTGTTTAAAGATGTATAATTTAGGTTGCAGTATACTGTTTTAGTTTTTCTATGCTCTTGGTTACTCTTTAGAGATGATTTTTATCTGGGAAAATGGCTAACTCCTGGACTTGGGAGGAAAAAATACAAGATTAGCCTGAAACGTCTTGTTCCAGCAAAAAGTAAAGAAGGATCAAAAAATGATGGAGACAGAAAGTACTTTCTAAACTAACACTAACAGGATTATTAGTCATATTTCTAACTATATTTCTTAGTTCGAGTGCTTTCTTTTGTTGTCAAAGTGCAGTTTCTTTAATCAATTGTGCCATTTTAAGGAGTTGAATTTGCTTGTCTTCTGATTTTTGTAACCCTATTTTGTTTCTGCCTGATTCATTTCCACCTTTGCTTCCTTCTTTTCCTTTACATCAAACCTCCAAGAGACCTCTTTCTCTATTCAAGTAAACCCAATTCCCTGGAATCAGTGTCTTTCCTATACTTCAAACTCAAGCCCTTTCTTTTGATTACCCAGTTGCCAATATCTAAGCCTCTAGATATTACCCCTGTTCCAAACATTTTTCTACAACTACGTGGGTCTCTTTTTCTGCAGATAGTTTAATATGAAGCCCAACGTTCATAATATGATGCTCAATCAATCCTATTTTCTATTCAATTTCCGCCTAGCTCATCTCTGGAATGGTCTCTGGAGTATGCTTTGCTATTTTTGGATATTTTCCTACTATCAATAGGTGTATGAGTAGTTTATCATCTTTGCTTGATATGTGTGTCTATTGAGAGTGTGGAGATATGGATCTCAGCAGTCACCATTATTCTATGAAAACCTAGATTTTTGTTTTTAAAATATTGCTCTGGCTGAACTTTGACATATGAAATAGAAGATGGGGAAAGAGGGAGTCCTTAGAGCATAGTAAAATTTTGAATATATTACAACAATTAGAGAAGCAAAATAACTGTACCCAGAAAATATGAAGATGTCTATAATGAGATAATTTAAATAAAAGAAAAAAAATGATCAATCCTTGTTATTAGTCTATCTGGAATGTCAGGTAAATGATACCACCTGTCTCAACTCTATCGGTGCATCTGTAAGTGAATGAAAAATTTAAGCTACATTAAAAAGAAACCAAATATCTATTTTTATGATATGCCCCCTATAGAATTCTATGCCAAAAATTATTTAGACATACCAAAATATTTAATTTTCACAGTAACATTATGATTATTACCACTAATTTGCAAATGAGGAAATTGTTGCTCAGAAAGATTAGACTTTAAATATCATGTTCATGGCAAAATAGCTAATAAATAGTAAAGCAATTATTCAAAATTATTCAAAATTATGTGATAGATAATAGTAAAGCCAATAAATCTGAGTTTATAACTTTCATTGTAAAAATCTCCACATCTAAATTGGAAACAGTTTTTTGAGAGGTAAATCACTGTATCTTGACATTTTAGTGACTGTCCATAGTATTCTTTTCACCCAATCAAGACATGTCAGAATGGGTTTCACCACAGAAATAGATTAATTGATTAGGTCGAGCCAGGTCTAGGCAATTCCTGTTTTACAATAAGAGAAAACACTGTGATTTTCTTGAGTGGATATTGACTTCTACTATGATAGAAGATCAAGATTTATTATCTCAAATGATAGTCAACAGATTGGCTGACAACTATTGAGTTGGGGGAAATCACAGCAGGGCACTGAACCACCACTGAACCTGAAGAAAGATCTGTGTCTCTCACAGCAGGATAAGGCCAATCTTACATCAAGAAAATAGGCCTAACTAGAGACAAGGACCATTAAGAGGTGTTTTTCCATTTATTTGGTTTGTAATGTTCCTCTAACATCATAATAACTTTAAGACTGAGAATAGTTAATTGTAGCATTAGAGAGTCAGTGATGAAATGTCTACAATGGTATGCAAGTATTAACTCCTTAGTAAAAATAATTATTTATCCATAGTTCAAAATGTTCTCAGTTAATACTCATACCAGCTTAAGTATGATAAACCCAATTCCTAAAACTGTAAAATTCACTTATACCTCTTTTAGAGTGTTCAATTACCAATATTCTCATACCATTTCATAAAACTATTAAATGATAAAATGGTATTTTAAATATGAACAATTGTTTTAAATCGTATTTTAAAAGAACAACTAATAAATTATATTGTATTCTAAAATACAATATTTTGGAGACAGAATAAAAGGTAAAACATGTAAACCTCTTGTTTTTATCAGCCTATGTAAACAAACCTGACAAAATTTAAACAAAAAATAAGCACCAGTGGAGACAGATCTAGCTAAACACTTTGCAGCTTTTCCTCATTTTTGTTTAAAAGGAAATATAACATTCCTATTGCTGAAGGAAGGCAAAGGGACAAACTCAAGAACAAACAATAATCCATAGACTATATAACAAAACATGTAAAACAAATAGGTTAAGTAAGAACAAAATGGAGGAAGTGTAAAGCAAAATGTATATGGTAGGGAGAATCTTAAGATATCCCACAAGATTCCCCATCCTTAATACATACACACCTTCTCCCAGTTAATCCAATACTAATGTGCTGCTGTGAAGGGATTTTGCAGATGTAATTAAGGTATTAAAGTCCCAACTCAGTTAACTTTAAGATAGGGAGAGTATTCTCAGTGGAACTAACCTAAATAGATGAGGCCTTAAAGAAGCTATGGTCTTTCTAAAGAGGCAATCAAAGTGTAATAGGTATCTCAACATAACAGAATTCTTCATTTCTGGCTTTGAAGGTGGAGGGACTTAATGACAAGACATGTGGGCAGCCTCTGGTTGCTGAGAGTGGCCTGACCAACAGGCAGTAAGGAACTGAATTCTGTTAACAGCCTGCATGAGCTTGAAAGAGGACCCTAATCTCCAGATGAGAACACAAAGAGCAAGATAAAAGTCTGTTATAAGTGTAGACAAAAGACCAGTAGAGAAGGGAAACTGACAATATAGACAAGATACATGATGATTGACAGGGCAAGGTCCTAGAGGAAATGCAGTGAGGGAGGGATTGAGGTCCATGTAGAGGGATTGCACTTGATTAGGACAAGTAACCTCTCCCTCCCTGGGACTAAAAGATTAAGACAAAGACTGATTTATACAAATTTGTGTTTGAGAGGAGGTAATTAGGATGCTGAATCATTCACACTTGATAGGCTTAGTTTTTACCTGAAGTAGAAGACATTTTTTTTCTTTGCACTGAGAATGAGGGTTGACTAGAGTAATTCATTTTTGGAAATATGACTGAGGAGTTTACCAAGAATAATAAATAAACTGTCATGTAGCCTTAAAAATCAAACTAAGGTTGTAGACCAGAAACTTTTAAAATATTTTTTGCTGTGAAGAAAATTAAAATCTCATTATGTATGTATTGTCTGTCAACCCATTTAGCCACAGAAGAGCTACTTAAAATGAAGCAAAATAAAAAGTTAAAATATTTTCTTTAAAAAGAATATTTGATGAAAGAGTGTTTACTGAAATTGCCTTTTTGAAATCACTTTTTCGTTGAAAAGTTTTACAAAAATTAGAGTGCTCTTGAATGCAGAAAACAATTCCTTCTGAAATACCATCAGTACGATCTGAACTAGACAAAATAGAAATGGGATCAGTTTATCCCCTGCTGACCCTAGCCTCTCCTTACCACATCTGCAAAAAAATCACTGAGGGGCAGAATTGTTTATTCTGATACATCCTTCATGCATTTAGGAGAAAAATGTCTTTTAGGAGTTTTGAAGAGAAAAATGTGTGGATTCACTTAGACAGCAATGCAGTGTGAAGTGAGAGTTTTGTCACCCTCTTTCCTTGTACATGTCTTATGGCTAAGGTTGCTCAGAATTAATTCAATAAATATTTATTGAGTTCTGACTAAATTCAAAGTTCTGAGTTTGGTCTAGTGAATACATCAAATACTAATAACCAAATAAAAACAAAACAAACAAACAAGAAAACAAACAGGGTCCTTAATCAAATCTTAATATACAATTCTTTGGAATAAGTTCTGGGAAGGAGTAAAACTGAGATCAGACAGGGGCATAAAAGAGAAGGGTTCTAAAGTTCTCAGGGGTCAGGACAGGCTGGCTAGAAAAAGTGAGAACTGAATGAGTCATGACATGCTAAATAAAGAGTGGGAAAGAGGAGCATATGAGATGCCAGAGGAAGAAGTAAGTGTAATGGATTGGAGACAGAAAGAGTATGGTCCCCAAACTCTGTACATGTGAAAAATTAAGAGCATTTAGGTATGACTGGAGCATAAAAGTATATGTGGGAGGGGAAGCAGCTTTATACGCACCAGTTGGGATCAGATTGTTAGAAAATTCTTGGGCCATTTTAAGATGCTTTAGAATTTACCCCAAAAGCAATGGTACTGAAGTGGCTACTAAAGGGTTTTATGCAGTCATGACATTTAGGAAGAGTATCCTAACTTCAGTGTGGAGAATGAATTGGTTGTTTTTGGACTGGATTGGACTACAGGGCATGGATTAAACATTTAATTCAGAAATTCGTTTGAAAGTCTGAGAGGTTATGGTGGCCTAATTCTGAGTTTTAGCTATGCAGAAAGGAAAAAGTGAAAGGATTTGAGAGGAGGAGTTTCGTGCCTATTGCAGTGTAGGAAGGGGATTGAGAGTGGGGTGTGGGAGTGGGGAGAAGTAATAACTGGATTTCAGTGGAGCTGGTGAGCAAGGTAATTTTCAACTTAGTGAAAGCATAGAAATTTTATTAGACAGCTGCCATCTATTGTAATGGATCTGCTGTATTAAAGTCCAAAATTTAGAGTCAGGGGATTGCTGAGCATGTTCTCAGCATTACAAAGGCTGAAACTACATGAAAGTAGAGATTTTAATCTTCATCAGTGCTTTCCCTACACCATTATAGATGGTCAAAACACATTTGATTATTATTACATTTGAGCTGGTAAATGTGTTAAGCATTATGCTTATCTTATTTCAAACAAATACCTATGGATACTTTCTACAAATTCTAGTTTTGATATTTCTTCAGGATTCTTATTTGCTTTTTCATGTGTTTTTCTCTATGATTTAATCGTTTGATATTGTATTTTGACATGTTTTTAGTCTTGATATTTTAGGATATAAAGAGCAATACTGAAATGTGACAATTAGTTCTCACTTTTTTCAGAACATTGATCTCAGTTAACAAGACTGCAGGCTTTACCTTCCCTAGACCTCATCAAAGAAGATTAAAATATTGGTGAATTATAGCACCAATAAAACTATGAATACTCAGAAAATACAGCACAACTTCTCCGTAGTTGGGACAGAAAGAAATTTCCATCAAGGAATTGTTTTGTACAATTAACTAGCTGACGTATTGACTTCTGCTCTGTGGCTACTGAAAAATGTGCTGAATGAATCATCTCTCCAAAATTAAAAATCATCCCTTTCTTCAGAAAAAAATTATTATGGAATCTTGGAAATTAATGAAAAGAGCTAAGGATAATTTAATACTAATTATGATCTATTTTTAAACTGACAAACATTATTTGAACAATTTATATTCACTTAGTTGATCTTTATGGTTCCTTTTACTAACAAATTATATCATAGTAGAAACAGGTTCAATTACTATATTCTACTTTGTCAGGTTAAAAAAAATTACTTGAAATATAGATTATTACTGTGAATAAATCTACCTACTGCTCTACTTATAACATATGATGGGACAGCATTATTTAAAATAAATATAATATATCTTTGCTTCTTAAAAAAGCAACAAAATTAGTTTGCCAAGTCATGCCAAATTAACCACAAGGAGGTACAATTACTTGCTCAATTAAGAATTGTTGAGAAATATACCTAAATTTAAAGAGAAAAATTAAAAATTAGAAAAGATGTGCTAAAGAAGAAACAGAGAAAGAATTTTTTTCAGATGATAATTTGATTTAGAAATCTTAAAGATCTAAGGAAAAAAACAACTAATGTTCTTTTCTTTAAAAGTCTTGTAAAATAAGAAATTAATAAAAGTTGTTTACAAATAGTACTCTCACCTATGAGTAGGTACAGGATATTGGAATTGTTATGGCTAATCTGTTGAGAATTACATGGAGTAGTTACATCATTTGGCAAAAAACCCTGAAGAAGCCTGAATGAAGAAGGGCCAAAAAATTACATAACATTTACACTTTTTTTTTTTTTTTTTTTTTTTGCGTTACGCGGGCCTCTCACTGTTGTGGCCTCTACCGTTACGCGGAGCACAGGCTCCGGATGCGCAGGCTCAGCGGCCATGGCTCACGGGCCCAGCCGCTCCACGGCATGTGGGATCTTCCCGGACCGGGACACGGGTATCAGCAGGCGGACTCTCAACCACTGCGCCACCAGGGAAGCCCAACATTTATACTTTTTGAGTTTTCTTTTTTTGATCATGTTCTAAGTTTAACATAAATGTTTTATTATTATTCTTATTTTATTACTTTTTATTGAAGTATATTTGATTTACAATGTTTCAGGTGTACAGCAAAGTGATTCAGTTATACACACACACACACACTCATATATATGTATATATAGATATATTCTTTTTCAGATTCTTTTCCATTATAGGTTATTACAAGATATTGTATATAGTTCCCTGTGCTATACAGTAGGTTCTTCTTGTTTATTTTTATATATAGTATTATGTATCTGTTAATCCCAAATTCCTAAATTATCCCTCCCCTCCACTTTCCCCTTTGGTAATGATAAGTTTGCTTTCTATGTCTGGGAGCCTACTTCTGTTTTGCAAATAAGTTCATTTGTATCATTTTTTTTTTTTAAGATTCCACATATAAGTGATATTATATGATATTTGTCTTTGACTTCACTTAGTATGACAATCTCTTTTATTATTAATACTTTTTTCTTTAAACATATGTTAATTCAAGTAAATATATGATCCAACAATAAGCATTTTAATCAGGAAAAACCAGAGATTTTTAATAAGATCTGGACGTCTTACAGACCAATTTGTGGCAGTGATTCTGATTCTTCTTGCATCATTCATACCAATTCTCTTTGCTCCTCACCCCTCTCAGTTGTGACCTTCATTGATACTTTTGACATAGTTCCTGCTTAACTTTTGGTATTTCCCACATTTCTCTTTTTGGGGAATCAAGAGAAAAAATAGTTCAAAAATTTTGGAACTCTGTTCTACTAACAGAGGGTACATGACTAGAATTCCATTTGGCCCAAGTCTGGTCTCTCTGAAGGGAGAATCACACAGTTTAAACGAACCTTAGCAAAACTCTCACCTTAATTTGCCTACTTTGCAGATGCCTTAAAAATCTCAACTTCTAATTACAGCACTTTTTGCTAAAAAATTATTCCTAATATTTAAAATGATGCATTTATTAGATATTTGTTATGTATAAGCAATTTAGATGCATTATTCTTGCTAATCTTTCCATCACATTTATGTCTCATATTATATCAAAGAAAAATGAGGTTTAGAGAGGATAAATAATGTTCTTACAGTGGTATTTGAAACCATATCTCTCTGAAATGGAAGTTCATATGCTTAACAAACATGCTTTATATGTAATGTCATGAAGATTGTTATCAACAAACCTACAGTAATATTCTTGAGAGATGATAATAATGTTCTATACCTTCTCTGAAATATCAGGCTGGCATACATGGGGTTCATTGCATTAGAGTACATAGGTCCTGTAGTAGAAGTGGTACAATAGGGCTTTAGATTTTTTAGCCATGATTGGGACAATTATGTTAAGACTCTAGGACGGATTAATACTAAAATGATAATAATAATTGAAAATTGTATAGGTAGAATGGTTTAATTTTTATACATTTCCAACATTTTAATTCCTGTTTTACGTATATTTATAATATGTATTTATTTCGTGATATTTATGTATGCATATGACTAAACACGAAGTTACACGCAAATATTACCATTAAATAATTTGACTATTTTTAAATGTTTATAGACAAATTCTAAATGTTTGACATTATAGAGCAAAAAGAAAAATTTTTGTCACATATTTTTGATTATGTCTAAATCTATTGTACAGTGTATTTTCTATACTAGATAATGTCCATTTTTTAAGTTGTTTTTGAATCAATTAAAATGACTCCTCCCACTTCAGTATATTCTAACATGGGATCATTCTTACCTTCTGGGAATAAACTTTATATATGAATGGCATATTATTACTGTTACTAAATGTGCTGTTGTTATTTATTTACTTGCTTTCTATGTACTATTTATTTATGATAGGTGAATCTATGTTTACCAATAGGCTGACACATAATTTTCTTTCCTTTTGTTTTTTGGGGTTTTTTTTTGTTTGTTTTATGTCAAATTATACTTAGCTTTAAAATATGAGGAGTACCACTTTGTGTATTGTCTGGAATATATTTAATATAAAAGTGGTTATAGATTCACCAAAAGTTTGATAAAACTAATTGTACAAATAACAAGTCAACTTTTTTGGGGGGTATTAAGATATGAAGAGATTTATTATCACTGCTCCAATCTCTTTTGTTTACTGGTCTATTAAAGTATTTTCTTTTTCCTTATTCTTTTTCAGAAAATTATCAATGTCAACAGCTATTTAAAACTGTTTATACATATATAATTACATAATTAAACTATTTTCAATGTATTTACTCATATAGATATGTCTATTTTATTTTTGAATAAGAAATACACATATATGAGAGAAAAACCCAAACTATACAAAAGATGTAGAGTTAAAAGTACATTTGCCATTTTTACTCTACATATCTGTCCTATTCTCCTGCTTAGGACCACCTCTATGACTTGTGGGGCCCTAGGGGAACATATTTTATTAAATATGTTTTTTAAACGTTTCAAAATTCATAGATACATGTCAGGTAATAGTGATTTATTGATGAAAATTTAAAATAATGAGTGAAAAAAGAACGTAGGTATTTGACTATTGTTCAATCAATGCATATGAAGATTCTTTCTAGGTACCATCTCTTCCTATTCAGGTCCAGGAACTATCTCTTGGTGTTCTTTATTGACAAATAGTCATTCTTGGCTAATTTCATAAATCCCACCTAGAGAAAAATGTAGCAATACTATTACTCACAATGCATGCCTCTTTGGAACCAGTTTCTGTATAGAACTTCTTACATCTGCAGTTCTCTCATCATTTATTTAACTCTGGTTACATCATTACTCAGCACTCTGCATTATGTATCATGCCACCTGTGAATACTGGCTTCCATTTACTCTCTCAAACGTGGTTACTGTGCTCCCTAGATGATGACCACAGATGCAAGTCTTACCCAGAGTATCCAGGAAAATGTGAAGGAATATTTATTCATTGTGAGCTAGACTAAATTTACCATTCAGAAGTTTGGAACCTAAATGTAAAACAACATATTTTCCTACCAAGTTTTTACCTTTTGGGGAGGCTGTGGGTGAGCACTTTCCTGTTGACTCTACCCCATCTCCAGCAGAGCACAGTGGGAGGATGGTCGAGGGGCCCATGAATGGGGCAGGTAGAATGACCTCTTCAAACACAATGAGTGTTGGTCCCTCCTCAGATACAGCTTGAGACCAACCCGGGAGAGTGACATATCACCATATCAATTGTATGCTGGAGTGCAGGAGAGGCCAGGAACTGGAAGAGCCTATTAGCTTTCCAGAGCAATAACCTGAAAAGCCTCAGAACCTATAGGTGTACACCCTAAAGGTGGAGCTTGTGGGAGAGGAGGTGACTGCCTTAAGTGCTACTGGGAGAGATACAGAAGGTAATGGACACGTGCCATCTCATACGAAGCTACCCCTGCTTCCTGGAAAGCTGAGAGCTGGGTGTAGCTCCTGGAAGTAATTCATAAGTGAAACTGTGCAGAGGCCCTCTCAGTGCTCAAGTCTGAAAGTCGGCAGGTGTGGATAGCCCATAATCCAGAACTTCTGTTTTATCCCACCAGAACTAGCATATCAGCATCATCTTGGTCTCCCAGTCTCATGTGATCCGAGGAAAGAAATGCCTCATGGACCTCAAAGCAATTCTGCTTGCCAGCTCACCCTTGGGGATCTGGGGCCAGCAGTTTCAGTCTCTTCTTGTGTCACCATAGCTGCTGGTCCTGAGCACTAGAACGGGGCTGAGACAGGGCCGGATTTCTCAGGTCTAGGACAGTAATGCCCCTGTCCAATGTTCAGTCTCCTTTCAGAGGTGTATGACAGTATATATTAATGTATTTATATAGCTGTTCTATAAGTGCAGACTGTATTGTGCTTGCCTTTTTCTCACTTAATCATATGTCTTTGGTATGCTTTCCATATAAAAGTGGAAGGAAAAAAGAAAAAGAGGTCTCATTCTTTTAGTTACCATCATATTAAAGTCCTATAATTTATTTAATGCTTCATTATTTAATAATACATTTATGTTGATATTAAATCCAATCATTTATCATTACAAAGAGTGCCATATTGAATGTCTTTTAATATACAATATTTTGTGCAAGTTTACAGTAGCTATAGGATAAACTACTGTGAAGGAATATAGTGCTACAAAATTATGCTCATTTTAAATTTGATAGATAATGCCTAAATAACTTTTGTGAGAGCCCAAACAATTTATATTCTCACTTTAAAAAATTGGAGAATATCTGCTTTTATACACTATCACATTATATACATTATCAATCTTGATCTTCATTCTGACAAATGAAAAAATTCTTGTAAATTTAATTTAAATTTATCTAATTATGTTATGTTCTGTATCTTCCTATCTGTTTAAGATCTATTTAAATGTACTTTTCTCTGAGCTGTAGGTTTATATTCTTTCCATATTTTTAAGTGGGTTGTTCTTTTTATAATATCACAGCCATTTATCATTATCTCTGATAAGTTTTATAAACTTCTCTCCACCCCTCAGTGTTTTCACTTTTATTTCAGCTTTATTTATAGAGAATAATTTTTGACTTGGAGGAATTTATTGGGTTTTATGATTCTTTGTATGGTTTCTGGGCAGAGGGGCAGAAAGAATTATTTATACTGAGAAATACATATAACCACTCACACAAAACATACACACATGTGTATTTATATAAGCTCATAGCTTCATGTTTTCTCTTATACTTTTAAGACTTCTAATTTTTCAATGTTAAATGTTTGATTTAACTGGACTTTTGATATAAAGCAGAGATATTTTTCCTCTGGTATGCAATGCCATATTTATTAAATATATTAGGCTTTTAAAACCTCCACTATTTTTAATCCAGATTAGAAATAGATTTTAAATTTTACATTTTAATATATTGTTAGTTCTTCATTAATATATTTTGAGATACTTATATAAAATATTCTAATAACAGCCTTCATAATTAGGAATTAAGGCAGCTTAGAAAGAAAAAATAATAAAACATTCACTTTAATTCTAACTAAACGAAATGGATATTTTAAATGGAGTAACTAAGAATAAATGAATATATGATGGGTTCACATGATTTTAAAAGTCTCTGCTTCAGGAAATTTTAATCATAGAGTATAAAAGGCAATACTATAATGCTTGCTTTTGAAAAGTAGATATTCAAGGGTGGTGACAATAAAATGCACACTTGGTTTTAATCAGAAGTTTTGTTGCTACTAAATATGTGAACTTGGGCCTGTATTTCAACCTCTTTGAAGCTCACTTTTCTCATCCATAAAATAGAGATTTATAAAAAAATAGTTTAGCACACAAATGTTTTAACCAGTTTTGTCCATCATGCTGTATATCAGGAGATATTCTATTAATCTGAGAGATTTCAAGATAAGCAGTATGCAACATGTGAGAATAAAATGCTAAGTAGGGGTAAAAAAATGGGTCCCTAGAAAGGATATTATCTTCCAAAAGAATTCATTTAAAGTCTTGATCTTGAACATATAGCTAACTCACTTCTCTTTAAATGGCTTTATTTTTCCTTTGGCTACCTTTTTCCTATCCATAAAAGACTGTTCTTCTGAGCAAATGCTTCAAAGTCATTTTTTTCCCTTGTTAACCTCCCAGTGATGGGTTAGTGAACTATCATGTACCAAAGCTCAGGTTTTTTTACAGAAATATAACTAAGAACCAGAACCTAATTACACTATTTTAACCATTTACTTTCTTAAATATTCACTATAAATTAACAAGTATTTATGATGTTCTTCCAGGCAGACACTAATCGTCACTAGGATATAGTATGTGTGGCTGAGAATATAAAGGATAAATGGATTCCTGCACTTGTGCTTTTAGTGAATAACACAAAGTTCAGTAAATTACAAGGCAGTGTAAGTGTAATGATAGTGAAGGCAGGGTGTTGCAGTAGTCCATGGAAAGTCCTGGAAGATTAGACAGGCACTGGGCAGGAAAGCCCTGTCTATTCTCAGAATAAAAAACTACTCAGAATTACCCAATAAAAATAATAGAAAAGTTTGTGGAAGAGAGGAGAAAAAGCATGTAGAGGAAACAATATAAGAACTGAGGAGGAGCTTCAAGATGGCTGAAGAGCAAGACCTGGAGATCATCCTTCTCCTCACAAATACATCAGAAATACATCTACACGTGGAGCTGCTCCTATAGAACACCCACTGACCACTGGCAGAAGACCTCAGACCTCCCAAAAGGCAAGAAACTCCCCACGTAACTGGGTAGGGCAAAAGAAAAAAGAATAAACAGAGACAAAAAAAAAAATAGGGACGGGACCCGCACCAGTGGGAGGGAGCTGTGAAGGAGGAAAGGTTTCCACACACTAGGAAGCCCCTTCGCGGGCGGAGACTGCGGGTGGCGGAGGGGGAAAGCTTTGGAGCTGCGGAGGAGAGCGCAGCAACAGGGGTGCGGGAGGCAAAGCAGAGAGATTCCCGCACAGAGGATCAGTGCCGACCAGCATTCACCGGCCCGAGGGGCTTATCTGCTCACCCGCCGGGGTGGGCGGGGCTGGGAGCTGAGGCTCGGGCTTCGGTCAGAGCGCAGGGAGAGGACTGGGATTGGCGGCGTGAACACAGCCTGCAAGGGGTTAGTGCACCACGGCTAGCCGGGAGGAAGTCCGGGAAAAAGCCTGGACCTGCGGAAGAGGCAAAAGACTTTTTCTTCCCTCTTTGTTTCCTGGTGCGCGAGGAGAGGGGATTAAGAGCGCCGTTTAAAAGGGCTCCAGAGACGGGCATGAGCTGCGGCTATCAGCGCTGACCCCAGAGACGGGCATGAGATGCTAAGGCTGCTGCAGCCAACAAGAAGCCTGTGTGGGAGCACAGGTCATTATCCACACCCCCCTTCCGGGGAGCCTGTGCAGCCCGCCACTGCCAGGGTCCCGTGATCCAGGGACAACTTCCCAGGAGAACACACAGCGCCCCTCAGACTGGTGCAACGTCACGCCGGCCTCTGCCGCCGCAGCCCCCCCCTGCATCCGTACCCCTCCTTCCCCTCGGCCTGAGTGAGCCAGAGCCCCCGAATCAGCTGCTCCTTTAACCCTGTCCTGTCTGAGCAAAGAACAGACGCCCTCAGGCGACCTACACGCAGAGGCGGGGCCAAATCCAAAGCTGAACCCCACGAGCTGAGCGAACAAAGAAGAGAAAGGGAAATCTCTCCCAGCAGCCTCAGGAGAAGTGGATTAAATCTCCACAATCAACTTGATGTACCCTTCATCTGTGGAATACCTGAACAGACAACGAATCATCCCAAATTGAGGAGGTGGATTTTGGGAGCAATGATATATATTTTTTTTTCCCTTTTTCTCTTTTTGTGAGTGTGTATGTGTATGCTTCTGTGTGTGATTTTGTCTGTATAGCTTTACTTTTACCATTTGTCTTTTAGGGTTCTGTCTGTCGGGTTTTTATTTTTTTAGTAGAGTTTTTAGCACTTGATATCATTGGTGGATTTGTTTTTTAGTTTGGTTGCTCTCTTTCCTTCTTTCTTTTTAAAATTTTTTTAAATAATTATTTTTATGTTTTATTTTAATAACTTTATTTTATTTTATCTTCCTTCATTCTCTCTTTTTTATTCTCTCTTTTATTCTGAGCTGTGTGGATGACAGGCTCTTGGTGCTACAGCCAGGTGTCAGGGCTGTGCCTCAGATATGGGAGACCCAAGTTCAGGACAGTGGTCCACAAGAGACCTCCCAGCTCCACATAATATCAAATGGTGAAAATCTCCCAGAGATCTCCATCTCAATGCCAAGACCCAGCCCCACTCAATGACCAGCAAACTACAGTGCTGGACACCCTATGCCAAACAACTAGCAAGACAGGAACATAACTGCACCCATTAGCAGAGAGGCTGCCTAAAATCATAATAAGGCCACAGACACCCCAACACACACCACCAGACGTGGACCTGCTTACCAGAAAGACAAGATCCAGCCTCATCCATCAGAACACAGGCACTAGTACCCTCCACTAGGAAGCCTACACGACCCACTGAACCAAACTTAGCCACTGGGGGCAGACACCAAAAACAACGGGAACCATGAGCCTCCAGCCTGCGAAAAGGAGACCCCAAACACAGAAAGTTAAGCAAAATGTGAAGACAGAGAAACACACAGCAGATGAAGGAACAAGGTAAAAACCCACCACACCTAACAAATGAAGAGGAAATAGACAGTCTCCCTGAAAAACAATTCAGAATAATGATAGTAAAGATGATCCAAAATCTTGGTAATAGAATGGAGAAAATACAAGAAACGTTTAACAAGGACCTAGAAGAACTAAAGAGCAAACAAACAGTAATGAACAACACAACAAATGGAATTAAAAATTCCTTAGAAGGGATCAATAGCAGAATAACTGAGGCAGAAGAATGGATAAGTGACCTGGAAGATAAAACAGTGGAAATACCTACTGCAGAACAAAATAAAGAAAAAAGAATGAAAAGAATTGAGGACAGTCTCAGTGACTTCTGGGACAACACTAAACGCACCAACATTTGAATTATAGGGGTCCCAGAAGAAGAAGAGAAAAAGAAAGGGCCTGAGAAAATATTTGAAGAGATTATAGTTGAAAACTTCCCTAATATGTGAAAGGAAATAGTCAATCAAGTCCAGGAAGCACAGAGAGTCCCATACAGGATAAATCCAAGGAGAAACACGACAAGACACATATTAATCAAAGTATCAAAAATTAAATACAAAGAAAAAATATTAAAAGCAACAAGGGAAAAACAACAAATAGCACACAAGGGAATCCCCATAAGGTTAACAGCTGATCTTTCAGCTGAAACTGCAAGCCAGAAGGGAGCAGCAGGACATATTTAACGTGATGAAGGGCAGAAATCTACAGCAAAGAATACTCTACCGAGCAAGGATCTCACTCAGATTTGACGGAGAAATTAAAACCTTTACAGACATGCAAAAGCTAAGAGAATTCAGCACCACCAAACCAGCTTTACAACAAATGCTAAAGGAACTTTTCTAGGCAGGAAACACAAGAGAAGGAAAAGAACTACAATAACAAACCCAAAACAATTAAGAAAATGAGAATAGGAACATACATATTGATAATTACCTTAAATGGAAATGGATTAAATGCTCCAATCAAAAGACATAGACCGGCTGAATGGATATAAACACAAGACCTGTATATATGCTGTCTACAAGAGACCCACTTCAGACCTCAGGACACATACAGACTGAAAGTGAGGGGATGGAAAAAGATAATCCATGCAAATGGAAATGAAAAGAAAGCTCGAGTAGCAATTCTCATATCAGACAAAATAGACTTTAAAACAAAGACTATTACAAGGGACGAAGAAGGACATTACATAATGATCAAGGGATCAATACAAGAAGAAGATATAACAATTGTACATATTTATGTACGCAACATAGGAACACCTCAATACATAAGGCAAATACTAACAGGCATAAAAGGGGAAATCGACAGTAACACAACCATAGTAGGGCACTTTAACACCCCACTTTCACCAATGGACACATCATCCAAATGAAAATAAATAAGGAAACACAAGATTTAAATGATACATTAAACAAGATGGACTTAATTGATATTTATAGGACATTGCATCCAAAAACAACAGAATACACTTCCTTCTCAAGTGTTCATGGAACATTCTCCAGGATACATCATGTCTTAGGTCACATATCAAGCCATGGTAAATTTAAGAAATACAAACACATGGAGGCTAAACAATACACTACTTAATGTGGATGGACCTATAGTCTGTCATACAGAATGAAGTAAGTCAGAAAGAGAAAAACAAATACCGTATGCTAACACATATATACGGAATCTGAAAAAAAATATATATATATATGGTCATGAAGTACCTAGGGGCAAGACGGGAATAAAGACACAGACCTACTAGAGAATGGACTTGAGAATATGGGGGGGGAGGGGTAAGCTGGGATAATGTGAGAGAGTGGTATGGACATGTATACACTACCAAATTTAAAATAGATAGCTAGTGGGAAGCAGCCCCATAGCACAGGGAGATCAGCTCGGTGCTTTGTGACCATCTAGAGTGGTGGGATAGGGAGGGAGATGCAAGAGGGAAGAGATATGGGGATATATGTATATGTATAACTGATTCACTTTGTTATGAAGCAGAAACTAACACCCCATTGTAAAGCAATTATACTCCAACAAATATGTTAAAAAAAATAAAAGAGAATGAAAAAGGAAGGAACTCATATGTCCAACAGGAAGCATCCTTAAATTTTTTATTTCCATGAAAAAAAAAATTAACTGAAAAAAATTGGGAATGTCTTAAAATCACACTAAGAAATCAAGGTTGAAGAAACATTAATTTTTATTTAGAAACATAATTTCAGTTTGTTTGGGAAATGAGTATATGTACAGGAGGCCTGGTGGGTAGGAAGATAATTTTTGAGACTATTTTAATACAGTAAAGCAAAGATGATGACCTATTGAAGTTAGGTGGTGGCAGAAAGGATAAAGAAGAGGAAACATCTGTTTAAGCTTTCTCAGAATTACATTACATAGGAACTGGCTGTGTGGGGGAAGTGAGGAAAAGACACAGAGGAACATTTTCAGATTTCTGACTTGATCTCTAGGCTACACGGTTTTACAATTCATTGAGATAAGAAATATAAGAGTAGAGAGTTATTTGAGAGAGGTGCTGATGACTACAGCTTTGGATGTTTAAGAAAACAGTTAAAAGCATCTCGGGATAGCAGTTTGGGAATCAGCAGTATACAGATGGTATTTTGGGCTACTGAAATACAGGAAATTATCCAGATAGAAGGTATAAGAAAATTTATGAAAAGTCATTTTATGAAAAGTCAAAGAAAAAGTCCACAATTAAGAATGGAAAATGGAGACTAAAAATATTGGAGCATATTGTTGTAAACATCAATTGGAAAATGTGTCCCAAAGACATGTGTGAAGTCAAGAGGCCCATTACTAGTGAGACATCGAGAACAGTGAAGGATGAAAAATGTTCTTGGATTTACCATTAGTGAGATCAGCTTCAGTGGTGTGGTAGAATAGCAGTCTGATTACAAGCATGGTAAGGAATGCAGGTGAGTTCTATCAACTATCTATTAAGAACATGATAAAAGCAGGTGAGTTTGGTCAGATTTGGTGTTGAAGGGGAGAAAAGGTAGGAGGAATTGGTAGAGTAGATCAGGAGTTGAAATAGAGTTTTTTTTTGTTTTATGCCTTTGTTTACTTTCTTGTTTTTAAAGATGAAAAAGATGTAGGCATCTTGAAATGCTAGCGAGCAGAAACGAGAAGAGGGAGTGTTGAAGATAAAGAATAAAGGATAATCTCTGGATGAAGTACCTAAGAAAGGTAGGATATGGGATCCAGAGTTCAAGGTTGAGGAATGGGCTTTTGCAGGAAATAGGACTCTGTGTGTGTGTGTGTGTGTGTGTGTAAGGGTGAAGAAAGAAAGCCAATTGCTAAATAAGTCTAGTTGAGAGAAGTTAAGTTAGTTCAGTTTTTTGTTGTTTTTTTTTTTTTGCGGTGCGCAGGCCTCTCACTGTTGTAGCGTCTCCCATTGCAGAGCACAGGCTCCGGACGCGCAGGCTCGGCGGCCATGGCTCACGGGCCCAGCCGCTCCGCGGAATGTGCGATTTTCCGGACCGGGGCACGAACCCGTGTGCCCTGCATCGGCAGGCGGACTCTCAACTGCTGCACTGCCAGGGAATCCCAGTTAGCTCAGATTTTATAGTTACTCTTGTCTTTGTGAATTGGGAACTATTCATCTATTGAAAAGGAAGAGAGTGGTTACAAAGTCCACAGTTTCAGAAAAGGGTAATATTTTTGAATTGCTTTCTGTGGAAAATGTGAAAAATTTCTAGTTATAAAAATAGACTGCTGTTCAACATCAACGATCCAGGTATTGTTACTAGCTATTAATTTATAGCCAGACCAGTGTACAATTAGCTTAATCCAGGGTTGAGGTTTTCTACAAGGAAGTTCAGATGGGAAGAGAATGAAATAAAGAAGAGGCTCCTGACTTAATAATGGTGAACAAAATGGACCTTGGAACTTCATCTAAATTAGAAAGGTAGCTGAGATAAGGTATTAATAGATAAGAAAAAAGTAAAGGAATCATATAGAAGGCCTTGAGAAGTCAAAGAATACATTTGGAAGGACTAAGGAAGCTAGAAATGTAGAAAGTTATAGTCAGAATGGAATGACTTGTTTTACTCATTTCCCAAAAATAAAGTTCTAATTAAAATATTTCATTTTCAAATTATAGTGCAAATTATATGCCCTCTCTACTATGAGTCAAAAAGGAAAATGTTTAGAATTGCCAGTCAACTTATTTAAATATGTGAATTTGTGCTTTTTAAAAGCAAGTGGAGGGTCTGTAGGTACTGCAGGCTGGTTGCTTTTCCTAAGGATTTAAGAAAAAATGCAAACCCTGGGAACCACTTCTGACAAGAGATCCCTCACAATCCCTAGTTATCCAGAAACCCAAATCTAATCATGTTGTTATCATTTAATACATTCAGTAGATCGCCATTTTTGTAAATAACGGTCCCCAAACCTTAGCATGTTATGTAAAGTACTTTCTGATCTGGCTTTTACCAACCTATTTTCTGTTCTATCTCTTACATGTTGGCATTGTTAAAACCATACCTTATCAAGCCTTGCTTTTGTGACTTTGCAATTGCTCTTTCATTTACCTGAAAAAAACCTTTCTCTTCCATGTCCAAATAATAAATTCCTAGACATTTTAAAGTTCAATTTAAATATCTCTCCTAAAAAGGCTTCATAATCCTTCCTTAACTTTGCCTCCCCAAATCTCATTAAACAGAATCTATCTTTTATACACTGACTGAATCACATTCGTACAAGTAGTGCATTTGGAGATGCATTATTATTTTTATATTCCTCTCACCACTGTGAGACTGTAAGCTCCTTTTTAAACTATGTTAAAAGACAAACTGAGACATTAAAATTTTTTAGGAGTTTATTTGAGCAAAAATTGATTAGAATTGGGCAGCATCCAATGTAGCAGATAGAAAGGAGTTCTGAGGAGCTGTACAAAATGAAAGGCTTTTATAGGCAGAAGGGAGCAGGAAAAAGGATGTTAAACTAGGCCAATAAGTGGGTTGGTTATGTTCCTGGTGAATTTAAGGTTCTTGTTTCGTTGCGAAGGAATTCGGAGACTAAGTGATAGGTAAGAAGTGCATTTATTTAGAGAGAAACACACTCCACAGACAGAGTGTAGGCCATCTAAGAAGGCAAGAGGCTTTGAAATATGGTGTGTTTATTTTTTATGGGCTGGGTAGTTTCATAGGCTAATGAGTGGGAGGATTATTCCAATTATTTGGGGGAAGGGGCAGGGATTTCCAGGAATTGGGCCACCACCCACTTTTTGAACTTTTACGGTTAGCCTCAGAACTGTCATGGCACTGGTGGGTGTGTCATTTAGCACATGCTAATGTGTTACAATGAGCATATAATGAGGCTCAAAGTCCACTGGAAGGCGAATCTTCTACCATCTTGGGCCTAGTTGGTTCTCACTAGTTTTTGTCATGTACAATGGCTATGTCATTCTTTTAAAAGTTGTGCCCTGCCCCCTTCCTTCCTATTTCAGTTATTGCAAGGTTACTTTTCTTTAGGAGATGGCAGGGGTTGTCAGGCAGATTACCTAACTAGTGATGATCAGGCAATTCCTGACTGACTGGTTTAAGATTTCATTTCCAGGAGAGCCAAAACTGTAATTAAATTAAGTCTTGGTTGGTGATGTGAGGCTTAGCATAAGCTGCTCCCTCTGGGGCCTGTTGCGTTTTTTTAAGTTTGCATATGGTTGGTATTTAACAAGTGACATTTTATTAAAACTTAAAAGTGGTTCTGTCTTGCCTGTTGGAAGGACAAATAAAATTTTAAAATAAGAGGTTTAATTCTCCCTGTTGTAAAAAAGGGAAAAGACTTTTCTCCTTCCCTTTTTCTTAGAGTGTTTATTGCAGAAAACTTCAAAGTACTTTCTCCTCTCTTTGAAATGGGTATAAATCTTTTTATCAGCTTTATGACCCAGGGATCCCTTTCTGGAGGACTCAGAAACTCTCTCTTTAATATGTAAACATCAAGGAAGGTAACATCCATTTCTCCCAGTTTCTGTGGAAGTACGGGAACCTAACTTCAGTGGGCACCTTGCTCCGAGTTACAAACCTAGCTCTAGTCCTAAAGGTAGGAGAAGTTTGTTTTCCTCTGGTTAAAGCCAGTTAGCTGACACAGATGGTCACTCAAATTACCAGGCGAATCTAGTATGAACTATGTGTGACAAACGGTGCTGCCAAGTTCTCTTACTTGAAGACTACTTATTGTTTGTCTTGAGAACATGTATGTAATGGGTTCTGTATGCTTGGCTGCGTAAAATAGTTGAGAATTATTTCCATTTGTGCAGTCTCTTAGTGTATTGCCAGGATGGGCATCATATTGTCGTTTAATGCTTATTCAGTAATGCTTTCTCTCTTTATGACCTTTGTGAAGAGGTTTTCTGGGTTGAGAGACTCTTAGGGTGCGGGATGCGCAGAACTCTCCTGTGCCCTCATGACAAGATTAGGGTCCTAAGATTTTGTTTTTAATTATAGTTCACCAACACTCTCAAGGTGAATGATTCATGTTCATTGTAAAAAAAAAAATTAAAAATAACTTTAAAACCCATAACCCAGATTTAACTAGTACTAGCATTTTGGTTATATATTTAACTTTTATATTAATGGGTTATTTGTATATATATGTATTTTACAAAATATAGTTTATGTGTATATAATAAATTACCTGTATGAAGTATATATGAACTTTACCCATATACATTGTATGTAAATTATTCATTTCTTCCTCTACTCTAGTTTTGCCATCAATCCTATTCGTACACTTTTTATATCTCAAGAATTATTTAAATTGTGTCATCTTCTTATAGCACCTTCTCATGTTTCATAGTTTTTGGCAGAAACTAACCCATTAATTTTAGCAATACCTATACTTTATTAATTTCAAGGTGATTTCAAGTTTTATTCATGTATTTCTTTTTTCTTTAATTAAAAGATTCTCCCTAATATGAAAGAAAAAGGTCACATATAGAGGGTAGGTCATTTAAATTTTAGTAATTTTTGTCTTAACTACAGTAAAGGCATCAGAATATAGATATGTACAATATAGATATGAAATAACTAAGATTTTTACTTCTTGTGTCAGTTGAGTTGAATTTATTGGCATAAAGTTGCTTAAATATTCCTACATCTTTTAATATATCTGGGGTTTGTGGTAATATCCTTTCATTAATTTCTATAATTGGAAAATTTTTTCTTGCTTGCTTGATCAGTCTTTTTAGTAATTTTTACTTAACTTTTGCTAAATTGCTAATTTTTCAGTGATTTTATTAGTCTTTTCAAAGAACTGACTTAGGCTATTTAATTTCCTAATTTTCTCTGTTAATGGTTCTCTATTTCACTGAGTTCAGCTCTTATCTTTATTTTTTCTACCTTTTTTGTTTCTAATTTTCCCTTTTTTCTATTTTCTTATGGTGGAAACAAATGACTTATTTTAAACTTTTGTACTTTTCTGATGAAAGCTGTAAACTTCTATCATATTAGTGCTTTAGTTGGGCTCCACAGATTTGCACTTTTATTTTCAATCTTGTTTGGTTTGAAATATTTTCTAATTTCCCTTGTAATTTTTTACTCAAATAATGGGTTAATTGGTATGTTATTTTAATTTCCAAATATTTGAAGAGTTTCTATATCTTTCCCTATTGATGCTAATTTAATTCAGTTTTAGCCAGGGAACATATTCTGTAAGATATCAGTAATTTCATAGTTCTTGAGGCTTATAGACTATCATCAAGCATATAGCCTAACTTGGTGAATATTTTATGTATACTGATAAGAAATTACCATTTCATCTTCCTGGTTCTGTCTTTGTTAGAGCGGGCAAGCTTACTTGGTTTATCTATTAGTGTGAGCTTGTGGCAATTATTCTATAGGGTGGTATTTACACCAAAGTATTTTGTTTTCTTGAATCTCACCAAAGGACTCACTGAGGTTTCACTACTCTTGCTGGGTCATAAATCTAACGTCCACCACACTACACAGCCTTTACTATCCCCATTCATCTTTCAGCCCTGTATCTGGTGATCTTTGTAATACCTCTTAGAGTTGAGCTTTGAGCATGAGTAGCCCAGACCTTGGTCAAGCATTTATGGTGAATTCTGACACAGACTACTTTTTCCCATGCGATTCTTTCTTTTCAAAAACCTATCTTGAAAATTCCTTCTACATTAGCAGCTTGCAACTTCAATATTTATTTTCTCTGCTCAGTGACACTGCAGCCCTTGCTTGGATTTCATCTTCATTCAGAAAAGTGTCCCAAGGCAGAAACCTAAGGGGATCATGACATTTTCCTCATGCATTTTCCTTCTTTCAAAGATCACAGTCATGAGCTGCCTATTGGTCAGTGCCTGAAAATTGTTCCCTAATATACTGTGTCCAGTTTTATAAATAATTGTTTTTGATGGAAGGGTAAGACTGGTACCAGTTACTCTTTCATAGCTGGAAGTAAAAATCCAACCACACTTCTGGAGTATAGTTGAGAAACCACTGAATGAGTGTTTTCTGTCTCTTATCATCATAGGCTTGAACTTATATAACAATAAAGCTATTTGTAACCCTTTAACAGGGAGGGAAATAGATATGATGTGGACAGTTATGTAATCCTTATGGGTACTATTTCCCTCAACTGTAGAGATAATATACCAATTTTCAGAGTTGTTACCAGATTTAAGTAAAACAATATATGTAAGCTATCTGTCACATTGAAAGTATATAGATTTTAACATTTCCTCTCTAATTAAAAGAATGTGTATATATGTATATATATATATATATATATACTTTTTTTTTGGTTTCACATCCATTTCAAAGTCCACCTTATTCCACTCCGTATCAAAATTCCTCTGCAAATTGCTTTCTCAGCCAAACACTGAGAAATAGTGTATAATTCCTTAGGGTAATATTAATACCATAAAAAGCGTAATCTATATCTATAACCTTTTTCAAAACTTTGAAGATTACATATCTTTGTTTTTGTCGACTTCCTTTCCTTTATCCTCCTTCCCTATAATCCTTTCAAACAAATGCTTTTACTCTTCTTTTCATTTGATAATCCTATAAGCATATTATCTCTAGAGGTGATTAGTGTCCTCTGGAGTGACTTTGGACATTTGCTCACTCTCATTTACAAAGAGGAAACTGATGAAGGAGGTAAGCAAGGGTTTGCTCATCTTGTATTTTATTAAGGTATATATTACAAATAATAACACTGTATGTGTGCCTGGCAGTTCAGTTGTCAGAGGAAAACAGGTCCATGTATTGCTTTATAGAAGAAACTATAACACATTATCATTGGGAACAATTCCATAGCCTTTCAGGGAAAATTTTTACCAATTCAATAAAAAACCCAGGAAGAATTTTTTTTTTTAATAAAAAGCCACATAATTTTGTTCCCAATATTTTGGCCTCAAATTGGTCACAACCAATGTTCATTGTTGGACTACCTCATAAGAAACATAAGGGGTTTTGACCCACATTTGTTGAGCATCCTGCATGAACCATGTTCATTCTTTAGTCTGTTAGTCAGAAGTAGTCCTAGCCTAGAACCTCCTGCTGCATTTTAATTTTGAAGACTGTTTTTTTGGTTTGGCTTTGTTTTTTTGAGAGTCACAGCCTGAGGGAAAGATTTTAATATCATAGAAAAATAGTTGCAAATTTATTTTCCTTTATATTTTTTAGCAAGTAGATTTACTCAAAATGTATTAAATGAAGTTTAACTTTTTATCACTATGGTAAATGGAAAAGAAGAACCATCTGACAGCAAGAAGTAGTTTAAAATAAATACAGTGAAACTGCCATAATATTGTTAACTTCCAGCCAAGTACAATGTTTGGTAAAGGCTCTGAGACTAAGGCCTACTTCTCTTTTATAAAAAGGGAGATTAGCAAAAGTCAGGGGTTGTTAAATATATCTTCATGCCAAAATGAGACATTCCTCATGATGCAATCAGAAGGATTGAAACCAAATTGAAAAGGGGATCATTTTCTACCCTATCTAATCCAATGTAATTTAAATACCTAAAATCACCTCTATATCAATATTAGCACTTGTCCCACACATTTGGAAAGGTTACCCTAGGGAAAAACCTTTTTAGTCTTAGAATACAGATTCCATAGCTACCTGCATCTCCCCTGAACCTTTAGTAATCACTGTACAAAAGGCATTATTCACCTAAATATAGAGAACCCAACGAAAAATATCAGCATCCTTTGGCATATTTCCTAATTAAGAAAAATTATCAGTTGTATTTTTTTCTAGCTATGGTTTCAAGCATGGTAAACAAATATATTAACTTTAAGAGTCCTGAAAAAGTGATCAGGTTTTATCAGAATGACAAGTCAGTCAGTGCAAACTGCAACATAATCCAGAAATTCAGCAAACCTGAGGAGCAGAGCAGGTGTTTTAAGGATTCAAGTTTTTAAAAAGAAACTGGTCCTCAATTATATATTTCACACTTACTTTCTTTAACTGAGCCCTTTAATGAATCTGTAGCTTCCTGAAGGCAATCATGATTGCCATAAGAAGATTTATATTTTTCTATAAAAGTCTCAGGCACACTCATATAGACACACAAAGAGACAGACACGCACACAAATAGTGCCCTGGGCAGAGTCCAAACTACATCAGAAGGAAAACAGGAGACTGAAAACAGAAAATAGACAATAAGTGTCAAGAAAAGTTATTTCACAATATAAGAACTTCAAAAACAATTAAAAACCTTCTGGAGTTACAATTCCAATAGAGTTCACAAAAACCTCTTTCTTTGCAGTATTGTTTATTACAGCACACTTATCCCTCTTAGGTCCAAAGCAATAGGCTGGGCCTCCAGCATACTCACAGAAACATCTCAATTTCTCCAAACAGACTCACGCTCGGCTCCAATCTTGCTTATAGGCAGAAGCTCACAGTATAATTTGAAGGATATTTGGAAAAAGCTCCTTCCCCCTATTAATTATTGATCATTTCCCATTGATATATTACTTAATGTATAGATTTTTGCAAATTCTTTCAACCTGGCAGACCATTCTTTTCCATTTTCTGCCTAGTAAACTCCTATTTCTCTTAAAAGCCAGTGCAGATCTCCTTTGTGACAATTCCTAGGCTTAAACTTCTTTTGCTTGTGCTCTCACATCCCTCTGTTATAGGGTATATTGTTTCCTTCTATAGTTTTTCTTTGATAGCCTCCCTCTCTAGTCCAGAGATACTATTTTGAATCAGCTCCTGAGAAGCTCAGATACTAGCTTGTTTTTTTAATTAGTATTGAGACTTTGGGGATGACTTTTTCCAATTTCTTTAAAATTTTACTTTGTGTTTTTAAATTTTAATGGCCTGTTTTCTTAATTAAAATGAAAATAGTGTCCCTTGTATTTTTTCTGAAGATTAAATAAAATAACATATGGAAAATGTCCAGCACATATTTGGGACTCCATAAATGGTGGTGATTAGTGTTATTTTTTTGAACTTTGAGTTACTCTAGAAAAAGGGTCACTTTTGATCCTGAGAGCTATAAAATTACTGTATATGACTTATTTTTGTATGCATTATAAGTTATATAGTAACTAGTATTTAATTTTATTAATAACTTCAAAGATACAAATAATTTCAAGGCACAGGGCAAGTTTGAGACCTCCAGCCCCACACCCTAGATTCTTTATTCTTGCATTGAACATGCTTTGGTTCAGGTAATATGTGAGGCTTCTAAGTGGGGTATGTAATCACCTCATTTACACAGGAAGAACCATTTAAGTCATGAAACACTTCAACTTTATAATTGGATAGGTACATCCCTTATATAGTATTTTTCATATACAGCCTGCTCAAGGCATTTCATACATAAGGACCATTTAGTTTGTTAAGCAGGAGGTCTAGCATTTGCACACTGATAAGCTTGGAAAGAGAACAAATGGATTGTAGAGCCACTGTTTGACCATTTACTTATTGTGTGTTTTATAAATTCTGTAAAGTTACTATTTATCCACCCTATCTCTTTTTAAATTACATATGTATATCCATTTGTGTGGATCCAGTTCAGTAGCTTTTTAATCCAGTTCAATAGCTTACAATAAAACAGTTATGCATCTTTAATTGTTACAATCAGTTTCTGGAGTTATTGTCTATATTAACAAATCTGGCTCCTTTTCTCAAAGTCTTTCCTTTTTCACATTTGACCAAGAATATTTGAAGCTTATTCGGTGCAGAAGGTATCAGACCTGCTTCCAAATGCTAGACACGCAGAGAGAGATGCGAAGTGTAATTCATCCACGGTATTAAACTTTGACCCCAGCCACTTGGTGTCAGTGGTGACAACTCCATCCTCAGTCGCATGGCAGCTTTCCTACTGCTGAGATGATGGCTGTCCCTCCCGTATTCATGCACAGCCTCTGGGCTACCCTGCAGGGTGCCAAAGTCAGTTCTTCCCACACATTCCTCCGGCCCTTAAACAGAGAAAATACATACTTCTACTCAGGCAGAACCATCCGTGTTGCCGTAAAAATGCTAAGATTTTTAAGAATGCACGAGATCAAAATATTCAACTTTCAGTCTTTTTGACTTCCAAAATAAGTCTAATTGGAACCCTTTGCCTCCTTTTCTTTCCATTACCTCAGTTGTTACAAACTACTATTTGCTCGCTTGCACAGCCAAAAGGGACCACTCAAGTGACTGCAAGCCTAGTAGCTGGGCTGAGCAAAGGGGACATTGTGTCCTTATCTTTCAGAGAGGGAATGTCACCTACACATAGATAAAGGTAAAATCAGCCTATATAATACTTTATTTCTACTCTTGAACACAATGCCTGGCATGTATTAAGTGCTGATGAAACTATGGAAATATCTCAATTTATTCTATGTAGCTTATTATATACGTTTTGTAGAGAATGTGTTCAATTTTAGCTATATCCTTAACTCGAATTTATGAAACACGTATTGTTTTTGCCAGAGACTGTGCTAAGTACTTTATATATATTCTCTCATTTTATCATTACATCAGTTATACACAGTGAATATTATTATTTCCATTTAACAGGAAACAGTCTTATAGGTTTACCTGAATTGCTCATAGCTCATAATGGAGCTGGGATTTGAATCTATTTCTTTCTGAATCTAGAAGCAAATGTTTAAAGAGCATGATAATACTCTCTGCTCGTTACAATGCAAATATTCCTGTAATGAATAATATAATAACTCTTATTATGTTATTATGAAAGTGTCCCTCAGATGGCTTTCCTCTGTGATGTAACAAATTATACATTAGGAAGTATAATGCAGGCAAAGGAAGTATTTAAATGGTAGAACAAGAGAGGAAGGAGAAGGACTATGCCAAAATCAGCCAATATGACCTTCTTTATGATTCTGCTTTGCTCCAAGATATTAAGATTCAATCAGCTTGAACATGTGCATTTTTTAAAAATAAGCACGTTTACAGCTTTATTGTTTAACATACATCACACACACAAATGCACAAATAGATGTGTCAAGCTGTACAAACTCAATATAGATGAATTAAAGTGGTATAGATTATTTGTTTTTATTCTTCCCTACAATCTGAATTGCATAAAATTAAAAAATCAAAATTTTTGATGGACTGGTCACTTTTTTCATCCAAATTATTAACCCATAAGAAATCATATGTAAAATGTTAAGGTAGAATTTCATAAATCTACTATATTTGATATTCTATCTATCTCCATTTATCAACCTGTATTTAACTTGTAAGCCCTCCACACTTCAGAGATCAGCAAAGATTATACATGCATTTAAACTCTTTAAAATAGAATTTGGAAAATTATTCAAGGTTGTGTTTATTGTTGTAAAATAGCAATGAGAGATAAGAGCATAAGGGTAAAGCCAAATGAGATGTCATGGAAGTGTTAGCTACCCTTTAATCATAAAGGTTGTAATCATATTGCAAGATACGAGTGTATCATGTCAACATTTTGTACATCTTAAACTTACACAAAGTTATATGCTGATTATATCTCAATAAAGCTGAACAAATAAAAAATATAATTTAACATGAAAAATCACTCAGGCATAATTTTTATTGGTAGACCAAATGGGTACTTAAACCATTTTAGAAGTGAATGCCACATTATTTCTATGTGTTGGCTATGTCCTCACATACATTGTTATGTAAATGTATTTAATACTTACAAGTAAAGATGCTTTGGTGAACTTTAAAATTTAAATTTCCAGTTAGTTTCTGATAATGTGGTGGGATGTGATTTTTATAATTTCAATTGTCTAGGAACATTTTGAAAACAGAGATCCATGTTCATTTTTTAATTTCCAGTGCTTTGCAAAATACCTGATTTACAATAACCATAGGGAAAATGAATGAGCTTTGAGGTAATAAATATATATTAATATGCTCATTTCAAAATTATTTTTGACTAAATATGTCTTCATATTTCAGTTGCATCTAGACACTCACTTGAAAATTTTATTACTTGCTACCACATTCAACATGTTATATGTATATGGCATTCAATCTGTCTTTGTGATAGCCTGATTAATACATTTCAATCTCAGAATTGAATATTAGCAGTTAATATAAACTTAACATGTTACATACAGAGCCTGATTTTTCCGTTTCACATTTTTATCAATTTATTTGTAATATAGAAATTTTCATGTCATTTTTTAAGACTTTCACCACTGATGATCACCATTTCCAGGCTTGAATACAGTCGAACAAGTAATCTCAGTGTAAAATCTCTACTATCTAGTATAGACAAAGCATGTAGAGCACTCTTAGAAATTAACAACTATCTTTTACACTTTTCTCTTATATTGCTATATATCCTCACATTTATGTTTGAGGTAATGTTAGAAATTATATAAAGATTTATTATTTAATCATTTGGGACAGAAGTAATGGGAAAGCAAAAATACCAAAATATTAGTTGAATCGTCAGGACTCCAAACCATGTACAATTCAGTCATATGATTTAGGCAGTGGGTCACTGAATGATTTTATTAATCCAAATGAGAAATTGACCCAGGTGATTATCCAGTATTTATCCTTTTTGGAGAGCCTTTAATAAAATTTTTAAAAACAATTGGGGGACAGATAATGCAAATATATCATTTAATTTTATAACTGTTAGAAAATATTTGAGCAATAAAAAGATCTCGCTTATCCAGAGTTTACAATTTAGTAATCTCCTCTGCAGACCTTACTCTGCTTCTTAAAAATATTCTCTAGTTTCTGTAGTAGTTCAAGACAAAGCAATACAACAAAGGACCTTCTTTGTGATCCAACTGTGCCCTATTATTCTTCGACCTAAATTTTTCCTTCTCTTCAAAAGCTATCTTCATTTATATTGCTTGAAAGCCATCTTCTTTCATCTCTTATTATCCATTTATGTCTTCAGTCTTCATTGCTTACAGTTGCTTCTTTTTCCCTACCTCTCTACTGAAATCGCTCTCTCAAAGGTCATTAATGAGTTCCTTCTTCCCAAATACAACATATTTCAATCTCCTTATCTTCCTCAAATTCTTTTACTGTTTTGCACTGGAAAAACCTTTTTTTTTTTGGTCTCATCTAGTTACAAGGGAAGAATATGGTTAGATGTCTGATATTTTGTCAACAAATCCCAAAAGAGGCATTACAACGATGATAAAGTTCATTGAACCTACAGCCTAAAGATTATACTGTTTTCAAAGTAGCCTTAAGGACCTCAACAAGAGGAAGGATTTTTTATATCTTTAACATTACATTGCTAATATGACAACTACAGTGTAATATGACTACTATTACTACTATTCTACTACTATTTCTATCTTGTTCTGCTGTTGTACTTTTCTGCCACTGACAAACTTCATCTTATAATTTATAGTAAGAAAGACCCATCATGACCTCTCTGGTTCCAATTATGCTTCATGTCATTTAAACTCTATTATATCTACTCATTGATTGGATAAGATACTTTGACTCATATATATATATATATATATATATATATATATATGTTGGTTTATTTAGTATTTGTTTCTTTATTTATATACATATATAATTGTCATACATATTATAATTATATACCTCTCTATAACTATCATCTATCTATATCAGAGAGAGAAAGAGTTTAAGGATTCTCTCTTTTTTAGGCCTATTTAGTTGTTAGAAACAGACAGTTAGACCCTCAGGCTAGCAGAATACAATTTTTTATTGGGTATGTGTAGAGAACTAAGTGAAATCTAGAACAGAAATTTTAACAGGGCCAAGCCTCAAAGAGAATGGTAAAAGGTAGTTCTTGTGTCAATGCAGTTCTCTTGGCCTCAACAGAGAATCATTGATCTACAACCAACAGTGTTGATGTGATTCCTATTTTTGCCTATGTCTGTTCCTCTGCCAGTTGGCTGACTTTTATTGTTTTTATTATTATTTGCTGCTGCTGCTGCTGCTGCTTAATTTTGTCTTACACATGATCCATTATGGTCATTGGAATATTACTATACCTCAGACACTGTTAGCTACAAGTTCTACTTGCTAACTCAGTCTGCATGGTTTTCTCAATATGAGTTATTAAAAACAAGACTTTCTTTGGCCAAATGTATCGTGCAAGTATGCTCATCGACCACCAACCACACTCTGAATTTGTTACCTTTAGATGAGATGTCTACCCCTGGCCAAAACAGCTTGGCTCAGGTGGATGACATGGTCACTTAGTAAAATAGATGAGTAAATATCTATGAACTGATGGTCATAGATGAGACTATGTTGATTAGATTGGGCTGTTGCCAGGTCTGAGATTGGCACTAATCCAACCACTTCCTGCTTCTTAAAAAGATCTTCTCTATTTTTTTTTTAACTTGCAACATTTTTTTTTTACATCTCTGTCACATTTCTATCTCTGTCTCTGAAGAGAAAGAAAAGAGACACTTCCCTGTCTTTCTCTGAAAATTGTCCTACTTATTTTTCTATGAATATGTGCATTGTTTGTCCTTGTATATAAATTTTTTGCCCGTTGATTTTTCTCAAGACATAATAATTCTTATGAATTCAGTTATAACATTTTTTATATAGTTCTTCAGTCCATAATTATAGTTTCAACTATCCTCTGAAATGCCAAACCCACCTTTCCAACCACCTACTTGTTTTCTCTACTTGAATGTCCACCATGTTTATTTATACTAATTCAGAAACAAACTTGTTTTTCCTAACAGCCATGAAATTAATTTATCTTTCTGACATTGATATTTCCATCAATGGAAAGACAATTCACTTAGTTACCAAGTTTCATCCTTGAACTATCTTTAATACACTTTTTCTTCATCCCCTACATTTAGTCAGGTGCTAAGTACTACGTACTCTACCTCTACAGTATTTCTTGTATCATCTGTCCTATATTTTTATGCTCACCACCTAGTTTGTGCCTTCATTACTATTCTTATCTGTGTTAACATATTCAGTCTCTTCTCTCTCTTCACCATCTATTCATCATTGTCATATTAACCTTCCCACAAAAATTTTTGTTATATCAATTCCAGTTTCAGTCAAGTCAAGCAGCAAACAGATGGCACATTCAAATTTGGTAATTTGAAGAGAGTTTAATAAAGAGATTTTTAAAAGGTGTTAGATGAGTGAAGAAAGAACACAAGGGATAATACCATACCCAGGGACTTACATAACAGTGTTTTTCCCATTATTGTACCTTAAGGGGAGAGAGAAGGAAGTGATTTTTGGAACCCAGAGATAAAAATGAGCCATGTAGAGAGGCCACCTGTTGTAAAGGAGGTAGCCAGCTTCTCAGGAAGAAAATTTAGGAATATAAACCACTTAACTCCCCTTTCGTCCACAGATGTCCTGACACTGCTTCTGATTGGGCAATCCCCACTGGAAGCCCAAAAGCAGGGAATCAAGAATGTGGTTCAGATGGGTGGGCCTTCCAGGGTGAAGAGCAGAGAATATATCTGAAAGGACAAGCTGAAGACAGTTCAACTGTCTTGAATATTCAATAGCTTCTCACTACCTACTGAAACAAGCACAATGTTTAAAGATTTTCATTGAATGGCTTAAATCTTTCCCATTAGCTTTATTGGCCAAATTGGGCTATAGGAATACTCCCTGTATTTTCATATTTCACTACAATATATGCCTTGCTATCTATTGAAATACTGTTTTTCTTCCTTGGGCATTATCTGCCACTTGGAAAAACATATGCTTTGAGACTTGTTTCACCATTTCTCGTTCACATTTCTTCCTCTATGTGTATATAGTATGCATAATTTCAGTTTCCATAAATCTAACTTCTATCTTATTTAGACACTTATTTTATTCCAACTTGCACTTAGTCAGAATTCTAAGATGACCTCAAGAGCCTACCTCCCTCCCCCCACAATGTACATGGTCTGTATGATCCCCTTCCTCTTAACTGTAAACTAAACTAGTGAATATGATGGGGTATAATATGATTATACTCCCTTATATGGCAAAGGGATTTTCTAGATGTAATCAGCTGACTTTGTGTTAATCAAAAGATTCTTCTAGGTGGACTTGACCTGATAAGGTGAACCCTTAAAAGAGATGGGAGCCTTTCTTAAGGAGGAGATTTAAATCAAGGGAAATTCTCCTATCAGGATTGCAGTCTTGGAGGGGGACATGCAAGGAAGGGTGGATAGCCTTTAGTAGGCGAGAATGGCTCCTGGGTGCCAACTAGCAAGAAAGCCATAGTAATTAATCATAAGGAGCTGAATCATCCTAATAACCAATAAGCTTGGAATAGGACACTGACCCTCCAGTGGGATAGCAGCCCTAGCTGACACCTTTCTTTTAGCCTGGTGAAACCCTGAACAGAGGACCCAGCTAACTCATACCCAGACTCCTGACCAATGAGATAATAAATTTTTGTTGTTTTAATCTGATAAGTTTGTGGTAATTTGTTATACTAGCAATGTAAAACTAATATTACATCAATTATATCTGTATTTAACTCAACTTTCTAAATTATAAGCTTCCTTGAAAGTTATGATTATATTCTACTTCTATGAGTCTCCATAATTGTTTGTTGAATAGGTGACATAGAATATATGTAAAAAAACTGAAAATAGGGAAGAAACCAAAATATTTTAATATATTTTCAAGCTCCATTTATGTGTAGAGGGAAACTACACTTTCTCTGAAGCACTGGGAATACAGTGTATTGAAATCTCACTAGATGAGTTGAGCTACTCAATGAAGAATGGATATCTCTGTGTTCAAAGATTAATGTTGTTGTGGGGCTTGACTTAAGCAATCAGTACATAATAGAGGTCTTAGAGTAGGTCAGATAATGGCTTCCCAAAAAGACTTTAAATTATAGATTGGTAGAGCCTCATGGGACCTCAAATATCACCACATCCAACTAATTAGCTTTGTAAATGACAAACAATAATACCTCCTAAATGATCAAAACCACACTCTTATAATAAATCAGTTACAGAGTACAGGTAAAGATTCAAGACTTATGATTTACCACAGAGAACAATCTCTGCCACCTCCTTCTACACACCGATGAGAACAATGAAGTCTTTCCTATTAACAATATTTTAAACCTTTTTACATATAATGCTAAGATTCACAATGAATTTCAAAATTTATTTTCAGACCTGCTTTTAAAGAGACCTAACTGGATGTCTTCATCTTTCACTAATTAGAAAACTCAATGTGATGTGAGTTATTGCATATAATGACACAGTTTTCATTACTCTGCTATTTAGTCAAACTCTAATTAAGAAAACATGTGCTGATCTTTACTTTTATAGAAATCTGAAAATGCTGTATACCCACGTAAAATTTACCCCATTTACCACATTAAGATTAGTGGCACACCTGACTTTCTCAGAGGAAGTAACCTCCCTCAGTCTCCCTTCAACATGTGACAGAGATGTAGCAGACTGGGCATGGTTTCTAGATCTTGATGTTATCAAACAAAATAAACTGTTATTATAAAATTTACGTTAAATATAGAGAGGTTCAATTCGCCTAATATCAATGGAGAAGAAAGTTAATTGAAACATTTCTACAGAATCTGGAGTAATCCATTTCACTTTATTCTCTCCATAAAGTGAAGAATATTACTCTATATAATTTCATTATTTTGGTTAAGAGCACTTTTACCTGAGAAATGCCGACCAGAAAAAAGAATGAATATATCCCTTCCCAGGCACACATGAACAGCATATGGGTGTGCCTACTGATTCTTATAGCCCTGATCAAAAATGTTTCAGGCTTGGGCTTCAGTAGTTGGGACATGTGGGCCCAGTAGTTGTGGCTCACTGGCTCTAGAGTGCAAGCTCAGTAGTTGTGGTGCACAGGCTTTGTTGCTCTGCGTCATGTGGGATCTTCCTGGACCAGGGCTTGAACCCATGTCCCCTGCATTGGCTGGTGGCTTCTTAACCAAAAAAAAGAAAAAAGAAAAAAAAAATTATCAGGCTCTAAAGAAAGAGCAATGGCATGAGTCAACTTTGTATATAACTTTGCAGTTCGTGAAGCTGTTTTACATAAAGGAACATCTTTCTTTCCTCATGTGAGTTTGTGTCCTATGATCAAAGGACCCCCATTCACATAGCATATAATATCAGTAGAGACTAGTGGAATTGTACAAGGCAAGAGGCTTTGTTGCCTTGGGTCCATTGTTTGTTTTATTTAATAGAATAAATACTAATTTTGAAGTCAGAAAATTCTGAGGTTTTTTTGATTTTATACACATTTCTTAACATGATATTTTAAGCACACAAACACATGCACACACACAAGAATACTGTCTATTTTAATTTTGCTATTATATCTTCTATGCATATTGCTATTCTGCAAACAGTAAGTATTAAATATCTTTGAATAAATAAATTATATAAGCAATGTGTGCACATGGTAAAAAAAAATCACAGTTTAGGAGAGTACGAAGAAAAATAAAAGAGACCCCCCTTTTTCCTATTCCTTACTCTGTACTGTTCCTAGCAGTAAGCACTTTAATAACTTCTCTAATTATTTCTTATTCTGTTTATCTCAGCAACTGCAAATCAGTTTTCTGTTACCTCTATTTCTGAATTAATTTGCTTAAAAATTATCTATAACTTTTTTTGGTTGAGTTCGCCAAAAATCCTCTTCCAATCCCCATATCTATCATTAAAATAGGCTTTCAAGTCATAATTAATGATATGAAAACTCAACATCACATTTTGCTGATTTTTACTATTGTTTTTGTATTCTTTTCACATAGGACAATTCAATTTCCTCAGAATATGACCCACGGCCCACTCCCCCATCCCACATAAGGCTCTGACTTCAAATGCAATTTGCTCAGTTTACTTTCTATTCTGCCAAGTAATTTCCTGCCTGAGAATTAGAACAGTACTTCTTGGATACAATCTCTCTGTTCCTTTATTTTTCTTTATGCTTGAGTAGATAGATGATTTTTTAAAAGATATTAGTTAACCAGTTTTTCTAGATTTTTCTTTCTTCTCTTGAAGAATTCTAGGGTCATCTCTTTATTCTTAGTGGTAGGAAAATCCACAATTTTGTTTCTAGACATATGGGGTGTTTTTACATTTATTACATTAGCCCTTAGAGAGCTGTTTCAGTGTGAAGATTTGGGTCTTCTTACCACTCTTGAAATGTGCTGGATTTTTTTTTTCTTTTATTATACCCATAATAATTTTCCTCTATATGTTCTCAAAACGTTTATTATTTCATTAGGAATCTTCATGTAAATGACTTTTTTCAGATACCCATTAATTAGATGTGGAACATACTGTATTTACTCTCTATGACTTATTTTTTCATATCCTCCTTCTCCAGTTTCTAATCCTGTATTTTGAAATATACCTTCCAGTTTTATGTCTACTTTGACAATGATATTTTAACTCTAAAAGGCTTTTTCTCATGATTTTTTACTTTTCTTTGAGTATATTAATTGATTTATTGTGCTTTTTAAAGGTCCTCTCTTGTCTGCTGATGCCCAAATCAAAGATCATAAAAACATGACAAATTTGTAATGCGTTTGGCAAACTACAATCAGACCTGCAATCTGAAATAATATGGGTAGAGAGAAGATGACTGACAAATGGATTAGAAAAATCTTCACAATACAGGTCTATGCTATATAATAGTGCCTGTTTTACCTAAAACTAAATAATGAGTAACAATTGCTGTCCTTCTCTTTTGCCTATTGCTCAAAATCTCTCTTATCTTGACATCAGTCACATATGTAGAATGGTATCATATTTTCCAGTATTCTAATTCTGCCACTAAAATTTTTCTATAAGTATTTTCCAACACTCTTAATCATTATGTATATAAAAATCTTGGGGTAGAAATAATTTAGTGCCAATATATTAACATAGGTAAATTGTATACAAACTTTCTCCTTATTAATGTGATTTATATTTACTCTAGATTAAAATAAATTTGAACATGCTTTGTAATAGATGAAAAATTTAACAGACTTGAATATGAAATTATTTTCAGATTGCTCTTGAAAAATACATGGATTTCTTTGTATGAAACCTGACAAAAATACATTCTGTGCTTTAAAGTCATTTAAAACACAAAGCAGGATGGCAATTCACGATACACTAATGCGTATCACAGTGGTAATTAATTCAACTTTTTGTAGAGGTTTCAGAAAATAATTCACTATATTGTGAAGGGGTGTTCAAGAAAAGCCTTCAACATCCTCTCCCAACCACACATCCTTGGATATCCCCAATGAATGAATATAAACCGATTTGCTTCGGAAGATTATTATTTTACCTTAGGAGAAAATGATTGATTTGTGTAAATATTTGCAATTTTCATTTGAAATTTTGAATTAGGAGTCTCTAACCCAGAAAAGAAGGAACATTAATTTTCCCCCAAAACACTTTCTGCCCAAGTTTCATATTGTAAAACATTACAGAGAATCAAATTAGTTTTCCAAGAATAATGGACATCTCTCTACTTAATTTATTAACTCAATTAGTATCTGCTAGCATCACAGGATACATGAAATTCTGGTATTTTTAGGATCAAAAGGACCCAGGGACATTACAAACTTACATAGTTCTTTCTATAAGAAAAACATCACAGAAATGAAATTACCCTATTACATTTAAAATAATTCTTATTAAGAATCTCTAAAGCTCTTTGGGAACCTATTTCATAAGAGATTACATTTATTTGCTTTCCTTTCTGTGCTTGTCACAAAATTTAAATTGTTTTTAACAACTATTTTAAAAAAAACACCTTAGTCTTCCAACTAAAAATATAAGTTGAGGGACTTCCCTGGTGGTCCAGTGCTTAAGACTCAGCACTTCCAGTGCCAGGGGTGCAGGTTTGATCCCTGGTAGGGGAACTAGTATCCCACATGCTGCAAGGCCAAAAAAAAAAAAAAATATATATATATATATATATATATATACACATAGAGAGAGAGCAATATAGATAGAAAATATAATTATTTGATGTTCCTTATAAAAACATTATAAAGCAAAAGACAAAAATAGGTAGGTCTAACTTTTATGATAATATTTTTTCAATAAACCTATTAAGCATATTATGTCAATGGCAGTATGTAGGCCCAATGCAATTTTCACAGATTAACACATTTCCTAGAATTCAAGACCTAGCAGGGGAAATGCATATGTAAACTCACAATTATGCAAAATAGAATAAAACAAATGCATAATGAGTGTACAAAGAGGTATAGCATGTGGTGAGGGAGTTATTAACCACGTGGAAATTTTAAAAAATAATGCCTTCAGAAAAGATGTGTATAAAATGCATTCCAGTTAAAGAAATAATAGGAACAGAGACTTAAATATGCCCACAGATACACATATGTCATTATTAAGTATGCTTTTTGGTCCACAGAGAGAGCTCATAATGAAGAATCCTAGGTTGAGAGTATCAGCAGCAGTTAGAGCTCAGATTTGAACCTTTACAAATATCAGACTCATTTCTACCAGATCTGTCCTAAAACTTAATTAAAATGAAATCAGGAAGACGATTGGAAGCACCAGAGGTATTACAATAAAATATTAAAAATAACCAAAGGTGTAAAATTACATTTTAGGAGAAAAGCCAGGCTCAACTAGGATACAAGTATTGTGAATGAGGGTGATGCCTGGGACCTGCTGGCAGAGCTAGATTAGAAAGGTATAGAGACTGCTAAAAATGAGGTCCATCTAATGAACTTATGGGAATTCCTTCTGATCGGCTCTGAGCTTTAGGGATGGCCATGATTTTACTTTCCCAGTGATGTGGTGGTTTTGCTTCCCTTCATGAAAACCTCATCCAGTATCTGATGGGTAAATATGGACAAGTTGTCACGCATAGACTGTTTTCATTTTTTTGTGTGAGAAGCTATATATATAATACATAGTTTGAACATGCAGAGTACTTGCTCCATTTTCCTGAATTTAGAACACTTCGAATGGCACATGATATAATATATAATAAACCACTTTGTAAACTATGTAAGTGTACTTAACTGTGGCTTTTGTTATTTGCTTTTACCAGAGGAAAGAAGTTGTAGACACTTAGGAAGGGTTAGGATATGGCTGCAGTCAGAATAGTAACTTTTTTCCTCTGGCCTACACAACACACAGCCAATATTCTACACAGTTTTTACCTTGTGTAAAAGTAGTAATCACACAAGGAGAATAGACCCCTCATGCAGAGCACTGGAACATCCACTTTAAAGTGTAACAGACCATAACATTTGTCACTGGAGAAAGTCAGAGTTTTTTCTTTTATTCTAAGACAGATCAAGATGAAATATAGGTGACACTATAATAATTATGAATTTGGGGAGAAAAGGAGCAGGTTGAAAGGAAGTAGACCCTACCTGTTATATATATTTTTCAGTCTTCATGGCAACTAGGAGAAAATATTTTGGATAGAACCAAGGAGTTTTAATTGTCTAAAAAGCAAGAAAAGCAGACAAGTATTAAGGTAGATACTATTTCAATAATTGTTCATAGTCAGGTACAGAGGTTAAGATGTAACACAACTGCTTTTCTTTCTCTTTGTACTTCCTTACCTCCAAAATAATGACACAAAGATTAGTCGGACTTAAAAAATAACTATTAAAAAAGCAGAACGTAGAAAAAGGTAATATAGAAATATTTAGTCAAACTACAGTATCCATAAGTTGACATCAAGTTGACCAAAAATGACATTAAGGAGTGACACAGATTGCTAGCTGCCTACCAAGGATCCATGCTGTCCTTTTCATAGAATAGAGTAATTTCTGTGAAGTGGCTGTCAATTCAGGGACTGCATTTCGTAGCACTCTTGCATTTTGGTGAGGGGTGAGGCTACCAGATTATTTCTTGTCAGTGGGATGTGAGCTGAAGTAATATGCGTCTCTGTCATTCCTGGGCTTTGTTGTTGTGTGTGTTCAATGTTTTTGTTTTTGTAGAAGTAGGTGTGCCTTCTCCAGTCTGTTTTTTCCCCCTTTTACATTTGGATGCAGAGGACTCAAGAATTACAGGCTAGGTAGCACAGGGTGGAAAGAATCCTTGCACTACCACAGGGAAGAAGTCTACTGCCAGTCAGGAACCCTCTCAATAGGTTGTTATGTAGGCAAGAAATAAAATTCTATTTGTTGAACATCTAAAATAAAAGACTTTTATTGTTGTTACAATGACTAGTATTATCCTTACTAATATCCTGGAATTCTTTTAAAATAAAGTAGGATAAAGGGGTAATGATTCATGATTAAATGTGGTAAAAGTAAACAGAGAGCTATTTTGCAATTTAAATCAAAATTTACTGCCTAGACCTTGGATTGGCAAACATTCTCAAAGGGCCAGACAGTAAATATTTACAATATGCAAGACATACAGTCTATATCACAACTACTCAACTCTGTCATGTAGTGCAAAATTAGCCACAGACAATACATAAACAAAAGGGAGTGGATGTGTTACAATTAATACTTTACAAAAACAGGCTGCTGGCCCGAGGGGTCATTGTTTGCTAACCCCTGGTTTAGCTTTGGCACTCTCTCTCCACCTGGTGGCAGGAAATTAAATTGCAAGAATAATAAATAAATGGTACAACTAAGTCTGAGAAATAACATAGTTGAAAAATGAAGTACACCTAAAGTCATCAAGTGCACATGTGCTTAAGGTTATTTTTATTTTATTTTACCTGTATATCTGCTCCATTACCTCAGTCGTTGAAAATCCAGCTCCTAGTTAAAATGTATATAGCACTTATTTCATAAATATTTTATTTTTAAAAATCAAGATCATTCACCAAAAAAATGGATGTATTCTTTACCTATTTTATGGCATCATTTTTAGTATGCTATGTAATATTTGAACAACAAAAAAAGACAGGGTAGAAGCTCACTTTTATCATATAAATTCTTAACCATCTGACAATCTGTTCAAAATAAGGTGAAGTTAAGGTATGAGGGCAAGTGGGATATGGGGAATAAGGGATTCAAGGACTTTCCATAATGGCATCTGCATTTTCATCATATTTTCCGTACAATTTCTCTCATTCATCCAGCTTCACATAGTTAAAGTAACACTCATGTCTATAAATAATAAAAATGAAAAGAGACACATCTATATGAGGGCATGCTGCCAAGCCACCTGAATCTGGCTCTGTACCAGTCAGGAAGGTTTATAATAATAATTGACTCTATGCCTTAAAAAAAGGTTTCATTGGTTCTCCTTTTAATATCAAAATTTAACATTTAAAAAATTGAATTTGTTTAAAGACAAGCCATTATTAATAATGCAAAAGAAATAGTATTCATCTAGAATAGTCTAATAAACAAAAGAAAGTTCAGTTTTTCTTTCTTCAGGCCAAGCCTCAAATTCTAAATGTTTTATTATTACCTTTTGAGCCCACAAAATTTTTGAAAAGAAACACATTATTTAACCAATAAAATGTTTTTGTTTTTGAAATCCTCATTAAAATATTAAAAGGGAAAACTAAGGAGGTAGAATTTGCTACTGAAAATGTTGGTTTGCAACATGTCAATTACTAATGTTCTTCAATCCATCCTTTATAGTCCAACTGCTGTTTGAACTGTTCATGAATTCCTTTATAACTATTTGGGTTCAAGTGGATGCCCTCCCAGTGAAATTCTCTAAAATTATTGTCTAATGCACTTATTTAAGTATGTAGTCAAGATTTTTTTTGTGCAATGTAAAGAGGAAAAATAAAACAGTGTTTGATAGTCAATAAGAAGACTAGTTTAGAAGAAATAAAAGTTTTGCCTCTGAGAGCAATTGGAGATAAGATTTAAAATTTGAATGGGCTGATTGTATATAGATTTTTACCTTATTGGTAATAAAACGTAGAATTTTCAGTGTGGGAATAATGTGATGGATTCAAGTTATGAATTTGTTAATGTATAGGCAATGGATTGAAGAAGAGAAAAAAATGTATGTATATGTATGTAGATGGATGGATGGATAGTTAGGTATATTCATGACTTTTTCCTACCCAGATTGTTTTTTATTTATTTGTTTTTTCTTTAGATTATCTTATAACTCTTATATCACCAAAGGACACAGGATCTGATGATATGCTTGTTTTAGAGTAGGTTTTTAATTAATGCTCATCGAATTGGAAGGAATTGTATTGTTAAATCGAACACCTTTAAGAAGTTATTCTCTTGATCATGTCTGGAACCATCTGATTTTCTCTGTAAAGATCCAATAGGAATCACATAGATGTATGCACACAAAAGCAATACAGACGATTATACATTGAACTGAACAATTGAAGGTTTTTATCTAGGATGCTTACACTCACTACATTAACCTCTGTAATTAAATAGACCTCTTTTTATAATACACAATTGAATTCTCTAATAACACTAATATAATCAACATAATGAGTGAAATTTGGGTTAATTTGAACATGAAATGATTTGTTTCCTAGGATTAGGATTAAATTAAGGCATCCATTTCAAGTGGTGATTAAATCAACAAAATAATCACCTACAAACAATTTTTTTTTTTTTTTTTTTTTTTTTGCGGTACGCGGGCCTCTCCCTGTTGTGGCCTCTCCCGTTGCGGAGCACAGGCTCCAGATGCGCAGGCTCAGTGGCCACGGCTCACGGGCCCAGCCGCTCCGCCGCATGTGGGATCCTCCCAGACTGGGGCACAAACCCGTGTCCCCTGCATCGGCAGGCGGACTCTCAACCACTGCGCCAGCAGGGAATCCCTACAAACAAAATTTTAAAATGCATACGCACACAGACATCAAATGTAATTCTTTAAAAATATTTATTACTTTCTAACATGAGTGTAAGTATACTTATTTTACCAATTGATTTTTATTCACTATATCCAGTGGTTGCTTTAGAGCTTAAAATATCCTGTAAATCTATTTTTTAAATGCTTGCTGTGCATTGGACTAAAGTGAAAGTTTATAAAAACATATATGTATATGCATATATAGTCACATGTTCATAAAGGTTCATAGTTTATATACGTAATAAGTGTACACACAGACCCACACACATATGCCATATGTATATATCCTTGCTTTGGAACTCAGAATCTAATGGGTGAAGCAGGGTGCATGTAAATGAAAATGATATAAAGAGAGAAAAAGGAGTCAATTCATCCAGGGCTCATCATAAGAAAGTGTATCCAACATATTTGGAAACGTTACAGCAGTGAGGACAAGGGGTAGGGATGAGCCAAAATGGAGGGGTAGGGATGAGCCAAATGGAGGTGGAAATCTAAGTGGAAAATGAGGTTAGGCAAGAAAGTTTCTGAAGGTCTGGATGACCTGCTATTGCTGAACAGGGAACCATATGACTCTTTGAGGAAGGAATTAAAGCAAGGGAAAGTAGGTATAGTGATTGCTAGGTTTAATGTGTTTATACAACAAGTGACCTGGGAGTGATCGAACAGATAAATAGAAGGTGGTAGTCAGTTACTGGAGATGAAAGTTTTGGGTGTGAGACTGTTTTGAATGATGGCAAGACCCAGGGTATATCTAATGTCATGTATCTTTGAATATGGAGATGAAATAGTTAAAGCCAAGTTATTGGGCTGGTTTTGATGACACCCAAGATGAATAGGGTATCCACATGTATGCATTTACCTGGAACAACCTGGTTTATACCTGATGTCATGACATAATTATCAATAACATTCTCTTTCACTCTCAAATTTTACTAATTTGAATATAACTTATATGATCATCTTAACTTTGACCCAGTAGATAAACTGCAAAGATTAGGTGGAATGGCCTGGAATTCTTTTTTTTTTTTTTTTTTTGCGGTACACGGGCCTCTCACTGTTGTGGCCTCTCCTGTTGCGAAGCACAGGAGACGCGCAGGCTCAGCAGCCATGGCTCCGCGGCATGTGGGGTCCTCCCGGACCGGGGCACGACCCCGTGTCCCCTGAATCGGCAGGCGAACTCTCAACCACTGCGCCACCAGGGAAGCCCCCTGGAATTCTTTAGAATAAAGGATAAAAGAGAGAATGGAAGAGAATAAGTTGATGTTTTGAAGAGGAGCTGAACAAGGACTTTTGCATGAGGAAGGAAGAGTAACAGTTTGGAAGCCATCCAAACTTATCTCCTATTTCTCCTCAGCAGAGCTGTTTTTGCACTAGTCTGGTTTATTCTATGATCTTGTGCATGCCCTATACTTCATCATGAATTTTATATGTACCATGCCCCTAACTGAAATAATTTTTTTCTCTTCCCCTTCTTCAAAGCAATTCCCTCAACTGTCCAAAGCCTATTTCAGAAATGACCTCAGTAAAATACTTTTAAGTAATAGGAATAAATAGTAATCCAAACTGTAATTCAAGAAGGCTGCAGCATTTAATTATTGTTGGTCTTGTCTTGCATCAGATCCTGGTGAACTTCCAGGAAGTTAATAGTCCCTAGTGACTGTTAAAAGCTGCAGAATAGGGTGGTTGAGAGTCCACCTGTCGATGCAGGGGACACGGGTTCGTGCCCTGGTCCGGGAGGATCCCACGTGCCGCGGAGCGGCTGGGCCCGTGAGCCATGGCCGCTGAGCCTGGGCGTCCAGAGCCTGTGCTCCGCAACGGGAAAGGTCACAACAGTGAGAGGCCCCTGTACCACACACACAAAAAAACCCTGCAAAATAGTCTGGTGAGGTATATATGATGCTAATACTTAGTCTAAAAGGTAAATGTCAGTTCAGCTCAGTATTGAGGTGTGTTTAATCATGCATACTCAGCTTTTATCCTTTGATCAAGTAATAGAAATTACACTTGGCAATATCTGGGTTACTAGTTAGATTTGTGTGGAAACAGACTAACAAAGTTTATTATAAATGTGGCCTCTCTGCGTGTTATCACATACAGATATACAGTGTCTAGTTTAGTGTCTGTATGTTGAGAAATTTTACTTTAAGAAAACAGAAAATAAAGGTTAAGAAAGATATTTGGTGGTGGTGATTCAGCATTGTTTCAGTACTAAAAATTGCTTAACAAACATTAAATGCAATAAAAATAATTTTTCTAATTTATAGCAACTATCTCCAAATACAGAATAGTCTGTACAATAATGTAAATGCAGTCTTATTTCTTTGAAAAAAATTACACAGCATCGATATCATGTGATTCTTTCTCTTAGAAAGTTGTCTCCATTATTTTAAAGATTTTATAGGTGATTTCTACAAGGAAAGTAATTTCACTTGTTTTCATTAGGAAAAAATTTACTCTTGACAAAACTTGAAAGTAAATACATAGGCATCTTCTAAAAAAATGAAAATATATGGCTGGACTAAATTGTATGGTGATGTTATCTTTTAATCATAATGATCTCCCCTTAGCCTACAATTCTATTTTGTTATATTTTAGGTTGTATATCAATTGAAACTCACATATTATGTGTATTCATTTTTCAATAGGACTATTTAAATTATGCAAATGAGGTGAGTGGAGAATTTTGAAGTGAACCAAGTGACATGTGTTAGGGTGTTAAGTCAGACACTATTTTCTTTCAACTAGATATATCTAGTACTTCTTCTGATACCTTAAATAAAATTAAGTGGAAATAATCTTCTAAAGCTTTTATTATATAATGCATATGTACCTAATGTAATACAAAATTCAAATATTAAAACAGCGGAATAAATTGTAACATCAATTAAGTTTTACCATCTAATCTGTTTCATTCCATCTTTTCATCTCTATGAATACATGATATGGTATGTGTTTGTGTGTGTACCTTTTTTGACCACATAGATGGCTCAGAAACCACTGATATAATAACTAGCATCCTTATATTCTTGTGGATTTTTTTGTCCCCAGTCTAAATTATTTTAGTACAAGAATTGTTTTACTTTTACCTTTTCAATATTGTATCTTACTATTCATAACATTTTTCTAATGAATCATAAAGTTTATAAACTTACTATTCATAAATTCTGGCCTTTGGCCAAGTCATTAGTAATGCCCAAATTCCAAATTTAATCTTGATAACCTTGACATTTTGATAGTCTAGCTTTGGGGTGGTAATTGGGGAGGCTAATTCCAGATGTTGTTCCCAGAAAAACCATTGGAAGATATAAAATCTAGCACAAGGAACAAGACATATTTTGGAGAGGTGAAGTTGAGATTGAAAAACAGGGACTTCCCTTAAAGGGCTGGTAGCCTAGCTTCCTATTCACATATGATATCTGCTGTGAAACTGCATCTGCCAATTATATATGGTTAATTGTATTCTTTAGAATATTTTAAGAAATACTTAAATTAAAATGATGGTCATTAATTTGCCTTATAGAGTAATAGTTGCATATTTGAGGTATTTATTTTGAATTTAGTAAAAGATGAAGTTTCAAATTAGTTCAGTCTTTAAATATTATCAGAATTATGACAGACCTTATGAAATAGCATTATTACTTCCACTCATTTAAATCACTTTAGGAAGTACTCAGTATTAATGAATAGCTCTGTAACTTTAAATGACAATAAAGTAATATAGGTAAGAGCATTTGCTAGACATTACTTTTCAGTCAGCTGAACTTGAAAGTCAATCCCATTTCAGCCATGTTGTACTCGTGTGTTGTTGGCCAGGTTTTCTACACCATTTAAAATAGGGAAATAATTGTGTTTTACAAAGTGTTTGGAAAAACACTGAGTGATGGATGGTAAGCACTTAGCTCAATGCTGACACACGTTTAACACTCAAAGACAATTCATTATCATCATTATTCTTATTTTATTACTGCTACTATTACTAATTCTATTCTCCGTGTCATTTATGGCTCTGTTTCTATTGATTTTTCTCATTAAGGTTCATATTTCCGTACTTCTTTACATGCCAAGTAATTTTTTATTGAATAGCAGGCATTGCAAATTTTAGATAATGGGTCTAAGAATTTTTGTGTTCTCTTAAATATTTTTGGATTTTGTTCTAGGATTTAGTTAAGCTACTTGGAAACAATTTAATGTTTTTGATGCTTCTTTAAGCTTTGTTGGACAAGCCCAGAACAGCCTTTAATCTATGGTTAATTTGGCCCCACTACTAAGGACTCTACTTGATGTCCCATGTAATTGAAGAACTTCCCACTCTGGTTGTTCAGAACATGAACTATTTTCAGCTCTATGTGATTATCAGTGGTTGTTCTGCCTGTTTCTTTCCAGGAGTCTTTTTCTGGTCATGAGATACTTCCTCATGAGTAGCTGTCTGAGTATTGATTCAGATGAAGATATGAGGAAAATTCTCTGAAGGTCTTGGTAACTCCTCCTCTGTATAACTCTCTCCTCTCTGGAATTCTGCCTCACAAATTCTAGCCACTTTGGCTAGAATTCTGTACTGTGTCTCCTCAGTTCAGGGAGATCAGCAAGCTCTGTTTACACATTCTGTCCCTGAATTTCTTTCTAGAAATTTTCTCCAAGAATTTAGCTGGGACAACCTTAGGGATCATCATATTCATTTCCCTTCTTTCAAGGATTACTATATTGAGATACCTGTTGTCCAATGGGGAAAAATGTGTTTCATATACTTTGGATATATTTTGTTTGTTTAAAGTGGGAAGAAAATCCAGTCTCAGTTATTCCATCATGGCTAAAACCATTTCCCCATAAAGATTTCTTAAAAGCACTTTATCATCTTTGAAACTGCAGTTAGATTTCATCGTTTTTTTCTTAACATTTTTCTTGTGTAATCTCCTTACCCAGAAGTGTGTCTGTATTTTTGTTGTTAAATATTTTGCACATGACAATTTGTCAAGTAACTTTTATTTTTATTCTATTTTATTAATTTCAAGTTTTATCTTTATTAGTTCTTTCTTTAGCATAAAGTATTTACTTTGAGTTTTTCTGTTTCTTGAATGCTGCTTCAAAAATTATTTTGTATTTTTCAAACTTTTTGAACAAATGCATTCAAATTTTCACCTTTCTGGCCTTTAGAGGAATAGCTTCATTGCACCTCTTTTATTTATTTTACTCAGTCTCTTGATTTAATTCTCATTTAGGTCTCATGGGATGCTCATTAAAAATGCTCCATTCCAGTTTTCTTTCTTGCCTATTGAGACACTCTATATTATTTTCTCTTCTTGTGTCTTGAAAATGTATCTGTTTCAGGGTGTAGCTGCCTGTCAGTGGAACCATATTCATTTTAGGTTTCCAATGGCTTTAAGTGGCATGAGCTCAGATCCCCCAGGTGTGTATAAACATCATGATGCTTCAAGTATAGCTCATGTCTTCTTCTTGTGAAGAGTGAGTTTATTTCTCCTAAGTTGCTAGGGGACAAATATAATTTGTCAAAAGGAATATTTGTTTTTCTTAAAATTGCACAATGTGGTCTGTATAAGAGATTCTTAGAGACACATTGTAACTTTGTATTTATTCTTCAAAATACAAATTGAAACTCTGGCAAGATTATGTTCAAAGCTGACTTGTACTTCGTGATGATATTCAGTTTTTAAAGGCCCGCACATTACCTCTTGAGCCATCCAGAATTCTCAAATATTTATGTCCAAGTCCCCAAATATAATATTTCTATTTCTTTCTTGATAGTCGTGGTGATGGGTTTCAGTTCTTCATAATATGTTCTTTTTTTTTTCTTCATTTTAATGAGCCTTAGAAAGAAACTCAGGTAGTCAATGGCTATCTTGACCCAGAAATTTCAGAATCATTTTAAATCCCTGTAGTGAGTTAATGTGATACATAGAACTCCATTCCAGTACAAGACACATTCCCTCAGCTGCCGGAAGTGTTGCTTGCTGATGGCTCACAGCTGAGTGTCCCTTCAGGAATTTTCTTCTATAAGGAAGCTGCCTTACCCAAGGTTATTCTCTCTCCCTGGGGTGGCCCTTGTCTAATGCCTTGTGCCATAATGCAGCCTCTGCCTTGATTCACTGTAACTTGGTTGCAGTTCAATCTCTCCCTCTGCACAAGCCTGCTTCCCTCACTCTGCCACAGGTGTTGTTGAAAACTTTGTTACAAACGTGTGCGTCCAAAATCCATTTCAATGTCTGTTTCCTTTAGATTTGAACCTAAGCCAAACTATTTAATCAACTTTTATATCATGCTTAAATTTTCTGACTTGCAATCCTTATGTATACATATTTATTGGTATTTTCATCCACTTTTCACCTTTGCTCCTAAGTTAAAAAATGTGGTATCCCTTTAAAAAAATAAACGAACAAAAATACCCAATATGTTCGGTAACCTGAGCTTTGTATCTAATCTTTCTTTTCCCCAAGGAATTCAGTACATTAATTACCCCTTTCTCAACTCTTCTAACCATGCACCTTCCTTTCATCATCAAAACATTCTTCTTCCGTCCTTCATTACCTTTTAGTTATTGCCCTATGTCATTCACTAACCTTACAAACTTTTGCAAAAAGTTGTGTTATGCTCTCTCCCTACAATCTAATTTTGATCAGTTTGATCAAATCATCCCACCTATGTTGAAAATGCCCACCCTACAAAAGCGACAAGTAACTTTTTTGCTAAAACAGATAATTTTAAGCATTTTGATTGATTCCTTTACAGTAGGAATAGTTTATTTAGTAAAGATTTCCTTTACTGTGAAGCTCTTTCCTCCCTGATTCCTATGAAAAGTCTTCCTCTGGGTACTTTTTCTCAATATTCTTAGTTTTTTTCTTTACTATTCCATTCCATAAATACTGGCATTCCTCAAAGTCTGACCATGTTGGTCTTCCCTTCTCATTCTATGCAATCAACTGACTATAACCTATACGCTGATGACACACAAATCTATAATATTTGTCTAAATCTCATACCTGGGTTCCAGATTCAAATAACCAATTAAAATTTACCAACTCCAACGGGATGTTCATGGACATCTCACAATTAACATGCCAAACAAAACAAAACGAAAGCAGTTTCATCATTCTCTCTTCCAGACATAAACATTTTCTTTAATTGCCTGCTGCAGTAAATGGCACCAGCATTTTGTAGAGTTACTCAAACAGGATCCTTATAAAATATGACTTCTTTCTTTGCTAATCAATCATCAAGGCACATCAACACCTTAATTAACTATCAAGTCTGCCTCCCTTAGCTCCATTTCTTGTCATACTGTTTAAAATTATGTCCCTGAGATTCTGCACTTGGATTACTGCAGCTATCTTCAAACTGTTCTTTCTGCTCATATACTTTCCAACTCTCCAACACATTCTCAATACAACTGTCAAGTGATTTATTTCTTAATATTCAAAATTACTCCTATGAGTAAAATCTTTATTGTCACCTCATTTCATACAGGAATACTAAATTCTTTAGCAGTTCATATAATGCCATCGCGGTCTGATCCTTACAAAAACTTCTAATCTCACTTCATGATGTGTTTCCCTGCCTTCCAATTTAAAAATACAAAACCAAAACCAAACAAAAATTTATAGCCATCAGACTTCACTTTGTCACATCTATAACCTTTTTAAAAAATTGTGATAAGAACACTTAACATGAGCTAGACACTAAAGTTTTTAAGTGCACGGTACACAATATTGTACAACACAACACTGTACAGCAGATCTCTAGAACTTAATCATCTTGCATAACTGAAACGTCATACCTGTTGAACAGCAACTTTCTCTTTTCTCCTTCCCCTAACCCCTGGCAACGACCATTCTACTCCCTGTTTCTGAGTTTGACTATTTTAGGCACCTCTTTTAAGTGTAATTATGTAGTATTTGTCCTTCTGTGATTGGCTTATTTCACTTAGCATAATGTCCTCAAAGTCCATTCATGTTGTAGTATATAATAGGATTTCCTTTTTTTTTAAGGCAGAACAGTATTTTATTGTATGTAAGTACCACATTTTCTTCATCCATTCATCTGTCAGTAGACACTTAGGTTGTAACTCCATATCTTGGCTATTGTATCAATAAATAATGCTGCAATTAACATGGGAATACAGATATCTCTTCAAGATACTAATTTCAATTATTTTAGATATATACCCAGAAGTGGGATTTCTGGATCATGTGGTAATTTTATTTTTAATTTTTTGAGTAGCTTCCATACTGTTTTCCATAGTGGCTGAATCATTTTACATTTCCTACAACAGTGTACAAGGATTCCAGTTTCTCTACATCCTCATCAACACTTGTTATCTTTTTTTTGATAATAGCCATTCTAACAAGTGCAAGGTGATATCTCATTGTGGTTTGATTTTTATTTCTCTAATTAGTGATGTTGAACATCTTTTCATATAACTATTGGCCATTTGTATATCTTCTTTAGAGAAATATCTATTCAGGTCCTTTGCCCAGTTTTTAATTGGGTTTTTTATTTATTTATTTATTGTTATTGAGTTATAGGAGTTTCTTATATATTTTGAATATTAATCCCTTATGAGGTATATGGCTTGCAAATATTTTCTCCCATTCCATAGGTTGACTTTGCACTCTGCTGATGGTTTTCTTCCCATTCTACAGAAGCTTTTTAGTTTGAAGCAGTACCATTTGTCTAATTTTGCTTTTGTGACTTGTGCTTTTCATGTCCTATCTAAGAAATCATTGCCCAGACCAATGTCATGAAGATTTTCCCCTAAGTTTTCTTCTAGGATTTTTACAGTTGTTGGTCTTATGTTTAAACCTCTAATCCCACTTTGCGTTGATTCTGTTTATGGTATAAGATAAGGGTACAGTTTCCTTCTTTTGCATGTAGATATCAAGTTTTCCCATCACCACTTTTTAAAGAGACTATATTTTCCCCATTGTGAATTTTTGGCACATCCACCATAGATGTGCAGATTTAGTTCTGGGCTCTCTTTTCCATTCCATTGGTCTATATGTCTGTTTTTATGCCAGCATCATACTGTTTTGATTACTGTATCTTTATTTATATTTCAAAATTAGAAAGTGTGATGCCTCCATCTTTGTTTTTCTTTCTTAAGATTATTTTGGCTACTCCAAGTCTCTTGTTCCATATGAATTTTAGGATTGTTCTTTCTATTGCTGTAGAAAATGTCATTGGGAATTTGATAGAGTACACTGAATCTGTAGATTGCTTTGGGTGGTATGTATACTTTAATAATATTAACTCTTTCAATCCATGAACATGGGATGTCTTTTCATCAGTGTTTTGTAGTCTTCAGTACACATGTCTTTCAACTAGATGGCTAAATTTATTCTTAAATATTTTATTCTTTTTGTGTCTATGTGAATGGAATTTTTTTTAATTAAGAAAGAGCTATCCTTTCAGATAGTTCATTCTTAGTGTACAGAAACAGAACTGATTTTTGTATGTTAATGTTGTAACCAGCAAATTTATTCAATTTGTTTACCCTAACAGTTTTCTCATGGAGTCTTTAGGGTTTTCTACATATAAAATCACATCATCTGCAAGCAGAGATAATTGTACTTCTTCCTTTCCATGCCTTTTATTTCTTTTTCTTGCCTAATTGCTTTGACTAGGACTTCCAGGATTATATTGAATAGGAGTGGTGAGAGTGGGTGTATTAGCCTTGTGTTGATCTTAGAGAAAAAGCTTTCAGTTTAATACCATTGAGTATGATGTTATCTGTAGGCTTTTCATATATGGACTTTATTATATTGATACAAATTCCTTCTATGCCCAGTTTTTTGAGAGTATTTTATTATGAAAAAATGTTGAATTTTGTAAAATGCTTTTTCTGCCTTTATTGAGATGATCATGTGACTTTTGTTCTTCATTTTGTTAATGTAGTGTATCACATTGTTTCGTGTATGTTGATTTTACTTTTGATTTTGTATACTGTAAGTAAGTTCTGATGGATGAAGCAATAGCGCATCAGATGGGGTCTCAGAGCTTAGGCTAATGTGTAGACCCTTTTCCCCAGCCTCTGGATCTCAGTAGGAGGGGTTCTCAGATGCCCATTCCCTCAGTTACTGGTGTCACAGGACCACCCAGCTTCTGAGTCCTAAAGCCCCACCCAGAGACTGACTCTTTTGGCTGTCAGTCTGGGTTCCAGCTCTGGGAGGGTAGGGGTTGGGATCACACACCTAACAGAGTCTAGAGGAGGGGCATGGTGGTAGCAGTTCTGTCTCAAGCTGGCAGTTCTGGCCCAGGTTCCTAGGTACATAGCATGTTCCAGCACAGAGGTTGTAATATCCTTGGGAGTCACTCACCTATTGTGTGTTCCCACATCTGACCTTTAGGAAGGAGAGATGGCTGGCTTGCTTTCATACCTTAACAGAGGCAAGGCTTATCTGTTTAGTGACTGGAAAGAAATGAACTTAGCAACCCTCAAGCCAAAACATGTGTATGCCCTTGGCCACCACATGCCCACTCCCAGGGCAGAGAATTTTCATGAGTATCCTTTGTTCAAGGGAGCTTTTCCTCAGGCCCTCTTAGTGACTGGGGGACACTCTATCTCTCATTTCAAACTTCCTGAATCTAGCTTGTGTTAGTCTCTTCTGGTCAGCTCAAGCTTCACTTTGGATATGAACAATGAAATACCGATTGTGTAATTGTGATGATTCCACATAAATGTTAAACACTCTGAAATTTGCATTTAAAACCAGTATCACATAATATAAAGTTCATGCTAATAACTTAAGTTTTGAATTTTTCTTTACTTTGAAAAACATTAAATATCAAATAAAAATACACCATGCAAAAGAAAGGAAAACACCTCATTTTTAATACTTATAACAATATTTTTCCCCTGTTTTTGAGCAAGACACTCTGAATTTTCATTTTGCAATGAGTCTTGCAAATTATGTCCCTGATCCTGGGTGAAATATATGCTAATTATTAAAACTATTTTCCTCAGAAGAAAGCTGAGGCTTAGAGAGATTTGGTAATTTTACCAAGATCACATAGATGCTAAATAGGGATATCAGGAATGGTAACAGGTTATTCTGATTCAAGAACACATACTCTCAAATGTTGCAACATCATATTTCATCCCTTGTGGTTAAAATGGAAAATGATGATGATGATGATCATAATGATGATGATGATGGTATCACCACCACTGATAAAAATAATGGTAACACATATAATGCTTTCTATGTTTGAGGCACTGATTTTGAAAGAATTACTTATGCTATTTCATTTCATTCTCACATTAGCCATATTAGGTCGGAGCTATTATTATCATTTCTATTTTCATAGATGAGTAAATTGAAGCAAGAAGTCAAATAAATTTCTTATCTTATAATTAGAAAGCAGAAGAGTCAAGATTTGACTCTAAATAGACTCTAAAGTATCTTCTAAATCATTTAAGTGACAGAATATATAGACTAACAATTAAGAACTTCTATCTGTATCCTATGTGGCTCACGTGCATTATAGATAAAAATATTTTTTATGTTTCCTTATTATTTAACTAAATAGGTAAGCAATCTGATTTCTAGTTTTGTTGTTAGCTGCAATCTTAAAGTCATATATTGACAATAGGTACATGGAGTGGATGATGATTATCATCATGTAGATGTTTATATCAGCAGATTTGCAAGTGAGGTAAAGACTATAATGCTGAGGCTCTGTGTAGATTTTCAAAGGATTTGGCCATCCTCTTTTCTCCTCATATATAAATATTTCAAAATTAACTTGGCAGATGTCCATTTACCTATTTAGCACTGAAAACCATGACTCATACTCATTTTCTTGGGGAGAAGCATAGGAAGAAATGAACAAAACTTTATAACCGTCACTCCTATAATAACAATTATATATGAAATGAACATCCAGCTACAGTTGCTTAATCTTTTACTACTTCAATTCTTGCTAGTGTCAGGTTTGTAAAGAATTTCTATTCCCACCACTGGGATTAGTAAATAGAACCAGAATTGAAATTATACAATATTAGCCCTGGAAAAGAGAGCTCAGATTACTAAATATTCTTTCATTTCCAGGTAAGAATTTGATACATAAAAGGATGTATATCTTTATTAAATTGATACCATTTGCTGGTAGAAACAAGACTTTAAAACTTATATTTCCAGTTCCAAATGCTAGCAATAACCATAATATGGACTTCGCAAGATACTAAATATTTCCTGCCGAGTCTTAAAGCACCCAGGTAAATAAATACCCTCTTTATATTCTTGACAAAAAGTACCTATATGGGTAGCTTTATTTTGCTTTTTGACATGTTACTATGATGCTGTGAATCAAATGACATAGAAAGGATTCTTTTTTTCTCCTGTTTTCTGACAATTTTTAATACTTCACATTTTTGTCGACTGAGTTTCCTATTTGTCACATAAATATATTTAAAGGGAAGGAATTACTAGACATAAAAGGTAAAAAATTCAACATGAAATATTATATAATGAGCTAATTTTTCTTTTTATTGAAAGAAAAAGAAATCATTAAAGAATTAAATAATTTTATAAGTTTTGGGAAATTTGAGATGATTAAATAAACACATGGTATCCACCCATATATGGGAGGTCTCTGTTCTAATCACTCAAACTATCATTTTCTTTTGGTCTCCCATTTGTTTTAGGTGGAAATTAGGTACTTTGTCTTTTTGTGCTAAGAATAGATATATGACTTAGTCCTCAATAATCACTGCACAAGGTTAGTTCAAATTTCGACACATGGCCTGCATTGAACAGTATCTCAACTGTTTTTCTTGAGGTTATGTGGAAAGAATGGCTTTTTCTGCACTGAGGTTGTCCATTTCAGAAACAAGCCTACAACTTTAGCCATCATAAATTCTACCACCATTTATTCTTTTCTCCTTTAAGGATAAAATTCAAAGTCAAAAACCTAATTTAACAAAGTAAATCCAGCATTTATTGTGCAATGTATTATGTACATAGAATGCTTAAAAGATTATAAAGGTATGAATGAAATAAATGAAGATATATGCTTTCTTTAAAAGTAAAATGGGATTCTAGAAGAAGTAGCATTTTATTATGGATTGAATGTGTATGTCTCTCCAAAATTCATAGGTTGAAGCGCTAATCCCAAATATGATGGTATTTAGAGATGGGGCTTTGGGGAGGTAATTAGGGTGAGATGAAGTCATGAGGGTGGGAGACCGTGGTCTGATGGGATCAATGCCTTTATAAGTAGAGACACCAGTGTAGAGACAATTGTGAGAGCTTATTCTCTCTCTGTCATATGAGGGCACAACAAGAAGTTGGCTGTCTGCAAACTAGGAAGAGAGCTGGTACCAAAATCTGAGCATGTTGGCACCCTGATCTTAGATTTTCAGCCAAAAATATTATGAGAAAATAAATTTCTATTGTTTAAACCTCACTGTCTATGATTTTGTCATGGTAGCCCTTAGCTGACTACTGTACGTTTCAAAAAATTTTATTTTAGTCAAGGAGTATATGATATATTTCAAATTCATTAAGAAGAACTTTTCTGAATATGTGAGCTAGGCCTGTGGAAAAATGCACTGCAAGTTATCTTGCTTTATTATGTGAGGATATTTCAGGTCAATTATATAAATTAATATAAGCTTACTATCTAAATGTAACTCTTCCCTGTATTATAGGAAATAATCATCAATATACCTACATAAAATTTTCCTTGCTGCTATTCATCTTAAGGAATTACATACTCTGCATTACACAAACCTATTATTTTTAATAATATACAGGTGATATATGTTTAATATATTGTATATTCTATAGTATATGCATGTATGGTGGAAGGAGAAAGAGAGAGGGAGAGATATTTTGGGATTAGTGTTTTAAACACATTGCTTTCTAGCTACAATCTGATTGGTGAGATAGACTTAATCCTTTATTTCCTTTCTTGTCCCCTTTGGTCATTCACCTACTAGAGGAAGTTTCTGTATTCCTAAAAAAGTCATATCTTATGATACAATTTTAACTTTAAACACTATTTCTTAGATATGTGAGTTGATTAGTAAGGACTTCAATATCTCAAGTAAATTTACATTTTAAAATGAGACAACACTACGAACTTTCTGGATGATTTTCATAAACATGGATATGTAAAACATTATCAGTAGATGTAAGGTATTTAAAAGATTTACCTCCAGTTGTGGAGAAAATCATTTGCGATATGAACATACCAGCCCTGCCTAGAAAAATATATTATCCAACAAGAATCTCATTTACATACATGTCTTCCATGTGGTCTCATACCCTGTCAAGTAGTATTAATGGAATTCTGGAACACAAGGCAGATCTATCTGATTTTCTCATGGCCAGTTCTCTTTTATCAAGAGTACCTAAATAATAACTTTTCATTACATCATCTCTTTAGATCAAGTTGAATGAAACCTTTTAAAACTAATGCCTTGAGGTAAGGTTTACCAGACTTAGCAAAATACATGATGCCTAGTTAATATAACATTGGGAAAAATATAAAAATTTCATTATTTATCTGAAATTCAAATTTAATTGTACATCCTGTGTTTTATCTGCCAAGCCTACCTGAGGCATACTTCTTTGAAACTGCAGAAAACATCAGTTTTTAATCAAATTTCAGGTATTTAGTAATTTTTAACCTAACATTCTGATAACTTGTTTTAGCCCCAAAGAAAAATTATTGAAACTTATTGTTGAAATTACTTCTTAAATAATATTTTTTTGAAGTTTGACAAAAGTTAACTAAAGTTGATGCATTAATTTTTGAGGCAGTTGTAAATATGTGTATCTGATTTTTACTGTCTTCTGCAGTAAATGTCAGTAGATTATGATTAAATTGTGATAATGTGATTCAATAACTCTGTCTTATCTACTTAAAGAAGATTTTGCTAAAGAAAGCTGCAGAATACAATTTTACAAAAATGCACATAAATGTTTTTTTTTAAACATTGCACTTCTGACAAATAATCTGCAATGTTAGTGTAAATAATTTTTTTAAAACATGCTATCTAGGGTATGCCCAAAGTTCACTTATGACTTATCACAGGTGGTAGATTGTTATAGTAATGGCTAAAGGATCACATCTCCCTATGTCCATGCAACTATATAACCCCTTCCAATTTTGACTATGGCTTAAACATGTAACTGGTTTGGCCAATGAGACAGTAACATTTATGCATCAGAAGTAGCCCTTTGTTGTTCCCTCAACTCCATTTGAGGAAACCTCAACTGCCTAGTGGAAGGTGGGACTCACAAAGCATAGAGAAGCAGTCCTGTTAAGATCCCTGAGACCACTGATCCTCCAACTAATAGACTAACTGACTGTCTTGTGAGTAACCCCAGCCAGATGCTACCAGCAGAAGACTTGCTCAGCTGAGTCCAATCCAAATTTCTGACCCACAAAATCACAGCAAATTAATCTTATTTTAATCCACTAAGCTTTGGGATGTTTTGTTATGCAACAATAGATAACTGATATATCCTATATTGTTTTCAATTAGCTTTAAGAATGCATTATCAATGCATCATGTCAAACTGACAAATAATTATAAGTATACTAGATTTTGCTATGAACCATAGCAGCACCCTGACTTAGTATCTGTCTACATGCCTACATGATCTAAGCAGCACTTTCTCTTGGAGTGAGTTATTTTAGAGTCCTCTGGCCTCTTCAGACTCTCCCTGTTGGTACTGCCAGTAAGAGTTTTAATAATGGTAATATTTATGATGCTGTGCTTTTCTAGCTTCTAGTAACAAAATAGAGACAAGCCAATTCATTTCAAGTTAGCTGCTACAATAGCTGATAGGTGGTAAGAGTTATAAATACATTAATAATTTAGATTGGAATGAATATCCTATTAGTGAAACTTATTACTAGTACTAAGAGCCATAAATTGTTCTACTTTCCAATAAATGCCCATGCCAAATTGTGGTAGTGTAGATTGAACAATTTTAGAAACATTAAGTGTTTTCACTTGACTAATGCTAGGTATTTTAGAAATATGCATGTTTCATTGTTTTAAATAATTTGAAAGGTGAATCATTTAAAATTAATATTTCCTGCTTTTTTTCTGAGAAAACTGAATCAATGGGGCAATTATAAACAGGTTTAAATATTTTTAAGGATAACTTTTATATCCTTCAATCTCTATTCTCTTTCTTTAAAAATTTCAAAATGTCTTAATTGTATACAAGTCATTCATTTATTCCACTATTTGATAACATTGACCAGGTGCCAAAAACTCTGATAAGCAGTGGCATTTGAAAATTTGGACATGAAGGATATGGATTTAAGAAACAAGAATAAACTAAGTTAAGAAGCAAAATAAACTAATTATTTATTTAAACAATACATAATTAGCATTCAAGAAGTTCAGAATATATGTAGGAGAAATAAATTCAAAGTTTAATAGAAGAAAATGTTCCTAAGCTACAAATCACTTATATGTATAAATCAATAATTCTCTCTAGCTTCCAGTAAAAATTCATAAAAAATACAAAGATTCTCATTATTGTAAAACTTCTAAACATAAATGGAAAATAAATAATAGTATAAGAGCCAAGTCAGAAAGTACAGTTTCCTACAAAGGTATAAAACTTAGGTTGGCCTCAGAATTCTCCACAGCGATTCTGTGTAGAAGCTTGTTTATTCTGCCTTCCAAGTAACTGAACAAGATGTATACTGTTTACGTCATAAAGTGGCACAGTTCCAGGCACTGTGTGAAATTAAAGGATGAATAGATCATGAGCCCTGCTTTAGATTTCTCTTAATATGATAAGACAGAGAGACAAACACAAAAGTCACTGGATATTCAGAATGTAAGACAATACTGTAATAAGTTCTATAGTACAAAGTGGTAAGAAAATATGTAAGAGAGATTAATTCCAAATGGGAGGCTTTGTAAATGATTCATGGAGAAGTAACTTTTCATCTTCCCTTCCCTCATCTTTCTTGACACTGAGAGAATTCAAAGGACATTCCTAGTAGAGAACAACTTGGATGGAAGAACTGAGCAGGAAATTATAAAGCCCAAAAGGATTGATAGATAGTCCCATTTGACTATAGAAGGAGGTTTTCCCTGCATTTCAAGCAGGCAGAGATGTTGTTACCATTAGGGTTCAAGGAAGCCTCAATGTTCTATTGGTTAACACCTCCTTATCCACAGGTAGCCTCCAATGTGAGTGTCCTCACTACTAGCTTCTTTTCACACCTCAGCGTTGACAAAAAACAAGATGCATTAACTGAAGTAGAAGATGAAATGAAATGTTGGATGATCTGACTGATAAGATAAACGGTTCACAATTTATTTTGTGAAAGAAGGAATCATGGAAACATTTTTTAAACAAAGGTTTGATATGATAAAATGGTTATTTTAGATTAATTTGTAAGTTATGTGGAGAAAAAACAAAATGGGGAAATGTGCTCACCAGAGATTGTTGGGGAGCAGAATTGCCAAAGGTTTGATGGAAGTGTTGGTCTGATGGAATAATAGAAAAGATATTCCAGAGATATTATTTTTAAAGGTACAGATTGATTACAGGTAATATTTGGAATATGTAAAAATATGCAATAAAATAAAAAATTTTAATCACCTTAATTTTTAATTTAATTTAATTTCTACAACAACAGCCCCTTGAAATAGTTTTTTTTTTAAGTATACCCATTTAAAAGATGAAAAACACTTTGATCAAAAATGCAGTTATTTGCAGAAGGTCAAATAGTAAATGAGTTTAGATCCAAGGGAAGAACCTAAAAACCTATGTCTCCTAACCCTTCTGTATAATTTTGATAGCATAGGTCTTTTTTTAATCATGTTTTAATTTTTCAGGAGACAAACAAAAAACAGCAAAATATTTACTGAATTATTTCAGCATAATCTTAAACCTCACTTGTAAAATTTCATAGTAATATCAGAAACTGTCATAATTTTTAATGGTAGGAGCACCCAGTTAAACAAAAAAAGCTCAAAAAAGAAATGCTTTGTCTCTGTTTAAAAACATATTTTGCCTTTGTTCTAGTAAATTAGGTATTTCACTACGAGCATGGTAAACAGTCTGAATTTTCAAAGAGCTTTTGTTCCCCGCAAGGAGGAAGGGAAGACATATACTAAAATAAGCAGTTTGGAAAATGTGATTCGTAAAACAAAGTGCCTCTTCTAACTACAGTTTATTATCTTCACCCCAATTCCCAAAAGCCAGCAATAGTCACATGACTTTAATATATTAGGTCTGTAGCTGATTATATCTTTTCAGAAACAGTGTCTCTACCTCAGTTTTTACGGCATTATTTCACTTACTACCTTATATTGATCTTGGTGACTCCATTCATATGTTTCTATCACCAGGATCCCTAAATTATATACTTTCCTCTTAAACCTAGCACTTAAACAGTAAAATTTCCTCTCCATATTGAAAAAGCCAAGCTTTATCTTTAAGGTCTCTTCTATATTTCAAATCAGGGTTTTCAGAAATTCTATTACAGGGGAGAGCTTCCTACAAAAACCATTCCTTGTGAAGGGAGTAACTGATAATTGTGCAGTGATCTGAAAGTTTTGTGTTGTTCAAAAATAAAATGTGTAACCATATTTTCTAGGCACTGTTATTCGTCAGAATGCCTTAAATCTTTGTTGTAAAAGTTTGGTAACTTTCAGCTTTGGATATATGTTCCAGGTTTAGGAAAACAAACTCTGTAAGTATTTAAAAATAAATTTTCATTCTCAAGGAACTCAGTAGGGCCCAGTTAATGGCACTTTACTTAACTGAAATAAGGCACAATAAATCGACTACTACATGACATTTGTCCCTTAAAAATATAATTGTTTTAACTAAGGATTCGCATGATTTTAACAAAAAATATTTAATGCATTTGATCTGCCTGTTTTATTTTTTCCCAAATATGAGTCCTTTAAATGCAGAAAATAATTAATATAATTTGGCTATATGTAATAAAATTTAATGTAATTTCATTTGAAAGTATTTAAAGACAATTGAGTGAAAATACTGTTTTTTTCCTAAAATAAACTGAAAAATGCAGTATCTATCTTTAGGCTAAAAGCTCTAAGGTGATCAGAAACAGATACCATTTTGTAAGCTGTGCAGATAAAAGGTATCTTATGAGAAACATAAAAATAACCTTATATATTTTTCGTTTCTCCTTGCTAAGATACCTCTCCTTAAAATTTCTGATCACAAACTTAGAAAACAATATTATTGTTACCAAAGGGGAAAGATGAGGGTGGGGAGGGATAAATTAGGAGTTTGGGATTAATATAGACACACATGGACACACTACTATATATAAAATAGATAATCAACAAGGACCTACTGTAAAGCACAGGGAACTCCACTCAATATTCTGTAATAACCTATATGGGAAAAGAATCTGAAAAAGAATAGATACCTATATGATGGAATCACTTTGCTATACACCTGAAACTAACACAACATTGTTAATCAACAATGCTCCAACATTAAAAAAACAACAAAAAGAGTGCTTATTAAGAATGAAAAAAATTCCTGATCAAATTTTTGGGGCTGACTATTTATTTCTGAGATTAAAAAAAATAATAAAAAGAATATTTAAAATGAATGATTACAATAGATATACCCATATCTAAAAATTAATTATATTCAAGTATGTATATATAAGACATTATAAATATAGACGTATGTATTGCAAAATGCTGGTATTAACTTACATTTTCTTTTCACAGTGAGATTAATGAAGCCCTTTGCCCCCTGTGAAGATATTAGTGTCTTAGCCTTGGTTTATAATCATTAACGTTTTTAAAATTGAGGTATAGTTAGTATACAATATTAATGTTACAGGTATACAATATACTGATTCACAATTTTTAAAGGTTACACTCAATAGTTACCACAAAATATTGGCAATATTCCCTGTGTTGTACAATATTTTCTTGAAGCCTATTTTATACATAATAATTTGTACCTGTTAATCCCATACTACTATCTTGCCCCTCCCCACTTCCCTCTCCTCACTGATAACTACTAGTTTGTTCTCTATATCTGTGAGTCTGCCCCTTTTTAAAAAAATATTCACTGGTTTGTTGTATTTTTTTAGATGCCACATATAAGTGATATCATACAGTGTTTGTCTTTCTCTGTCTGATTTATTTCACTTAGCATAATACCCTCAAGTCCATCCATGTTGTTTCAAATGGCAAAATTTCATTCTTTTTCATGGCTGAGTAGTATTCCATTATATATGTGTATATGTGTGTGTGTGTATATATATATATATATAATATGTATATAATATATATCAATCATCTTCTTTATCCACTCATCTGTTGATAGACACTTAGGTTGCTTCCATATCTTGGCAATTAGAAATAGTGCTTCTATGAACATTGGGGTACATGTATATTTTTGAATTAGTGTTTTGGTTTTTTTTAGATACATACCTAGGAGTGGAATTGCTTGGTCATATGGTAGTTTTATTTTTTTTTTTTTGAGAAACTTCCATACTGTTTTCCACACTGGCTACACCAATTTGCATTCCCACCAACAGGGTATGAGGGTTCCCTTTTCTCCACATCTTCTCCAACATTTGTTATTTTTGTTCTTTTTGATGATAGCAATTCTGACATGTGTGAGGTGATATCTCATTGTGGTTTTGATTTGAATTTCCCTGATGATTAGCAGTGTTCAGCATCTTCTCATGTGCCTGTTGGTCATCTCCATTTCCTCTTTGGAAAAATGTCTATTCTGATCTTCTGTTCATTTTTAATTGGGTTGTTTGTTTTTTGATGTTGAGTTATATGAACTATTTATATATTTTGTCTATTAATCTCTTATGGGTCATATAATTTGCAAATATTTTCTCCCATTTGGTAGGTTGTCTTTTCATTTTGTCAATGGTTTCCTTTGCTGTGCAAAAGCTTTTAAATTTAATTAGGTCCAATTTGTTTATTTTTGCTTTTATTTCCTTTACTTTAGGAGACAGTTTCAAAAAAATATTGCTATGATTTATGTCAAAGAGTGTTCTATATTTTCCTCTAGGAGTTTTATAGTTTTCAGTTTTACATTTAGGTCTTTAGTCCATTTTGAGCTCAATTTTGTTTATAGTGTTAGAGAATGTTCTCATTTCATTCTTTTGCATGTATCTGTCCAGTTTTCCTAAAACCACTTATTGAAGAGAGTCTTTTCTCCACTGTATATTCTTGCCTCCTTTGTCATAGATTAATTGACCATAAATGTATGGGTGTATTTCTGGGCTCTCCGTTTTGTTCCATTGATCTATGTGTCTGTTTTTGTGCCAGTATTATACTGTTTTGCTTACTGTAGCTTTGTAGCATAGTCTGAAGTCAGGGAGTGTGATTCCTCCAGCTTTATTCTTCTTTCTCAGGATTGTTTTGGCTATTCAAGGTCTTTTGTGTTTCCATACAAATTTTTAAATTACTTGTTCTAGTTCTGTGAAAAATGTCATTGGTGTTTTGAGAGGGATAGCATTGAATCTCTAGATTGCTTTGGGTAGTATGGTCATTTTAACGATATTAATTCTTCCAATCAAATAACACAGTATATCTTTCCATCTGTGTCATCTTCAATTTCTTTCATCAGTGTCATAGTTTTTGGAGTACAGGTTTTTTACCTCCTTATGTAGGTTTATTCCTAAGTATTTCATTCATTTACTGTTGATGTCCCAATGTAACACAAACCTTCTAAACAAGGGATCTACTTCTACATTTTCCTAGCATATGCTAACATTCTGGTTTAGTCACATATTCTGAAAATAGTTATCATTTATGTGCCAGGCTCTGTGCTAGTTAGTGGAAATCCAGTAGTGACTAAAATAGATCAAATTCCTATATTCATAGCACTTATATAAGACAGCAGAATGTGATAGTTTAGATGATAGATTTTGGAGTCACTTTCCTGAGTTCTAATCCTAACTCTTCTATAATATTTAGCTGTGTAGCTTTCAGCAGGTTCGGTAATCTACTTGAAGCTTAGTTACTTCACTTGTAATATGGGGATAATTGTAAATCTCTCATATGGTTGAATGAGTTACTCTAAAGTGCTCAGAACAATACCTGGCACATAGTAACCCCCATCTATGTGTTATCTAATTTTGGGGTATTTGTAGGGAAGACAGTCTATAGACAAATAAAAACATAATTAATATACCAGGAAATAGGGAGTGAAAAACTGTTGGTTATTCTCTCTGATAAAGTGAAGGAGAGCCATCTGGGATAAGGGTATTGCATGCAGACGGAACAATAAATGCTAGTCCTTGAGGAAGAATAAAGAACCTGACGATGAGCAGCTAGAGAGGAGTAGGAGCTAAAATTGTTGTTGTTGTTGTTTTAACTCTAGAGACCTCAGTTCAACAGTCGCAAATATTCTTTACTCTTTGCTCTTCTGACTAAAACCATTCTTTCTCTCCCAAAAGAATGCCAGTCAAATCCTTGACTACAGCCATGGATGATTAGGATTCCATGTATCACGATATTTCTTGAAGTGATAAGCGTATTATCTCAGGGAAAAGGATGAAACTCAAAGGATTGTGATGGTTTGCTGAGTCTGGGGAAAATCATGATAAAAATCATTGGGCCCAAGCTTTTCAAGTCTCTTAACTAAAAATCTCTCCAGATCCCAATTCTTAGTACTTCCAACCCTTTTTCTCCTCTTTACATTGTAATAACTTAAGAAGGATGGGTGCACTGATCTGTTTAATGCTTTGAATGGTGCTAATGAGTCATGCTTATGTAGAGAGATTTTAAGTAGATTTGCCTTTTATGTAGTCCTTCTCAAGTACCATCTTACATATTGCTGAGAAATCAATCTTCCCAAAAGCAATTTTAACTGAAATTTAAACATATCCCATATACTTTTTTTTGTCTACAGAATAATGTTCAATTTTCTAGTCAAATTATTCAAAATTTCCACAGTTTGGCCAAACCATTTGTATAAATGTGCCTGTAACTACAGCCATTTATTCACTCAACTTGCCTAAAATTGGACATTGAGTTTTCTGAACATACCATGCCTTGTGTGAAATCTGTACCACCATTCACTATGTTCCTTCACTGTCTGCAGCTTTTCTTGGCCTCAGTGTAAAGATTAAATATCACTTCCTCCAAGAATCTGCCCTGACTCCTACTTGTTATAAATAACATGTTGTTTGAAGGCTTGATAACCCTGAGTATGTGTTTCTTATTTGAAATGTCTCATAGGCAGAGTAGCCTAGTAGTTAAGAACATAGAAATTTGTAATTAACTGACTTGGGTTGAGTATGGACTTCTCTTTTATAGCTGTTTGTTTTTGATCAAGTTACTCAGTATTTGTGAGCTTTATTTTCTTTCTCTGTAAAATTTTTATCAAGCATCTTTATCTTTTCATGCTTAACACAGTGCCTGGCACATTGCTGACACAAAAAAACGCTATCTTTAAAAATTGTACACTGTACATTCATATGTAGACTTCTAGAATTGCCCATACTAAATTTTAAGCTCCATTAAGGCAAAGAAATAACTTGTCTTATTCTATTTTGTATTCTTGTCATTGCCAAATTTTAAAGCCTCATAAACAGTGTAATATCCTTTGCTGATGTTTGAAATAATATATTCACCTTTAGAATATTTATTTTTCATATATATTGGCAGACAAAAGGGAGGATGTTTGGAGATCAACTGGGTCCTTGAAGCATAGATGAAATCTCAGAGGTTGGATATGTATCTATTGACTCTATGAATAGAGCACAATTAATGTGACAAATAAGACAATATATTTGTTTTTCTTCTGATGAAGACCTCATAAAAACTTGCTCTTGGGCTTCCCTGGTGGCGCAGTGGTTGAGAGTCTGCCTGCCGATGCAGGTGACACGGGTTCGTGCCCCAGTCCGGGAAGATCCCACATGCCGCGGAGCGCCTGGGCCCGTGAGCCATGGCCGCTGAGCCTGCGCGTCCAGAGCCTGTGCTCCGCAACGGGAGAGGCCACAACAGTGAGAGGCCCGCGTACCACAAAAAAACAAAACGAACAAACAAAAAAAACCTTGCTCTTTCTATGCTAGGAAGAAAACTGATACCAGAATAAGCACGCACACACACACACACACACACACACACAGACACAGACACACACACACACATATATAACTGTGTTTTCTTATGTAGATAAAGTCAGCTACCACCATAAAATGAATTTTTTGTTTTTATTTAATCTTATTTAATTAAAGCTTTAACAAAATCATATAAAAATTTCCAGAATTTCAAATTAACAAAAATAGTGATTGAATAATTTTACAATATGTGTCAGAAAAAGAACAAAAATCTCTTCTACTATGATAAAAATTCTTTTTGTTATTTATAGTTTGTACACATCCAGTTACAAGATAGGTACAATTTCATTTGCTTTTCTTTGCCTTTGGTCTTAACCTAGGTCTGAGAGGAATCTAATTTCCTTGCTAGAGTTTACTTCAAATGGCTTTGTTGTAATAGGGTTAGAATGGCTTACAATCATCATCTGTTTCAACGATTACTTATCTCTCTACCTAAGCTAACAATTACAGCTCTCTTAACGGAATAATGGAACACATCACAATATACAGGAAACTAGCACTATCTCTGAAATTGAAGTAGAGGAAGGCAATTTCACATGTATTGTGAAAGTGTTCAGTGTTCTTGGTAGCAGTCACTCTATGTTAAAATAATTCAATGTACGTAATTGTTTTCTCTTGTTCTAGAAACTTGTAATGAGCTTGAAAAAGTGGGTAAAGCTAGTTCCTTAGCCATACATATACATATTTGGAAGAAGCAATGATCCTACAGCAATGTGTTCTTGGTTCTTTACGGCATGTACAAAAATATGGCCCAAGCTACGTGCCCAGTGTTTTAAAGTACTTAGGCAGACCAAGTGAAAATCTTATTTTATGTTTAAAGCTAATTTATCATACTACCTCTTTCTTTTGTTCCCTTTTATCATTTTGTTTATGGGAATGTATGTATCTTACAGGCAGATATTTGAGTATATTTAAATTAATGTTATAAGTATAAAAACACATCAGTTGAATGGAAGACTGGGCACTGGACCTGATAGCAGTGGTAAACTAAGGCCATGCCAAAGCAAAGATAGGCGACTTAGCACATATTTAAAACATTTCTCATAGATAAAGCAGATTATTTTTAGCAAGCTTAAGTAGATTGATACATGGGATTTTAATAGTCTGCTTTCCCTGAAAGACCCCTTATTAGGTTCGCTGTTTGTTATCCTTTTTGTAGTACTTCACCTGTACACAGAGTCATACACATATACTTTATATTTATAGCATTTAATTAAAATAAAATTACTTAGTTTATAAAACAGAGGAATCTTGCAAATTCAATAAATATTAAGCTACCACTACCTACCTAGTAAATACTTTAAAAAGGGAATTATGAGAGTCAGTGTTTAGAGATGTGAACATTAACACTCAACAAGAAAAGTCAGCCTCTTTCTAAAAGCCTTCACCATTTATGCTGCAAAATGTTCATATTATGATATGAATCACTATGTAAATATATTCTAGAGCTTTTAAAATGTTTGAGGTGGTATAAATATCAATTTATTATCCCTAAATCTATATCCTCTAAATCAAAATTATTTTTCTACACACTGATAGGTTATTATTTAATA